>NC_090266.1:1158242324-1158880449 GCF_040414725.1 Anabrus simplex
TATACAAAATGAATTTTCACTCCTGTGGAATGATCTGGAAACTCGAGTGCGAAGAGGTGGACAACTTTCGATCAAATCTTGGCTATACAAGTTTAAGCCAGCTATTCAGAGCTTTTTCAAACGAAAGGGAGTAGAAAAGGCCATCAACAGACGCCGTACGCTGCATTCTTATTACGTGATTCTTCACGATCTTGTCACCCGTCAGCAAGCCGGAAATGACGTATCCAATCATTTGACCGCTGTTAAACGCCGAATCAAGTCAATACAGGAAACTATTCTCCGAGGAGCAATCATTCGCTCCCGTGCAACATCAGTCATACACGAAGAGAAAGCACAGTTGTACCACCTTGCCTCCGAAAAGAATAAAGCGAAAAATAAATACATTCACTCGTTAATTACAGATGACAATAGGAGTCTTACCACTACAAGAGACTGCATTACTGAAGCCGAAAAATTCTTCCCGAGAACATGTAGTGAAAGTGAGATATCGATACCCGACCAAAACAAAATACTCTCTTACTTAGATCAACGTTTGCCTGAGGAAGGAAAACAGCAGCTGACCCGTGAGATCACCGAGGAGGAAGTTCTAAAGGCCCTGCGCACTGCCAGTGACAGATCAGCTCCTGGCCCAGACGGTCTCAGCTTCACCTTCTACAAAAAGTACTGGCTAGTCATTAAACATACGCTCGTAGAATTGATGAACATTCTATTAAACAACTCCGAAGAATCAACTGGATTCAGCGAAGGCATAATCATTCTTATTCCAAAAGTGTCAATGCCCCGAACTTTATCAGACTATCGTCCTATAACCTTACTAAATGCAGACTACAAATTATTTATGAAAATTCTGGCCAACAGGTTACGGCCGTTTCTGGCAACCATCATTCAGCTAGGGCAGACGTGTGGCATTCCGAACAAGAAAATCACTTTTAATCTCCAAGCAATTAGAGATGCTATATTATTATGTGAACACTACCCTCACAATGACGCAGCAATACTTAATCTTGACTTTGAAAAGGCTTTTGATCGAGTTCACCATGGTTATTTGTTTACGATTCTCGATAAGTTTGGTATTCCACAGTCAACATGTAGTATCATTAGATCTCTATACACTCATGCTCATTCCCGAATTCTCCTCAATGGTCATTTCTCCAAGCCTATTCCAATACGAAATTCAGTGCGACAAGGATGTCCTCTATCTATGATCCTCTTCGCCTTAAGTATAGAACCCTTCATTCGAGCTGTCCATCACCTCCTACAGGATGTACCAAATCCGCACAAGATGTTTACCGTCCGAGCGTATGCTGACGACGTAACACTTTTATTACGGAACCGAGCCCAAGCGGATCAGCTGATTGGCATAATATCTGTGTACGAAAGAGCCGCCAACGCGAAAGTGAATTATCAGAAATCTGTCTTGTTACCTCTCGGTGCTGGCCAAACCACATCACAATTGCTGGAATCCCTGTCAAAGAAGAAATAACAATTCTCGGTTTGAAATTTACAGGCAAATTTAAGGAGACAGTCGAAAAGAATTGGACTGCAGTCATCAACACTGTCCGGAACACAATGACGAAGGATCTCAGCAGAAATCTTAATCTAATACAGAAAGTATGGCACATTAACTCATTCGCTCTGTCCAAGATATGGTACGCGGCTCAGGTCTTCCCCATTTCAGAGAAACATGCACAAAGAGTAGAACTTGGAATTAGTTACTATCTATGGAGAGGATACATATATCGCATATCAAGAAATCAGCTCAGAAGGCCAGTTGATCAAGGGGGCCTAGGTCTCATCGCCGTCTCCGCTAAATGCCAAGCTCTGCTTCTGAGGTCAATTCTACTGGCAAAGAACGGACTCGGGGATATTAATGATATGCATTTTTGGACATCACCTCGAACTGGAAGCTTTAAACGAGTACTGCATACTATTGAATCTTTCTATCCTCATGTGAATCAACAGTGCATTCCACCCACGCAAATCATCTACCGTCGTCTTTTAAACCGTCAACTTGTTACCCCACAGATCATGGAAAAATTCCCCAACAGAAATTGGAAAAATATCTGGAAGCAGTTCACAACACAAGAGATCCCAACAGACTGGAAAAGTTCAGCATACATAGCCATCCAAGATGCCATACCAACCGAGGAGAAAAAATTTCGCCACAACTTGGTCCAGTCACCCTTGTGCCACAAATGTGAGATTCCAACTATTGATACACAACTCCCAGACTAACTCGATGTGATGGTATGATGGATGTTTGGCGATGGACACTGACTCTGGTGCAGCAGCTAACATCTTCCAATAACCCTAACGATATATATCGTATCTTGTTAGCTTTGGACATACCCAACAGGAACAACAAGTTTGCCCTAGTATGGCTAGCAATGGGCTTTCTTCATTATGCGCAGACCAACGAGAAATGCTCTGTACAAGGTTTTAGGCAGTTTCTCAAGACAGCGAGACAAAAACTGAAAGTGTATAGTGCTTCTGGAGGTCAGGAGAAATTCAATGAACTTTCTGTTCTTAACTTGTGATGATACAGGTTGTGTAAATAATACTTTGTTTCTGTTTGCATTTATTTGTTTCTTCATTTAATAATCTAAATTAACGATGTAATTGTATAGTGTATCGGTCACCGACGAAAGTGGATCGCCTTCCCGTTCCTCAGTAAAGTGATGGATCACGTGTGTTAATTATCTATATATATATTTTTTAACAAAAACAAGATATCTTAATGGTCGTGATATCTCTCAAGATTTGTTTGGTGTTTTTTTTTTTTTGTTGATTTGTATTTGAAGTTTATCTGTAACAGTATGTCTAATTTACGCAGCACTGTAATTAATTATGTATCCTTTACTTTGCTCTAGAAAATAAAATAATTATTTGAAAAAAAAACCTTGATTTCATTTAAAGACTGTGTCTATCTATTGAACTGTGTTCGTAATAAAAGTGTGCCAACCTTGATTTCATTTAAAGACTGTGTCTATCCATTGAACTGTGTTCGTAATAAAACTGTGCCAGCAGTGATTTCATTTAAAGACTGTGTTTCTAGCATAAACTGTGCCAGCCTTGATTTCATTTAAAGACTGTGTTTCTAGCATAAACTGTGCCAACCTTGATTTCATTTAAAGACTGTGTGAGAACAGCGATAGTGTTTCTAGCATAAACTGTGCCAACCTTGATTTCATTTAAAGACTGTGTGAAAACAGCGATAGTGTTTCTAGCATAAACTGTGCCAACCTTGATTTCATTTAAAGACTGTGTGAAAACAGCGATAGTGTTTCTAGCATAGACTGTGCCAGCCTGCATTTCATTTAAAGACTGTATCTATCCATTGAACTGTGTTCGTAATAACTGTGCCGACCTTCATTTCATTTAAAGACTGTGTCTATCCGTTGAACTGTGTTCGTAATAAACTGTGCCAACATTCCCTCTTAAAGGCAGTATTAACTTGTGGAATACGGTATCGTAATTTCTTTCCGAGGGACCATGCCAATTCCCATCATAACCTGTTCAGAATCACGTATGATCTTAAGTGCCAGTGATAATCTTCTGAAAATTACGACGTAACAGAACTTGGACTGTCGTTTATTTCAACAAGTGTGTGAATATTGTGCTCATGGTGTACAGTGCAGAGACTGTACCCGGTGAATTTAATTTTCTTTGTGAAGTGCTTAATCACTGCACCTCGGAAGGTCCTAGATTGTTTTCGTTTGTTTATTATTCCAAGTACGATAATTCCTTCCATCTTATTCTCGTGGAACTGTGACTCTGACTTTATCCTTGCTGCTAAAGTGCGTTCAACATCATTGACTGTGGGAGCTATTTCGGTGTGCTTCGCCTTAGAGACCCCGTGGTGTAGGGGTAGCATGCCTGCCTCTTACCCGGAGTCCCCGTGTTCGATTCCCGGCCAGGTCAGGGATTTTTACCTGGACCTGAGGGCTGGTTCGAGGTCCACTCAGACTACGTGATTAGAATTGAGGAGCTGTCTGACGGTGAGATAGCGGCCCCGGTCTAGAAAGCCAAGAATAACGGCCGAGAGGATTCGTCGTGCTGACCACACGGCACCTCGTAATCTGCAGGCCTTCGGGCTGAGCAGCGGTCGCTTGGTAAGCCAAGGCCCTTCAAGGGCTGTAGTGCCATGGGGTTTGGTTTGGTTTGGTTTCGCCTTAGAGAGGTGTCACACCAGAGTCCCATGACGTCCGATGTGGAAGCTCCACATTTCCCGTTCCTGCCTGAGGTTCGAGTCGCCATCAACACTAATACAGAGAAAACACCAACGACGGAAGACAACGCCGACGCCGACCGCAAGACGACGCAGCCGCCGCAGGACGACGTCCCCTCCACGCCTTCAAGGACAACTCCACGATTCAGCTGTAAAAGGTGACATAATTCTTTGCATATCTATTGAATAAACTGAAGGAATCACTTAATCATAAAAAAAATTCACTACCCTTCTCTCTCTCACTCTCTTAGCATGGGCCGTACACGCCTTGTCGTTTCTCATACTCTCCGATAAACTGAAGTACGGGCGTTCCTGTTTCAGAGAGAAGGTAGTGAATAGTAAAGTGGCACCAGTGACGTTGGGGCCAGATTAAAGAGAGTAAAGTGATAAAAATTAACTTTGAAATCAGTGATAACTTACCAATTCAAATAAAAATGCATAGTACGTACGTTAATTCCAGTTCAGTGAATGTGTTAAAATTTTACGAAGTTCAATTCAATGACTTTGGCGAAATTTTAAACTTTTGGCACAGAACTCTGATTAAGTTTATGGCACAAGTGATTTTTTTCTCTTTCTCTTTCTCTTGCTATGTAAAACATTTCAGGCACAATATTTATGCACAGTCTCATATAAATTTTTGATATTTATGTCAGTGAAACATTGAACTTTACCATTGGACAATAATGGTGATATTTAATTTTATGCACAAGTGTTTGATATTTTGTGTTGGTGAAATATTGAACTTTACCATTGGACAATAATGGTGATTTTACGTATGAAGTGAATGATTGTATTTTCTGCATTTTGTGAAAATAACGACATTAATATGGAAAATATACTAGCTGCTATTGAGGCTTTAAAAATCAGTCTAAATGACAGGATTACGGAAAGTAACACTAATCTCAGGCGTAGGATTGCTGAATCTAATAATACTTTAGGAGCTCAACTTAAAGAATCTAACGCGGCCTTGGAAAGTCGTATGGAAGCCACTAAAGCTAGTATAGGTCAGCTTAGGGAGGCTAATGAAGTAACTAATCGTAATATCACTCAACTAAGGGAGGCTAATGATGCCAACATTGTAAAATTGACAGAATCTGTTGATCAAAAGTTTGCAGAAGTTAATAATTATTTGGAACGTAGGCTCAATAGTGCAGGTGCCGAAATTGGAAAACGATTTAAAGAATCTAACAAAAGAATGGATTCTAAGCTTACGGAAATAAATGAAAGATTAACACGTGACTTAGAAACCATTAAGCAAGATATAAAATCACAAGTGGCGGAGGACTTAAAACTTGCTTTCCCGTCTTCTTCTCAGGAAGTCCTTAAAGAAGTAGAAAGCTTAAAGGAAGAATTTCAAGAGTCCCATGCTCAATTATCTCTTGTGCAAACTAAAATCGCTTCTATTCAAGACAAACTTCATGAATCTGTTAAAAATAATTTCATGAAGTTGGGAAACGAAATTACTCTTCTGAAAAGTCAGCAAGAAGAGGCCGATAAACGTGTCAAGACTCAGTTAGATAATGCTCACACGCAGATTACTCGAATCTGTCGTGATGTAGCAGAAGTCAAGACCGACTTAGAAAAGGAGGTCAAGGAAATTGAGAATTCCGTACAGGGGAAAATTAAAACCCTAAAACTTGAACTCCAAGGAGGTATAGAAGCTCTCAACAGCAAAGTATCGCAAATTGAACAGGATGTTTCATCATCTAGCCTTCACAACACTAGTGGAGAATCCATGAATGTTTCCACAGTTTTTAAAATGACTGAGGAAAAACCAGCCAAATTTTCGGGGAAGGAGGGGTATACTGCTAAGGAGTTCCTCAACCTCGAAGAGTTCTTTCAAGAAAATCACGTTAAGACCGACCGCCGATTACGAATAGCGTCTCGATTGTTAGAAGGCAAGGCGTTAATGTGGTTTACCGCTTTTAAATTCAGTATTAACACTTACGAAGAGTTTAAGGAAGCCTTACTTAGACGATTTTGAAGTGCTGAGGCTCAGCACCTGATAAAACTTGAATTATACTCCAGAAAGTATAACACTTCCGTTAATTCCTCGCGATATTCAGATTATCTCATATCTCAGCTTAAAAAGATGCAGTTTTCCGACCCTCCTTTGCCGGAGCAAGAAATTATTCAGGTCATAACGCTGCAATTTCCACCAAATGTTCAGGAAATATTGGTGGCAGCAAACGTCCAGGACTTCGAGCAGCTCGATGATGTCCTGAGGAGACTCGATACTGCGCACACTCAGAGCGCAGCAAAAGCAGGTCGAACCAAAGAAACTACGACCAACTTTACGGAAATGAAGACTCCGGTTCAAGTAAATCCAGAACCGCGAGAAGAAAGAGAAACTCGCGGAGATATTCCGTTTCGGTACAGAAGATCTAGGAATCGTCCCTACGAAGGGAGGGCTAAGTTTCAACCTGGACCTTCATGGAGACAGGCAGTTAACCAACCCAATGATAATAGGAACTCCCAGCGGGAAGAATTAGTGAAACGTTGGAGAGAGACTACGGAATATGTAAGGAATAAGAACAGGGAAGAGGGCTTACCTGGAGCAGCTTCTTTGGAATACCAGGCAGAGATGCAGAGAAGAAATGAGAGAACGGAAATGGATCCAAGAGCTACGGGTGCAAAAAAAAACTTTGACGAAGTAATAAAGAGATTGCCTGAAAACCCGGAGGGAGGAGAAGTAGTATGTAGCGCACTCATTAACCATTGGTATTTAGAGGATGCAGATTTACTATATGAGGATTCAACACCACGACAGCCTCAGATACAACGCGGCTTACCGATCATTATCATTAAGTTAAGCAATATGATTGTCCACTCTTTAGTAGACTCGGGATCGCAAGCCTCACTAATTTCGCAGAAATTAATAGATGTGGCGCAGGAGACGACCTACATCTCCATCTTGCCGGTTGCTCAAGTTAAGGTTAAAGGCATAGTTCCTGACAACGCTATTAAATGTAAATTCCAAGCGTTTCTTGAGTTAGAAATTGGTGGTGTTAAGTTCCAACATCTATTTTTGATTTTGACGCAAATGAAATTTGACTTAATCCTTGGATCAGACTTTCTCATTCAACATGGGGGAATCATTGATTATCCCGCTAATGTGATTAAATTTTTCCACGTCGAATCTGTAGGGCTACAGTTGGTTACTTATAATGACGTGAAGAATCCGGAATGTGAGACCCCGGTGGACATAGTAGAAGGCAAGATGAGCGAGGCTCCGCCTGTCGAAGAAAGCGTCCACGAAGAGGGGAGACCCGAGGAAGTGGGACCCGTAGAGGACCAGATGGCGTCCATCATCGATGATGAGTTGAACGAGGACCACTACAACTTCACGCTTTACGCCAATGTAGCTGAAAGCCCAGATTACGATGATGATGAAGTAACAAAGGCAATCCAAGAGCTTTTCAAGAAGTTTCCAGATGTATTTTTCGAGAAACCTGGAGTCATTAAGGGTTTCAAGCACCACTTAGATGTTACTGACACTTCACCTTATAAGAAACGGCCTTATCCGATACCCATGAAGTACTTGGAAGAAGCTCGGGTCATCATTAAACAGATGGAGAATGATGGAATCATATCAAAATGCGTCACACCTTACATTAATCCTCTGGCCATAGTGAGAAAACCAAATGGTAATCTGCGCATATGCCTCGATGCGAGGGCCTTGAACGATAGCCTTGTGCTAGAATATGACCACCCTCCCCTACTCCGGGATGTAATTAGGAGATTTCATAACATGAAAGTATTTTCTGCTATGGACATGGCTTCTTCATATTTTCACATTTTATTGGATGAAGATAGTCGGAAATTTATCGGATTCATCTTTGATAATGTCACTTATGCCTTTAAGAGACTCCCTTTTGGCATTATGAACTCTGGTGCAGTTCTTATCAGAGCCTTAGGGGAACAACTCTCCGATGAAGTAAAGGCAATCACCACCATTTATGTGGACGATATCATCATCGCGTCCGAGTCCCTGGAACAACATGTACGAGATGTTCATAAGGTATTGGAGGAATTACAGACCAAGAACTTTAAAATTAACGCCAAGAAAAGCCAGTTTTTCAAAACTGAAGTTTTATTTTTAGGCCATCTTATTGGAGGGAATGGGATCAAGCCCAATCCGGCTAAGATTCAATGTATTCTAGAATTTCCCAAACCCACAAGAATGAAGCACATCAGGCAATTCTTAGGCCTCTGCCAGTTCTTCGCGCAGCATTGCCCTAATTTTACTGAAACGGTAGCACCCCTGCAGCAGTTATTGAAGAAGAACAACAGGTGGAAGTGGACTGATGTCTGCGATAAAGCATTTGTGGCTACAAAACAGATGTTGAAAGACAGTATTCAACTGGCCTATCCTAATTATGAGCTACCCTTTTATATTGAATGTGACGCCAGCCGCATAGGGATCGGTGCAGCTCTTTTCCAAATTGATCCAAGGGAACCTGAAGTTCGCATTTTTCTCTCATTCATGAGCCGCAAGTTGAGACCCCATGAAAAGGCTTATACGATAACAGAGTTAGAAGCCCTTGCCGTAGTACATTCTCTCATTTACTGGAAGAAGATAATCTTTGGATATCCGGTGATTATTTGCACAGATCATCAAGCACTGACATTTATTCTCAAATCAGACATTACAAGCGAACGGATAACCCAATGGACGCTGTTTATACAGCAATTTGATATCACTGTCGTTCACAGGCCCGAAAGGAGAAATATCCTAGCCGACGCATTAAGTCGGTATCCGACAGGTGAGGTTTCGATCCATGCGATTGAAGTCATGAATGATGAAGATGAAGAGTTCTTGCGACGACTAAAGTACCTAGCGCAAGCTCAAGGAAGAGATCCTCTAAGCCATGAGCTGATTCGTTTTTTTAAAGGATTTATCCCTCAAGACGACGACGAGTATCCTCGTATATCTAGGATAGCTCAAAAATTTTGCTACCATGATGGCCTACTTCACAAGTACGTCGACCTCGCTAGAACAACAGATCGTATTTATGCTCCTCCTCGAATAAGGACTGCTATTATATGGCATTGCCATTCCATTTCTGGACACGCCGGTACGGACAAGGTCCTAAACCTGATTAGAGAAAGGTTTACGTGGGAATACTTACGCCGTGACATCCGTAACACCATTAGGACTTGTGATATTTGTCAAAGGATCAAGCCCAATAACAGGCTCCTCCGGGAATATCCAAGACCTTTAATACCTGAAAAACCTGGCCAGATCTTCGCAATGGACCTATATTGACCTTTGCCCAAGGCGTTATGTGCCAACAGATACATTGTTGTCACCATAGATGCATTTTCTAAATACACTTTGTTGCTTCCAATTCAGAAGGCAAACACCGGGAACATTCTCCGCAGGATTCGTCAAAACATCATTCCCGAGATGGGCAAGCCGGTATTTCTCTTAACAGACCATGGAAGTCAGTTTACCTCCATGGAATTCCAAGTTGCACTGGAAGAACTTGAGATAAGGCATATCATGAACTCCATCCGACACCCGGAAGCCAACCCAGCCGAATGGGTTATGCGAGAAATTGCCAGATTCTGTAGACTGTATTGTGGCCAACAGCATTGGAAGTGGGTTGAAGTTCTCCCCATTATGCAAAGGATCGTCAATACCACCATGCATGAGTCTATTCAGGACATCCCTTTGAGTGTACATAAAGGCCTCACTCCTGACAGACCTTGGGATCGAGTTTTGCCTGATCAACCTGATGCAGCGGTGAGCCAACAAGCTCGCATTACCAAGGCACTTCGGCAATTACGACATGCTGCTCAAATCCGAGAAAAAAGTTACGACATCACAAGTTTCGACAACCCTTACAAGTGGATGACCTGGTATTAATACGCAAGCCTGCAGTTTCGCACCCCGGCCAGGGAATTTACGCCAAATTTTGTCCCTTATTCATAGGACCCTTCAGGATACTTACCGCACTAGATAATGGTGCCTACGAAGTAGGAAGGGCAGATAGCGACGTTGAGGGAATCTTCAACTCGGCCAACCTCAAGAAATACTTTACTAGGAGATGAGCGAAAAGAAAATCGCCCAGCAATTTTCTTTCTCCCGAGCAGGGGGGGAGATGAAACGGGAACGCCCTACGAGCATTCACGTTTCATTCATTTATTAAGAAGAACTCGCTAACACCCGGCCGTAAGCATTTAAAACTTGCGCCGAGCGCACAGTCATAGTGGGAACTGCAAGCAAGCTCGCGCTGTTCCAGAACACCGGCCAAGGACAAGCGACGTCACGCAGAAGGTTCTTTCGTGTTCCATAGCATTGCAGCATGAACGAAATGTGATATCAATATTTCAATAACGTCACCTTGCAGGCAGGAATAATGAACACTGCTAGCCGAAATTTCATGTCAATCGGTGTAAAGATGGCCAAGATATAAAATTTTCTTGGGGCCCACATGTGTAGCCACGCCCACCGACCTTCGGCAATATAAGCGAATCGCCAGCCTGGGGTAAAGCAGAGAGTGTGCAGTGTGGGCAGTGCCGTAGGCAGAGAGAGTGAGGGGAGTCGGCAGTAAGCCGTGAGTTCAGTGTGTGTGTGCAAGTAAGCACGTCGCGATATAATTCGTCACTCGGTCCGGCTGTATACTTGAGTTCAGAAACGTTAGTGTTAGAAGCTTTCTCCGTGGGCTTGAACTTTGTGCATGAACAAAAACGTAATTTCGTTTTTATCAGTCTGTACGACTGGGCGATTATATTTCGTTTGTTGACTAGGAATTTTTCTAGCATAAACTGTGCCAGCCTTGATTTCATTTAAAGACTGTGTTTCTAGCATAAACTGTGCCAACCTTGATTTCATTTAAAGACTGTGTTTCTAGCATAAACTGTGCCAAACTTGATTTCATTTAAAGACTGTGTTTCTAGCATAAACTGTGAAAACCTTGATTTCATTTAAAGACTGTGTTTCTAGCATAAACTGTGCCAACCTTGATTTCATTTAAAGACTGTGTTTCTAGCATAAACTGTGAAAACCTTGATTTCATTTAAAGGCTGTGTTTCTAGTATAAACTGTGCCAACCTTGATTTCATTTAAAGACTGTGTGAAAACAGCGATAGTGTTTCTGGCATAAACTGTGCCAACCTTGATTTCATTTAAAGACTGTGTGAAAACAGCGATAGTGTTTCTGGCATAAACTGTGCCAACCTTGATTTCATTTAAAGACTGTGTCTATCCATTGAATTGTGTTCGTTATAAAAGTGTGCCAACCTTGATTTCATTTAAAGACTGTGTCTATCCATTGAACTGTGTTCGTAATAAAACTGTGCCAGCCTTGATTTCATTTAAAGACTGTGTTTCTAGCATAAACTCTGCCAGCCTTGATTTCATTTAAAGACTGTGTTTCTAGCATAAACTGTGCCAACCTTGATTTCATTTAAAGACTGTGTTTCTAGCATAAACTGTGCCAACCTTGATTTCATTTAAAGACTGTGTGAAAACAGCGATAGTGTTTCTAGCATAGACTGTGCCAGCCTGCATTTCATTTAAAGACTGTGTCCATCCATTGAACTGTGTTCGTAATAACTGTGCCGACCTTCATTTCATTTAAAGACTGTGTCTATCCGTTGAACTGTGTTCGTAATAAACTGTGCCAACATTCCCCCTTAAGGGCAGTATTAACTTGTGGAATACGGTATCGTAATTTCTTTCCGAGGGACCATGCCAATTCCCATCATAACTTGTTCAGAATCACGTATGATCTTAAGTGCCAGTGATAATCTTCTGAAAATTACGACGTAACAGAACTTGGACTGTCGTTTATTTGAACAAGTGTGTGAATATTGTGCTCATGGTGTACAGTGCAGAGACTGTACCCGGTGAATTTAATTTTCTTTGTGAAGTGCTTAATCACTGCACCTCGGAAGGTCCTAGATTGTCTTCGTTTGTTTATTATTCCAAATACGATAATTCCTTCCATCTTATTCTCGTGGAACTGTGACTCTGACTTTATCCTTGCTGCTAAAGTGCGTTCAACATCATTGACTGTGGGAGCTTTTTCGGTGTGCTTCGCCTTAGAGAGGTGTCACACCAGAGTCCCATGACGTCCGATGTGGAAGCTCCACATTTCCCCGTTCCTGCCTCAGGTTCGAGTCGCCATCAACACTAATACAGAGAAAACACCAACGACGGAAGACAACGCCGACGCCGACCGCAAGACGACGCAGCCGCCGCAGGACGACGTCCCCTCCACGCCTTCAAGGACAACTCCACGATTCAGCTGTAAAAGGTGACATAATTCTTTGCATATCTATTGAATAAACTGAAGGATCCACTTAATCGTAAAAAAAATTTTCACTACCCTTCTCTCTCTCACTCTCTTAGCATGGGCCGTACACGCCTTGTCGTTTCTCATGCTCTCCGATAAACTGAAGTACGGGCGTTCCTGTTTCAATATATATATATATATATATATATATATATCAATGATATGCGTAAAGAAGTGGAATCAGAGATAAGGCTATTTGCGGATGATGTTATTCTGTACACAGTAACAAATAAGTTAAAGGATAGTGAGCAATTGCAAAATGACCTCGATAATGTTGTGAGATGGACAACAGGCAATGGTATGTTGATAAACGGGGTTAAAAGTCAGGTTGTGAGTTTCACAAATAGGAAAAGTCCTCTCAGTTTTAATTACTGCGTTGATGGGGTGAAGGTTCCCTTTGGGGATCATTGTAAGTACCTAGGTGTTAATATAAGGAAATATCTTCATTGGGTTAATCACATAAATATGATTGTAAATAAAGGGTACAGATCTCTGCACATGGTTATGAGGGTATTTAGGGGTTGTAGTAAGGATGTAAAGGAGAAGGCATACAAGTATTTGGTAAGACCCCAACTTGAGTATGGTTCCAGTGTATGGGACACTCACCAGGATTACTTGACACAAGAACTGGAAAAAATCGAAAGAAAAGTAGCTCGGTTTGTTCTGGGTGATGTATGACAAAGGAGTAGCGTTAAAAAATGTTGCAACGTTTCTGCTGGGAAGACTTGGGAGAAAGAAGACGAGCTGCTCGACTACGTGGTATGTTCTGAGCTGTCAGTGGAGGGATGGCGTGGAATGACATTAGTAGACGAATAAGTTTGAGTGGTGTCTTTAAAAGTAAGAAAGATCACAATATGATGATAAAGCTGGAATTCAAGAGGACAAATTTGGTCAAATATTCGTTTATAGAAAGGGGAGTTAGGGACTGGAATAACTTACCAAGGGAGATGTTTAATAATTTTCCAAATTCTTTGCGATCGTTTAAGGAAAGGCTACAAAAACAACAGATAGGGAATCTGCCACCTGGGCGACTGCAGACTGATTGTATTGTTCTTGTGCATTTCTTTTCTTTTTCTCAAGTTCTTTTACTTCGGACCGACACAGTTAGCCCTGGCGGTGACGATTGGTTCGGAAAGGGACTAGGAGTGGGAAGAAAGCGGTCGTGGCCTTAACTAAGGTACAGTCCCAGCATTTGCCTGGTGTGAAAATGGGAAACCACGGAAAACAACCTTCAGGGCTACTGACAGTGGGGTTCGAACCCACTATCTCCCGAATACTGGATACTGGCCGCATTTAAGTGACTGCAGCTATCGATCTCGGTCAATATTTCTGTATTTCATTGTAAGATATTGTATGTACTGCAAGCTGAATATCGGCACAATTCACCTGTATCAGTGTCCTTATAATAACAATACACGTACAAGCACCTTCATTGTGTTCTCTCACCATTTTGTAACCCCCGCCTCATCGTCCGATCCTGGCTACGCTACTGGTAGTCATTAACTAGATACACGACAAAAACCGTTTTCGTCGTTTTTCGGTTATTTTACCGAATTATATGATTCCGGTAAAGAAGATAATGATTTTATTTTTGAGAATTAAAACGGTAAGGTCAATTTAAACAATAAATGTAAACTTTTTATAAGATAACTTGAAACTTACTCCGTGAAGTCATTTCGTCCCTGTCTTCCTACTATATTTCACCAGTTCAGGTCTAATTTCACCTATTCCTGCAGCTTTGTGACAATGAAGTTTATTTACCCTCACTTCCACTTCCTCAAGTGTAATTTCACCATCATCATTGTCTTCCTTTTCATGAGCTGGGTTCGTTGTTCACGAAGTCACCAGGAAGATTTGCTCTTACGTTGAGAAAATTTTCAAAATACTCCTTCCATCTTCCCAGTGATTCCCTGGGATCCATAATGAGTTCACCTGATTTGCCAAAACGCAACTAATTTCATTTCCCCTCTTTTTCTAAGATTCATTATTACTGTTCCTCGATAATTACAACATTTACTTGATTGTGCATACTTTTTTTTGCTATTTACTTTACGTCACACTGACACTGATGGGTCTTATGACGACGATAGGATAGGAAAGGCCTGCGAATGTGAAGGAAGCGGCCGTGGCCTTAATTAAGTTACAGCCCCAGCATTTGCCTGGTGTGAAAATGGGAAACCATGGAAATCCATCTTCAGGGCTGCCGACAGTGGGGTTCGAACCCACTATCTCCCGGATGTGAACTCACAGCTGCGCACCCCTAACCGCACGGCCAACTCGCCCGGTTTACATAGCTTAAGCTGAACTTACATTAAGGTCACGGCTACTACCTTCCCTTTCCCATTCTTGCATAGCCGAAAGTCTTCCATTCGTTAGTGCGACGTTAAAACAACTAGAAAGAAACAACACATTTTTAAAATAAAGTCGAGAATGAAATTATTTGACACTTGTTTCCCCAAATAAATTACAGATGAAAAAAGAAATGAAAACTCTGTGAAACACATTTCAGATAATGCAACGCTGAATTAAGATCTAAACAGGGCTGATCAATGCGAAACAAACAGTTCCAAATGACAATGATCACCACTAATGTGGATGGTACATGACACATGCATCACAAATGCTGAAAAGAACATTATCACAAAAATAATCATACAATAAGATAACCACCATAAGGTATTCGCGATAATTATTTCAATTTTCGCAATTAAACAATATTTAGTACTATATACACGACACATATCAGGGATATGTCATGGAGTAAGTCAGATGACGAAGTGATAATCCGTTCATTCTCATTTCATTCAAGGTAAAATGTTGGTGGATTGTGACTGTATTTGCTCCGTCGTTACATATTTGACCTATAAGACACACATGGTCTGGATTATCACGACGTAGCCGAATAAAAAATTCACATAATATAAAACAAATATGCATATGTTATGATGAGAAGACTCCATATTTTTCGCCGTATTGTGTGTTAATGCCTTACAAAAACATCAAATTATTCACCACACAATTACCATATTTAGTACTATCATCCCATAAGTGTGGCCTGTTTAAATCACGATTATTATTTCAATCAGTCATCAAAAGAAGGTTTTAAATGACGCAGGGGTGTAACGTAATGTCGTCTGCAGCCCCTACGACGTCTTAAATCACAGCAATGTTGCAAAACCCACTTTTATCCAGGTCTAATGGTTACGGAATGTCAAGATCCATCAAAATCCATAGGTCGAATTTTTGGACGAAAGCAAAATTTTCTTCGCCCCCGAACCTTTCGATGGAGCTGTGACCATGAGACCGTGAGAATTCTTTCTTCCTTGGCCAGAGGGTTATTTATAATTAGCTATGTCATGTTTGCTTCCATAAAATACTATTTGTATAGATATCCCCCCACCCAATACTGCAGTAGCCCCGAACGGCCATGGCCTACCAAGCGACTTCCGCACAGCCCGATGGCCTGCAGACTGCGAGGTGTTGTGTGGTCGATACGACGAACCTTATAGGCCGTTTTCTTCGCTTTCTTGGCCGGGGCCGCTATCTCACCGTAAGATAGCTTTTCAACTGCAATCACGTAGGCTGAGCGAACGTCGAACCAGCACTCACATCCAGGAAAAAATCCCACGAGCATTATAACATTACTTTTTTCAGATTTATCACTGACGAGCTTCCAGATTTGCCATGTGTGGGGTGTTAATTCACTAAGTAAGGACTTGAGTTTTGTGAAATTCACTGCTCCCATTTAATTTTAGTATTTTCAGCCATGTACAGTACAATGTGAGTTTAAAATAAGTTCTTAGGTGGCAGTAAGAGGTGCTATCCTCATTATAAACTATGGATATATCTCCCAATATATGGAATAGTTTTCGAGAAAGAAATATACCGGGGGCCATCCGCCCCTTGCGATCTAGTTTTATGCAGCCTACCGCGTTTACTATAATTCTCAAATACATCCTTCCCGTCCCTAAACCGGGGTAATATAACGAGATGTTTGGTTACGGGCTGGAAGCGTAAGCGTCTCTACTAATTCATAATGGGTACCCAGAAAGACGAGCACAAATACGATGAACACGTGCCTTGTAAAACGAGATGCGTACACAGACCAGGAGCAGGTATTGTATAGATTGGGAACTGCCAGCTAGCCTCGCAATAGCTCAGTATCATTGTCTTCAGAAACCTCCTCAGCACAGCTAGCGTTTAACTGTCCTCAAACAGTAAGACAATAATGTTCTAGTCATATTTTAAGTTGCATGGTCTAGTTCACTAGGTTAAAATTCAGCGTCCCCACTTGGTCTTTGTCCAGTCATTTACCTTACTGTACTCTACTTACGCTTGAAACGCATTCGAATTTGATCCAGCACACTGGTGTACGTAACGGTGAAGGGGAGTTCCTGTTTATTCCCGCACCCGACCTTGACTTTTCAAATTCCCCTTCTTTAATTGAAATATTAAGAAATATGGTTCTTCTTCTTCTTCTTTATCTGGTTACCCTCCCGGGTCGGTTTTTCCTTCGGACTCAGCGAGGAATCCCACCTCTATCGCCTCAAGGACAGTGTCCTGGAGCTTCAGAGTCTGGGTCGGGGGATGAAACTGGGGAGGATGACCAGTCACTCGCCCAGGCGGCCTCACATGCTATGCTAAACAGGGGCCTTGTGGGGGGATGGGAAGTTTGGAAGGGATAGAGAAGGAAGAGGGAAGGAAGCGGCCATGGACCTCATGGACCTCCCGAGGCTGAATGGACCCCGTTCCAGCCCTCGTAGCACTTTTCAAAAATTATACTACTACTACTACTACTACTAATAATAATAATAATAATAATAATAATAATAATAATAATAATAATAATAATAATAATTGAGCGGAGTGGCCGCACGTGTGAACGCACTACGGCTCTAGAGGCGAGGTCCAAGCTCGGGAAGCGAGTGGGTTCGAACCCTACCGTCGGCTGTGCTGAGAATGGATTTCCATGGTTTCCCATTTTCTTTCCTGACAAATGGCAGGGCAGTTCATATTCATAGGCCACATCGGATTCTTTCCACCTCCTTATCCAATTTCATTCACCATTTTTGATCGACCGGGCTGAGTGCCTCTGGCCTTCTGAGCCCAACTTGGTAGATTCGATCCTGGCTCAGTCAGGTTGTATGTGAAGGTGCTCAAATACGTCAGCCTCGTGTCAGAAGATTTACTGGCAAGTAAAAGAACTCCTGCAGGACTAAATTCCGTCACCTCGGCGTCTCCGAAAACCGTAAAAATAAGTTAGTGTAACGCAAAGCCAATAACATTTATTATTACATCCCCGACCCCATAGCAGGAAGCGGGACTAAGGGCACTGAGTGTTTACCAGTGGATTGAACAGTTCAAAAGGGGTCGCAAGAGCGTGAAGAATGAGGTAAGATCCAGGCGTACATCTGCAGCCGTAACTGATGCCAAAATTGAACAAGTGCAGTATATGCTCCTGAATGAAGATTGCATACCATATGCACATTAGCTATAAGAGGCCGTCGATTCAGCTCCGATCAACAGGAGAAGGAAGCGGTGCATACATGGCTTGGTGCGCAACCAAACCTTATTTTTTTGCAGAGGGTATCAGAAAGCTTGTGAATTGGTGGACCATGTGCATTGGCACGGTGACTATGTTGAAAAATGATGTCAATAAAAAGTGTATACTCTTTTTGTAATAAATTATAAAAATTGATTGCTGATACTCATTGACTTGCCCTCGTATAATAGTTCAAACTCAGCATTTTGTATTACCAGTGCCCTTCGCTGAACGCTCCTTCATAGAAATGGCAAATAGATCAGGATGCATTCGTAAACGAAAACCCAAACACCAAGACACACACAAAGCCACGCCCACATCTCGAGCTCAGAATATCTCCACACTTAACACCAAACTGGACATTGTATTGTAATTACCATTAACACAGGACGTCCTCGCATGAAGGCCAAGTGCCAATGTCACTGTCTTCTCACCAACTCGACCACGATTTGAACTGCAGCCAATGCATGTAGCATTTAATAAATGAAGGACATGTCACTGTGGTCACTAGGGTTCGTATGTTCAGGATATGTCTTATTTTTTCTCCTCTTCTGTTTTGGCTATTTGTTATAATTAAGTAGTAATTGGACATTTCTGAGCATATGCGGACTTATTTCATAGCACATATTGTGACCTTTCACGAATATAAATGCATATTTTAACATTTTTATCCCACTGGCACAGATCATGTTGTACCATAGAACACTTTGCATCTAGCTACAAATTAGTTTTACTACAATTAATATATGCCTTTGCTGGCAGGACGTAGTGTTTACAGTGCACTATGTCTTCTGGTATAGGCTAGAGCAATTGTGTTACTTTCATTGATCTGTCTCAGCCTTATCCTTGGCTTTGACAATGTCAAAGTGACTGAGGTATGAGCGATGCTAGTAATACCATTCCTTATGCAACCAGTCCCTGCTATGAATGGTGTGAAAATGTTGCTCGTAGGGTCGGATGGTGCATGCATTTCATTGGGCTTGGCAGACTGATATATAATAGCAACTTCAGTGACGCCTAGGCCATCTATGACAGCTGATGGCGGAGCTGTTGAGGATCCAACCAGCCTTCGGGCTGAAGACTGAACATACACATACATACACCATTAATATAACTATAAAATGGAAAAATAAAAACGAGTAGCTTGAAAGGAAACCTCGATGCTTATTGCCAACGTTTATGGGAGGAACAACTTTATTCAGAAATAAAGTGAGATGGTTCCATTCTGGAAATGCAATGATATCCAATTTACTGATTAGTTAAAACTTAATAATAAAGCAAAAACTAAATTTAAAATTACATTGTTACAGTTGGTAACTACAGAGATGTTTTACATTTGGTTTCACGTCCCATATATATGGTGATTGATGATTTTTATAGAATCTATTAAGACGGTTTCACACATGCCTATCGATTCCTGTTCATCAAGTTTAAACCTTTTAAAGAAATTGAGAACGTCATCTGAGGATTGCTTCAAATGGAAGACCATAAACTTCAAATTTTCAATTTCCATACAAGTGAGAAAATTCTTGTTGCAATCTTCACATTTCCCGTATACTGCTCGTTTCTTTCCTTCAACTAAAATAGCCTGTTTTGGTTCACTGTTTTCGAAACGAATATTCGTGTCCGTTGTGAGCGAGGTCTTCAGAGTCATTTTTGTGAATAGCTACGATATCAGTGAACTGACGGTATCCATCACAATAACTACCTAAAATTAAAAATTAATAAACATAAAAGTGTTTCTTAGTACAACAGTCTCTTATGTATAATTTACTCACTATGGTATAAAACTGGTATGAGAAGTAATACAACGTGATAAAAGTAAGTGTATTCACTTTAAACCTACAGCGAAATATTTTCATGTTCCGGTCCGCTAACCGCGAGTGCTCATATCATCCCTCCTGTATTACAATACTCAACAAATGTTATGCGCCAAAATTTTAAATTTAGTTTGTAGTTTTAGGTGACTGATGATATCAATAACACCGGCAATTTTACGTGGAAAGAGAAGCTCACGAACGTGACTTTACATTTCAAGATGTATTTATTTATTTATTTATTTATTTATTTATTTATTTATTAATTAATTAATTAATTTATTTATTTATTTATTTATTTATTTATTTATTTATTTATTTATTTATTTATTTATTTATTTATTTATTTATTTATCCATTTACTTATTTATTTATTCATTTATTGTACCCTACAAGACTTAGTGTCCCAATTACAATGGCAATTACGTTATATAAATTGCAACTAATATTGCGGTACTTATACTTAAACTGCATTCTAATTTAATTTAACCTAATCTCCTATAATATTAATATAACATTTAAAAGTATTTTTCTAGAAACTAAACATTTTTATATTAATGTGCTAAAACTAAAGACAAAGTATAAAGAAAAAATAAATTAACCAATTCACGTACAAGTATAATATTACAGAACTTCATCTTACAATACATAGTTCTTAGATTTTTCCCTATTTTTATGACTTCATACAATTGCGCGATGAAGTTCAGTTAGAAACTTGGGCACTGGCAGAATGAAGTCAAGGCCATTATTTTTCTGAATGGCACTGTTTAAGATACTACAATGCCTGTTCACCGATGAATTCTCATGAACACACGTCCTGGTTTCATCATTTAACAATGTTATGTTATTTCAGGAGTTGGAGCGAGGTACACACAAATTTAAGAGAGACACTAATTCAGTGTATTGACCGGGTGTCGAATCAAGGGTCACCTTGATGACAAGTCACTTGGCTATCAAGCCCCTATATTGTTTGAAGATATGTTTTCAATGATAAAGCCTGTCGGGAGGAACCTTTTTCCTCTTATACTGAAATGAGAAAAGCGTATTAAAATAAACTACATCGCTTGCTAGCATACGGCATGATATGTATCAGGGGCGCATTTTCCTTTAATGCAAGGCATTCATTGCATGCTCAATAATACCGCAAAGAACTGTCTGAGGTACGATGTCAGGTTGTTTCAAGTCAAGTATTATTAATTTAACCTCTCAGAGGTTCAAAAGTTCCGCACAACCGCAGTAGTTCCGTTGCTTGGCTACGTGCGGCGCTGGTGTAGTCTCGCCATCTAATCCGCTGTGGAAAGAAAGAGAGAGAGAGAGAGCTAATGGAGGAGTTACGGATGTAAAACGCATTCAATCTTAAAATTGCCTTCGGTGGCAGACATAGTTCTGAAACCCTCTGCATGATGTCACTGCACTTGAATCTTTGTCACCATTCACGTGCTACCCTCTGCCAACTGTTAGCAGCTTGGAAAAAGTCGGAATATCCGAGGTAACTTCGAGCGGGAGGCGCGGATTACCTCCTGGCGGGATGAGCTCTCTTCGGTACGGACCTCATACGGTTGCTCCATTTTCCAGGGCCTTATGATGATAGTCAAACCAAAACTGTGTGGAGGTTTTTTGGATTAAGATTCTGTTGCTATTAATCCATTCCAAGAGTTGCCAATATTTCTCTACCTTGTTTTAATGCAGCTGAAATTGATGAAAATAAAGATGCGTAACAACTCCACGTCAGAACTGCTTCACGGCAAAGACGCTGTTAAAAGTGTTAGGAAGACCTGCTATATATAATTTTGAATTGTCTGAAAAGGCATTGCGTAATCTGCATATTCATAATACTCCAATTGCAACAGTACAATGAATCTTGTGCCCTCTGCCGCAGCAACTACATCAGAAGAGGAACCTGAGTCTTCTCATTTTAATTAGGTGCATTGTATTCATCCATTTAATGCTTCAATATTCCCCCCATGTGGACCTTTGGCAACGCTGAATCTAGCACCTGCCCAAGTTCAGTGTAGACTACCCAACATACACTTAAGCTGAGCAAACCGGTCTATTCAGTTTACGGTAATACTGGCTTTCTTGCATAAATAAATAGGAAAATAAGACAAATACTAATATTATTATACTCTTAAGAGCGTTAAAGTGGAGGAAAAACTCCATTGACTGAAGAGAATTTATGGGCTAATCTAACAGAAAAGCTAGAATAAAAACATTATGAAACAAAGGATGTAATTTCATCAAATAAAAAGGGAATTTTCCACATTCCTTAAATCATGTCACATAAAAATATGATCAATTTGAAAATATATGCAAGTACCAGGCTATATCGCCTTTGGGACTGGAAAAATTGCTATGTGAGAATGTTGTCGAACAAGAACTGACACGCAGCACGTATATCATTAAGAACGATAATTGTTTGATAGAAATTCGCACAATATTGAACCATAGACAACTGAATCCTACAGGAGAGACTTCTAAGCTGAAATATTTCGCACGATTTCTCTGGGCACCACACAATGATTGTAAGAATTTTCAGATTTTTTAGCGATTTTCCTAAAGAGCAATTCCGTAAATTGATCGAAGTCTATGGAAAATATTTTGATATAATATGACTTAAATCCGAAGTGAGGGCATGTTCACTTCTGAACACTTCAGAGGTAACACTGTGACTCAAATCCAGAAGTTCCTATCGATCAGTGGTCTTCCTGAGTTTATAATTTGTGCACATTGGTTACAACTATTCCCGCTACATCATCATCTTCGTCCGCAATTCTCAAAGTCAGAGTCGTATCCCTGCATTAGGAATGGTGTCTATATTGAAGGATCATCTCTCTGAGTTTACTGCACGCGAAGAGTTCTACAGTGAGGTCACCAAGGAATTCTGGAAAAAGAATCGAAGGGTGGAGTTCACCTAGACGTAATTAGGGTGAGCATAATTGGAATTTACTAAATATATAGCGCCACTGCATGGTTATTAGTTTCATGCCCACCGGGCGATTTGACCGCGCGGTTAGTGGCGCCCGGCTGTGAGCTTGCATCCGGGAGATAGTGGGTTCGAATCCACTGTCGGCAGCCCTGAAGATGATTTTCCGTGGTTTCCCATTTTCACATCAGGCAAATGCTGGGGCTGTAACTTAATTAAGGCCACGGCCGCTTCCTTCCAACTCCTAGGCCTTTCCTATCCTATCGTCGCCATAAGACCTCTCTGTGTCGGTGCAACGTAAAACCACGAGCCAAAAAAAGTTGCATGCCTCCGTGGGGAATCCGAGATACTCTACTGGTATTTATATTCCTTGAAAGGTTATCATCGACCAATTCATCCTAAGACAATACAGAGGGTTACTGAAAAGGTTCTTAAGGAATTTCAGAATAAAGGAACTACGCTGCACATACGACGCTTTCTTTGTAAGTAAGGGCCGTTTGAAAATAACTACACAACTAAAGACGATTTTCAAACACTACATTTATTTGCAGATTATCCATACTTTACTCTATTGTTCAACATAGCCACCAAGTTTCTTTAAACACTTATCATACCTTACAACTAAGTTTTGAATACCCTCTTCATAGACACTTTCCGCCTGCTCCGATAACCAAGAGTTCTTGATCTTGATCCTGCCCTGGGACAGAGTCGGTATGGTCTTCACCTCTGCAGGCGAATCTTTTGTTTTTGTATAGATTTGAGTGTTCGATGACGTTTTTGACTCGTTATGCCGAAGAAGGTGACGATATGCTGAGTCAGATCGTAACGGGAGACGAAACATGGGTTTCGCATATCTCGCCCGAATTGAAGCAACAGAGCATGGAATGAAGATACACACACATTCACAGTGGCCTTCTGACCCCAACTTGGCAGGTCCGATCCTGGCTCAGCCCGGTTGTATTTGAAGGTGCTAAAATACGTCAGCCTCGTGTCGGTAGATTTACTGGCACGTAAAAGAACTCCTACGGGAAAAAATTCCGGCACTTCAGCGTCTCCGAAAACCGTAAAAGTAGTTAGTGTGACGTAAAGCAAATAATATTATGGTGAAAAATGTACCAACAAGAGCTATCGATCTTAAAAGCAATTTAAGATTTTCTGTAAGATTGACTATACTTTCCGACATTTGCAGATTACTTGAAGCAAAACTAAATATAGCGTAAATTATTAGGCATTTAATGGCAACTTTGTATGAAGAAAATGTTCTTGTTTTTAAGGAACTGATGATTTTACAATATTGTCTTTCCAATGTTGTGTTCAATTTAATTTTCTGTTTGGTAGTCGGACATTGCTGAAACGGAACAAAAGAAATGTAAATCATTAACTGTACAGGGAACCTCATATTTTGAAAGAATCACAGTTACAAAGTAAAACAGATTACAAATCTGCCTAATTCTGTGCGTGCTACAAGAGTTTGACCCAACCCCTGTGCAGCGCTGCTCTAGGCTCTAGACTCACTCTTCCTCGCACGTCAGGCGTACACAAGGTTCTCACCTCACCTTGCCGTGACATGCTGGGCCATGAATATGAATTAAAGTATTGATCAAGAAACGCAATTTTTTTTTTTTTTTTTTTTTGCTAGGGGCTTTACGTGGCACCGACACAGATAGGTCTTATGGCGACGATGGGATGGGAAAGGCCTAGGAGTTGGAAGGAAGCGGCCGTGGCCTTAATTAAGGTACAGCCTCAGCATTTGCCTGGTGTGAAAATGGGAAACCACGGAAAACCATTTTCAGGGCTGCCGACAGCCGGATTCGAACCTACTATCTCCCGGATGCAAGCTCACAGCCGCGCGCCTCTACGCGCACGGCCATCTCGCCCCGTTAGCAATAAATTAATACACCAAAGGAACTCTCATACGTTTCAGGCAACATTATCATTCTGATAACACAAATTTACCATTCCAACATTCATTTTTAGAGTACGTACCGGTATATTTTGAAAACTAACGAAATGATACTTTGTGAAATGTCTGAACATGTAATTCAACACGTTACAGACTACCGTATAGAAACGAACATCTAAACATTGCACTAGGTTGCATTATAGTTTGTAAAAGTGAAGTTTTTTTACAGTTTATTTGTTTTCAACATGTATTTTATTGTAAACTTCGTTTCTACTCTCTTGACTCTGATTTTATCTAATCGATTTACACATTATAATATGTTTTGAGCTTTCAAATAGATTAAAATACATTATTTCACTTCTAAGACAATGACTTATTAAATTTTCTTCTTCTTCTGCTCCTTTATCTGTTCAACCTCCAGGGTCGGTTTTTCACTCGGACTCAGCGAGGGATCCCACCTCTACCACCTCAAGGTCAGTGTCCTGGAGCTTCATACTCTGGATCAGCGGATACAACTGCGGATGATGCCCAGTACATCGCCCAGGCGGCCTCACCTGCTATGCTGAACAGGGGCCTTGCGGGGGGATGGAAAGATTGGAAGGGGTAGACAAGGAAGAAGGAAGGAAGCGGCCGTGGCCTTAAGTTTGGTACCATCCCGGCATTTACCTGAAGGAGAAGTGTGAAACCACGGAAAACCACTTCCAGGATGGATGAGGTGGGAATCGAACCTACCTCTACTCAGTTGACCTCCCAAAGCTGAGTGGACTCCGTTCCAGCCATCTTACCACGTTTCAAATTTCGTGGGAGAGCCGGGAATCGAACCCGGGCCTCTGGGGGTGGCAGCTAATCACAATAACCACTACACCACAGAGGCGGACTTCAATTTTATTACATTTTAATATATTTTTTAAAAGTCATTTTATAGAAAAATAAGTAATTACGAATTTGATCCACCGATTATTTTAAGTTCGTAATCATTTTCCTTATCATTAACATCTTTAAAACATCCTAATCGGTAGGTAAATTTTTATCTACCATTTCATTTCGTCTCATCTTATACCATCAGGGTCGATGACCTAGATATCACGTCCCTTTTAAAGGGAGTCACGAATGAATTGTTGCAATTTTTGACCAAAAAATCAAATTTAACATTAATTATTCCCCAGTTTTTCCTCCTTCAAATCCTGACATCAGTTTCTTCCTAACGCCATTTATAAAGCTCTAAATATCGGATTTAAAGGGTAACAGTACGGCATGTATAGAGCTAGTATGCCCCTTTCTGTCACGTTGTCAGACAATATTGGCTTCAAAGTTCTTTCTGACTGCCATTTCAATAATGCCGCTGGAATATATTTACCTTGTAATAGGCCTACGCTGTACATAAGAGCAGACAGAGGTCTGAGGGAGTAATTTACAGTCCAGAGCAGTTTTAAAGCAAGTATATTTCTTAAAACTTCCAAATGCATTTTTCTACCTTAACTTATTATCACCGAGCTCGATAGGTGCAGTCGCTTAACTGCGGTCACTATCCGGTATTCGGGAGATAGTGGGTTCGAACCCCACTGTCGGCAGCCCTGAAGATGGTTTTCCGCGGCTTACCATTTTCACACCAGGCAAATGCTGGGCGTGTTACTTATTTCTTCCCATTCTTTCCCTTTCCTGTCCCATCGTCGCCATAAGACCTATCTGTGTCGGTGCGACGTAAAGCAAATTGTGAAAAAACAAAAAAAAATAATCATCTGTTCGTTGCCATGTATAAAGTGCTCCTTGCGATAGAGTTCATACCATATTCACCTGAAATTTTCAGATCATGTTTCAATATGTACAGGAATAAAAAAGTAGTTCAGCATTTTATTATAAGTTGAATATTACTGTCATATTTTTGTTCCTAAAATGATACCAAACTAGATTTTTGCTTATTGTGTGGATAATAATGAAAAATTGAAAAACTTACATCTCCAATAGCTTATACCTGAATGCGAAACCCAGAGTTATACTTAAGTATATGATTATCTTTGACAAGTCTGCCAAATTACTGCCCAAATAAAATTAAAACTGTGTCGCAAGTGGCATTTACCATGCAACATATAAAAATAATTGTTAATAACTTTGTAACAAATTAACTAATCAGCTTCAAATTTTGTGTGGTGCTCTATCTTATTAATATGTGCTTATGTTTTGAATTTGACTGTGATAAGTGGGAAATTGCAGAAGTTCCAAATTTCAGTCTTGACTCCCTTTAACAATCGTCATCATCGTCACATTACACTATGATATCAAAAATTCATCTTTGATTTTTAAGTTCACTAATAACTTCTTCCTTAACCAGGTAACCAAGAATTTGTGCACACGTATGTCCGGCTCCATGGCTAAATGGTTAGCATGCTGGCCTTTGGCTCTAGGAGCCTCGGGTTCGATTCCCGGCCGGGCCGAGAATTTTAACTTTCATTCGTTATTTCCTATGGCTCGGGGGCTGCGGGTTTGTGACGTCTTCAGCATTAGATTTCATCATAGGTAGGGTCCCATCCTCACAGATCGCCTATACGGCGTCAACTCGAAAGACCTGCACCAGGCCTCACCAAAGGCCACACGCCACTTTTTTTAACCCTGGAATAGCGTTCAGCTTGTCATTGGATAAACGATTATTACGAACTGAACTCGGCTATTGTAGCAGTCTGTTGCGTGACGTCAGGAATGCCTCCTGTGACCCTCAGCCACTCTTGTTCCGCCCACAGTAATCTCGTTGATCACTGCTGTAGGAGTAAACACATCAGCCTCCCACTCAGTTCTCCTGACAATTAGCAATTCAAATTATGGATTGACGATTGGAACGTGTTGCGGAGAAATGAGTTTGAATCTCACTTTTGCATCCAAGGAATGATTTTCTGTAGTTACCACTTCAAACCTAGGCAAACCAGACAGAGTGGCAAGTTTTCACAACTCAATTTGGTGGGTTCGATCCCGGCTCAGTCCGGTAGTACTTAAAGGTGCTGAAATATGCCAGTCTCGTATCGGTAAATCTACCGCCATGGGTTAGAACACCCGCGGGACAAAATTACGAAACCTTGGCGTTTCCAGGAACTGTTACGTTAGTCAGAATATTATAAAACTGATTAAAAGGGGTAGATACCTGATTGACGTTTACTGATACTAGTGCAGTGTTCCATGGTGATTTCAAATCCAAAAACCGTTTTGCTCTATGTCACCCCAAAACAGGCAACATAATGAAGAGAACACATTTAAATCAATAATAATAAGGATAAAGGGATATATATCAAATGACGAGACAACAGTTATAACCATTGCAAGTTTCGGAGACACACGTTGCTAGATACAAAAAACAAACAGGATTACCAACATGACAACTAGTGAAGGATGTGGGGAAAAGCGCTGGAATCCGTAAGAGGATGGACTATTACTTGACGTTGTAGTTAAAGAAACGTTAACGCGGTTACCCTTCAGTCCAAATTTACTGACAAATTAAAAGAAGGCTTAACATGAAAACAGAACAACAGCGAATTAAAACAAAGGTAACATTGGCAATAAACGTGTAGCAAAGAATAATGTAAATGAACCACGAGGTTCGTATGCATGACTCAGAAAACACAAATTTAACATTACAATAATGTGCGCTGCCGCACATCAATTACTAAAACATTTCTACCTTACTTTTCTTTAAAGGCGTATTTAACCTGAAAACACAAAACCCTTCACACAAACGTAACCGGCGGCATCCTAATTACTGACGGTTATCTCTTAAAGTTACATTGAAGAAAATGGAATCAACTTCACAATTTTAATTACAGGGAAAATAAAAAACGAGAATTTAGAAACTTAATGCAGAGGCCTTTAGAGTTGCTGCCTTTCCTAAAACACTTCAGTGAAAGACGCAAAGAAAAAATAATTGCCTCCAAAATCAAAAGGATACGTCTAGCTGTAGAGCTAATGCATTACAAGAAAGGTGGCTAAAGCCAAGGTCTAAGGTAAACTCTGGATCTAATAGTAATTTGCATATTAATTTAAAGTTCAAGAAGAGAAAATATGCTTACCCTGAGATGACTAGAGCCCGCTGACAGTACGACATCCGAAGTGCGTCCGGCTGTTAAGCCGTACACAAACCAATGACCCGGACAAGAGCCCTGCTCCCACCAAGGAGCCAAAGGCCGGAAATTGAGAAACACGCAAAAAGCCAATCAGGGAAGCTCGCTACATTTCTGACATAAATTTTCACCAATTACCATGGTTGTTAATACAACCAATTAAAATAGTTCTTATTGTGACCAATAAGAACTAAAGTTTTGATGATAAAGATTTTTACAAGTTCTCGAACATTTCTATTGCGACACAAAAGTTTTCATCAACGGAAACTGTACGTGCGCTATAGGCTGCCTCAAAAATAAAGACCCCTTTACTTTTTTCAAACACGTTTCAAAATTACAACACAATTTAGTTCAATAATTCTTCTTTAGAGTTCATGTTCTTCATAGGCCTAAATTTTAAATCTTAATAATAGTAGTAGTAATTTTGTCCAATCATAATTAACCTTCTTTTCCAGTCCAAATTAAAATTTTACAATCATTCTAGATCGAAACTTCTTCTGAAATAAATTTTAAAACATATTACACAATTTTTTAGAAAACAAATTAATTTCTCCGTACTTTCTTGAAAACACAGGTCACACTCTATAACGTCAAAGTTTTATTTTTCATCGAACAGCGTTCATCGAGAAGTGTTTTCATAGATTTTCGTTATTTTTCATGCAAAGCCGAATATTTTAGTTTGCTTCTTCTTTATTGCCAGTGACAGTGGCCATTATGGCTTCCAGAGATTTCATAAATTCACCAAGTCTGTTTTGCTACGTATGCAGTTATTTAACAAACAAATTCAATATGTGCCATGTAATGCATTTGCACTAATCTTAGCTAAAGCCATGTTCCTTAGTACTCCATGTAGC
This sequence comes from Anabrus simplex, assembly GCF_040414725.1. Classification (NCBI taxonomy): domain Eukaryota; kingdom Metazoa; phylum Arthropoda; class Insecta; order Orthoptera; family Tettigoniidae; genus Anabrus; species Anabrus simplex. The sequence goes on from NC_090266.1 coordinate 1,158,271,998, forward strand.
AGTCAGTGCTATAGTGAAACTTCTGTCTGCGAGTTGTTTTCATAGATAGAATGTTAAACATATGCAAATGGTTGATGTCGCATACCTTAAGACTTGTGGGTAATAGAGATAAGTCGTTTGTATATTTTGAATCAAGATGTTTCCGTTACTTTTGAACGCGTATTGGATACCAAGATATCCACCGAAAGTCGTATTTTGTTGATCAGTGTTATTAACAAGAGATAGTTTTTAATAACGTGGTTTTGGTCACATAGCTGTTAGTTTGCATTTTGGAGATGGTCGGTGCGGTCCCCGCTGTCGACAACCATGAAGATGGTTTTCCGCGATTTCCATTTTCACACTAGGTAAATACTGGTGTTGATCATTAATTAAGGCTACGGTCGCTTCCTTTCCAGTCACAGCCCATTCCTTTCCAATTAAGACCTATCTGTGTCATTAAAACCACTAACGAAAGATATCACCATCATCATCATCATCATCATCACCATCAAAATCATGTCAGCATATTCGCCTTCGTTTCATAGGGCTGGGGGTTCAATTCCCGGCCGGGTTGGAGATTCTAACCTAAAATGGTTAATTTCCCTGGCTCGGGGACTGGGTGTTTGTACTGTCCCCAACCACTCTACAACTCATGCACCACACACAACACTATCCTCCACACAATAACACGCAGTTTGTCAACTGTGGCAGATGCCACCCTCAATCGTCGTAGAGTCTGCTACACAAAATTATCATCATCATCATCATCATCATCATCATCATCATCATCATCACAGCGCAACCAAAAAGACTGCCTTTGATAGTGTGATGACTATCAATCAGAAAATGCAACACAAATGAAACGTCTGAATGGCTGCATCATTTGAATTGAAATTCGGGTATTCAGGTTGTACTCTTGGAACTTTAATATGATACATTCAAAATCCGCGTGTAGTAAGGATTTCGATTTTACTTTTTATCCTTCTTTAACTATCCGGCGAAATTCTAACGGAGATAACCGAGAGAGTTGGCCATGTGGTTAGGGGCGCGCATTTGTGAGCTTCCATTCGGGAGATAGTGGGTTCGAACCATACTGTCGGCAGCCTTGAAGATGGGTTTCGGTTGTTTCCTACTTTCATACCAGCCAAATGCTGGGGCTGTACCTTAATTAAGGCCACGGCCGCTTCCTTCCCACTCCTAGCCCTTTCCTACCCCATCGTCGCCATAAGACCTATCTGTGTCGGTGCAACGTAAAGCAAATTGTAAAAAAAAAAAAAAAAAAAAAAAAAAAAAACTAACGGAGATGTTTAATAATATGTTGTTATTACTTTCTTTCCTTCTTTCTTTCTTTCTTTCTTTCTTTCCGACTCAAGGGCAGTGTCCTGGAGCGTGAGATTTTGGATCAGGGGATACATATGGGATGGAGGACTAGGACTTCGTCCAGGATGCCTCATATGCTAAGCTGAACAGGGGCCTTGTTGAGGGATGGGAAGATAGACAAGGAAGAGGAAAGGAAGCGGCCATGGCCTTAAGTCAGGTACCCTCCCGGCATTTGCCTGGAGGAAAAGTGGGAAACCACTGTAAACCACTTCGAGGTTGGCTGAGGTGGGAGTAGAACCCCTCTACTCAGTTTACCTCCCGTGGTTGAGTGGACCCCTTTCCATTCTTCGTACGACTTTTAACATTTCGTGGCGGAGTCGGGAATGGAATCTGGCCCTCCGGGGTTGGCAGCTAATCATACTAACCATTACACCACAGAGGCGGATTATTATTATTGCCGGGTGGAGTGGCTCAGACAGTTGAGGCGCTGGTCCTCTGACCCCAACTTGGCAGGTTCGAACCTCGCTCAGTTCGGTGGACAGCCTCGTGTCGGTAGATTTACTGGAAAATAAGCGAATTCCTGCGGGAGAAAATTCCGGCTCCTCAGCGTCTCCTAAAACCGTCAAAACAGTCAATGGGGCGTAAAAATAATCACATAAAAATTATTATTATTATTATTATTATTAAATCAAGACGAACGGTCGGATATACCATGTACATTGGTCATGGCCGCTTCCTTTGTCATATTCGCTGTATAAGAACTCTTTTCTTGCTAGGGGCTTTACGTCGCACCGACACAGATAGGTCTTATGGCGACGGTGGGATAGAAAAGGCCTAGGAGTTGGAAGGAAGCGGCCGTGGCGTTAATTAAGGTACAGCCCCAGCATTTGCCTGGTGTGAAAATGGAAAACCACGGAAAACCATTTTCAGGTGTATAAGAACTAGCAACAGATGTTCAGTCAAATACACTACAGACAATACTGGACACACCCGTATTCTCCCGTACTAAACTGAGAGATATGTTAACAGTGGCCCACTTGGCGGCCCGATCTTAAACATCAGGCAGCAAGATTGAAACTACAAAAATTGCATGTTAAAATTGATAGAAATTATGAAAATAAATAATATTTTTTGCTTTTTTCTAATACGCTTCTAGTTAATTCTTTTGGCTCGGAGACTGGGTGTTTGTGTTTGATACAACACGTTTTTCTTCATATTCAGAAAACACACTACACTTCCAACCACCACAGAAACATGCAATAGTCATTACAAAACCTCGGATTTTTTTTTTTTTTGCTAGGGGCTTTACGTCGCACCGACACAGATAGGTCTTATGGCGGCGATGGGATAGGAAAGGCCTAGGAGTTGGAAGGAAGCGGCCGTGGCCTTAATTAAGGTACAGCCCCAGCATTTGCCTGGTGTAAAAATGATAAACCACGGAAAACCATCTTCAGGGCTGCCGATAGTGGGACTCGAACCCACTATCTCCCGGATGCAAGCTCACAGCCGCGCGCTTCTACGCGCATGGCCAACTCGCCCGGTCCTCGGATTTTTAGGTGCTTAAATTATATCGTAGCTGATTAAAATGCACTCAAAAATATGTTCTAAAATATATTTAGGCAGCTTCAATTTTACGTACTTTATTAGGCATCAATTAAAAACCATTTTTACCTTGCAAAATGTATAATAACTCTTTAGAGGGAAATATAAAACAAGTTTCACTCTCCACTTTGCTGCAAACATCACAGAATATAATTTTGCGATCCGCTATGAAATGAGAAAACTCCTGTAACCATTTTTTAATTTAAGACGACTTGGAACCTGACATTTTCGGCATAATTCATAGTTTATAGTGCACTACTACACTCTGTTTCAAGGCCCTCTCACTAGGAGCGCTGGCAATCTTGCATAGTGGCCCGTATTCTCTATAGCGTATTTGTTTCAGTCATCACTCATCACTCCATCATACAATACGTTGCTAGACAGTTTGTTACACAGTTTGAACTGCAGAGTTTATAACTAAGAATCTCTAGCTCATAAATTGAAGTAATGACTGTAATGTAAATAATATATTTTGTAAAATCCATAATCGCTCTTGCTCGAAGTTGTCGTGAGTCTGTTGTCGAGCGGCATAATGGGTGAGCCTCAGTTGCTGGATCAATTGTGGGATTTCATATTGCAGTCTTTGAGACGAGTAAAGTGGCAGTTTCGTTCTACGGACGGCGACCAATATTCAGTGGCTTAGTACACAAGCCTTGAAAGGGAGAGATGCAATGAAAGCACAAGAATTCTTGTAAGTTCGCTCACTGAAACTAACTTCATTATTCCCCCTCTGCAGACAACTGTTGGCGTGATGTGTGAATAATTTCCAGCCCTAGAATGTAAAATGACTACACTGAAAATCCTCAGCCTTTTTCCAGTCATTTGACCGGGCCACAAATGGAATGAATAAAGCTCCCATCTAGCAGCGAGGATAGGAATTGTGCCGGCTGCAGAAGCCTGTCACGCTCCTCTGGGGCTATAAAAGAATTAAATGGCGTATGGCTTTTAACCAATTATGGTTAAAATACCCGACCCTGCCGGGAATCGAACCGGGACCCCTGTGGCCGAAGGCCAGCACGCTAACCATTTAGCTATGGACCCGGACTCTGGGGCCATAATTAATGACTGAAAGATGAAATGAAATGATACTGGAGAGTGTTGCTGGAATGAAAGAGGACAGGGAAAACCGGAGTACCCGGAGAAAGGCCTGTCCTGCTTTCGTTTTGTCCAGCACAAATCTTACATGGAGTGAGCGGGATTTGAACCATGGAACCCAGGCGGTGAGAGACCCGCGTCCTGCTGGCTGAGCCACGGAGCTTTGATAAAATCACCACACTGCTGGTCATATATGATAATAATAATAATTATTACTATTATTATTGATTTAAGCCCACTAAGGAGCGCTGATGACTAGTTCTTCCTCGATGCTCTTCTTCGTTCCCAATATCTCTTGAGCCCTGCTGATAATTTCTCCCTTCTCTCCTGTGAAAGGGGCTTCCGACTTCTAGGAACTCTAGGTGGTGGGGTCCAAGACTGTAGCATAGCACAAAATTTGGAACGATCTTCTATATCAATGTCTGAAATTCCAGCCGAATCCAAGTCCATCTGTACTTCATTAAGCCACAAGCTTCCAGTCTTGTAGCTTTTAATCAAAGAAAATATCTTCTTGTTAAGCCTGTTGCTGTCCATTCGTTGTAGGTGTCCGTAGAACTTAAGCCTCCTACGTCGCATGCTGGTATTGGCTGATTCTAACTGTCGATACAGCTCAGAGTTCGATTTAAGTCTGTACGTTCCATCTGGGAGCAATCTCGGTCCATGAATTTTCCTGAGGATACGTCTTTCGGCTTTCTCTAGATCATCCATGGTGCCTTTTTTGTTCATCATGAGGGTCTCTGAGGCGTACAAAAACTGTGGTCTGACAACAGTTTTGTAATGACAGATCTTAGCATTTTTCGAAATGCACCTTTTATTATAATGGTTGTGGGATAGTTGGTACGCTGCATTGAGTTTGTTACACCTTTCTAGGATGGATGTACCATCTCTACCATTGGGGTGGACCCATTCACCAAGATAGCGGAAGCGATTGACTTTCCCAATCGTTCCATGTATGGTCGTCAAAGGGGGGTTTCCGGGATGCCGAGTTTCAAGGTACTTAGTTTTGTCGTATGATATGTGTAAACCTGCCCTCGCCGCTATCTCGTGCAGGGCTTCAATAGCAATGACAGCATCCTTAGAGTTGTTGGTTAGGGTTGCAATGTCATCTGCGAATGCTAGGCACTTGATCTCAATCTTTCGGGTCCCGGCTCCAATGGTAACTGGTTTGATTTCTAGATTCCTCAGTATACATTCCCAGTTCTTGATGACTTTATCAAGCACCAGATTAAACAGAATGGGTGAGAGGCCATCACCCTGTCGTACTCCAGTTTTTATCTTGAAACTCCGAGATAGTTCTCCCCTGAACTGCACCTTAGATGTTGTATCCGTAAGAGTCTGTTGGATGAGGGTGCGTGTGTTGTAATCAACACCTCGTTCTTGCATACGGAGAAGAGTGTCTGGCGGTCGATGGAATCATAAGCTTTTTTAAAGTCGACGAAAACCACAGCGATGTTCATACTCCTTACTTGTTTTAGTTGGAGAATGGTTTTTAGGTTGAAGATCTGCTCGGTACAGGACCGTCCCCGCCGAAATCCTCCTTTATATTCACCAATCGTTCGATCACATTGGCTTTCTACATTGTCCAGTAAAATCCTTGACAGCACTTTGTATGCTACTGACAGCAGAGGTATCCCTCGGTAGTTGTTGACATCACTGCGGTCACCTTTTTTATGTAAAGGGTGTATGATAGCTGATTTCCAGTCATCAGGGATCCTGCCAGTCTCCCAGCAGTCGATCAAGATCTGGTGTATGGCCTCTGTGATCGTATTTCCACCTGCTTTTAGAGCTTCCGCAATGACGCCATCTTCCCCGGGTGCCTTGCAGTTCTTAAGATGTTCGATGGCATTAGCAACTTGCTGCTTTGTTGGTGGGTTAGATGGGAGGTGAATCTCTGGAGGGTCTTCAACAGGTAATCTTTCTGTGGGCTCTTCGCAATTGAGCAGCTGCTCAAAGTAGTTTGCCAACCGGCGGTTACAAGTGACCAACTCCCCGTCCGTATTCTTAAAGTGAAGATATTGTGGTTTATAACCCGAGAGTTCCTCTTTGAAGGCCCGATAAAAGTTTCCGGTGTTGTACATTTTGAATTCTTCATCTAACTTCTCCAGTCTTGACCGATCGTAAGATTTTTCACACATCTGATGGTCTTACTCGACAGTTTCCGCATCATTCTGAAATTTTCCCAGTCTTCCTTTCGTTTAGTCGAGTACCACGCTGCGGCGCGCTCATCAACTGCAAGATCGCATTCAGTATTCCACCATCTATGTCGTCTCTTCCTTCGAGGTTGTCCGAGGTTATTGGTCGTTTCGCATATGGTGGACTTCAGTTGGTTCCAGGCTTTCATATATTTGTGCAAGATGTCAGCTGCAAAACGTTCTTCATTCTCCGACAGGAATTGGGGATCAATCCTTAGTGGAACTGTGGTAGAAGGTATATTTCGTTTGGGCAGTAATCTGGTCTTTATTTGTGTGAAGAAATGGTCAGAATCAACATTCCAACCTTTACGAACTCTGACATTCATGATCTCTTTCCTGCATTTTACACTGATTGCAACATGATCGATTTGAAATGATCCTATAGTTGAGTTCGGTGATTGCCAGGTGGTCTGGTATTTTGGCTTTCTGGGGAAAACTGTGGACATGATCTTCAACTGATGTAATCTACACAGTTCAATTAAGCGCTTGCCGTTGTTGTTTGTTCGTCTATGTGCTGTGTAAGGCCGCAGTATATCTAGGTACTGTCGTTCTTTTCCCAGTTGAGCGTTGAAGTCACCTACGAGTATTTTGACATGGTGACCGGGGATCTTACCGATCTCGTCTTCTAGCATCTGCCAGAAACTTTGGGCCTTTTCAGGGTTCTTCTTATTGTCATCATTAACTGGAGCATGTGCATTTACAATAGAGTATCCCTTGTTGCCACATCTTAGAGATAACACAGAGATGCGTTCGCTAGCTGATGTAAATCCAATGACAGAATCCATTATATCACGTCGTACTAAAAAAGCTGCACCAAAAACGCTGGAGCCATGTGTGTTCTTAGACGCTGGTTTCCCCTTGATTACTCTATAACCTTCTGACTCAAAAGCCACATCATCAGTAAATCGGGTTTCTTGGACTGCTGTTATTGCAATTTTGCGCTTATGCAGGATGTCGGTCAATTGCTTGAGTTTTCCGGTCTTACAGAGGGTTTGAATATTGATGGTTCCAAAGTGTGTGACAGTTTTGGGTCTCAATAGGTTGGTGATATTGGGGAACTCCGACTTTCCCCGCAGGATGAGGTCAGGCTCCCCAGAATCCGAAGGCCTGAATGCGCCACCATTGGTGACGGGAGATTGGATACACCCTGGGGTAGTGACATCTGCGTCGTTGTTTATCATCGTATGCGAACTAGTAAAGAAATTTACTAGGGGTGAAGACTAAACGCCTTCAGGGTTGGCCACTCCGAATCTTATTCAGGAGCGTTGATTACAATGGGGTCGCCACTCCCAAAGGCATTTTAGAGCTACTGCCAGCAATTATTTAGGCCGCCCCTTACATGGGGAACAGACGCCCTTGCAGCCGCCCCTGACATGGGAAACAGATGCTGCTGATGCCAAGCGTACTTATATTATTCCCTAAGCACTGGGCTGCCTCTTCCGCAATCTCCACCATTCAGAAGTCCATCTTCTCTGCTGTAGATTCCGTTGAGGGCTTCACTCGTAACCCTGAGCTGGGACCCTTACCAGATGCTACACACCGGGTCAGTGTGCTCTGGGACTCACATAGGCAGGGGCGCCAATCCCTGGGCAGGGCTACCTCCGACGAGGGTCCCTACCTGCTACCTGAGATAATAATAATAATAATAATTATAATCATAAGTTTAATAATAATAATATTATTTGCTTTACGTCCCAGTAACTATTTTTACGGTTTTCGGAGACGCCGAGGTGCCGGAATTTAGTCCCGCAGGTGTTCTTTTACGTGCCAGTAAATCTACTGACACGAGGCTGACGTATTTGAGCACCTTCAAATACCACCGGACGGAGCAAGGATCAACCTGCCACGTTGGGGACAGAAGGCCAGCGCCTCAACAGTCTGAGGCACTCAGCCCTTCATGTCATAAATATCGGGCACTAGGGAAGAGCTCTAGTAAGCCTCTGGGTTTCACAATACAGGTTTTCTGCGCAGTACTGATGAAAATGAAATGTCGTATGGCTTTTAGTGCCGGGATATCCCAGGACGGGTGCAGGTCTTTCTATTTGACTCCCGTAGCCGACCTACGCGCCGTGATGACGATGAAATGATGATGAAGGCAACACATACACCCAGCCCCCGTGCCATTGGAATTAACCAATTAAGGTGAAAATCCCCGACCCGGCCAGGAATCGAACCCGGGACCCTCTGAACCGAAGACCAGTACGTTGACCGTTCAGCCAACGAGTCGGACGCAGTACTGATGAATGATTACTATTGAATTCCGATTAGTTGAGGCATGTCAGATGTCACAGGACGTAGAATGGGTGATTAATTCGATTGAGCACGTCAGAGTTTTGGGTTGCTCGGTGAAAATCTCTGTACTTATTTATCAGTTACGTAACCTGTATTACTGGTTTTACGACCCACTAACAACTTTCACGATAGTTACGGTAGAGCAGTCAAAATTTTGTCTCGACATGATGCTGGCATATTTGAGCAACCTTAAATACCGCCAGTCTGAGCGGGGATGGAACCCATCAATTTAGTGGTGTAATGACGCCGTTAAAGAAATCACGATAGCATGTCAGGTATTCGTACGGTCAACCTAGTAATTTTGAAAGAGGTTACACTATTGCTATGCGTCGTTCCTGGAAACGTTGCATTTTGAGGAGCGTAGTGTTGAATGTAGAGAAGAGTTTAAAGAAGGATTTAACATAAGGACAGAATATTCTGGCCGTTCGATGCTGACAAATCGTTATCTATAAATCTTCAGTCAAATAGAAAGTGAACTACGCACGCGGTCAGATTGCACTGTATGCCGCAGGCATCATTCTGCTCAAACAGAACGCGAGCTGACATGGCGGTGCGATCGAAACCGTAGCGAACAGTCTTCCGCTTGTACTTTCCTACAGAGTTCGCGTGGGCAACAGTGTTAAACAAAAAGCAAAAACAACAAACAATAAACATAAACTTGGATTCCATGTATCCTGTACAAAATCAGCAAAGGGTTTTTCGGAAATTTCACTCGAGGAACGTAATTGGACTTTGAGTGTATTTTTACTCATTTAAGAAATTATTTATTGCTTTTAAGTACAAGATTTTGTAAAACACAATGCAATAAAAATATGTAAAGAATTAAAAAATCATCTTTATTTACCTCAATAGGTTTCCTCCAGTTAGTCACCGGTTGTGATTTTTTAGATTCTAGGAGAGTATGCCTCTGTGGTGTAGTGGTTACTGTGATTAGCTGCCACCTCCGCAGGCCCGAGTTTGATTCCCGGCTCTGCCACGAAACTTATATAGTGGTACGACGGCTGGAACTTGGTCCACTCAGCCTCGGGAGGTCAACTGAGTTGAGGTGGGTTCGAGTCCCACCTCAGCCATCCTGGAAATGGTTTTCCGTGGTTTCGCACTTCTCCTCCAGGCAAATGCCGGGATGGTACCTAACTTAAGGCCACGGCCACATCCTTCCCTCTTCCTTGTCTATCCATTCCAATCTTCCAAACCTCTACCAAGGCCTCTCTTCAGCATAGCGGGTGAGGCCGCTTGTGCGAGGTACTGGTCATCCTCCACAGTTGTATCCCCGACCCAGAGTTTGAAGCTCCAGGACACTGCCCTTGAGGCTGAAGAGGTGGAATCCCTCGCTGAGTCCGAGGAAAAAAACCGACCCTGGAGGATAAACAGATAAAGAAGAATAACAAAAAGAAAGCGTGTAAGTTCTCGAGTTGTTCTTAAGACATTCGAAAATACGTGAAAAACCAGTCTTCAAATGAAATCAATTCACAACACAGTGAATGAAACTGGCCGAAATTATCTCGTTTTATATTTAAGTCATGCAAGCATTTCCTTTTACGTTTTGCTTTACTGAAAGCGAAGAGAAGAGGTAGCTCTTGGCGGGAGAATCCACTGGACATTTAATTAAAACTAAAAAAGGAAAACCGAGCGAGTTGGCCGTGCGGTTAGGAGCGCGCAGCTTTGGGCTTGCATCCGGGAGGTAGTGGGTTCGAACTCCACCCCTAAATATGTTTTCCCCTGGTTTCCTTTTTCACACCAGGCAAATGCTGGGGCTGTACTTTAATGAAGGCCACGGCCGCTTCCTTCCCACTCCTAGGCCTTTCTTATCTCATTGTCTCCATAACACCTATCTGTGTCGGTGCAACGTAAAGCAAATAATAAAAACATTTGTTCAAGGTAGAAAATATTGTCTGAAGTCGGTACGCACTTGGTTGCGACTGCTTTCACACTGGTTCGCCTTGACTTGTCCGCATTCTGTTTAACTATTCCAGTCCGTGACGAGCTGCCGTCATTTCCGTCCGCGTGGACATTTCGCTTTCTGTTTGACTGAACCTTTACAATTAAGGGACATCGGTACTGAGTTTTCAAACTTCCATATTTCTGAACCGAACTTTCTGAAATATTGACAGCTGACTTTAAACTTAGAAACTAACATGTATACAAAATTTCATTGAAATTATTCAATTAATTTGCAAAATATATGCATTTTCCTAAAATTATTTTTGATAATCATGTATTATTGAAAAGCTTTCACACGCATTGGCATTCCAATTAAAAATTTAGTATTTTGATATTACATACCCTCAAACAGGCTTACGAACTTTACAGAAAAGTATCTCAAGTAACTTCAAAGATTTAGCTGTAATAATTTTTAATATTACACATAATAATTTTTTAAAATGTTATGGCTTTTTTCCTATACATTTTTATTTTTCTTGACTCAGAATAAAGAAACCTGAAATTTTGCTCTGTAAATTTGTTCACTGTCTATTTCTGAACATAAATGGAAAATTTCATCCAATTCAGACAAAATGTCATGCGTGTGGAACCTTTTGAATATATAAAAATGTAGTTTTGAGAAAACTTCATATTTATATATTGACATGGTAAAGTAAACCTCTATGGCCTACCTGAAGGTTCAGAATGCTCCTGATTTGTAAACTTCCCCTTCCTGTTTCTTTTTAGCAGCTTCTTGTTGCAATTTCTTAGATGTTATGCCACGTGGTGCCACTTTCCTTCGTTTAACCCGTGACCTGCTTTCGTTTACTCTGGTAATATCACGACGCTGACATATTTTAGAGGAAGCTGTTGGATATTCTTCCCCTCTAAGCACACATTTCAGTTCATGGGTGGCAGAGTATCCCATATTGAAAGAAACACCACTGAATTTTCCCAAGTCCAGCCTTTTTTTAAAATAAAAATTTATTTTGGACATTTTTTCCAAATGAAAGAATGCACACACTCATTGGAATTTTGTGTCCCTCCCCTGACACAGCGAGCTAACAATTCATTGCTTGCTAGTCTCTGGTAAAAAGGCAAAATTCTTAGTAACTAGCTGCCAGACAACTGAACAGATATCTTGGTATGGCTCTGTGGAGTCTCGCCACGGGCAATGCTTCTATTGTAGATGTACCAAGAATCTGTTCCTTGGGGACATTTTTTGTGTTCTGGTTTGTGATCTGTAGACCTGTAATGGTACAGCGTAGCATATACTGTATTGCATTTTTCATGGTAGGCACATCTGGTAAATGATTCTGAATGGCCTGTCGATAGTACGGTAACTTGTGAGTTTCTTGATGTTCTACAAATTCAGTTTAGTGGACTGTGCAACAGTTTGGAATACATGATTTTTAAACTCCCTTTTCTTATTCAGGCCTTTACGAACTGCCGCAAGTTGTTTCTTCCTTTTATTAGATCTTCCTTTAGAGGGATACCTTCGTGAACTTGATGTATCCATGTTCGTTTTATCAAGAAATTGAAATTAGTACGGCTGAACACTACTTTGTTTTCAAACAAATCCACAAACATACTTCAGACAGAAAGCACATGGTACTGCCAACTCTAACGGAATTAATAAAATACGCAGGATTTTCGTAATGTAATAGTTTATGGAATTATTTTGGACACTAAAATACCATGTCTAATGTTGTGAAACTCAGCAGCATATACACTGACTGACAGAGCAAATGCAGCACCAAGAAGGAGTGGTTCGAAAGGGATGAAAGTTGGGAAAAAAACAGAGACGGCACGGACGAATAATTGATGTTTATTTCAAACCGATATGCAGGTTACACAATGCGCACGGCATCGACTCAGTAGGATGTAGGACCACCGCGAGCGGCGATGCACGCAGAAACACGTCGAGGTACAGAGTCAATAAGAGTGCGGATGGTGTCCTGAGGGATGGTTCTCCATTCTCTGTCAACCATTTGCCACAGTTGGTCGTCCGTACGAGGCTGGGGCAGAGTTTGCAAACGGCGTCCGATGAGATCCCACACGTGTTCGATTGGTGAGAGATCCGGAGAGTACGCTGGCCACGGAAGCATCTGTACACCTCGTAGAGCCTGTTGGGAGATGCGAGCAGTGTGTGGGCTGGCATTATCCTGCTGAAACAGAGCATTGGGCAGCCCCTGAAGGTACGGGAGTGCCACCGGCCGCAGCACATGCTGCACGTAGCGGTGGGCATTTAACGTGCCTTGAATACGCACTAGAGGTGACGTGGAATCATACGCAATAGCGCCCCAAACCATGATGCCGCGTTGTCTAGCGGTAGGGCGCTCCACAGTTACTGCCGGATTTGACCTTTCTCCACGCCGACGCCACACTCGTCTGCGGTGACTATCACTGACAGAACAGAAGCGTGACTCATCGGAGAACACGACGTTCCGCCATTCCCTCATCCAAGTCGCTCTAGCCCGGCACCATGCCAGGCGTGCACGTCTATGCTGTGGAGTCAATGGTAGTCTTTTGAGCGGAGGCCGGGAGTGCAGGCCTCCTTCAACCAATCGACGGGAAATTGTTCTGGTCGATATTGGAACAGCCAGGGTGTCTTGCACATGCTGAAGAATGGCGGTTGACGTGGCGTGCGGGGCTGCCACCGCTTGGCGGCGGATGCGCCGATCCTCGCGTGCTGACGTCACTCGGGCTGCGCCTGGACCCCTCGCACGTGCCACATGTCCCTGCGCCAACCATCTTCGCCACAGGCGCTGCACCGTGGACCAACCTGCCCTTCTCAGCCCGATCACCATACCCCTCGTAAAGTCGTCTGTCTGCTGGAAATGCCTCCGTTGACGGCGGCCTGGCATTCTTAGCTATACACGTGTCCTGTGGCACACGACAACACGTTCTACAATGACTGTCGGCTGAGAAATCACGGTACGAAGTGGGCCATTCGCCAACGCCGTGTCCCATTTATCGTTCGCTACGTGCGCAGCACAGCGGCGCATTTCACATCATGAGCATACCTCAGTGACGTCAGTCTACCCTGCAATTGGCATAAAGTTCTGACCACTCCTTCTTGGTGTTGCATTTGCTCTGTCAGTCAGTGTACCAACAAATAAAAAACAACAGCTTTATAATTATTTTTTAAAAATGCTTTGACTCGTATGTAGTTTACAAATGCACCAGAGGTGGCAGCGCAAAGCTAGGTGTATTTACGCAAACTTCACTAAAGTCATAATTCTAACATAAAATACCTTTTTAAAAGGAAGAATACTGTGTAATGCATTGTGGAGTGCCGAGAGGGCGTGCCGCACCAGCTTATGAGGCTTGAAGCATGGCGCACTGCTTTTTAAAAATGGCTGTCCAACCTATAAGGGAGGGGGGATCAGGTTAAAGTTCTGGTACGTCCTTCCTAATGGTTCAAATAATGTTTTGCCGCAAAAAGCAGATTTACGATTCTTGGCCGTTTATTGGGAAAAACTCAGTACCAGTGTCCTTTAAAACATAAAGAAACTTGTTCAGTGTTGGAACAGGTGCATAAGCGATTACGGTGATTATCTGTAAGCTCTCTCAAATTATCACCAATATGCTGTCATTCTGATACAGTATTAATGTTGTTCAATATATAGACATTTCTAGACATCAATCTATGTTTCAATTGAACAACCCTTATAATAAGAACGACAGTCAGCGACTGTGATGGTGTAACGTTGTTGAACTGCAACGCACTGTTCATTACAGATTAGCTTACGAGCTCGTCGTCCTCTCGAAAGACTACGATTGTAGAATACTCAGTGACAAACAAGAATGGTGTTTTGAATGGTGAGAGGAACGTGTTTTCCGGTTAATCACGATTGTGTTCGGAGAAACTATTCTACTTCTTCCAGCTTTCCCTGTTTTTATATAGAGTTGCTGTGTTTGATTAGCTTCCGCCATTTCTCTCTGTCCAGTGCCCACTGCTCACGTAAATCAGGTCTTCAGATGTTAGTTCTCTATTATTATTATTAGATTGTGTTCAAGTGAACATCGTGGTTAGAGCCTGATCAAATGATGACCTGGCACTGAATTTAAAAACGCTTATGCTTTAATGCCAGGTCAGGTACCTCTTAATATAATGCCAAATGATGTCTAATTCGTGTTTGTACTATCATTAATAGTGCCCATGCTGTAAATTACTTCTGATTCCAGTGGTAATTTCGTTCTTACTCGTCCAATTCTATATCATATTTTAAACAGACGATGCCAAGCAGCTTGTAGCAACGGCCATGCGTGTTTTCTTTAAGGAAAACAACATCTCACTTATTTCGTGACCTTCCAGGGGACTATATTTGTCACCCATTGGTATTGTCTTGGACATTCGGGAGAGAAGGGGGCAGTATTATAATAATATGTCTACAAATGCTGAAGAAATTTGGACACAAAATGATGACGCATGGATGACTGTACTTCACGACACCATAAAGACGTTATTAAATCCGACTGGTAGGTCAACTTACTTGTGGACGTACCACTTCTTGATTTATTCCGTACGTCTATCCTTATGTCTTGTACACATGACAGTGAAATTTTAATCACTTCTTTAGTATCGTATAATAATCATATACTGGAGAGCAGTGAGGACTTCATTAAGAAGTTTTTAAGGTTTTAAAAAGAAATACGCATTAATGTATATATGTTTATACATTTTTAAATATACTGTATTTGAATGTGACTTGATAGAATCTGATGATGTTCTTTCAGGAACGAAACATTTCATTCCATTTTAATTGAAGTGTTTTTTCAGGTGTAATACTCTGTCTTCTCTTTCAGGTAGTTTATACACTTATTTATTCTGAATTAGTTTCTGCAGACTAAAGAACCGAACAGTTATAAATTAACTGAGTCGCAACTGAAAAGAGATGGCTTCAGATATCACTAATCAGACAACCGTCAAAGTTGTTTCACGGTAATCGGATATATGCTGATATTATGATGTAACTACAATAACCACCGCGAGGTACTGAGCTACTGTCCATACGTCT
The DNA here is from genome assembly GCF_040414725.1 of Anabrus simplex. Classification (NCBI taxonomy): domain Eukaryota; kingdom Metazoa; phylum Arthropoda; class Insecta; order Orthoptera; family Tettigoniidae; genus Anabrus; species Anabrus simplex. Next base: position 1,158,287,422 of record NC_090266.1, read on the forward strand.
GACTGCATGTCTTGTACAAATGACAGTGAAATTTTAATCATTCCTTCAGCATCGTATAATAATCATATCCTGTGAAAATTAGACACTAGCATAGACTGGACAGCAGTGAGGACTTCATTAAGATAAGTACAAAAACTCACGTTTATAAGGATGTAAATATAAATAAATAAATAAATAAATAAATAAATAAATAAATAAATAAATAAATAAATAAATAAATAAATAAATAAATAAATAAATAAATAATCTGCAACAATAAATTATTGGATTCAGCAAGAGAATCCATCTAGCCTCTTTCACTCCAACTCCAGCACGTTACCTACAAGAGGTGCCCCTGTTAAGCCGAGCAACCCAGTGGAAAGTTGGGTAACCAATCCCAGCGGGAAACTGGGTCGGTGAACCGATCAGTGCTGGGGGCTCCAAGGCTCACAACCTTGGTAGTACCTTGGTCGGTGCGAAATATCACCGACCCCATTCTACAGTTTTTCAACTGTGAAGAAAGCATGGAGGAAATTTCAGCTAAAGCTACTACCCCAGGTGGTAACCAATCCACCGTCGTCTTGTACGACGTTAGCGGGCTTTAGGATTCTGGGGAGCCTGCTCCGACATGCTCGGAGGTATCGGAGACTCCACGAAAGATCAAACACAGAGCCAAGAATTTCTTTGCTACCTTTAATGCCAATTCTCTCCAGAAGGTAGGAAAACTGAAACAGCTCACAGATATCCTATCGGAACAGCAAATTTTGATTGCAGCAATTCAGGAAACGAGATTTACAGATGAGCAGGCCTTTGAAGGTTACAGGATCTTCAAGGGTAAACCTGGTAAACGTGTCATACAAACTGTCCCCCACCTTGGCACAGCATTTGTACTCAACAAAATGATTCTGGACTCAATAAGAAATATCACCTCTGTGAATAGCAGAGTATCGACTCTGTCCTTTCGAAGCACAAACAAAATGTATACTATTGTAAACGTTCATGCGCCGATCAACCAAGCGAACAAGATAGACCCTGAGGGAACTGACAGATTCTGGGAAGAACTTGAGGAGATTTTATCCAAGATTCCAGACAAACATACACTAATCGTGCTGGGAGATTTCAATGCCCAGGTAGGCAAAGAGAGAAAGTTCCGAAACATCGTTGGAAACTATCCTGCTCACCATAGAACAAATCGTAATGGAGAAAGGCTAATAGAGCCATGTAAGGCATTTAACCTCGTAATGAAGTCTACTGCTTTTAAACACCTGCCCAAGAAACAGAAGACCTGGAAATCCCCAAATCACCACCTTGATGAATTCCAGATTGATTATATCGCGATCGCACGGAAGGCTCAAAGAGAAATTCAGAATGTTAAAGTTCTAAGACAAGCAAAACTGGACTCAGATCACTATCTATCCAAGATAAAAATCAAACTGCTCCTGAGAAACACAAGGAGAGTTCGAGTCAAAAGGATTGAAAGATTTGATAGAGAAAACTAAGATCTAACCATGAGTTCACTCAGAAACTACAATCGATGGATGCAGAGAACTGGGAACAACTGCGCGAGGCCCTGGTCAAAACAGCTAAAGAGACAGTTCAGCTTACTAAGCCCAGAAAGCATGCTTGGTGGAACAGTGAATGCGATGCAGCGATAAGGCAAAGACAGTTCGCCTGGCAGAAATGGAACTCGCTAAAGAACCAAGTCAACTGGACAAACTTCTTGAATGGGAGAAAGTGTGCAGCAAGAACCATCCGCAGCGTTAAACGTGCTTTTGATAAACACCAGCTGGCTCAAATTGAGCAGGATTTCAAGAAGAACAATACACGCGACTTTTATAAAACTTTTAAAAGCAACTTGAGGAAATACGACCCACCGAGCCTACAGTTCAGAGATTCCAATGGAAACCTAGCCCATAACGACAAGGAAAACTGCCGGATCCTTGCAAAATACTTCGAATCCCTTCTTAACTGCGAGGCCCCAATGTCCAGATTCACATTTGAAGATAAAACAACAGTTCACCGAGATTCAGCTCCACCTACGAAAGAGGAAGTCAGACAGATTATCCAATCCTTGAAGAATAATAAAGCGCAGGGTGAAGATTTGATAATAGCTGAATTGTGGAAGTTTGCTAGTGACAATGCAGTGGAAAAATTAACGGACATCATACATGAAATCTGGAACACTGAAAGACTTCCAAGTGACTGGACTTCTGCCCTAATCCACCCACTTCATAAGAAAGGCGACAAGTCGGATGTTAACAACTGTCGCGGCATCTCCCTCCTACTTATAACCTACAAAATTCTCTCGAAAGCTCTTCAAATCAGGGCAGAAGAACAGCTAGATCCAGAGTTGAGTGATTACCAAGGAGGTTTCAGGAAAGGACGGTCATGTGTGGTGCAGATTATGAATCTGAAATCTGTCATTTCATATCTTAAACTAAGGAGCAAGCCTTTTGTAGTAACGTTCATCGATTTTAAGAAGGCCTATGATTCAATTGATAGAACTACCCTACTTCAGATATTAAAGGAATTTGGCTTGGACGGTAAAACAAGAGTGATCATCCAACCGACTCTCACCAACACCATCTCAAAGGTGAAGTTTAGAGGAGAGATTTCAGAGGCCTTTGAAATACGGACAGGAGTTAGGCAAGGAGATGGTCTCTAGCTTCTGTTGTTCAACTGCGTTCTTGAGAAAGTGATCCGTGAATGGCGCACAGAAATGAGTTATGAAGGAGTCGAAAGCGGAGTCAGACTAGGCCACAAGAACAAGCACCTTTCAATTGACTGTCTAGCATTTGCAGATGATCTCGCGGTTTTCGCTGATTCCTTGGATGTGGCCACGAAGCAGATCAACCAGCTTCAAACACAAGCTGCAAAGGCAGGCCTCCAAATCTCCTTTGAGAAAACGAAATTCATTACAAACATCAAACTGGCGCCAAGTGAGCTAGAAGGGACTCACGGAAAAGTCAAGCGAGTTGAAAAATTTATCTTGGTGAATGGATGGAACCTAACTTGTCCGAAAAAGAAGTCTTTTCTTCACGCATGAATAAAATGGAAATGGCTTATCATCTGACTAAAAATGTCTATAACAAAAGATCTATACCTCTGAATGCAAAAATCAAACACTATTGCACTGTTATCCGGCCAGAGGCTCTATATGCAGCGGAATGTCTCGCCATGAACAAAAAAGGCATGATGGAGAAATTGGAGGCCAAGGAAAGAAAGATTTTGAGAAAAATCTTAGGTCCAGTCGAAGACAACGGCGAGTTTAGAGACGGCACAACCAGGAGTTGTACTCGCATGTGGAGAAAATAACTGATGTGATGCGAAAAAGGAGGATTACTTTTTATGGACACATGGCCCGAATGAATTCAACACGGTTAACCAACCGCATTTTCACTTTCCTCCAAGAGAAAAAGGCAAAGGGGGCATGGTTCATTGAGGTACAGAAAGATCTGCAGGAGATTGGGATTTCATTTGAAGATATCCAGGAGCGTGTCCCACTTAAGGAAAAATTCCATGAACATCAGAGTTTCCTACCAAAGCCAAATATGAAAACTGGAAAGGTTTGGACGGAAGAGCGAAAGGAGCAACACCGTATACGAATGAAGGAGTACTGGACCAACATTAAAGCTCAAGGGAAACAGTTGAAATGACGTGGTCCTTAGTTGGCCGAAACGAAACAAGAAGAAATAAATAAATAAATAAATAAATGATTGAATTAATAAAATAAAGATAATTTAAACATAAATGTATATGCTTATACATCTCTCCAGAGTTCATTCGTTCATTTGCTGAATCGATGCCACGTGAGTTACTGAATCTCAGTGCTCAGGAGCGCGTGCTACTTGATCATCACTAAAGTGTATTTGTACCATTGTTACAAGAATCTTCCTTTTCCTGACCATTTGCGAATTATTTGCGGTCGGCACTACAAGTGAATTTGCCTTGATTCTACGACCTGATATCCTTTGCCCGTCAACACCGTGTGGAGGGATGTTTTCAACATTGCGTGCTGTTGTTGGTAGTCTGATGTGCTGTGTGTGTATGTGAAGCATTGTGCATAAAGACGGGCACAAACAGCCAGTATCCAAGCCAGAGGACCCTAGAAATCCCAACCTATCGTTTTCAATTCTACGCCAACAGGGTGGCGGGGGGAGGGTTGTTTTGTGACCACACTTACTGTCAAGTTTCCGGGAATCTATAATGTTTATTATTGTATATATATTTATACAAATAGCATTTAAGAAATTGTTTTACATACCTTACAAGCAACTAAAGAGATCTTTCAACAATGACAGCTTATTTCAACTTGCCTACAAGCAAGTCAACCTATAGTGTTGTAAGCCGTAGTGTTAAGGACTGGAAATACTTAAATTGTGTGTTTATTTGTATATGATGATAGTGGATTCAGAATGTTAAACTAGTAGTATTTCTTGCAATATTTTCTTTCCATGTAATTGCTTCTTGTACTCCTGTTTTTGTGGTGGTAGTAGTAGTAGTTGTTGTTGTTGTTGTGTAATTATGAATTAACTTTATTTTCACACCACTGTATGTGATCAATGCCACTCAATTGCGATGTATTTGATAATAATAATAAAGTAAACAGCTGACTGATATATACTTGAAATGCAAATATTTTAGGCCTGATGAATCCCAATTTTCTCTGTGATTTTCACACGTTTGGCATGTAACAGTTTTGTGTTTTCGGCAGGTGTGGTCTTGCTCACTTTGTTATACTTTTCATTTTTCGAAAGGGATAGAGCTGTGCGCGCATGGCACTGACTTCTTCCACCAGTTCAATCAATCATCAATCAATCACTACCGATCTGCTTTTAGGGCAGTTGCCCAGTAGGCAGATTCCCTATCTGTGGTTTTCCTAGCCTTTTATTAAATGGTTTCAAAGAAATTGGAAATTTACTGAACATCTCCCTTGGTAAGTTATTCTAATCGCTAACTCCTCTTCCTATAAAAGATTATTTTCCCCAATTTGTCCTCTTTATTTACAACTTTACTTTTATATTGTTATTTTTCCTACTTTTAAAGATGCCACTCAAACTTATTCGTCTACTAATGTTGTTCCACGCCATCTCTCCACTGACAGCTCGGAACATACCTCTTAGTCGACCAGCTCGTCTCCTTTCTCCCAAATCTTCCCAGCCCAAACATCGCAACATTTTTGTAACGCTACTCTTTTGTCGAAAATCACCCAGAACAAATCGAGCTGCTTTTCTTTGGATTTTTTCAAGTTCTCGAATTAAGTAATCCTGGTTATGGTCCCGTACACTGGAACCATACTCTAGTTAGAGTCTTACTATAGACGTATATGCCCTCTCCTTTGCATCCGTACTAACCCCTAAACACTCTCATAACCATGTGCAGAGATCTGTACACTGTATTTACAATCCCATTTATGTGATTACCCCAATGAAGATCATTTCTTATATTAACACCTAGGTACTTACAATGATTCCCATAAGGAACTGTGACCCCATCACTGAGGAATTTTACTAAGAGGACTTTTCCTATTTGTGAAACTCACAACCTGATTTTTAACCCCGATTATCATCATACCATTGCGTACTGTCCATCTCACAACATTATCGAGGTCATCTTGCATTTGCTCACAATCTTGTAAATTATTTATTACCCTATACAGAATAACATCATCCGCAAAAAGCCTTACCTCTGAATCCACTTCTTTACTCATATCATTTATGTATATAAGAAGACATAAATGTCCAATAATACTGCCTTGAGGAATTCCCCTCTTAATTATTACAGGGTCATATAAAGATAAGCTGGGAATCGAATATCTGATGAAAATTTTCAATTTGAATTTGAATTTGGAATCTGTGATTATTTCTCTTTCCATTTGTGTATACATGTTTACAATATTCAAAGCAGAATTATTTTAATGATTTTTGTAACTAGCTTACGTTGCCTTCATGCGCTCACTGAGTTGCTAACTTGAATGTCACGTTGATGGAAGCTGTGCATATCTGCTAAAGCAGTGGTACATTTTTGTAGGTGAGGGATATTTGTGCTGGCATTCCTGTGTTGGTAGCACACATTTAATTTGCAATTCGATAGAAGAGATTAAACCTACTTTTTGCGATCTTCTTCTTGGGGCGCCTTCTCCTAGCGGAGGTTGGCGGTCCATATAGCCAGCTCCGAACGTGATGTTGCAGCATGGAGAGCATCTTCTGAAGTGCAGTTGTGCCATCTTCGGATGTTCTTCAGCCATGAATTCCTTCTCCTGCGTACAGACCTTTTCGCTTGTGGTATTCGGAGTAGGCGGTGATAATTTTACGTTAAACAGAGCTATGCCATATGAACTTAAAGGGATATCCTTCAGGATCTTTAATGCAGTGGTTTCCCGTTGCCTTCCGCATCCTAATGCCGTTGACCCGTTTTAGGTTCTTCCCCCTTTTGTGACCATTTCCTGTCCCAAGGCCAATAGAGTGCCCTAACCTCTACCCGCTCATCCACCCTCAAGGAGACTGTTGGCACTTGGTAGAGGGGATCTTCTTATACCGGAGGATACTCGGTCCCTTCATTCGTTAGCCGCCTGCATGTAACAAAATTGTCATAAACAGTCGTCAGACAATAATATCCTAAAAAATGTATGCATGGTCGAACACAGAATCCCAGCGAATGTGTGTCGACAGTGCAATATGGAGCCGCTTGCCAAAAACTGTGTTTCTAAGAATGTAGACCCTTCATTTTCGTGTGTTTGATACTGCTGAAACATTCGATCAGGGGAACATCACAAATTGTGAAGTTCTGAAAAGACTGGGCTGCTATGCTGTAACTGGACCCAGAAAGAATAAAGCATGATGAGAAAGCAGTTTAAAATCTGCAGGAGAAGGCTAAGCAGGCGAGAAGTTGTGCCAAGGGACGGCCGGAGGATGAACTTGAAGGAGATACAGATAATCCCAGGTATGAAATCGGCACGCATTAGTGCTTTGACTTTAAATGCCATTTGTCGTATGTTTATTTTTTATATTTTTATATTATATTTTATATTTTCTCAGCTTGTGTTGAATGTAGGGACTTTGAACTTTCAGATTACATTTATATTGACAGTGTCTGTATGTCGAAGTAACCTTTTGGTGTCTGGATGCATATTTGTGATTTCCGAGTGCAAATATCTGGGGGGAAATTACTGAAATTTCAGCCATTTGAAAAACCCAGAAATTGAAAACGAATTGCTTTTCCAAAAACTGTTATTTCAGTAATGCGCCATAATATGCATGTATAATCTGTGAATATTTCAAGTGGATACGTCTCACAGATTCTGAGAATATGTTCCTTATATATAGTACGATTTATCATTGTATAGATAGGACGTTGCGGGTCCCCTTAAGATATTATATCCCTAATATACTCATGTACAATAGGGTTCAAACTGTCAGGATACTTAATAAGTTGGTTTGTAGTTGCTTTAACTCTAAGGTCTTATCGCGACTTATAATTCTAGATTTTACATTAAATTACTCTAACAATTGGATTCAGAGTGAAGAACAGGAGGAATATAAGAAATTTCTGTATTTTAAGTTGAACAGTTAATTTTTTAATACAATCCAGTGCCTTTGAAAACTTAAAGATTTTATTACACAGTGATGGAGGTGAGAGTGCCTCCTTAATTTTCTTAGGTATACCGTGGTACTGACGGTATTGGTTGTACAGTGAACAGTCTGACTCCAATTTTACTTTTTGCCGTGCCAAAATTCCTCCAATAGAATAAATTACTGATTTCGGTGAATATTTCAGCATCCGTCAGGTTCAAATTACTCATTGTGAATGTTCTTGGAGTAGACAAAGAACTGTGCGCTTTATATCCAGTTAAATATGCCTAGTAGCAATCAACTATGAGATAAACAACAAAGAAACTATTTAAATTTTAGCTGTATGGCCAACAATACTGTAAGTAAGGAAAAAGCCTGCCAATATAGAATAAGACATTTTTTGCGTCAAATACGGAACGGGGGGTGGGGATACGTCATGCCCACTAGTGTTCGAGTGCCTTTGTATCGCCTTCAGACAGTAGCAATTAGCAACCAACTACACCATTCGGCGTCATTGTTTGTTAGTAACAATAAATACATTTTACAGACTTTTAATTAAAATGTTAAAAGAAAAAGAAGAAGAAATAGCTCCCCCCACCCGGTTCGGCTGTTATTACTAGGGTTTTAACCAGATGTGGTTTTAATCCACTAACGGATCGCTAATCGCGAACGCGGACCATCGGAGTCGGAAAATTCTACGCTGAACGACCAACTAAGGAGTCGGTTTATTGTGATCTTCTATTATGTACTGTAAATTAATTCGGAGATTAAATGGGACTTTCGTAAATGTCCGGGGATACCACAGTGACACGGGTAAACACCCACGAGAAGTGTGTGAGACAGCTGACAATAATGTCTAAACTACCTCCAAAAAATCAGAGATCAACCAATAACATGTACATCCTAAATAGTGGAAAATGTATCGAGGAAAAATAAATTAAGAACAAAGTAGCAAAACATTCATGACCGGGCGAGTTGGCCGTGCGCGTAGAGGCGCGCGGCTGTGAGCTTGCATCCGGGAGATAGTAGGTTCGAATCCCACTATCGGCAGCCCTGAAAATGGTTTTCCGTGGTTTCCCATTTTCACACCAGGCAAATGCTGGGGCTGTACCTTAATTAAGACCACGACCGCTTCCTTCCAACTCCTAGGCCTTTCCTATCCCATCGTCGCCATAAGACCTATCTGTGTCGGCGCGACGTAAAGCCCCTAGCAAAAAAAAAAAAAAAAACATTCATGAGACGAAAATGTGAAAGGGAAGTAATGAGTAAAAATTGGAGTTGTCAGATAAAAACACATTTCAATATTATTTACATACCAGATGTAGTACCCATCATTGACGGGACGATCACATAGCAAGTGCAAAGTTGTCTAACTCCCCAGTACTGGGCAAGTTGGCCGTGCGGTTAGGGCCGCCCAGCTGTGAGCTTGCATCCGGGAGATAGTGGGTTCGAATCCCACTGTCGGCAGCCCACAAGATGGTTTTCTGTGGTTTCCCATTTTCACACCAGGCAAATGCTGGGGCTGGTGCGAAGTAAAGAAAATAGCCAAAAAAACTCTCCAGCTGCTTTCCGCCAATATTCAGGAGATGAGTGGCAGCAGAAGAGGCAAAACATATCAAATCAATGGTCGATGTCATATTAATCAGTTTGATGAGCCGTCGATGTGGAAGTCCTTCATATTTAGTTTTCTACTTTTTATAATCACCTTCACAATTGTTTTCCTTTTCGATATAGACCGATGACCACGTGGTTTTACACCTTAAGACAATCAAAACAAAAGCCATCGCCAGTTAACACGATTAAAACATTATTTCCACGTCATCAATGAGCGGCGTTGATTTGGACTAAGCAACAAATGTCTAAATTCATGAATTCTATTATCATATTCGGTATGGTAAAATTGTATAAGACATAAATGATGGCAACTTGTATTCTTGATAAATATTGTTACGTAATACTTTTCGATAGGACCAATAACATGAATACTTACTGTAAGAAATACATTTTAGACACCTTCCCTTTAACTACCATTTAGTCCTGCGTGAATAAAATTATAGCCAAGTTTATCTCCCAAATTTACATACAGATTTTCATTAAATTCTCTCCAGCCATCTTTCTCGTGATGCGAACACATACATACATACATACATACATACATACATACATACATACATACATACATACTTGACGGAAATTTTAGAAGAGCATTTCCTTGTTACTGCGGACACGACCGATACATAAATACCATTGTTTTTAAATTCTGAACAACGTACAGAAATTCTCTTATTTTATATGTACAGATATTTAATTCTTTGTCCGACTTATTGGCTGAATGATCAGTGTTGAGGCCTTCTGTTCAGAGGGTCCCGGGTTCGATTCCTAGTTGGGTCGGGGAGTTTAATCGCGTGTGATTAATTCTTCTGGCTCGGGGACTGTGTGTTTGTGTTTGTCCCAACACTTTCCTCTTCATAATCAGATAACACACTACACCACCAGCCACCACAGAAATACGCAATAGTGATAACATCCCGCCATATAGGGTTGCGTCATGAAGGGCATCCGGCGGTAAAACAGGGTCAAATCCTCATGTGTGACAAAGTTCGCACCCGCAACCCTACAGATGTGGGACAAGCGGTAGAAGAATAATAAGAATAATAATAAGAAGAAATTTAATTATTTGTTCCTAGACAGTGCCATTACCCAAGATCCGATTCCGATGAGATTTAATATTTGCATTCAGAGTCAAAGGAAGCAAAGTCATACAGGCCATGAAGGCCCTTGGAGCGGTGGAAGGTAAAAGCTTCCACTATCCCTAACCTCGGCACGTGATGGGGTAGAGTAGTTAGCTCTACGCCCGGCCGCCTTTGCCCTCAGGAATTATCCTGGTACTCATTTTTGGTGTATTCTGAGTGAACCTCAGGGCCATATGCACCTCCGGAAGTGGAAATCTCGTTTCATTAATTTTACTTTCTGACGGGGATTCGATGCCACCTCCTTCCGGGCGAACCGAGCACGCCTCGGCCAGGCAGCGCCTAGGATTTGCATTGGACTACGCTATCAGTTATGGGCTAGATCCAGTTTGTTACTTTCATTGATCTGCCTCGGTCTTGATCACGTTCTTGACTTTAACAATATGAAAGTAGCGGAGATATTAGCGACATTAGTAATACCGCTCTTGACGCAACCGGTCCCAATACTGAAAAGTGTGAAGGTATTTCCTTGCAGCATTGACTGGTGTGTGCATTTTAGTGGCCTTCGAAAGCTGGTTCGATGAGGAAAACTACTTCACCGCTGATTTCCCAGCATATTCTTTCAATTAATAATGTTATTTGCTTTACGTCCCACTAACTACTCTTTTACGGTCTTCGGAGACGCCGAGGTGCCGAAATTTTGTCCCGCAGGAGTTCTTTTACGTGCCAGTAAATCTACCGACACGAGGCTGACGTATTTCAGCACCTTCAAATACCATCGGACTGAGCCAGGATCGAACCTGCCAAGTTGGGGTCAGGAGGCCAGCGCCTCAACCGTCTGAGCCACTCAGCCTGGCCATGCTCTTTCAATGACGAAAATTGTTCATGGTACGTTGACTACATGACGTGGATCGTATAGTGTAAGCTTGCATTCATGAGAATGAGGGATCGAATCCTACCATCGGCAGTTTGAAGATGTCTTGTGGTGATTTCTCATTCTGATACTAGACAAATTCGTTTCCAGTCGTAGCTCTCCCCCATTCCAGCGTGTCCGAAAGTCTGAATGTGTTACTGCGAAGTTAAAACCGCTGGCAAAAAGAAGAAGAGAAAATCCATGGCAGCTGATAATGGAAATATAGGGGATCCGACCAGATACTAGGATGAGGATTCAGCCGTGGTTCGAAATTCAGCTAATGAACGTGGAATTTTCAAGCGAAAAGTCACGCCTTTTTAGTTCAGTTTCCAAGTAAGTCTGGAGGTCCCGTGACTATTATTTCTTATCAACAGTCAAATTAAACTACAAAGTTGCTTGTTTAGGATGATGACTCTACAAACAGCAATATTTATTTACTCAAAATGATCAAGGCCGCTACAGGGATAAAGCATAACAAAGACACAAAATAGGGTTATACAATCGCTGATAGAAGATAGGAAACTTGTAGAAGAAATTAAGGACAATAACACATTGTTGTGTGGTATATAAATGGTTTCATAAAATCGTAACAGATCTCTTAACTACCGAGATTGGCAATGCCTTTTTATGGTATTATTTGGGATGCCTAGCATTTTTCAGGTATTTCCTAAAAGGCTCGGTGTCGTTCCACGAGCACCCACCATCAATCCAATCACCTCAATACATTCAAGGTTGTACTTGTCTTTATAATAGGGCACTGTATGTTCGTAGATAGCCTTCTTCTGATTGTCAACCTCCTGTGGCTGGTCTGAACTCAGTTCGAACCTCACGTTAACCTAGTATAAAGCAAGTTTTTAAAGTCTATGATGTCTATTCGCTTCGTGCTCCCTTGTATAGCAATTCCAGAGACTTCCTCTGTAAAGAGTCGGCTAGCATGTGACGGGCATTGCGAAGAGTTTCGCTCTGAGTGCAAAAGGCAAGGACGTTTGGAATGATTTACTATCTCACTGTGGCAAAGCCGACAGCGGTTACCGTCCAGAGTTCTCCCCGGTACAGCTCGGACTGCAACAACATTACATGCCATCTTGAGGGCATCTTTCCATTCGGAGGAGGAGCGTCCTTTGTAGTGCCAGATCCAATTACTTTTTTCAACTTGCTTTACGTCGCACCGACACAGATAGGCCTTACGGCGACGATGGGTCAGGAAGGGGCTAGGAGTGGGAAGGAAGCGTCCGTGGCCTTAGTTAAGGTACAGCCCCAGAATTTGCCTCATGTGAAAAAGGGAAACCACAGAAAACCATCTTCAGGGCTGCCGACAGTGGGGTTCAAACCCACTATCTCCAGAATACTGGATACTGGCCGCACTTAAGCGACCGCAGCTATCGAGCTCGGTGATCCATTTTTTTTTGCTAGGGGCTTTACGTCGCACCGACACAGATAGGTCTTATGGCGACGATGGGATAGGAAAGGCCTAGGAGTGGGAATGAAGCGGCCGTGGCCTTAATTAAGGTACAGCCCCAGCATTTGCCTGGTTTGAAAATGGGAAACCACGGAAAACCATCTTCAGGGCTGCCGATAGTGGGATTCGAACCTATTATCTCCCGGATGCAAGCTCACAGCCGCGCGCCTCTACGCGCACGGCCAACTCGCCCGGTGATCCAATTCGATCCAATTATTAGCAGGAGTGTAGTCTTAATAAAGAATATCCCCTTTACCCTCTTAATATTCCCCGCTGTGAGTGAGGGACGCAGACGAAGAATACAAGCACTTTATCCCTTGCCTGTCGCAAGAGGCGACTAAAAGAGGCGACCAAGGGATGATTGAATTAGAACCGTGAGCGTATTTGTAATAAGTACCATCATCCGATGAACACCATGGGTCGCCCTTACTTGCGATTAGTACGATTATGTTAGGTACACAATAGGTCTGTGATTAGTATTTACAAGTTGTTTTACGTCGCACCGACACAATGGGACAGGAACCAGCTAGGAGTGGGAAGGAAGCGGCCGTGGCCTTAATTTACCTGGTGTGAAAATGGGAAACCACGGAAAACCATGTTCAGGGCTGCCGACAGTGGGGTTCGAATCTCCTGAATACTGGGTGCTGGCCGCACTTAAGCGACTGCAGCTATCGAGCTCGGCATGTGATTAGTAGCAACAGAGGGTGAATCAGTAGGTCTATGGGTTTTACAGTACCCGTGATTAGTACAACTATATGCGGAACACCACGGGCTTAAGTTGCCTGTGATTACATTTTCTTACAATTGGCTTCACGTCGCACCGACACAGATAGGTCTTATGGCGACAATGAAATAGGAAACGCTTAGAAGTGGGAAGGAAGCGGCCGTGGTCTTAATTAAGGTACAGCCCCAGTATTTGTCTAGTGTGAAAATGGGAAACCTCGGAAAACCATCCTCAGGGCTGACGACAGTGGGGTTCGTACCCGCTATCTCCCAGATGCAAGCTCACAGCTATGGGCCCCTAACCGCACGGCCAACTCGAACGGTGCCTGTGATTAGTACCATTGTGGAAGAACACCACGGGTCTGGGAGTTGCCTCTGATTAGTACCACTATGTGGACGACACCGTGAGTCTGCACTGTCTGTGATTAGTACCCACTATGTGAGGAACACTGTGTGTCTAAGTTACTCACGAATAGTACCGCTACCACTTACTTTCCTAGCGATATGTACCATTATGAGGGCTCGTTGCCCTGGATTTTGAACCCCTTTAGACAACAAATATAATCGATTCAGGATTGTGCTTTGGAAGCAGCCCCTTGTTTATAATCTATTCTTTTAAGATAGTTTCTGGGAAGGTGAGGCATTGTGGGTCTAATCCACTGATTGTCTTAAGTTCATAATCATTGTTCATCGTCTCTCTTTTGAATTCTAGTCAGTGGCTTAATTTTTCAATTATTTTTAACTTCCAATATTGCGAGTTAGATCTGCTGATTATTCTAAATTCATATCCATCCATTCATTAGGACCTATACATCATCACGTTTCGAAGTCTAATCAGTGGACGAGTTTTAGACTTTTAAATTGTCATTACATTTCGTACCATCATAACCTAGATGTTAGGATCATTTAAACAACAAGCTTCATCATCATCACCACTTAATATGCATCCATTTCAAGAGCTACATGATTTCCTTAGGATGCTCACAGTTAGCATACAGAATGGCACGCGAATTTGCTAATTTCATGGGTTATGGTCGTATTCCGTGTTTAATTTACGCTAACGAAATTTATGACCACAAATGAACTAGGGAAATTGATTGGAACCCTGTTGGTTTAAAACGTTTCTCTTTAACGAGTAAATTGTCAGTGATACAGTGAGATCGATTATTGACGAAAGTTCTCCGGGCTGGCCTTCATGAGCTTATAACTCCGTCGAGCGACGCTACTTCTTCAGCATGAAGTGGCGCGTGGATCTGGGCTCGAAACCCACTGTCATATATGGTTGAAACTGGCTACTTCTTCCAGGTTCAGAATAATTTCATCTATTTCAGAGACTGTTGCCATTTCTCCTCTGATTCCCAGTTAAAAGTAAAAACCAGAGTAGACTTCAACATGACGAGAATTTTTGAATGGGAGGGTGCCAACGATACACCTTTTGCTAACTTATATTGAGTTAAATTAAAATTGTTGTGGTTCACTAACCACAGATTCTATATAAACCAGGATTTTCTTGTTTATAGTACTAATTTGTTGTTTCTGTTGTTGTTGTTGTTGTTCTTTGAGTCATCAGTCCATAGGATGGTTGGATGCAGTTTTCCATACCACCCTACTGGGCTAAACTTTTCATTTCTATGTGACTCTTGCATTTTACATATGCCCTAATCTGTTTGTCATATTTAGAGATGGGAATTAAATGCACGAATAAGTTGGAATGAAAAGGTATCAAATACTTTGATACACCAGTACCGGACAGCATTGAGTGGTGTGCGAACAGTGACAGTGGCGTATTGGTGTGAACTGCATACTTGTCTATGCTACAGTTGAGAGGAATGCACTTTACTCATTGGAAATATGTTTGTTGAATTAATTGAAAAATCATGATAATTAAGAATGAAATTTTAAAATATGAAGTGCCTCCATAAACCTCTAAACGAGCATTGTGTTAGCCGTGCCTTTCACCATGTCTTAAAAATTACAAAGCAGAATTTGTTTGAGGATCCACCTAAACTCTGGGGGAAATATTTAACTACTCTCTCCTCTTCTTTCTAGCCTTTTCTCAATTATCTAATGCAGGATTTTGTATGGACTTAGCCTAGTTTTCCGTCCGGATGCCTTTCCTCACAGCAATCATAATATGTGGAAGGATATTTACCGTACTCACTATTGCGTGTTTCTGTGGTTATTTTTCGAATGATGTGTTGTATATACTGCAAGATGCGTATAAATACGAACAAAAACGCGTACCCCTCGATCAACAAGAATTAACAGACGCGATTAAAATCTCCGACTCAGCCGGGAATCGTACCAGGGCCCTCTGAACCGAAGGCCAGTACGCTGACAATTCCGTGGTGGTGATAATTTTAAAGAGGAAGTACAACTGGCCAGCCATCCTCCATTAACACTAATCAGAAGGTAAATGGAAGAGGTACAATATTCCGAAGAATGAAGGTATCATAAAAGCGGGGGGTGGGGGGGGGGTGGGGAAGGGCACGAAGCGCTAACCATTCAGCCAAAGCGCCAGAGGGGGCAGATAACTTAACAACACCCATGATTTATTAAGATTTTGGGAAAGAGAAGCTGTAATTAAGGAACATGAATTTTGGTCCATTATATTTTACTTCTTCTTCTTGTTCTTCTTCGTCTTCTTTTTTTCTTCGGTACGGCCGATCTTCCCGAACTCTACAGGGGAACTCACCTCACGCTGCTACCTCGCTTTTGCTGTACTTTGAATTTTCTGTTTTACCTTTGAAGACAGATATACATAATATATATAACACATATTGGGGCTACGTGAGTGAACTACAAGGAAGAAGTGTTCATAATTTCGTAAAGTCTCTTTCACAAATTTATGCATGAAGAATTACCATACGCACGTATTAAATTAGTTGGACTGGTGCTCAAGCTTATGCCAATAATACACCGAAATAATTTTCGTACGCCGGGCTGATGGGCTCAGACGGTTGATGCGATGGCCTTCTAATTCCAATTTGGCAGGTTCGATCCTGGCTCAGTCCGGTGGTATTTGATGGTGCTCAAATACGTCAGCCTCGTGAAGGTAGATTTACTGGCATGTAAAATAACTCCTGCAGAACTATATGCCGGCACCTTGGTGGCTCCGAAAACCGTAAAAGTACTTAGTGGGACGTAAAGAAAGTTATTATTATTTTCTTATAGTAAAAAAAGGTGATTGGATTCGAAACTCATGGCCTTTAATATTCAATTTCAAGACTACCGCGATAACCATTACGCTATAGGTCCACAAATTTTAGATTGTGAAACTTATGGAACTGTTTAACAATGTGGACCCTCAAGTTTGAGTATACTAGAGTTCCATATTTATTAATATTATTGGTTTTACGTCCCACTAAAATTTCAGTAGAGTATTTGATTGATTTTCTTAATATAAGGGGCATAGAATATAACCTTAACACAGATGCGAGGTCATTACTTTTTTAATACTTGCGGTCCTTATCAGTTCTCCTGCCCATTATCTTGCTGGGTAATTTGTTCAGCGCATAGCACTTTTCTTGGAATATAACTGCAATGTAAGATTATTTAGTGACAAACACTTGATTCATTATAAACAACACGGCAGTGCGCCAAGAATCATACAGATGGCATTATGTTATTGAAGAGTTGGTTACACCAAGCCATGTAGGTAGCAGCACTATCGACTTTCTCGCTGGAAACAGCAAGCTGTCCGGTATTGTCATATTAAAGTATTTGAAAGTATTTAAGCAAGGCGCAAATGTCAGCTACCCGCACAAACGCTATGCAGTGAGGTTTGCATAACTATTAGCGATCTGAACTTCCAGAACCCCTAAAATGTATGAACTCCCCCTACATAACTGTAGAGCGACTGGATTACACATCCGTCTTGTTCAAATACATTTGCATTCTAACCTAGTCATGCCTATAATAATCATCGCTAATCATATTCATACCTTGGTCTACCCTACCGTTCCTACGGCCTACACTTCCCTCAAAAACGAAGTGAGCAAGTCGTGGGTGTCTTAAGATGGGTTTTATCATTCTATACTTCTTCTCGTCAACTTTATCCAAATCGATCACCTCTCACTAATTAGATTTAGTATCTCTTCATTGGTGATCCTATCTATCCATCTCACCTCAAACATTCTTCTGTAACAGCACATTTAAAAAGCTCTTTCTGAGTTCCTTATCGTCCATTTATTCACTTCTGTACAATGCCATGCTCCAGACGAAAGTCTTCAAAAACATCTTTCTAATTCCTAAATCAATGTTTGAAGTGAGTAAATTTAGATCCCGGATTTAAGCACTATTAAGCTAGAATGAAAATGTATTCGGCCAGTAGCAAGTGGCGTCCAGCCCGCTAAACTGGTATGTAATGGGGCGTTGCATACATTTGCGGGGTTCTAATGGGCTATACCCCTGATATTTATGCAAATATAATTACAGAACCGTCGAGCAGATTGGAAGAATCTCGCTACTCGTTTAAATAAGTTTGTATCCTAACCTACTGATGGATAAAACTCCGTGCTCTACTTAGTACCATTCAGGTCTTCATTGTATGTTGATAGTTTGAAGTTAAATTCATTGGATATCTACATGATTTCGTTTGCTGGAATGACTTAGAAACTTATATCAACAACGTACTCTAGAAGATCTGAAACAGTGGTGGTCAAGATTTGCACTCCCTGCACGCTGTCGCACCTCGAGAAGAACGACCACGTCAGTCCACCTCTCCGGACGTGTGTAACGAAAAAAATGTGAGCAGAGCTTCAGGTACGGATATCTCGTTTGTAGAGAAAGAAAGGTGGTTCGAAAATGCTTGGTGGCCGCGTTCTGTGTTACAATTATACGAGAATATGTTGGTTTGCAGGTCTGGAATCCGCGTGTTGGCTTTACGATAATCAAGCCTATATCATTCACCCCACATACTTTATTAAATTTGTATGTAACACATGTATCGCAGTTTATTGCAGAAGGAAAGGTTCTGAAGCGCAAACTGATTCCATTTTCAAGCCTTAATAACGCGATTACCAAGCATTTCCAGACCCGTGCTGATATAAGCATCTTGTCTTCTGTACATTTGAGGGATCTATACCTCAAATTTTACCCACTTTCTTCGTTACACCATGTTTATTGGCAGTCTCGGCAGAGAAAGATGTGTTTCTGGTGAAATTGTACTGATGAAGCCAAGTCCACGTTCATAGCTGTCGTAATCAAACGATATATGATGACAGAAGTAATATTACGTACCTTAAAATAAGAACATTTTGTATACATGTATTCATTCTTCGCATCAAAACAAATATCGCTGTGACCTGTTATGGTATGTGATTTGGAATTTTACAGTGTGCTGTGTGTTTAGATGAAGGGTTTGCCATCAGAGGCAGGTATAGAGCTCTTACAGGTCGTACCAGTTCGCTCCAACAAGCTGATTGTAAATCACCCAGCTGGAATAAAGCGGCGAGCTAGCGCGATGGCTTTGACTAGCATAAATTCTGAACCACGTATATTTATATGACTAGGATGCTAATAATTGGTGTATTACACATTCAATTTCAAACTTACATGTTAATAACACTAATAACATAGTGGAACTGCTAGTTATACGCCCATAAGGAGAAGGTATTTCTTCGTGAATATTTGATAACCGCTCACATTTTCTGAATACTAAACATATTTCACATAAAGACGTGATCTAAAAATAGTATAACATAGGGTGGACATGATAAAACTGTTCCATGAAATATTTACGATAGGACTGACGCGGGAATGACCATTGTTAATGAACATCACAGAAGATGCAGGAAATGGCCACTGTTGACGTCGATGCAGCGCTGTGATCGATTTATCAAACTGCGAAACACGCGGAGCAGCTCTGCCTGAGGGACAGCAGCAATAGCGTGTCCAATGTTCTGCTGTAGCTTTTCCAGTGTGGGTACACCAGACCCTTCAATTTATACCAAAGGTAAAAATCACATGGAGAAAGATCAGGCAATCGAGGTGGCCAGTTGAGTGTACTGCCTCTGCTGTGTGTCCTCCCCTCACCTCAAGCCCTCGTGACAAGGATATCAAGGCAGCGTGTGCTGTTGCTGGTGCACCGTCTTGTGAAAATATACATACAGTTGTTCATCTTCTGTGAATTGATCCACACATTGATTAAACAGTGTCTAGACATACAGGTTAGCATAACGGTTTGGTGAAAGAATCGCGTCACCATGCGGACACCAGATATAGTGCACCACACACCAATCTTGAGTTATGCAACGGGTTTTCGTCGTAACTATGGGGATTATCTGATGCATAATGGCGGGTATTCTATGAATTCACATATTCTGAGAGGCTGAACCAGGCCTTATCTGAAGAAATGAAAAAACTGAGGATTCAAAAGTTCTGACTCAACTTCACTAAGAAACCACCGGCAGAACTCAACACGCAAACATTCGACGAACTCGGGACAGAGTATGTGGGAGATACGACTGCGCAGACATGTAACAGCAAAAGATTGGTGCATCGAAAGGATGGTTTCCAGCATTTCCTGTGAATGACCGTTCTCCTGGTCATTAACAAGGGTCAGTGCGCGCCTGTCTTATAAATATTTTCCGGGCCAGTTTTATTTCGCCCACCTGGTACAACAAAAATAGGAGAGTTGGAGGTTGTCGTTTGAGGAAGTCTTCTTCTTCAAGTGCCATATCCGGTTGCTCAGAGGTCGGCGATTACTCAGGAGAAAGTTTTTCTGTCTTCTGCCAGTCGGAAATAGTCTCTCAGTTGTCTCAATACCAGTCCACTGCTTGATGTTGTGTAACCATGTTGTCTCTGGTCTGCCAATTCGCCATTTGCCCTCTATTTTACCCTGGAGAATGGGTTTTATGAGGCCATATTTGTTTCCTCTTAATATGTGGCCTAGATAAGCTATTTTGCGAACTTTTATAGTTGTTATTAGTTCTTGCTTCGTCCTAGCTCTCGTTAGGACTTCATCGTTTGTTATCATATCTGTCCAGGGTATTCTAAGCATTGTTGAGGAAGTATTTAATAAAAATCGTGCACATTTAGGGATAGCGAAAAATAAACCCTTCAGTCGGGCGTTGTACTACTGATTTATCAGTTCAAGCTGGATATAATAGAGAATATTCCCAGCCAAAAGCGAGAAAACTCTGAAAAATAAATCGAAGTGAGCCTTGGGCTCTTTGAAGTTTAGAAAGGTCTTCGTTTGTGGCTGAGTAGTTCGATGAGCATTCCACAGGTGTGAGGACGCTTGCCTGGCCTCCGAGGAGCCCTGATCTCAATCCCACTGAGCACATCTGAGATGCTGTGCTGGCCTGGATTCTGCTGCGAACAATCCTCGTGGATTCTGGGAGGATGTGCAGAGCACATGGATCAGAATGGCTCCCCAACCCTTCCAGTCTCTTGTGTAGTCCATGGCAAGCCGCAACGCTGCCGTGATCAAGGCGAAATGGGGTGCTAAGCGCTACTCTCCAAAAAAAAAATTGCTCACGAGTGTACCGTCATTAGGGTTGCCATTGATGGCTTTCGAAACCATCATCTCCCGAATGCGAGCTCACAGGTACCCGGCCCGTAACATGCAGCAAATTCACTCGGTGAGGTCGACTGAGCTGTTTTCAAGATTAGCATCTGAGGAAGCGATACAGTTCCAGGATTTGTAAGGTGTGAAAATGTGAAACATTGGAAACCCATCTTCAGGGATGTGGACAGTGGGGATCGAATCCACTATCTCCCGGATGCACGCTCACAGCTGGGTGGCCCTAACCACATGGCCAACTCGCCCGGTATTATTATTTTTATGATTATGATGATGATGATGATTATTATTATTCTTATTATTATTATTATTATTATTATTATTATTATTATTATTATTATTATTATGCGAGTGGCTTTACGTCGCTCCGACACAGATAGGTCTTATGGCGACGATAGGATAGGAAAGGCCTAGGAGTTGGAAGGAAGCGGCCGTGACCTTCATTAAGGTTCAGCCTGGTTTGAAAATGGAAAACCACGGAAAACCATCTTCAGGGCTGCCGACAGTGGGATTCGAACCCACTATCTCCCGATGCAAGCTCACAGCAGCGCACCCCTAACCGCACGGCCAACTCGCCCGGTATTATTATTTTTATGATGATGATGATGATTATTATTATTATTATTATTATTATTATTATTATTATTATTATTATTATTATTATTATTATTATTATTATTATTATTATTATTATTATTATTATTATTATTATTATTACTAACTCCTGCGTACATTAAGAAAGATAGGTGATCGAGAGGAAGACACATCTTTGGTTATAAACAGGGCTGTACTTGTACGCTGCCTTCTCTTTTTATGTTGAGTGAAATACAGTCAATTCTTATTAAGGGACGGAGTTCTCCTTCACCCTCCACAGGTGAGGCTGTTTCGTGTTGCTCGTATATAACATTCGAAACCCTCCAAGCAGCAAACGTAATTTCTCTTGGAAAATAAATCACGCGAAGTTCTTTCAAGCGTATAGGAGGTACTTTTTCCTCTGATCCCTGATAATGCTCCGGCAGCACGCAATCATTTGCCTGGGAGAGGAAAAGACTTATTGAATGGTAGAAGTGGAACCTGGGACACTGACTCGAAGGTCATTACGCTGACCACTCAGCCAACGATGTTATGCTTCATTGTTTTGTTTAAAAATTTATTCTCCTCGACTACAAATGAATCGGTCATTTCTAAAACGACACGAATCCACATTTTTAGGAAAATGAGTTATCGGTACTCTAACAGTCTCTACGGGTAGACGCATCATTTCCACCATAAAGAACTTCAGTCCAATTATTACTAAGCAATCTATAAAATCTTAAAATATTGAGTTCCTTTCAAAACCAAGTCAGTCACGGACTCATATGGTTTTAAGGCGGAACGCCATGATGCTTCTCAGGGCAAAGCCATACATAAAGATCAGAAGACTTTGTTTGGTATTACAAACTACAGGATATTTATGTACGATGCTAGCGCTCCCGGTGTCGTGGAAACATAAACCTATATTAATGGATTAATTACGAATGTATTTAGTTTTGGAAAGTCACTTAAGATACCACCACTGCCTCCAGAAAAAGTATATTATTCACCGATGCCCACTCATGAAAACAAGATGCAGGACATGCGGAATATCATTCAGTACATTCCACATCAACATGTTGATTTTTATAACAACATATTGCTATGGCCGGTACTCTCTCAAGCCATGGAGACAGAGACAGTACAGTAAACTGAATGTGATTGGTACGGATTTGTTATATTTAGTGGAGGAAAAGAGGGCAGTTATTCACTTATTGCTAACTAAAGATGTATGTACACGTATACATTCCCATTAAACATGTGCCACAATGGTTTGAATACTGCTAAAAATATTTTCTTAAACTAGGTTTCGAGAATGGTATGTTTTGAATCCAAAGACAAATCACTATATGAATTGACGGATAACTGTAAAATAAAGTAGCCAATTTCATGTTTCTGCTGCAATAACTAATATAAATTGATTGAAAACTTTGTACCGGTAATAATACTTTATATAATATTGCATTTCATTTATAGTGTTGTTGTAAAAAATGAACTGGCGTATGGCTTTTAGTGCCGGGAGTGTCCGAGGAAAAGTTCGACTCGCCAGACGCAGGTCTTTTGATTTGACGTCTGTATGCGACCTGCGCATCGTGATGAGGATGAAATGATGATGATGACGACACATACACCCAGCGAAACTAACCAATTATGGTTAAAATTCCCGACCCTGCCGGTAATCGAACCCGGGACCCATGTGACCAAAGGCCAGAACGCTAACCATTTAGCCATGGAGCCGGACATAGTGTTGTTGTTTTAGGTACTTGTTTAAATAACATTTGTCCAAGAAATTAAAACATATTTTAAGGAGACATGAAGTGACATAACCAATATACATTCCTTTTGTAATGAAACATAATTTATGGACATCCCATCAAAATTTCACAGAGCTAACTTAAAATTCATTGGCTATAGGGAGTTTTCCTGTTTATCTCAAAACTTACTTTCTGTGACTCGTGTGGTTTTATGAATAATCGATTCAAATGTGTCTTCATCATCATCATCATCTGTTTACCCTCCAGGTTCGGTTTTTCCCTCGGACTTAGCGAGGGATCCCACCTCTACCGCCTCAAGGGCAGTGTCCTGGAGCTTCAGACTCTTGGTCGGGGGATACAACTGGGGAGAATGACCAGTACCTCGCCCAGGCGGCCTCACCTGCTATGCTGAACAGGGGCCTAGTGGAGGGATGAGAAGATTGGAAGGGATAGGCAAGGAAGAGGGAAGGAAGCGGCCGTGGCCGTAAGTTAGCGTAAGTTAGGTACCATCCCGGCATTTGCCTGGAGGAGAAGTGGGAAACCACGGAAAACCACTTCCAGGATGGCTGAGGTGGGAATCGAACCCACCTCTACTCAGTTGACCTCCCGAGGCTGAGTGGACCCCGTTCCAGCCCTCGTACCACTTTTCAAATTTCGTGGCAGAGCCGGGAATCGAACCCGGGCCTCCGGGGGTGGCAGCTAATCACGCTAATCACTACACCACAGAGGCGGACTGAAATGTGTCTTACGTTATAAAAATGTTGTTTATAGTCGTCACTGACTTATTAACACGGAACATGCAACTCGTGTGGCTTCTCACCAAGGAGGCGACTGTTCGTATCCCAGCCAATGTATATGGGATTCTGGAATGACAATTCACGTACCTGTCGTTCGAATTCTACGTGAAACTAGAAGGTTGTTTTTCGTCTCTTTCCAACGTGGTCGTGGCTCGAATCCTGTTCGATGTGTGTGCAATTTTCAATTTTCAAAATGAAATGTCACGTTCCTGTCGTTGGGATTCTACGTAAAACTGGAGGCGGTATGGCCTTGGAAGCGAAAGATAATGAACTAATGGTGTAGTAGTTTTCACACTTGTCAGCACCTGCTTTCTTGGGAATCGGTACAAAAACATTGTGTCTAAAATCGAATGGTACTTCTTCTCTATCATATATCTTACACACTAAATGGAATAACCTCAAGATGCTGGTTTCCCCTATGGTAGGCAGTAATTCTGAGGGAATGTCATCAATTCCAGGTACCTTGTTCCTATTTAGAACTCTGAAACCTCTGACAAATTCTTACCTCAAAATTGAGTCCCACATTTCATCAGCATCAACATCCAAGTGCTCCGCAACTTTATTATCTACTTCTTTCACTTGATACAATTGTTTAATATGCTCCTGTCATATTTCTAGCTTTCCTTCTTTTCCTAGAAGTGCTTTTCCATCTGAGCTGTTAATATTCTTAAGCCTAGATTTCCTACCTCCAAAGGTTTCTTTGAATTTCCTATACGCAGCATATAAATTTCCTACAACCATACATACTTATCTATCAGCCACTCCCCCTTAGCTATCCTGCACTTTCTATCTACTTCATTCTCTAATTACCAGTATTATTTTCTGCCCAATTTATGTTTTTCATCCTTATATTTTCGCCGTTTGTCAATCGCGTCTAACATCTGCATTATTCACGGATCCTCACTCGATCTTGCCTTTCTTCCTAATATTCCTTCAGCAGCCCTACTGATCTCATTCTTCACGATTGTCCACTCTTCACCTATTGTGTTACCTGCAGCTTTAATTTAGTACATGTGCAAAATGTTCCCTGAAACAATCCCTCAAATTCTTTTCCTTTAACTCTTCTAGATCCCATTATCTTGCATTCCTTCCTTTTTCCAATTTCTTCAGCTTCAGATGATGTTTCTTGACCACCGAGTTGTGGTCTAAGTCCACGTCTGCTTCTGGGAACGTCTTGCAATCCAATACCTGGTTAATAATAATAATAATAATAATAATAATAATAATAATAATAATAATAATAATAATAATAATACATTCGGGATATCGTGGATTCGAACCCCACTGTCGGCTGCCCTGAAGATGGTTTCCCGTGGATTCGTATTTTCACACCAGACAAATGCTGGATTAAGGCCATGGTCGCTTCCTCCCGGTTCCTAGTCCTTTCCTCTCCCATCGTCGCCATAAGAGCTATCTGTCTTGGTGCGATGTAAAGAAAAAAAAAAAAAAAACACATTTCAAATTTTACACTGCAAGCGTTTTTCCTGTTGCCTGTAAAATTTAACGTTTTGATTTAGTAAAGCAAACCAAAGCAAAGCAAAGTCACCTCCGTACAGGCCATGAAGGCCCTTGGAGGAGTGGAAGGTAAAGGCTTCCACCATTGTTAACCTCGGCACGTGATGGGGTAGAGTGGTTGGCTCTACGCCCGGCCGCCTTTGCCCACAGGAATTAACATGGTACTCATTTTTGGTGTAGGCTGAGTGAACCGGAAGTGGAAATCTCGTTTCTTAAATTTTACGACTTCCTGACGGGAATTCACCCACGTCCTTCCGGGCGAACCGAGCACGCCTTTACCGCCTCGGCCAGGCAGCCCCTGTTTTGATTTAGTACCTTTTGGAAACAAGCTTCTCGTATATCGTGTGATCATTATAGCCCTATTCAAATATTTCCTTACACAGGAATCGTCGTCTCTCGTAAACTACTAGTATTTATACTGAAGTATGGTGTGTTAAAGCAGCCCCACTGTGTAGTTGTACAGAGCCCGCCTCTGACCCAGAGATCCCGGGTTCTTGTCTTCTTGTGAAATTTAGCCACATCGTTCTCGTCTCAACAGTTAAATTCAGTATCTCTTCATTAGTGATTCGATCTATGCATCTCGTCGCAAAATTAGATAAGGGAATTGGAAAGCAATAAATTATTATTATTATTATTATTATTATTATTATTATTATTATTATTATTATTATTATTATTATTATTATTATATTATTATTATTATTATTATTATTATTATTATTATTATTATTATTATTGCTTTTTTATTCTGACATTTAAACTCCTGGTGAGTACCGAGATTGTATGTAAAATACAGACCATGACCGCTCCCTCACGAGCCATTTAATTAAAAAGAATCTTCTGAGTAGCTGAGATGGTAGAGCGCTGGCTTTTTTTGCTATTTTCTTAACGTCGCAAAGACACAGATATGTCTTACGGCGACGATGGGACAGGAAAGGGCTAGGACTGGGATGGAAGCGGCCGTGGCCTTAATTAAGGTACAGCCCCAGCATTTGCCTGGTGTGAAAATGGGAAACCACGGAAAACCATCTTCAGGGCTGCCAACAGTGGGGTTCGAACCTACTATCTCCCGAATACTGGATACCGGCCGCACTTAAGCGACTGCAGGCTGGTTTCTTTGAGGCCAGGTTGGCGGGTCTGATCCAGTGAAGACTAGTATTATTCGAAGATGCTCAAATTCTTCAGGCTCGTATCGGTAGATTTACCGACATGTAAGAATGTCTACGAGAAAATCGTAAAAGTCAAACCAACAGCATTGTTATTACAAATATTCGCCATAATTCACTGTGTTGGTGTGCAATTAAACAGCGGATAATACGGCCACACATGTATCCCAGAATTTGGAAGGCAAAACAAAAAAGGCTACTCAGGCTACCTTTCATTGACCATTGTACACAGAAATGGCTTCAAATCGTTACTCCAGACCATCCACTGACGCCACGGATATACGAGTAGGTCACTGCACGAGAGAGTGGCACCCATACGGTGCGGTCAGTCTCGGAACACACGTAGCCTGCTGATCCTGTGATGTGGTGTTGACTGTCCTCGGGCTTGCAGACACGCTGGTACAACAGAACGACTGTGAACTATAGTAGGCATGTGGATACTGCTAATGAGAACGCCCCTCTTAATAAGGTACATTCATATTAATCGAATTAACATTTCAAAATCACAGGGGAAGAACCAGGTAAGTCCACTTTTGTCAATTCTAGAACTGAATAGTGTATTTTTAAAACCTCTTAAGTCATGAATGCCGGCCCCGTGGTGTAGGGGTAGCGTGCCTGCCTCTTACCTGGAGGCACCGGGTTCGATCCCCGGCCAGGTCAGGGATTTTTACCTGGACCTGAGGGTTGGTACGAGGTCCACTCAGCCTACGTGATTAGAATTGAGGAGCTATCTGACGGTGAGATAGCAGCCCCAGTCTAGAAAGCCAAGAATAACGGCCGAGAGGATTCGTCGTGCTGACCACACGACACCTCGTAATCTGCAGGCCTTCGGGCTGAGCAGCGATCGCTTGGTAGGCCAAGGCCCTTCAAGGGCTGTAGTGCCATGGGGTTTGGTTTTTTTAAGTCATGAATTGCAAATTTGTGGGAAAACAAGAAAAATCCACAGTTCTAGACCTTCAGGCAAGCAAGTCATGTTGAAAACATCGTAGGGATATGAACTACAAACTGTAGGTAAATCAAATATAATAATAAAGTGTAAGAATATATTCTTTATTTATTCCAAAAATTATTATCATTTTTCTTAATCGTCGTTATCCGGTCGATTAGATTAGCAGTTTGCCTTTTTCTACGACTACGAGCGTTAATTTGAGTCAATGCATTGTTTCACTTAGCACCACTACGAGCGCT
Organism: Anabrus simplex; assembly: GCF_040414725.1. NCBI lineage: Eukaryota > Metazoa > Arthropoda > Insecta > Orthoptera > Tettigoniidae > Anabrus > Anabrus simplex. The sequence continues at coordinate 1,158,315,278 of NC_090266.1, forward strand.
AATGTGAGTCAATGCAGAGTTTCGCTTAGCACCACTACGAGCGCTAATGTGAGTCAATGCATTGTTTCACTTAGCACCACTACGAGCGTTAATTTGAGTCAATGCAGAGTTTCACTTAGCACCACTACGAGCGTTAATTTGAGTCAATGCAGAGTTTCACTTAGCACCACTACGAGCGTTAATTTGAGTCAATGCAGAGTTTCGCTTAGCACCACTACGAGCGTTAATTTGAGTCAATGCATTGTTTCACTTAGCACCACTACGAGCGCTAATGTGAGTCAATGCAGAGTTTCACTTAGCACCACTACGAGCGTTAATTTGAGTCAATGCATTGTTTCACTTAGCACCACTACGAGCGTTAATTTGAGTCAATGCAGAGTTTCACTTAGCACCACTACGAGCGCTAATGTGAGTCAATGCAGAGTTTCACTTAGCACCACTACGAGCGTTAATTTGAGTCAATGCAGAGTTTCACTTAGCACCACTACGAGCGTTAATTTGAGTCAATGCAGAGTTTCACTTAGCACCACTACGAGCGTTAATTTGAGTCAATGCAGAGTTTCACTTAGCACCACTACGAGCGTTAATTTGAGTCAATGCAGAGTTTCACTTAGCACCACTACGAGCGTTAATTTGAGTCAATGCAGAGTTTCACTTAGCACCACTACGAGCGTTAATTTGAGTCAATGCAGAGTTTCACTTAGCACCACTACGAGCGTTAATTTGAGTCAATGCAGAGTTTCACTTAGCACCACTACGAGCGCTAATGTGAGTCAATGCAGAGTTTCACTTAGCACCACTACGAGCGTTAATTTGAGTCGATGCAGAGTTTCACTTAAGCCCTTGTAACTACATTCGGTGTGGACATTTTTCAAAAAATAAAAAAACACCCGGGTGTATTGAACCAAGGAACACATTACAGGAAGGATTATGAAAATAAGTTAATTTGGTTAGGATTTGAATAAAAAAGTAAACGAGTAAAGAAACAAGCGATTTTAGGCAGGAAGTGATTTTCAAAATATTTTTTTAAATTTGATAGAGCTCACAATATGAAATCCATCCGGGCCCTTTAGCCCTTCAACTTTCGGCAAAGTGAGGAAATTGCTTTATTTTACGTTTTTCGTAGTATGGGGACCCCTCCTATGTCTGCTAAGAAATGTTCTCAACATTAAATAATAATAATAATGTTATTGTTTTTATGATCCTCTAACTACTTTGACGGTTTTCGGAGACGCCGAGGTGCCGGAATTTCGTCCCGCAGGTATTCTTTAACGTGCCAGTAAACTAGATAATTAATTACGTAGATAATATTTACCGGTATATGTTTTTATTGCTTGTGAAATTTAAATCTTGATTGAGCATGTCATGGAGGTCTGCAGTTGGTTTGTTTAAATATTACAATTGTTGCTGGACTGGTTTAAAAGTTCATGATTTATTGGATATCAAAATCTAATGAAGAATGTTTTTATTATGACATGGCACATGTTTATTAATATAATATGTTTAATCATAATATACATCTAGGAAAGAATTCACATGTCAATTAGTAAAAATATTGCTAAAGAATTAAGAAAGTTGTGTTTTTATGAAAATACACGCCGTGAAAATTATTTTGAAATGAACATCCTTTGCAACACATTCATCGGCGTCTTAATTAAGCCTATAAATTTCCCCAGGATCCGATATGTTTCTCGTTTCTTCCTATTAGTTAGTAGGTAGTAGATGCTAGGTTTAACACTACAAGCGAAGTTTTTACACATGCGCATGCATGTCATCGATGTCCGTGTTATTAATACACCGTATTACATTGCATTGTGTCCGCCTCTGTGGTGTAGTGGTTAGCGTGATTAACTGCCACCCCCGGAGGTCCGGGTTCGATTCCCGGTTCTGCCACGAAATTTGAAAAGTGGTACGAGGGCTGGAACGGGGTCCACTCAGCCTCGGGAGGTCAACTGAGTAGAGGTGGATTTGATTCCCACCTGAGCCATCCTGGAAGTGGTTTTCCGTGGTTTCCCACTTCTCCTCCAGGCAAATGCCGGGATGGTACCTAACTTAAGGCCACAGCCGCTTCCTTCCCTCTTCCTTGTCTATCCCTTCCAATCTTCCCCATCCCCAGCAAGGCCCCTGTTCAGCATAGCAGGTGAGGCTGCCAGGACGAGGTACTGGTCATTCTCCCCAGTTGTATCTCCCGACCAAGAGTCTGAAGCTCCAGGACACTGCTCTTGAGGCGGTAGAGGTAGGATCCCTCGCTGAGTCCGAGGGAAAAACCGAACCTGGAGGGTAAACAGATGATGATGATGATGATGATTACATTGCATTGTAACAATTGATGTTAAATTATTATGTTATTATGTTTTTTAGCTTTGATGAAGCACCGAATATTACTGTAGTCATATTAGCGGTAGATCTTAAAACAAGGCTGTAAGCAAAGTGCAGGGATTTTCAGGGAAGTGAGGACAATAGTAAATGGAGTCCGTTCTTTTCCCATTTTTGTGGCACAATTTACATTGTCTTTCATTTGACTTTTTTGCATTTACTGTTTGTGTTGACATTTGAAGGACCAGTAGAACTTTCATTTCCACTTTCATCCATTATTTCACCACGTTTGAAAACACCAGGACATGAACCAAAAACCCGACCAAGTAACTCGAACCTCAGTCTGAATGCCATCACAGATGAGCAAAACCCAATCACAATGCCGACAGGTAAAGACAAGAAAAGCCGGATCATGTACAAAACGCACATACGCATCAACGACTGGTAGAGCGGAAACGATATTGCCCACATGTGCTTCAGGCGGCAGCCAACGTGTTAACCAATCTCCTTGTCAGTGACATCCCAGTAATACACGGGTTTCCAGAATATTTGTATTTGCTGTTCATTGGGTATGTATCCTTACATTTTTTCAAATCCTCAGTTTTATTTCCATTAATTGGATGTTTCTGTATGCATGCCCCTTTTTCTGGCATCACAGTGGCGCTGGGAGATCTGTTAAGAAGCCTGAAGTTGTAGCTTACAAGATCAATATAATGGCTGGTGTTAATTTCACCAAAATGACCAGTAGAATACATACAATGGTTATATTGCGACACTTCAAATGTTATTTTCTTATCCCTTACCGTGGGATTCAATGAACAGGACAGACCTCTTAAACAGTGGAGGCCATCAGAATTTGTAGTCAACAACAGTTACGTTGAGAAACCCCGCAGATCAAGACTTACAGAATTTCAAAACAAGACCAAAAGTTCCCAGTGTACTTATATCCATTCTATTCATCAGACTTCTAGGCCTATTCTATTAATCAGATTTCAACATAGAATGATGTATTTATGTTGAATCTTTTATTTTTCCTCATAATAGGACGGTGGCGAAATGAGTTACTTACGAGGTTTTAAAATTAACCGGTTCAATTACGATGTCACCTGGTAGATGAATGGGAATACTTTTAGATGGGGAAAGAGCTGACAGACCATAGGATATGGATATGAATTGTTACAGTAGAAGGGAATAACTTGACAAGTCCAGGTAAAACAGGATAAAAAGTTGACAAGTGCAGGAAAATTCGAATTTTGTATTCCTACATAGGCTAACAATATGTGTATGGAAGTAATGAATTTAAGAGGTTTAGTTGATACATTTTTTGTTAATAACAACTAGACTTCCTAGTTTAGTTCACATTTTGCATTTGTTAACTTATGTATTTACCGGTAATTATATTTATTATATTATTATTATTATTATTATTATTATTATTATTATTATTATTATTATTATTATTATTATTATATTAGTCTATATTTTACATCTTTTCTGTGCTTTTGTATTTGCGATTTTTATTCTTTCTATTTTTCTGTATTGCACATTATCTCTCACGATTTTTACAGGGTCTCTTATATAAACAAAGACCGTCGAAGCGGCGTTTTCACTCCCCGAGGCGTAAGCTGTAGTACGGGAGGCGCGCGCATAGTTCTCGACCTTGCAAGCAGCCTGCACGTGTTCGACCTCATAAGCATGAGTCTCCAGTCTGAATCTCAGCTGTTAACATTGCAAAACCGTATTTTCGTATGTAAAATTTCTAGTTTCATCTTAATGGACGAGTGAACTGTAATAATTCTCGCTATTGGTGTGCAGAAAACCGTAATGGTGTTTATGAAGTCCCTCACTGTGATAGGAAGATTGGTGTTCGCTGTGCTGTTAGTGCAAGACGAATAATTGTGCCTACTTTTTTTCGAGACTGCAGTAAATGCAGAGAGGTACGCCGTTCTTTAGCCGCTGATCACACAGCAGAAAATTCCCTTCTTACAATCTCGGAAGTGTGTGCGGACAGAGTGATAGTGTCAGTCTATTCCTCATTCTCCAGATCTAACAGTGTGTGATTTTTAGTTGTGCGGTAAACTGAAAGAGCACATTACGAATGAAATCAGAAACTTTACAGTGGCAGAACTCCCTCACGTCAACCAGAATGTGGTTACCAGACACAATGCCTGTATAACCCGGGAAGGACAACACTTCCAGCATCTTTATTAAGGTAAAATTTCATATAAGATTGTATACTCGCTTAGAGCAGTGCGGCCGCGCGCGGCGTAAGTTCGGCTGAGGCAGCTGCCGTAGCGCAAAATACAAACACCGTGCAGTCGGTCTGAGTTTGTATGAGAGATCCAGACTTTGTGTTTTATCATGACATGTTATATTATTTTCTTTAGAAAATTTTTTCGTTGTTTTTCATAATGTTACTTCATTTGTGTGCGGCTTAACTTGTACCAAAATTAAATAATTAAGCAGTGATTTCAGCAAACAGGTTGCAATAAAATAGTTTCCTATTTTCTCAATCTAAGTAAGTAGACAATGCTCTAATAGCAATAAAGAAAATTAATCTTACCATTTTTCCTCTCTGTTTGTACAACCTGACAGTGTTAGATGTGATGTGCATGTTCATGAATTATCTTTGTATATAAAATTACATGTCCTGACTGACTGACTGACTGACTGATTCATCATCGCCAAGCCTAAACTACTGCACATAAAGTAATGAAATTTTGAGGAAATATTTATATTACAGTGTTGGTGCTCACTTTTCTTTTCTTTTTTTTTTTTTGCTATTTGCTTTAGGTCGCACCGACACAGATATGTCTTACGGCGACGGTGGGACAGGAAAGGCCTAGGAATTGGAAGGAAGCGGCCGTGGCCTTAACTAAGGTACAGTCCCGGCATTTGCCTGGTGTGAAAATGGGAAACCACGGAAAACCATCTTCAGGGCTGCCGACAGTGGGGCTCAAACCCACTATCTCCCGATTACTGGATACTGGCCGCAATTAAGCGACTGCAGCTATCGAGCTCGGTTTGGTGCTCAGTAAGGGAGGATATTTGGATATACCGTCGCTGAGGGGGTTAATTGTTTAAATGAGTATATTTATATCTCAAAAACTTAACAGTTTACAAAAGTAACCATTGGTTTTTGGAATCTCCTTTAATAATAAAGAAACACGTTTTTATTTTCGGAAAATCCACTTAAGGGGCGTGAAAAGAAAGAAGATAGGGGGTGAATTTTTAAAATGAGTATATCTCAGTATATCTCAAAAGCTGAATATGTTAATGACGTGGAAATTGGTATTTGAAATCTCTTTTAAAAGTAAAGAAACACGTATTATTTTGTTTTCGTAAATTCCATTTAAGGGGATGAAAGTAGTGAAAAGGGTAGTATTATATTTATGAGGATACTTATATCTCAAAAACTGAAGATGTTGTAGACGTAAAACTTGGTTTTATTTTACTGAAAATTTCCCTGAAATCTTCACGAGCGAAGCCGCGGGTATCAGCAAGTTATTATCATATATCTTTTTTAAAATTCTTGTCAAAAATGTAAGTTTCTGATACTCGCGCGAGCGCATTTCTGTTCGAATCTTGAGTGGGGATTCCTAGCAGTCCGTTTCGAATTTCCCGTAAATACATTCATCCTGTATAATAATTAAATTTTCAACTCTTAATGTGCTCAATTGCATCAAAACCATGTAAATATCACACACTGATAAAATTCTTCATATTTTACTTTTTTATTTTAAAGTAAAATTTATCAAGTTTATGTTAAACTAGCGAATGTACCCGTGCTTCGCTACGGTATTCTACATTGTATTCGAATGTCGAAGTAAATAGTGTACATGCAGTAAATAAGATAGTTTTAAAATTGCATGTCTCTTAGCGTTATCCGAGAAAGAGCATGGGGAGATCCCCGTACATTGTCTCCAATGTAAAGTGTTCGTTATGGATTTGTGATATAACGGCAGGCTCACTTGCCTACTGCCATTCACAATCGAGTTGGGAAGTTTACATTATAATTGCAGGCCCCATTGCCTACTACGCGGACAGAATCGATTTGGGGAGTTTTCGTTAAAATGGCAGCCCCCTTCCTACTTCCAGACAGATTACAGTTGAGGAGTTTATATTATAATGGCAGGCAATTACCCTACTACCACTCGAAATTGAGTTGTGCAGTTATCATAATAATGCCAGGCCCATTTTCCTACTTCCAGCCAGCTTACTGCCAGTCACACCAAGTTGGTGAGCTTCCATCAATATAGCAGGCCACTATGCCTAATGCCAGTCACATTTTAGATGAGGATATTTCTTTATAATGGGGGGCACCCTTGCCTACTGTCAAACACAATCGGGTAGGGGAGTTTTAAACAAAACTGCATGCTCACTTGCCTTCTGCAAGTCAAATCGAGAAGTGAACTATTCACTACAATTGTAGGCCTTCCTTACTAATGACAGTTACACAGGAGTTGGAGAAGGAACCCTTTCATACTGCCAGTCAAAGTCGGTGTGGGGAGAACTGATTACAATAGCAGACCCACCCTTTCTCGATCGCTACAAATCGACATCAGTGAATATATATAGATCGACATACGAAAGTATATGCGTGTTTACAATATTGAAGAACTTCATTTACAGATTAACTGCTACTAAACGTACGTCATATCGACAAAGGATTTTACCATAAGACTCGCCGGATTTAGTGGCCTAAATGGCTGGTCCTATGATATGTCATCTATTCTTGGGTCAGATTGAGTTAGAAAATTGGAACAGGGTAACGTTTTTGTAAGATTATCTCACATTACATTACTTTTCGGATAATTATGCGACAGCTACGTACATAGCATTTGGCTCATATATGGCTACTGGGTGAGCCAATTTTCGTGAAGAGTTTGATGTTTCTGTATTTCATATAAGTAATCGAAAGTATGAATTATGCATGTGAAATTTCCAAATTGACTTAACATCGATTAATAGAGAAAAATCAAACGTAAAAGGGATACAGATACGGCAAAAAGTCATAAGACCAAGGTTGTAGATAATTCCAAATTGAACGGAGATTGTGCAATCTGTTATGTTTTAGGAATTTCCGAAGGTCTGCACCATCATTAAAATTGCCTGCATATTTCGATATTCTTCGGGGATAAAAAGTGAAAAATTTAATGATCTTGGATGTTTTCCGTTCGTTACAGGCTAAAACGTATAATTTTGTCAAATTTCAATTACCTTCTTTTTCTTCTGGCAGATTATGCCGCAATATGGATTTTGGGCGAGGCGGGTAAAAATTAGGACTTTCAGGAAACTAAACCAAAAATTATGCAGATGGTCATTATTACCCCTTAAACGGAAAGCTGTACGAAAATTTCGCCAAAATAGTCAGTGTAGAGGCACACAGTCGTTACGATTTGATTTATATAGATAAGGAATCGGCTCCATGTAAAACACCTTTTGGGCTATGTCCGCTGGACTTAACCTGCAAAAGTGACCATTCATGATATCTCCCTTATTAATCCTCCTGATGAAAAAATGCACATGAAAAAAAGGTTTAGAGGTGCAATTCCATCTCGTTTGGTCGATTTCCAGTCAGGTTGGTCTTGTTCTGTATATATTGTGGAAGAGTAAAATCACCATTTCGGTTCCCTATAAATCGCCAGTCCATTCCGGAACATGAAATGTTATTTACGTTTAAAACCTACTTTTGGATAGGTGGATGCTAAATATAAATTTTGGTTCGCATGTCTTCAGTAGTTTTCAAGTTGTAAGGAATACGCTTTACACGCACCCGCTCGTGAGTTAAGTCCGATGGGACTTGTACAGAAAAACGGTCCGTTAATGATATCTCCTTTGTTAATCCTCGTATCGAAATGATGCACATGAGAAAAAAGGTTTAGAAATTAATTTCTACCAAGGTAGGCAGATTTAAATTAACGTTGGTTGTGTATATTTTGTGGAAGTGCAAAATCCTGTTTCTGTTTCGTATAAACCCCCAGTCAGTTCAGGGATTTAGAAACAATATTTGCCCTAAAACCTATCAAGGACAGGTGTATTCTAAATATGAGTCTTGGTGGAAATACATCCAGTAGTTTGTAGTACTCGCGTACATACGGCGTAATTAAGGAAGAAAATAATACAGTTAAGAAAGATGGAAGTAATAGAAAATGGATTATAAGTGAGGACAGCCGGATAACGACAAATATGTAAATGCCAAGTTAATGTATTGGAAAATCAAATGCCCCTCAATAAATTATGCTAGTGTGAGTTATGGTTATAATAAAGCGGTAACAGAGGAGAAATTTAGGTCCAGTGATTCCCAGGTAAACAAATAATAAGAAGATGACTAATGGCGTTATTACTTAATCTATTGGAGGGCGGTTATAACATCCAACGATATTCCGCCAATATCCCGCAGATAGGCCGATTGACGCCTCTCTTGCCTTCTACCCAAGGAACAACCACGAATTTAAAAGCATGATGAGGAAAATGGTAATACGTCACTTCCCTGCTGGCATGCAGTCAGAGACGTTGCCATGGTAATCTGTAGGTTCGTTGTCGGTCTGTCGGTCACTCAATGCAGAGCATGATACCAGCACAAAATTGTAAATTTCTCCGTCATGTGAAGAGTAAGGTAAATTATGAACATAACAAAAGTTGTTTATAATGAAGAGACGTTTCACGTACGGTAAACGAAGTTTACAGAAAATCAATAGTATAAGAGAAGATTTTAAAATGATATGCATACTGGAACCTTCCCCGGTATGAGTATACTCCAAATATGAAGTTTGGTTGAGATCTATCCAGCCGTTTCAACGTGATGGTGGAAAAACCATTCTGGTTTTCCTATAAACACCCGTCTGTTCAGAGATTTTAAAATGATATGCATATCGAAACCTTCCCCGGGATGAGTATACTCTAAATACGAAGTTTGGTTGAGATCTATCCAGCCGTTTCGACGTGATGGTGGAAAAACCATTCTGGTTTTCCTATAAACCCCCCGTGTATTCGAAGATTTTAAAATGATATGCATATCGAAACCTTCCGCGGAATGAGTATACTCTAAATATGAAGTTTGGTTGACATCTATCCAGCCGTTTCGACGTGATGGTGGAAAAACCATTCTGGTTTTCCTATAAACCCCCCGTGTATTCAAAGATTTTAAAATGATACGCATATCGAAACCATCCCCGTGATGAGTATACTCAAAATATGAAGTTTGGTTGAGATCTATCCAGCCGTTTTGACGTGATGGTGGAACAGACAAACAGACAAACAGACAAACAGACAGACAAACAGACAAACAGACAAACAAACAGACATGAAACGTAAAAACCACCGATTCGGTCTTGAGTTGACTTAAAACGGATAAATATCTGAAAAATTGGCAAAACAAACGAAATTACAGACAGCGGACCCCCTACAGTTTTATTTATATAGATTAATCATGTAAACCTGGATATTAAAACTATTATATACTAGCAAATGTACCCGTGCTTCGCTACGGTGTTCAACATTGTATTCGAATATCGAAGTAAACAGTGTACATGCAGTAAATAAGATTGTTTTAAAATTGCATGTCTCTTAGCGTTATCCGAGAAAGGGCATGGGGATGTCCCCATACGTTGTTTCCAATGTAAAGTGTTTGTTACGGATTTGTGATATAACGGCAGGCTCACTTGCCTACTGCCATTCACAATCGAGTTGGGAAGTTTACATTATAATTGGAGGCCCCATTGCCTACTGCGCGGTCACAATCACATTGGGAGTGTTCGTTACAATGGCAGGCCCCATTTCCTACTCCCAAACAGATTACAGTCGAGGAGATTTTATTATAATGGCAGGCAAATTCCCTACCACCATTCAAAATTGAGTTGTGCCATTATCATTATAATGTCAGGCCGATTTTCCTACTGCCAGCCAGCTTACTGCCAGTCACACCAAGTTGGTGAGTTTCCATCAAAATAGCAGGCCACTATGCCTAATGCCAGTCACATTTTAGATGAGGACATTTGTTTATAATGGTGGGCACCCTTGCCTTCTGCCAAACACAATCGGGTAGGGAAGTTTTACACAAAACCGCATGCTCACTTGCCTTCTGCAAGTCAAATCGAGAAGCGAACTATTCATTACAATTGTAGACCTTCCTTACTAATGACAGTTACACAGGAGTTGGAGAAGGGCCCTTTCATACAGCCAGTCAAAGTCGGTGTGGGGAGTACTCATTACATTAGCAGACCCACCCTTTCTCGATCGCTACAAATCGACATCAGTGAATATATATAGATCGACATACGAAAGTATATGCGTGTTTACAATATTGAAGACCTTCATTTACAGATTAACTGCTACTAAACGTACGTCATATCGACAAAGAATTATACTACAGTATAAGACACGCCGGATTTAGTGCCCTAAATGGCTGGTCCTATGATATGTCATCTATTCTAGGTTCAGATTGAGTTAGAAACGTGGAACAGGGTAACGTTTTTGTAAGATTATCTCACATTACATTACTTTTCGGATAATTATGTGACAGCTACATACATAGAATTTGGCTCACAGATGGCTACTGGGTGGGCCAATTTTCGTGAAGAGTATGATGATTCTGTATTTTATATAAGTAATCGAAAGTATGAATTATGCTTGTGAAAATTCCAAACTGACTTAACATCGATTAATAGAGAAAAATCAAGCGTAAAAGGGATACAGATACGGCAAAAAGTCATAAGACCAAGGTTGTAGATCATTCCAAATTGAACGGAGATTGTGCAATCTGTTATGTGATAGGAATTTCCAAAGGTCTGCACCATCATAAAAATTGCCTGCATATTTCGATATTCTTCGGGGATAAAAAGTGAAAAATGTAAAAATCTAGGATGTTTTCCGTTCGTTACAGGCTAAAACGTATAATTTTGTAAAATTTCAATTATCTTCTTTTTTTCTTCTGGCAGATTATGCCGCAATCTGGATTTTGGGCGAGGCGGTTAAAAATTAGGACTTTCAGGAAACTAAACCAAAAATTGTGCAGATGGTCATTATTACCCCTTAAACGGAAAGCTGTACGAAAATTTCGCCAAAAGAGTCAGTGTAGTGGCACACAGTCGTTACGATTTGATTTATATAAATAAGGAATCTGCTCCATGTAAAACACCTTTGTGGCTATGTCCGCTGGACTTAACCTGCAAAACTGACCATTCATGGTATCTCCCTTATTAATCCTCCTGACGAAAAAATGCACATGAAAAATAAGGTTTAGAGGTGGAATTCCATCACGTTTGGTCGATTTCCAGTCAGGTTGGTCTTGTTCTGTATATATTGCGGAAGAGTAAAATCACCATTTCGGTTCCCTATAAACCGCCAGTCCATTCCGGAACATGAAATGTTATTTACGTTTAAAACCTACTTTTGGACAGGTGGATGCTAAATATAAATTTTGGTTCGAATGTCTTCAGTAGTTTTCAAGTTGTAAGGAATACGCTTTACACGCACCCGCTCGTGAGTTAAGTCCGATGGGACTTGTACAGAAAAACGGTCCGTTAATGATATCTCCCTTATTAATCCTCGTATCGAAATGATGCACATGAGGAAAAAGGTTTAGAAATTAATTTCTACCAAGGTAGGTACATTTAAATTAACGTTGGTTGTGTATATTTTGTGGAAGTGCAAAATCACTGTTTCGGTTTCGTATAAACCCCCAGTCAGTTCAGAGATTTAGAAACAATATTTGCCCAAAACCTATCAAGGACAGGTGTATTCTAAATGTGAGTCTTGGTGGAAATACATCCAGTAGTTTGTAGCACACGCGTACATACGGCGTAATTAAGGAAGAAAATAATACAGTTAAGAAAGTTGAAAGTAATAGAAAATGGATTATAACTGAGGACAGCCGGATAACGACAAATATGTAAATGCCAAGTGAATGTATTGGAAAATCAAATGCCCCTCAGTAAATGATGCTAGTGTGAGTTATGGATATAATAAAGCGGTAACAGAGGAGAAATTTAGGTCCAGTGATTCTTAGGTAAACAAATAATAATAAGATGACTAATGGTGTTATTACTTAATCTATTCGAGGGCGGTTATAACATCCAACGATATTCCGCCAATATCCCGCAGATAGGCCGATTGACGCCTCTCTTGCCTTCTACCCAAGGAACAACCACGAATTTAAAAGCATGATGAGGAAAATGGTAATACGTCACTTCCCTGCTGGCATGCAGTCAGAGACGTTGCCATGGTAATCTGTAGGTTCGTTGTCGGTCTGTCGGTCACTCAATGCAGAGCATGATACCAGCGGAAAATTGTAAATTTCTCCGTCATGTGAAGAGTAAGGTAAATTATGAACATAACGAAAGTTGTTTATAATGAAGAGACGTTTCACGTACGGTAAACTAAGTTTACAGAAAATCAATAGTATAAGAGAAAATGGAGGAAAACCATTCTGGTTTTCCTATAAACCCCCCGTCTATTCAAGGATTTTAAAATTGTACCGGGCGGTACACCTCCACGCCGCTAATTCAAAAGGTGCGCCAGTTGAAACTCCTCTGCTGGAGGAAACCTGAACTTTATTGACGGTATTAATTTTCTACTTTCTCAGAAGATGTCACTACCTGTAAATTTCGGAGTTTTAGAACTGTGTCATTTTTGATGTGTTTTTGTTTTGCTTGAAGTAAGAAGTGTGAACTTTCTCTTCTAGAGGACACTACTGAAGAACTACAATAGTGCACCCTAGTGCGAAGAAAAAGAACTGTTCTTTGGAGAAATTTTTATTTCAAAAGTTTGTTTCTTGTTAAATTTCCTTCTGTTATGGTTTAAGTTGGCTGTATACCCCTCTCTTTCTCCTTGTTTTGTATTCAACCAATCCCGAATTTCTTAACTTAATTTTCCACCAATAATGTGTTTCTTCTTCATCTTGTGTAGGGGTTTCTCTTTATTCTCCAATAAAGTGATTGTGGGCGGGTGTTCTCATTCCCCTAACGCCTAGAACCTTCCGCGAGAGTATATAAACTGCTAATTTTAGGGTCTCTGCGCCACTTCTGTTCCATCTTTCAGTGTGTAAAGTACATAGCAGGGGGCGGGAAGCGCCTCTTTCTTCGGCAGCGGTCAACAACAAGGTAATGGCCAATTAATAACTTCTTTCTTTGCTAGCTCAGCAGTTTAACTCTCGGGGCGGGTCCGAAGTTTTTCCGTTATGTAACCTTCCTTAAAAATGTAAAGAATCTGGTATCTATTTTACCTTTTAAACTACGTATTGGGATAGAGAGTGCTTAACCCTCTCGATCTCCCACTAATATTGTTTTGAGGTGAACTTTTTTCTCAACCTATTCTTCCTTAACATTATGTAAATTTGTTTCTTTTCTAAAGTCACCTCCGTAGTATGGGATTAGCCCTTGCATCAGTGGCCTAAGAGCCAAATTAGGTTTTAAAAACAAAGTTTATTAGGAGTGCCGATCGCCTCCTCTCAAATTGTTATTTTGGAGGTCATGTAATCAACCTTCTTTTCATTTAATAGACCTCAGTAGGTTGGGTATTTTACCCCTGTGTCTATGTCCAGTGAGGACAACTCGAAGGTGGAGTTTGGTGTGGCCTTTGAGAGGCTTAAAGTTGAGAGCGAGTGGCTCTTTTTGAAAATTGAATGTTGTATGCCTCGTGGAGGCTTTTCAGTGTAATTTGGAGCAAGGGCTCCTAGGCATGAATGGGGTTTTCTGCCCCTCTGTTGAAACTTGTGTTTGGGGTAAAACGGAGCTGATTGCCCAAGCATTGTGAAGTCAGGGCGCGAAGCCCAAATCCTGTAAATATTGTAACTACCCTTTTGACTTGCTACTTTGTACCTGCCATGCTTGTTATTTCCTTATTTTGAAAAGAAAATATAACCTTGTTAAATTTTAAATTAATTTTACTTTCGTAGCTTGAGACCCGTTCACACCCGCACCTTCTTTCACCTCTACCTACCACGGAAAGCTCCGTAACAAAAATAATATGCATATCAAAACCTTCCCCGGGATGAGTATACTTTAAATATGAAGTTTCGTTGAGATCTATCCAGCCGTTTCGAAGTGATGGTGGAAAAACCATTCAGGTTTTCCTATAAACCCCCCGTCTATTCAAAGATTTTAAAATAATATGCATATCGAAACCTTCCCCGGGATGAGTGTACTCCAAATATGAAGTTTGGTTGTGATCTATCCAGCCGTTTCGACGTGATGGTGGAAAAACCATTCTGGTTTTCTTATAATCCCCCGTGTATTCAAAGATTTTAAAATGATATGCGTATCGAAACCTAACCCGGGATGAGTATACTCTAAATATGAAGTTTGGTTGACATCTATCCAGCCGTTTCGACGTGATGGTGGAAAAACCATTCTGGTTTTCCTATAAACCCCCCGTGTATTCAAAGATTTTAAAACGATATGCATATCGAAACCTTCCCCGGGATGATAATACTCTAAATATGAAGTTTGGTTGAGATCTATCCAGCCGTTTCGACGTGATGGTGGAACAGACAAACAGACAAACAGACAGACAAACAGACAAACAGACAAACAAACAGACACGAAACGTAAAAACCACCGATTCGGTCTTGAGTTGACCTAAAACGGATAAATATCTGAAAAATTGGCAAAACAGAAGAAATTACAGACAGCGGACCCCCTACAATTTTATTTATATAGACTAGCAAATGTACCCGTGCTTCGCTACGGTGTTCAACATTGTATTCGAATATCAAAGTAAACAGTGTACATGCAGTAAATAAGATTGTTTTAAAATTGCATGTCTCTTAGCGTTATCCGAGAAAGAGCATGGGGATGTCCCCATACGTTGTTTCCAATGTAAAGTGTTTGTTACGGATTTGTGATATAACGGCAGGCTCACTTGCCTAGTGCCATTCACAATCGAGTTGGGAAGTTTACATTGTAATTGGAGGCCCCATTGCCTACTGCGCGGTCACAATCACGTTGGGAGTGTTCGTTACAATGGCAGGCCCCATTTCCTACTCCCAAACAGATTACAGTCGAGGAGATTTTATTATAATGGCAGGCAAATTCCCTACCACCATTCAAAATTGAGTTGTGCCATTATCATTATAATGTCAGGCCGATTTTCCTACTGCCAGCCAGCTTACTGCCAGTCACACCAAGTTGGTGAGTTTCCATCAAAATAGCAGGCCACTATGCCTAATGCCAGTAACATTTTAGATGAGGACATTTGTTTATAATGGTGGGCACCCTTGCCTTCTGCCAAACACAATCTGGTAGGGAAGTTTTACACAAAACTGCATGCTCACTTGCCTTCTGCAAGTCAAATCGAGAAGCGAACTATTCATTACAATTGTAGACCTTCCTTACTAATGACAGTTACACAGGAGTTGGAGAAGGGCCCTTTCAAACAGCCAGTCAAAGTCGGTGTGGGGAGTACTGATTACATTAGCAGACCCACCCTTTCTCGATCGCTACTAATCGACATCAGTGAATATATATAGATCGACATACGAAAGTATATGCGTGTTTACAATATTGAAGACCTTCATTTACAGATTAACTGCTACTAAACGTACGTCATATCGACAAAGAATTATACTATAAGACATGCCGGATTTAGTGCCCTAAATGGCTGGTCCTATGATATGTCATCTATTCTAGGGTCAGACTGAGTTAGAAACGTGGAACAGGGTAACGTTTTTGTAAGATTATCTCACATTACATTACTTTTCGGATAATTATGTGACAGCTACATACATAGAATTTGGCTCACAGATGGCTACTGGGTGGGCCAATTTTCGTGAAGAGTTTGATGATTCTGTATTTCTTATAAGTAATCGAAAGTATGAATTATGCTTGTGAAAATTCCAAACTGACTTAACATCGATTAATAGAGAAAAATCAAGCGTAAAAGGGATACAGATACGGCAAAAAGTCATAAGACCAAGGTTGTAGATCATTGCAAATTGAACGGAGATTGTGCAATCTGTTATGTGATAGGAATTTCCGAAGGTCTGCACCATCATAAAAATTGCCTGCATATTTCGATATTCTTCGGGGATAAAAAGTGAAAAATGTAAAAATCTAGGATGTTTTCCGTTCGTTACAGGCTAAAACGTATAATTTTGTAAAATTTCAATTATCTTCTTTTTTTCTTCTGGCAGATTATGCCGCAATCTGGATTTTGGGCGAGGCGGTTAAAAATTAGGACTTTCAGGAAACTAAACCAAAAATTGTGCAGATGGTCATTATTACCCCTTAAACGGAAAGCTGTACGAAAATTTCGCCAAAAGAGTCAGTGTAGAGGCACACAGTCGTTACGATTTGATTTATATAAATAAGGAATCTGCTCCATGTAAAACACCTTTGTGGCTATGTCCGCTGGACTTAACCTGCAAAACTGACCATTCATGGTATCTCCCTTATTAATCCTCCTGACGAAAAAATGCACATGAAAAATAAGGTTTAGGGGTGGAATTCTATCACGTTTGGTCGATTTCCAGTCAGGTTGGTCTTGTTCTGTATATATTGCGGAAGAGTAAAATCACCATTTCGGTTCCCTATAAACCGCTAGTCCATTCCGGAACATGAAATGTTATTTACGTTTGAAACCTACTTTTGGACAGGTGGATGCTAAATATAAATTTTGGTTCGAATGTCTTCAGTAGTTTTCAAGTTGTAAGGAATACGCTTTACACGCACCCGCTCGTGAGTTAAGTCCGATGGGACTTGTACAGAAAAACGGTCCGTTAATGATATCTCCCTTATTAATCCTCGTATCGAAATGATGCATATGAGAAAAAGGGTTTAGAAATTAATTTCTACCAAGGCAGGTAGATTTAAATTAACGTTGGTTGTGTATATTTTGTGGAAGTGCAAAATCCTCTTTCTGTTTCGTATAAACCCCCAGTCAGTTCGGGGATTTAGAAAAAATATTTGCCCTAAAACCTGTCAAGGACAGGCGTATTCTAAATATGAGTCTTAGTGGAAATACATCCAGTAGTTTCTAGCACTCGCGTACATACGGCGTAATTAAGGAAGAAAATAATACAGTTAAGAAAGTTGAAACTAATAGTTAATGGATTATAACTGAGGACAGCCGGATAACGACAAATATGTAAATGCCAAGTGAATGTATTGGAAAATCAAATGCCCCTCAATAAATTATGCTAGTGTGAGTTATGGATATAATAAAGCGGTAACAGAGGAGAAATTTAGGTCCAGTAATTCCTAGGTAAACAAATAAGAAGAAGATGACTAATGGTGTTATTACTTAATCTATTCGAGGGCGGTTATAACAACCAACGATATTCCGCCAATATCCCGCAGGTAGGCCGATTGACGCCTCTCTTGTCGTCTACCCAAGGAACAACCACGAATTTAAAAGCATGATGAGAAAAATGGCAATACGTTACTTCCCTGCTGGCATGCAGTCAGAAACATTGCCATGGTAACCTGTAGGTTCGTTGTCGGTCTGTCTGTCACTCAATGCAGAGCATGATACCAGCGGAAAATTGTAAATTTCTCCGTCATGTGAAGAGTAAGGTAAATTATGAACATAACGAAAGTTGTTTATAATGAAGAGACGTTTCACGTACGGTAAACGAAGTTTACAGAAAATCAATAGTATAAGAGAAAATGGAGGAAAACCATTCTGGTTTTCCTATAAACTCCCCGACTTTTCAAAGATTTTAAAATGATATGCATATCGAATCCTTCCCCGGGATAAGTATACTCTAAATATGAAGTTTGGTTGAGATCTATCCAGCCGTTTCGTCGTGATGGTGGAAAAACCATTCTGATTTTCCTATAAACCCCCCGTCTATTGAAAGATTTTAAAATGATATGCATGTTGAACCTTCCCCGGGATGAGTATACTCTAAATATGAAGTTTGGTGGAGATCTATCCAGCCGTTTCGACGTGATGGTGGAGAAACCATTCTGGTTTTCCTATAAACCCCCCGTCTATTCAAAGATTTTAAAATGATATGCATATCGAAACCTTCCCCGGGATGAGTATACTCTAAATATGAAGTTTGGTTGAAATCTATCCAGCCGTTTCGACGTGATGTTGGAACAGACAAACAGACAGACAAACAAACAGACAAACAGACAAACAAACAGACACGAAACGTAAAAACCACCGATTCGGTCTTGAGTTGACCTAAAACGGATAAATATCTGAAAAATTGACAAAACAAAAGAAATTACAGACAGCGCACCCCCTACAATTTTATTTATATAGACTAGCAAATGTACCCGTGCTTCGCTACGGTATTCTGCATTGTATACGAATATTGAAGTAAATACTGTACATGCAGTAAATAAGATTGTTTTAAAATAGCATGTCTCTTAGCGTTATCCGAGAAACAATATGGAGAGGTCCCCATACGTTGTTTCCAGTGTAAAGTGCTTGTTACGGATTTGTGATGATAACGACAGGCTCACTTGCCTACTGCCATTCACAACCGAGTTGGAAAGTTTCCGTTACAATGGCAGCCCCCTTTCCTACTTCCAGACATATTACAAATTGAGGAGTTTTTATTATAATGGCAGGAAACTTCCCTACAACCAGTCAAAATTGAGTTGTGCAGTTATCATTATAATGATAGGCCCCTTTTCCAACTGCAAGCCAGCTTCCTGCCAGTCACACCAAGTTGATGAGTTTCCATCAAAATGGCAGGCCAGTATGCCTAATGCCAGTCACATTTTAGATGGGTACATCTGTTTATAACTGCGGGAACGCTTGCCTACAGCCAAAGACTGTATGCTGCATGCTCCCTTGCCTTCTGAAAGTCAAATCGAGAAGTGAATTATTCATTACAATGGTAGGCCTGCCTCATTAATGCCAGTTACACAGGAATTGGAGAAGGACTCCATTCCTACTGCCAGTCATAGTCGGTGTGCGGAGTACTGATTACAATAGCAGACACACCCTTTCTCGATCGCTACAAAATCGACATCAGTGAATATATATAGTTCGACATACGAAAGTATGCGCTTGTTTACAATATTGCAGACCTTCATTTACAGATTAACTGCTTCTAAACGGTACATCATATCGAGAAAGGATTGTACCATAAGACGCCGGATTTAGCGGCCTTAATTGCTGGTCTTATGATATCTCATCTATTCATGGGTCAGATTGAGTTAGAAACTTGGAATAGGGTAAAATTTGTGTAAGATTATCTCACATTGCATTGTTTTTCGGATAATTAACTGACAGCTATATACATAGCATTTGGCTCACATGTGGCTACTGGGTGGACCAATTTTCGTGTAGAGTATGATGATTCTATCTTTCCTCTAAGTGATGGAAGGTATGAATTATGTATGTGAAAAGTACAACTTTACTTAACATCGGGAAATAGAGAAAAATCAAACGTAAAATGTATATAAATACGACAAAAAGTCGTAAGACCAAGGTTGTAGATCACTCCAAATTGAACGGGGATTGTGCCATCCGTTATGTGATAATACTTCCCGAAGGTCTGCACCATCATTAAAATTGCCTCCATATTTCGATATTCTTCGGGATAGAAAGGGAAAAATTTAAAGCTCTTGGAAGTTTTCCGCCCGTTAGAGGCTAAAACGTAAAATTTTGCCAAATTTCAGTTTTCTTTCTCGACTGGCAGATTATGCCGCAATCTGGGTTTTCGGTGAGAAGTGTAAAAAGTAGGACTTTCAAGAAACTAAACCAAAAATTATGCAGATGATCATTATTACCCCTTAAGCGTGTAGCTGTACGACAATTTCGACAAAATAATCAATGTACAGGCACACAGTAGTTACGATTTTATTTACATAGATAAATAAGGAACCTGCTTCACGTACAACTCGTTGTGGGCTATATCCGCTGGACTTAACCGGAAAAACGGACCGTTTATGATATTTCCCTTATTAATATTCCTGTCGAAAATATGCACATGAAAAAAAGGTTTTAGAGATGGAATTCCATCACGTTTGGTCGATTTCCAGTCAGGTTGGTCTTGTACTGTATATATTGTGTAAGAGTAAAATCACCATTTCGGTTCCCTATAAACCGCCAGTCCATTCCGGGAACATGAAATGTTATTGACGATTAACACGTAGCGTTTGACAGGTGGATGTTAATGTAAAGTTTGACTCAAATATCTTCAGTCGTTTTCAAGTTGTAAAACATACGCTTTACACGCACCCGCTCTTGAGTTAAGTCCGGTGGGACTTGTACCGGAAAACGGTCCGTTAATGATATCTCCCTTATTAATCCTCGTATTGAAATGATGCACATGAGGAAAAAGGCTTAGAAATGAATTTCCATTAAGGCAGGTAAATTTACATTAAGTTTGGTTGTCTATATTTTGTGAGAATGCAAAATGACGGTTTCGGTTTCGTATAATCCCCCAGTCAATTCAGGGATTTAGAAACAATATTTGCCCTAAAACCTACCAAAGGACAGGTGGATTCTAAATATCAAGTTTGGTGGAAATATATCCAGTAGTTCCAAGTTATAGACAAACAGACAAACAAACAAACAAACAAACAAACAAACAAACAGACAGACACCAAAACTGAATATATGCAGATGGTCATTATTACACCTGAAACGGATAACTGTACGGAAATTTCGCCAAAATTGTCAATGTACAGACACACTCTAGAAGTGCAGACCTTTATTTCGATAGTTACTGCTTTGTAACTGTACGACGTATCTACAAACGGACTTCACCATCAGACGCCCCTTTCAGTGCTCTACATGGTTGGTCCTATGACATCTTCTCGTATCTCCCATATTCATGGGTTAGATTGAGTTAGAGTCATTGAATGGGGTGAAATCTTGTACAGTTTTTGGATGCTACTTTATATTTTTGATTCTCATGTGACAGCTAGAATCATAAAATTTGGCTATAACATTGCCAATGGTCATGTCAATGTGCATGCCGAATGTCATGATTCTACCTTTCCTATAAGTGTGGTAAATGATAACATATACGTGTAAAAGTACAAAATCATCTTGCATTTAATGTATTAGGGATAGAAATACGACGAAAAGTCATAGGACAAAAGTTGTAGATCTCTCCAAAATGGAACGCCATTTGCTTTGTGACTTGTGATACGACTTACTGATTAGCCACCAATTACCCCGAAACGAAGGTCTGCACCGCCGTTAAAATTGCATCCATATTTCGGAATTTTCCTGGGCCAAAAGTTATACATTTGCATAGCTTAGAATATTTCCTCAAAGGAAAGAGTGTACAGCATTCGGGATTAGCACTCGCATACATACGTGGTAATTAAGGAAGAAAATAATACAGTTTAGTAAGTTGAAATTAATAGAAAATGGATTAGAACTGAGGACATCCGGATGACGACAAATATATAAATACCAAGTGAATGTATTGGAAAATCAAATGCTCCTCAATAAATTATGCCGGTGTGAGTTATGGATATAAGAAAGCGGTAATCGGAGAGAAATTTAGGCGCCGGGATTCTTAGGTAATCAGATAAGAAGATGAATATTTGTGTTATTACTTAAGCTATTCGAGGACGGTTTTAACCTCCAATGATATTCCGCCAATATCCCGCAGAATGGCCGATTGACGACTCTCTTGCTTTCTACCCAAGGAACAACCACGAATTTAAAGGAATGATGAGGAAAATGGCAATACGTTACTTCCCTGCTGGCAAGCACCCAGAGACGTTGCCATGGTAACCCATATATTCGTTATCGCTCTGTCGGTCACTCAATGCCAAGCATGGTATCGGCAGAAAATAGTAAATTTCTCCGTCATTTGAAGAGTAAGGTAAATTATGAACATAACGAAAGTTGTTTATGATGAAGAGACCTTTCACATACGGTCCACAGAGTTTGCAGAAAATCAATAGTATAAGAGAAAATGGAGGAAAACCGTTGTGGTTTTCCTATAAAACCCCCGTCTTTTGAACGTCGCACCGACACAGATAGGTCTTATGGCGACGATGGGACAGGGAAGGGATAGGAGTTGGAAGGAATCGGCCGTGGCCTTAATTAAGGTACAGCCCCAGCATTTGCCTGATGTGAAAATAGGAAACCACGGAAAACCATTTTCAGGGCTGCCGACAGTGGGGTTCGAACCTAGTATCTCCCGAATACTGGATACTGGCCGCACTTAAGCCAAACAAACAAACAAACAAACAAACAAACAAACAAACAAACAAACAAACAAACAAACAAACAAACAAACAAACAAACAGAAACGAACAACTTTATTTATAAGATTATTTTTATACCACCCCCTCGCCCCCTGCCTATAAGGGTGCTAGGGGTGTCTTACCCTCACGCGGTTTGTCTCCTGATACTAATTGATAAGTGTACCACGTTTGGTGAAATTGCTCCAGTGGTTTAGGAGGAGATGTGTCATATACACACCCACACCCACACACCCACGCACACACATACATCAATTTTTATATATAGTAAGAAGAAGAAGATAACATTTTTATATGTAGTTTTTCGATTAATTTTATATCTCACCCCCTTCGCTCCCCACTTGGATTTGCAAGAAAATCCGGAGTAATACTATTCATCTCAGAGACCCTGAAATCTATGTATTCGAAACTGTTTTTAATTATTTCTATATCTCACCCCCCACCCTTTGCTCCCCACCTAAAAGGGGGCTGGTCTTTAAAAAATTCTAGAGTATTATTTTTCAACTCAGCGACCCCGAAAACTATGAATTCGACACTATTCTCGATTATTATTGTAACTACCCCCCCCTGACCCTCTCCCTTAAGGGCGCTAGGGATGGCTTAACCCCCACAGTGCTCGTCTCCCGATAGTAAGTGATACGTGTACCAAGTTTGGTTGAAATTGCTCCAGCGGTTTAGTTGGAGATGTGTCATTTACACACACACTTCCATTTCTATATATAGTAAGATTTTTACACTCGTACTTCACCCCCTTTCCATTCCCGCCCAAAGGAGTCCTATGAGTGCCTTACACAACAGTATTTTTTTTTTCCAGATATTAAGTCTTATTTGTACCAATTTTGGTTGGCAGCTATGCCCAAACGTACATGCATAATCTCACTGCTCTAGAATCCTGGAGCTGACGTTGCCATGGTTACGGCAGTTCAATTCTTTATCCGATTCCTAGAGCAGGGGTAGTGTGGTGCCAATATCTCCGTAACGGTTGGTGTTAGGGCCTTAAAACATGGTTTTCGGGCCCGTAGAGCTTACCGAGTTTTGTTCTTTGCGTCAAGAGGATTAAATTGAGCTTTGTCTCGTCCTTATACGACAAATTCGATATTTTGCCTATAATAGTATAAGAGAAAATGGAGGAAAACCGTTTTTCCTATAAAACCCCCGTCTTTTCAAAGATTTTAAAATGATATGCATATCGAAACCTTCCCCGGGGTGAGTATACTCTAAATATGAAGTTTGGTTGAGATCTATCCAGCCGTTTCGACGTGATGGTGGAACAGACAAACAGACACGAACAACTTTATTTATAAGATTTATATAAAAAAAATGGCACGGCTGTGTAATAAATATCTTGTAAGGATCTCATGTCCTACAATAAAGGGGTGCTATATTAATTATTGATGTATTTGTCTTAATCAGTTTAATTAAGCCGATATTTTTGTTTTCAGTAGTGAAACGGAGGTACAGGCCGAGGGAACGTGGGATTCTAGAACACTTCCTGTCGTATCTAGCGTCAGGAGACGTTGTTTGACAATCTTTGTTCGAGGATGCAAAGCCTTGTTGGCACAAGCACTTTGGAGAGTATTATCAGAGAGTGCACGCGACTCCTTCAAAGTGTTTCTTGTTAGCAGGAAGCTGATAAGACAAGTAGCTCTCAGTAGCAGCGAGTGTCATTATTTCGTCCTGGTTAAGGAAATGGGGTGTTAAACCGACGAGGGAATATCACAAATGGAATCAAACTCTTGAACATTAAAGTTACTTCTGAATATCTTCAGATCATTCTAAACGAATTTTAGTGGTATTTCTGAACATTAATATTAGATTGAGAAAAGAAATTGAACATATTCTTAAAATCAATGTAACTAAACGTTAACTTAATGATACAGTATTTTTTATGTATATTACACCCAACTAAACAGCTTTCTTACTTCTTCAACAAGGAATTCATGAACATATGTAATGCTGAGTTATGTGACGAACTATTCTCAGGACCAAAGGTGAAGTTTAATTCCCAACAGTACGACATGCACTATTCTTAGCCCATAAGGTGTATTTAATTGTACAGGTGGGTATAGATACGTTTATCTTAAGCCGGAAAGGTGAATTTAGTTTTCATATTCGTATGTTATAACTCCTGTAAATTACCATTTAAGGGCCTTGAAATTACGCATTTACATAAACAGCTGAAACTAATCATCAAATTATATTCGTCAATTTATGTCTGAAGAATGCAGACTTGAATTACTTGGTATAGCGCCCCGAGATACAAGAGCAGGAACCAGAAATATGGTGGCAAAATTCATGTTTCGTTGAACGCCAATGAATGACCCTTTCGTCCTATTCGAATACTCTCACAACGACAAATAATTAAGAAAAAACATGTTAAAAGACCTAGTTTCCTTGTGTCTATATTTGACAGCAGTTTGGAAGTATATGTGGGATAGTACTATCATAAATACAGTTATAGATACGTTTTTACCGATTTGGAAATATCAGTGAGGCGTATTCATATTGAACGAACCACTAAGCTCTCTCATTTTTAAAATGGTGGAAAACGAAACATGACCTACTTGTACACATGCTCTGTGACTGGATAGCATACTGGTGTCGCTTTTTCAAAATGTTTATAAAGTTATATGTAGTTAATTACTGGTTCCAGTCATTTACTACACTCACCCCACGTTATGTGATACGTAATTATTAGGCTTTAAGGTGAAAACTTAGATTTCGGACCAAAGGGGGAATTTAGGTTTCCGAGCGATATGTAAAACATTACTCTTAGACCATAAGGGGAATTCAGATTTCCGAGTGATTTGTGAAACATTACTCTTAGACTATAAGGGGAATTTAGATTTCCGAGCGATATGTATTCCTTATGCAGCCAGTCCCTGTTATGAATGGTATAAAAATATCGCTCATAGGGTCAGTTGGTGCATGCATTTCAGTGGGCTTGGCAGACTGATATGAAATAGCAACTTCTGGCTCGGTGAGGAAAGCAACGGGAAACTACCCCACTCCTCATTTCCCTAGTATGCCTCTTCAGTGACGCCTAGGCTGTTTATGACAGCTGTTGGCAGAGCTGTGAAGGATCAAACCAGCCTTAGGGCTGAATACCCAACATACACATGTGAAACATTACTCTTAGACTATAGGCACTGTGCGCGTCGCTCCAGCGGCCGGGCGGAGAACAACGCGTGAGGCAGACTCCAGACTCGCAGTAGCTGTTCTGTTATGACTGAGCATGCAGTCACACAGATGATAATGGCAGAGAAAAGGAGATCAAGCAAACGCATTTGTTGTGTTGTCCGATGTTCCAATACTTACGCAAATACGGGAAGTGAAGTACAAATATATTGTTTTCCAAAACGAGCGATAGATGTGGACCGTGGGAGGCGATGGATAATACAAGGAGTTAACCGAACGAAGTAAGTAGGCCTACACATACGTACTGCACATGTTTGCAATAAGTTCAGTTGATCCGATTTAATTTAATTTTTAGCACTGATGGATCACTTTGGCAACCTAAGACTTACTGAAGAATATGAAGTGCACATTTTATCGGAAACAAAAGATCTGGACACCCACTAAGTCCAGCCTATGTTCCGACAATATTTCCGGATGAATCCAAGAAGAGGAATACGTCGCCGGGATCCAGCTTACAGCGCTTTCACTGACAACTCAAGCGATTTAAAAAGGAAGAATCAGACGGAAAATTTTCAAGTACAGTTTGCCCAAGAAACATAACCAAGGATGCATCCGTGGGAACAGATGCATCTGAATTTAATTGTTCAGACTTCATGTTTTCTTGTTCAATAAATGAAAACGACGTAAATACACAAGCATGTATTCCACTTAATTTCGGCCTGGGAGGGGACATTACGAAACATGATAAAATGTGTGGAACGGAAGACGATCATGCAGACATCAAGGGTCCAGGTTTCCAAGGCTACAGTTCCATAAGGAACAATACACAAATGCGTGATTTAACAGGTATGAACTTCAACGTCTTTGCCTTGTGTTATTACCAAACTGTAATGTTTCGAAATTATGTAAAGAAACCAGATTATTCATTTTCCTAATGAAAATTAAACTCGGACTGTCCTATTCTGTTTTGAGAGTGTTCACAGTACAACAATTTCACGTATTTTTACGACCGTGCTTATGCAACTTGCACTGCTTACGAAACATTTCATATTCTGGCCTCGTAAGGAAAGTGTTCAAGAAACAATGTCTCCAGCATTTAAAAGAAATTTCGGTAATTGTCGAGTCATTATTGACTGCACGGAATTTAGAGTTCAACAGGCTCCCCAAGTAGATCAAGAGACTGTATTTCTATTCTCAATACAAGGGTTGCTACACTGCAAAAGTTTTAATTGCAATCACGCCTAATGGTATGATCGCTTTAAACGTAAATGTTACGGTGGAAGAGCTAGCGACTCATTCATAACAACCGTCAGTGGTTTACTTTCCTTCAACCTGGCGATGAGGTCATGGCTGATAACGGATTTAGGCATCAAAACTAACTTATCTGGCCGCGGTATCATAATCGTGACACCACCGTTCTTACATGACGGGAGATTAACAGCTGAGGAAGTTGAGAGTACTTACAATATTGCGACTGTTAGAATTCACGTAGAAAGGTGTATTCAAAGAATCAAAATATACAATATATTACAGAAATTTGCCAACAGAACTTTTTCCACACGTGAATGACATCGTCTATGTGTTGCGTGTTAACGAATTTGCAACCTAATCGAATAACACGAACAACAAATGAACTTCCATAGCATTCTATTGCTTCACTTTCCATTTCACTTCTGTAAGAATGTGCAAAGCAGCCCCCCCCCAATTGGAGATCCATTTACAAATGCGAAAGCTAAAGTATCAAAGTTATGTCGCCTAGTTTTGATCCGATTTGCTTTCGTGCTAGCAGATATTCTTATCTTTTTTTCTTGAAACCATCGAGGGCTTCCTGACTGAGATAGAGTGTCCAGGGAGATATTCATTATATGATCTATATCAACCTGCACTTTGCTGATAAAAAACATTTCGCCACTCACAGTGCGAAAGGTGTATTTGTTTGGCAAGCGCACGTCGTTAGAGACTTGTAAATATAATAGCTGTGTCACAATTTCCTCACATTCTTCTCTCTCCACATCATTCACTACCCTGTCTATCAATAAGGTGACTACGGCCCTGCACGGTTCTTCAATTTCAGTACTTGCTTCTGCTCGATGCTTTTTACGAAGACTGCAACGGATGTGTTTTAAAATATCCTCAGTTAATTCGAAGGGGGGAAGAGATGTCCTCAAAGTCTTTTTACCGAACAGTTCTTCTACGCGTTTGCCTTTTCTATATTTTTCTGTTGACATTGTTTGCAGGCTCGGTTTTCCCCACTGTTGCGGACGATCTGTTTTGGAGACAACCCTTTCATTATTTATATAATACACTACCGCAGCTACGCGTTTGCAAGTTCTTCTGGCGCCGGCAGGACAGGAACATTCGCTGGTAGAGACATTACGATTCTGGTCAACCTGAACACAAAATAAAAATGCGAACAACTTAGCAAACATGCATCAATTAATCCTTACCAAATAAACTATATACATTTTTACCTAACTACACCTTGCCTACCTCAAGTTTCACGATGTAAGGCGGAAAATTGCCAGACGTTTGTCGGGTGACTTTTCCTGTGATGTATCCGTAACTATTCGAAATTAACTCTTCAGCGCCGTTCATGTGGCCACTGACAACAAGGTTTCTTCTTTTATTGCATGATGATTCACTTAGGTCTCCGAATTGAATCGCTTTAAACCCGCAACTTGTTCGAATGTTACACACGTTGTACTGAGACTCTCGCACTGCGCCTCACCTCTTGTTTCAGAACGGGCCACTATGCAGCGCTAGTAGTAGCATTTCGATCTATCTGCACGGTGCCTATAAGGGGAATTTAGATTTCCGAGCGATATGTGAAACATTACTCTTAGACTATGAGGGGAATTTAGATTTCCGAGCGATATGTGAAACATTACTCTTAGACTATAAGGGGAATTTAGATTTCCGAGCGATATGTGAAACATTACTCTTAGACTATAAGGGGAATTTAGATTTCCGAGCGATATGTGATACATTACTCTTATACAAAAGGGAAAATGTACGTCCCGGAGCCATGTAATATATCAATTTTTAGGCTGTAGGGTGAATTTAGTGTTCAGAGCGGTATGTGACGCATTATTTTCAGCCTGTAATTTGAATTACGTTTTCCGAGCAATGTGTGATACATTACTCTCAAGTTGTAAGGTGAATTAAGTTTTCCGAGTGATATGTGATACATTACTCTCAAGCTGCAAGATAAATTAAGTTTTTCGAGCGATATGTGATACATTGCTCTCAAGCTGTAAGGTGAATTAAGTTTTCCGAGCGATATGTGATACATTACTCTCAAGCTGTAAGGTGAATTAAGTTTTCCGAGCGATATGTGATACATTACTCTCAAGCTGTAAGGTGAATTAAGTTTTCCGAGTGATATGTGATACATTACTCTCAAGCTGCAAGGTAAATTAAGTTTTTCGAGCGATATGTGATACATTGCTCTCAAGCTGTAAGGTGAATTAAGTTTTCCGAGCGATATGCGATACATTACTCTCAAGCTGTAAGGTGAATTAAGTTTTCCGAGTGATATGTGATACATTGCTCTCAAGCTGTAAGGTGAATTAAGTTTTCCGAGCGATATGCGATACATTACTCTCAAGCTGTAAGATGAATTAAGTTTTTCGAGCTATATGTGATACAATACTCTCAAGCTGTAAGATGAATTAAGTTTTCCGAGCGATTTGTGATACATTGCTCTCAAGCTGTAAGGTAAATTAAGTTTTCCGAGCGATATGTGATACATTACTCTCAAGCTGTAAGGTGAATTAAGTTTTTCGAGCGATATGTGATACAATACTCTCAAGCTGTAAGATGAATTAAGTTTTCCGAGCGATATGTGATACATTACTCTCAAGCTGTAAGATGAATTAAGTTTTCCGAGTGATATGTGATACAATACTCTCAAGCTGTAAGATGAATTAAGTTTTCCGAGCGATATGTGTTACAATACTCTCAAGCTGTAAGATGAATTAAGTTTTCCGAGCGATATGTGATACATTACCCTTAGACCATGACGTAGCGGCGTGTTATACACTATTCTTAGTTTGTAAGATGAAAATGGGAGTAGACACAAAACAGTAGGAGGTAGAACCGAGAACTAGGTGCATATAAACACTTGCAATGAGAATTAAGGGTATATACGGCCAAACACTAAGCTAGGAGAAGGAAGCACGTAGATTACTAAGGTCATCTCCATTCAGGCCATGTAGGCCGTTGGAAGAATGGAAGAATAGTTTTACTTTTAGTAACTTAGTACTAAGTGGGATAGAGTGATTGACTTTTCTAGGGGATGGGGGTGTTCACCATTTGTTTATATTGTATTTTGAGTGAACTTTAGAGCTCTGAATCTTCTTTGGAAGTGGCGAGCAAGTTTTACATGAATGTTGAAATCGTGTTCGTGAAATCTGAACCATAAGGACTTATTTTCTATTTGAAGTACCTCTCGTACATTGGCCAGGGTTTGAACCGTTTAAGTTTCGTGTCTAAATTTCTCGAAGGGTAATCTGAACCGTGTCCTTTCGGGTGAAACATCTCCCTTAGGTGGCCTCTCTACACATACAGAGGATTGATAAATCAAGTCTGAAAGAATCTGAGGAAATTCAATAAAGTATTCTTGTAGCGAAAAGATTGAGACCAATGTAGGTAAACTACACAGTAGCAACATAAGGCATACACGGGACACTCAAATGAGGTTATATCTTAAATTTGCAACGAGTGAAGTAGAATTCCATTGCTCTGTTTATGCTAGGTGTTAGACATACCGTAATTTAGCGGCGTTGAATACCCTGCAGATAATTATCTTTTCCGGATATCCATCAGATTTGTAAGATATGTCCAGACGCACGTAGATAGCGAATTCACATCCTGAACATCTGAATTTTACGTATAAATTGAGCTTCACTGTGTGCATATTTCGATTCTAGCGAATAGTGTCCTCCCATCAACTTCTGGACTTAGGCAGTTTAAGAATTTAAGTAAGGGGGTTCCAAGGTTGAGGTGAAAGAAATAAGAGTAGTTCCTGTAGGCAACCACTATCGTCGGGTTTATTGACCTGCTTCAAAAAAACACACGTAGATCCCTCACCCCCTGTAATTAAGACTACTGGGGTAATGGATTCGGTGAGTCCGTTGAGTCTTACCTCCGTTCGCTTTGATACGCATCATTAAATTACATTGTCCGACTCGTTGGCTGAACGGTCAGCGTAATGGCCTTCGGTTCAGAAGGTCCCGGGTTCGATTCCCGGCCGGGTCAGGGATTTTAACCTTAATTGGTTAATTCCTACGGCACGGGGGCTGGTTGTATGTGTTGTCTTCATCATAATTTCATCCTCATCACCTACGGGAGTCAAATAGAAGGACCTGCACCTGGCGAGCCGAACCCGTCCTGGGATATCCCGGCACTAAAAGCCATACGACATTTCATTTCATTAATTTACATTTATTAATTAGGATACAAAGATTCAGTTATTCCAAATGAATTCTGGATTTCAGTACCTTTAACAGCTTGTATTTTTGTGTTTATATATATAGGGCAACATAAAATGAAGTGTCTGGCGCCAAGATACATTTGCGGAAGAGAATTCTTTGGAGAATGGGGAAGTGCAGAGCCTAGTGCATCACTTTAAGTTGTCTCTTGCTGTACATTGTTAGTATGAAGGCACGTTTAAGTATAGTTGTATTGTGAAAAGAGTGCTCTTTTGTCAAGCCTTCACACAACTGTCAGTTTTAAGGGCCGGTTATCCGAGTGGAATATTGACAGGAGCAGGCCTTATCCTATTACATACATACATACATACATACATACATACATACATACATACATACATACATACATACACCAAGCAAGTGGCTGCCTGGTTTGGCTCCGTAGCTGTCAGAATGCAATCGAGAGATCGTAGGTTCGAACCCCACGGTCGGCAGCCCTGAAGATCATTTTCCTTCGTTTCCAATTTTCACACCAGGCAAATGCTGTGACTGTGCCTTAATGAAGGCCTCGGCCGCTTCCTTCGCACTCCTAGGTCTTTCTTCTCCCATCGTCGCCATAAGACCAATCTGTGTCGGAATGACGTTAAGCACATTGTATTTGCGTACGTGCATACATACATACATACATACATACATATTCATTATAGAACGTTATGCCTTTCACCGCTTAGTCTGCAAGCCTCCGTGAATTAAACGTCTAGCTCTGTTGCCTCATTCTGTTCCACATTCCTTATCTAAATAGTTTTAAAAACTGGGTCTAACCGTCGTCACCTTGGTTTACCTCTCCTTCTCGTAATCTTCTAGGCAATCCATTCCCTTCCATTCGCCTCACACGACCCCAACAAAAGCCATTTTATACGCATAAATTCAATCATCGAGTTAATTCATAATTTAGCCTTTTTCTCCTCAGTCCAAGTACTTTCTTGCCTTTGTTTCCACGTACAGTTATTCCTCGTTATACGCGGTCTTACTTTATGCATTTCGCTACAATTCGATTTAAAAAACATAAATAATTTTATAAAATATTTAAAAAATATACGAGTTAGGTTGTAGATTCACGGTCACCTTGTGGGTGATTTCAGTCAGTCTTGTTACGAGCTCAACTTCGCTTACCTTATGCACACTTCTCCGCTCCGATTTAGTGCACATTATATTGCGCTGCTTCACGAACGTTCAGCTTACAAGTCTGTCTCACCACTGCTTTGACTGTTGCCCCTCCACGCGCAATCACCGTGACGTCACCCGGTTCCAGTGTTTTCTCGAGCTCGCTTCACTTCCGTATATATACTCGCCACTTTCTCTTGTCCGGCGATCAGGTGTGATTGATATGTGGTAATCGGCAGTGAGAGCTTGAGCAGTGTACACGGCTGGACCGTGTGCATTTCAATTTTACTTCATTCTTCTTTACGTACTGGGTGAGCAGACTATTATTATTATTATTATTTGTCATCCATTCAATTTTGCCCTCTCTTTCTCCATATGGGCTTGGCTAATGCTTGGATTTCGAACTCTAGTCCCTTCAGGACTCTACGAAATTACGCTGTGCCAAACTATTGGCTTTAGACTTGTGGTGGAAATGTGAAGGAAGAAGTGTGCTGGACTAGCGATATTATGGTGACCTTCAACTTCTAAAGTGTTGTGCATGAACTTTGCCTTCCCTCGTTTTGAAGTGGGACTTGACAGCCTGATCATTTCCCTTTCCCTGCTGTTTGTTTCTTGGTTTTCTTTTCCCGTTCCTCTTTCCATTCTCCTTTTCGTCTCCCATTCGTATTTTCTCATAATTTCCTAATGAAATTTGGTAACATTGTGCTCTGCCAATTTCGCACTGCGTCTGCTGTTTACATTTCGAATGTTCTAGTATCTTCCTGTCTTAAACAAGTGTGTGTTA
This sequence comes from Anabrus simplex, assembly GCF_040414725.1. Classification (NCBI taxonomy): domain Eukaryota; kingdom Metazoa; phylum Arthropoda; class Insecta; order Orthoptera; family Tettigoniidae; genus Anabrus; species Anabrus simplex. Next base: position 1,158,348,247 of record NC_090266.1, read on the forward strand.
GATTTTTGGGGGATATGATGTCGTTTTATTGCGTACCATTTTAGGTACTGGAAAGTTCCCTTTAACTTGTATAAATTTTACTTGTTCCTTTTCAAAATTTCTTGCTGTTTTTTGCGCGGCATTCATGTGAACGTTGCCATATTGGAACTTGAATGTAATGAGAACATTAATTTATCCCTATAGCCCTTATCTCGTACCTGAGTATACCAAAGATTTATTGTGATTTGTGTGGTTACCCCTTTTAGTGCCTGTTTGAACCAAAATAAGACCTGTCAATAACTTGTATGATTCCCTTTTTCTATGGTGTATCAAATGGTCCAATTTTACTCTCTGTTGTGAAAACATTTGTTATCTCTTTTGAAGTTGTTTCAATATATATGTTCATCTTTTCTAAACCTGTGCTTTTGGGAGTTCTCATTTCTGTGTTCTCTTTCGTTTTGCTTAGTATGTACCTACCGCGGAAATTCCCCTTGGGAAAAGGCCCATAATCGTAATCGGCACATGACTTGGGATGTGATCTGCACTGATTGTGGTTATTCGAAGCATGACATTTGAATAGTGCCATTACTCCATTCTACACGTTTCCCTGCGCTCTGCTTTGCTAAGTTCTCTGTGCGGCATACCAGCACATATTACTGGGAGTTTTTCGCTTCCTTCATATCGAACTTTCGTTGATATTTGCCTAGCGATTGCTGCAAGTACTTGGAAATACATACTCATATTTAATTATACCAATGTACCGCAACAGTCTTAAAGAGAGCGCTGAATAGCTGTGTTGTGTTGTCTCAGTATTGATTGGCGGCATGTGGTCAGTGTTAAAGATAGCATTGAGTTAGCAAGCTGTGTTTTATTGTTTCTAGAAACGTGAAAAGATGATCAAAATGCTTCCGAAAGCAAAAAGCAAAGGAAACCAATAACACTTGAAGAAAAGATGGAAGTTATAAAGCGATATGATCACAATGAGCGCACTGTGGACATTGCTAGAACCACAGGAATCTCAGAATCAACCCTGAGAACCATAAAAAGTTCAAGCAGAATTCTTTTATTATTTATTACAAGTTGCTTCACGTCGCACCGACACCGATGGGTCTTATGGCGACGATGGGACAGGAAAGGGCTAGGAGTGGGAAGGAAGCGGTCGTGGGCTTAATTAAGGTACAAAAAGCAATGTCACCTCCGTACAGGCCATGAAGGCCCTGGGGGCAGTGGAAGGTAAAGGCTTCCACCATTGTTAATCTCGGCACGTGATGGGGGTAGAGTGGTTAGCTCTACGCCCGGCCGCCTTTGTCCCCAGGAATTAACCTGGTGCTCATTTTTGGTGTAGGCTGAGTAAACCTCGGGGCCATATGCACCTCCGGAAGTGGAAATCTCGTTTCTTAAATTTTACGACTTCCTGGCGTAATTAAGGTACAGCCCCAGCATTTTTCTGGTGTGAAAGTGGGAAACCACGAAAAACAAAAAAAAAAATAAAGAAAGCTGCAAAAGTGCGACCGGAATGACGTCATCCAAGATAATACGAATTAGAAAGTCAATTATGAAAAAAATTACTGAAGACTCTCAAAGTTATGTACGTACAGTTTCTTACTGTACTAGTGGCATGAATGAAAAACACTCACTTGCTTAAAACTCGTAAGCTTTTAATTTTTTCATGAAATAGTCCCTATCTCCTATCTAACCCATGTTATAATACATTCACTTTACGCTTTTTCGTATTACGAGATGATTACTCGGAACGAAATATTCGCCAAAGCGAGGGATACATGTAATCATTCACACTACCTTTCTGTCTTTTAACTCGAAGTTATGAATAAGATATACTGAGTTCTCCCATCTTTTACTCCCGTACAGCAAAGTTAGTCTGAAAACAAATGCATGTAAAGAAAATATTGTCCTAATGCTCAATTCTTTCCTGCAGAATACCTATGATCGCAACTGCAAGCTCACTGGATTAGTTTTTGGATCGATTTCACTAACTATACTACCATCCTGGGATAATACACATCCTACGAACTTGAAATGATCTACCATTTCCAATTTTGTATTTCTTACCTGAAATTCAATCCTCTTATGTTACTGTAAAACTAACATCACTTTAGTCTTGGGAATACTAATTTTTATACCATGCTGAATGTATTTCTTTTCAAGATCCAAGATGATTCTTTCCCATGGCTCTATAGCCCTGACGGGCCTTGGACTATCTAGCGAACGCTGCTCAGTCAGAAGGTCTGTAGATTTAGAGGTGATGCACTAGTTTCCTAAGTTGCGCCATTTCCACTGCGAAAAGTCAACAGATAACCATGTATTAAATATTTTCCCAAAAATCACACTGATACTGTTCTCAGAAATGAAAAGTTCCAGGTTCACTTCCAGAGCAGAGCCTTGTATGAATGGATCAGTGCCGAACTTTGTCTATTTCGTCCCGTGCAACAGTCCTTATTAATAAAATATTTCCCGTCTTATTTCTTGATATAAATTTGTCCAATGCAAACTCTGTCAATAAACGCATGTAGTTTTATTATGCGACTGAAAGTGACGTACAACTTTCAGGGTTATTTATAGTGAACTTTGTGACTTAAACTCGTCCTGAAAACGAAGAAGTGCACCATTCGTTGTTGTTAGGTATAGATGAACATCCGTCTATTTAACAGCCAAGAAATAACTTTGTTCTCTCCGGAACATCCAGGAACTGAAACACTGCTATAAGTGTTCTCTAGCAACAAGCTATTGCAGCACTCCTGATCAGTACGAGATGAACATTCGGTTCATTGCACTCGGTCGTGTGGCCGGTGGTGTGAAGCTACCATCCGTGGGATTAAGCCTGAACGCCTTTAAAGCCGAAACCCTTCTGGGTTATGTTGGCAACGACATCTGTCGGAAGTCTCATGAGTCGAAAGGTTATAAACAATGTGACTTTACTAGGCGTACCGGGCGAGTTGGCCGTGCGGTTAGGGGGGGGGGGCGCAGCTGTGAGCTCACATCCGGGAGATAGTGGGTTCGAATCCCACTGTCGGCAGGCCTGATGATGGCTTTCCGTGGTTTTCCATTTTCACACCAGGCAAATGCTGGGGCTGTACCTTAATTAAGGCCATGGCCGCTTCCTTCCAATTCCTAGGCCTTTCCTGTCCCATCGTCGCCATAAGACCTATCTGTGTCAGTGCGACGTAAAGCAAATAGCAAAATTTACTAGGCGTGTCTGTTCACGCTAGCGGTGGTTGAAGGACAGGCAGGTAATGATTAAGGGGTTATAAGTTTCTGTGCATGCGCATGAATTTCAGAATTCTACTGCAAATCCGTGACTCCCAACTGCATATTACAGGGAGGCTGAGGCCTTGCAGGCCACGGTCGTGAGTGTCTTCTTCAGTAGTGATATTTGTTCGCTACCCAAAGCAATGTTAACGGAAATTGTAGTGTCGGGAGGGCTCAGAACTATGAAAGTTATGGGACATTTGTGAGAGTGCGTAGAGCATGAGAGGATTAGATATTCCTGGCGGATTAAAACTGTGGATTGCGTGAAATTTACGCAGATTAGTGGGTGAGTTGTATGTGAAGAGGGATGGAATATTTCCTAGAAGTTGTGACGCAGTAAAAGACGCTTTCTTTTAAATGCTGTTTGTTCGGGGCGTCGACCTGTAGGCCTAGAGATCTTTTGCCCCTACTTACACCATGTGATATGAACCTACGTGTAATTGGAATGGAGGAAGTGTAGAGTGTTGAATGTGAGGAAAGGAACGTTAAGGACGACACAAACACCCAGTCCCCAGGCCAGGGATATTAATCATTTACAATTAAAAACCCCTGACCCAGCCGGGAATCAACCCGGGGCCACCGGGTGACAGGTGGACGCGTTGCCCCCTACAACGAGGGGCCGGACTGTGAAAGACGCTACTATCAGCTGGGTGGTCACTGGCAGTAGAACTGGCCAAGCCGCACCGCAGAAGGGAATTCCTGAAATGACCGACAGAGAAAGGGGAGTAATTCTTAGTATGCTTATGAATGATCTGCAAGTCCCGTTAACGAATTAGCCTCCACACTACAAGCTACTCTTTGTAGTAGATAAATTGTCATGGTCATTAGTACCGCCTCTATTAGGATTGACGTAAATGACAGAATGGAGCTAGGGTCATCATTCCCAGAGCAACGTTACCTGGTAGCGTTACAGGTGTTACGCAATGGACGATGTTCTGACGAAGCAGCAGTTCGAGCCCAGTGCCTTCCTCGAGGAGCCTTTCCCAGCATGCCTGTTTTCCTTTCAGGATTTATACCATGTTTTTGTTCATGTACATGTTTCCTGTTTGTGTATACAATTCTGTGTTCTATGGGTTAACCATATCTTTGTGTCTATGATGTTTTATTTTGTTCGTGAGTTCTGTCTCACTGTATGTGTCGTTGGTTCTATTATTGGAATAAAAGCAGCCACCCCCCCCCACACACACACTGCAAGAATGCGTTGTGATTTACCAGGTCGAATTGTCATAGAGAGACGCTTGTAGTTAAATGAAACAACACCATATTGTTGATTTCCTGCTCGTTGAACAAATTCTATGGGTCAAAATTCAAACAACCCGGTGTCTGTTAAAAGAGTGAGTGTCACCGTCATGATCAGCATCCTGACTTAATTCCCACGGTGATGCCGTAGTTAAGTAGACAGGAAGTGTGCGTTACGTGTCTTTAGCTCTCTCGTGTTAAACCTTTTCTTCCTTCCTCACGCCAAAGCACAGAGAAGACGACAAGTAGCACGAGCTGTCCTCCCTCTCCCCCGCCCCCCGGGGAAGAATGTGTTTCCTCAGAATATAGAGCAGCAGGGCTTGCGGCACTCTGGAATGCAGATAATATCGGGGAAACTGTCATGTGACTACATCTCGACTGTTGTAGCAGGGAGTTCGTCCCTCAAGTGTTGAACCTTAGTGGCTAGATTTGAACGTAATTTACGGTATTGAGTAAAACCAGTAACTACAGCAGGGATCACAAATTGTATCTCCTGGTCGTCCATTTTCAATGAACTAACCGAATTTCACATCGGGATCATACGAAGTTATTAAGGGAATTTAGTACATTGTTGCGCCTGCGAAAGTCGCTATGTGAAATATTTCAGCTTAGAACATTGGTTCAATATATTAGGTTTCCAGCTTTCCTCACCATTTAACAACGTCTGAAATATTCGATCCACTCACCATAACTTACATCTACATGTGTTACAGTTGTGATTTCATTTCTATACAGATTTGGTTTATTCTTACTGTCCTTACTTTTAGAATCCTTGTCTACTTTGTCAGATTTACTTCTTCTGCCATAAGTACATTTTTAACCAATAATTCTCTGACCGAGCTCGATAGCTGCAGTCGCTTAAGTGCGGCCGGTATCCAGTATTCGGGAGATAGTAGGTTCGAACCCCACTGTCGGCAGCCCTGAAGATGTTTTTCCGTGGTTTCCTATTTTCACACTAGGCAAATGCTGGGGCTGTGCCTTAATTAAGGCCACGGCCGCTTCCTTCCCTTTCCTAGCCCTTTCCCGTCCCATCGTCGCCATAAGACCTATCTGTGTCGGTGCGACGTAAAGCAACTAGCAAAAAATATATATATTTCTCTTGGCTTAAAGTATGTGGTAGTATGCATATCTGTACCAAATTTCAGCAATGTAGCTTTATAGTTTCATAGATAGAACTATTTTCAAATATTTTTATGCAAATTATTCAAATATTCTATATGTCAACCGTGCGGAAGCTATCCAGACAGCACAATTTTTCTATAATTAGCTAGTACCTTATTATTATATAAATTGAACGGTGCATAGTTTTTCAGATTGTCTTATATACTATGAAGATAAAATTGTTTCCCTCCATTGAAGTTTATTTTCTGTAAAATTCTTGAAATGTTAAGTTTTGAAACTTTTTACAGGCAAGCCAGAGCTGCAATTCTAAAAGTAATATAGGATGCATGTTTATAGATAAAACACTAGGGAACACGCATGCGAATTTGCAAGATAGAAACACCAGATCTGTAGGACGTAGTACATTTTATGTGTGTGAAGGTGTGAAACTGAGAAAATGGCATTTTTCTAAAATCATGCATGTTTTTTAATCTTGCTACTTTATCTACTTTTTTTACTTTTTGGCATATGATAGTGGGACAAAACTGAATGTGTTTTGTAATCACTTAGTAATACACTCACAGAGAGCAATACAAATTTGCAAGAAACGTCACAACCACAATAAATTATAGAAAAAGAATGATACATTTCTCTCTCGAACACTTGTTTGTAAACAGAAGTAACCATGCGGCACGGTAACCGAGAGTCATCGCGAATATTACATAAATATAGTTATTTCATCTACTGGTATTTTATAGGCAACTAGAATGATTCATGAATTTAAAAAATGTAAATGCTAAATTTCCTCATGTCGTGGTCCACGTTATTTATTTATTTATTTATTTATTTATTTATTTATTTATTTACGTATTTATTTTCAAACAATTGACGTATTTGTGTATTTCACGTAGTAATAGTGCCTATATGCAACGCTAGATAGTAGCACAATGCAGGATCAGAAGTACAAAGGTTATTTCAAATCCATGTTTCATGATTATCCGATAAAAAAAGGCATAGATGCGTGTTCTGGGTAATGTTCTGTGTGGAACGAACAGAAAGGGTCGTTTAAATGACTGCGCGGCAGGCATTTAAATGTTTCGCTGCGCCTTTTAAAATGGCGGAACATGGGAAATCATACTGCTAGTTCATCTGCAATGGTCAGGGGTACAGTATTATGTCGAAATCGAAAAATATAAGGACAATACATACACAAAAGTGGTCAAATTCTCCGCCGTCGCAACTTCCAATTTTTGCTCGGCCGGGCGGCCTTCATCTCTACCTGCCACCTACCCGACCCTAATCAGCATATAGGTTGACGTCTAGTTGGCTGTTGATCTCCCCACGACCATGGCCTATTGTGTCATCCCCGGAGTGGATCCAGACATCTCCGAAGAAGATATCATCGATGACCTACACGCCGCTGACTTCCCGGTACATGACGCCTACAGACTGACGGTTGGCCACACCTCTACACCCTCTACGCAGATTCTAGTGCATCTCAGCGGAGAAGACGCCCTCCGCCGCCTCTTCGCTTCCGGCGCAACGATCCCTTGTAAGAACAATGCAGTGGTGCCAACCCCTCCGGACATTCAAGCCCAACTCCTCGAATCACCAACACTTGTCCAAGTTGTTCAAGAGCCCTCATCCTGGACGACGCTTCAGCCATCAACACCCTCCTTCCCAACAACCACCACCATTACCACCACCACCACGACGTCCGCTAGTATCCTTTGTTCTCTTCCTGTCACAACAGTTACCACTTGTCACCCATCACCTGTTATGTCGTCATCTCTCCCAATTTCTTCGTCCACTGCCCTTCAGCAACTCCCTGCGAGCACGCCGGACTCAACTATCGCCGCTTCGCCATCGATATCTTTGCCAGCCAACACCGCAGCAGCCGCCGTCCAGACATCATCGACCCAGTCTTCTTCACAGTCTCCTCCAGCTGTGTATAGCTGTGTACTACGTGCAATTCCACCTGAAATTCCCGACAGGGACGTGCTACAAGAACTTCGTGCAGCAGGCATTCCGGTCCGACGTGCTATCCGGATTCGGAACGCCCATGGCCCAACATTTCTGGTTCGGCTCCAACTGTCTACATCTGAGGCCGTCCTCCAGCTCATCACCACCGGTGTCAGTGTCCACGGCCAACATTATCGAGTGGAACCCTCTCATTCCCCACCCTCACCCGGTCGCCAACCCCCTGATCAAACGTCTCGTCGCCCCCGGCCAGTTCCTCCTCCTGTTTACCTATCTCCACCAGTGTGTCCACCCCTTCCTCCAACTGGTTTCATTCCTCCACCCCTCCCAACATTTGAACTCCTTCGTCTTCTCATCGCTTCCCTCAATCATATGACAGCCACCCTCCATCTCCTCACCTTGCACCTTTACCCCGGCAGTTCCTTCCAAACTCCATCTCTCCCCCTTGCACAACACCTTTTCCCTCACACCCTTCCGTAAATCATCTATGTGCTTTACTATGTACTTATGAATTGAATAAAGCGTTTGTTCAATCCCTAGGCATAGACATAATTCCTATCCCATCTCCTACTTCTTCACATCCTTTACCCACCTCCTTCTTCCATCACATCTCCCCAACCTGCCCGCATCTCTTGGCCAGAGAGAGGGCGTTACCCTCTAGGTGGCCCGCCCCACCCCTTCAGGGTGGGGAATGAAAGCATTGTTAGTAGTAGTAGAAAAATATAAATATTCGGTAAAATATGTATAAACTCAGTCCCAGTCCCTTAAAATATGTTAACGTACGCTGATATAGGCTGTTTTTATTTTGTTTTAAAAAGTGTATCAGTCATCAGCACTATTTACAATGGCTTTTAATTATGTAAAATATTCCTTGAAATCTTTCCTTAGGTCTTTTCTCCATCTATAGTTGGGCACTAAGCCTAATGCCTTGTTTTAATATTTCCGTAATAAAAAGTCAAATTATTCTCTTCCATACTTATCAGATTAAATTAGTGGTAAGTGGCGAGATGCTGCTCAGCCTTTAACTCTTACTCTTAGGTTCATTACTACGAGAGTTGTTTCAAGGAATACTCGCTCTTTGTAATCATGTACTGCGGGTCAGTATTTATCTCACGCCATCACACGCAACGGCGATATGTAAGATACAATATTCTCAAAATTAAGGGTGAGAAACTTGATCAGTTTAACTTTAATGTAATAAGTCATATAAATGATAACATACATTTTGATTAGAGTTATTAACTCTCATGAACAAAGTTCACATTAGTATTTATTATTTAAGGCAAGAAACACACAGCTAAGGGTGAAAAAAAAAATCGAAATTGGGATTTTTGGCCCTTTTCATATATTTGCAGTGCACAGAACACAAATGACCGCCCGTGTCATTGTCAGCTCTTTCCTTCTGCCTTAAGTGGTAAGTGGTAAGTGATAAAAGTGGTTAGTGTGTTTAGCTGCCATCCGCTGATCCCGCGTTCGATTTCCGGCTTTGCCACAAAACTTGAAAGGTGATACGAGGGCTGGAACGGATCCAGTCAGCCTCTGTAGGTCAGTTGAGTAGAGGGTGATTTGATTGCTTCCTCAGCCATCCTAGAAATGGTTTTCAGTGGTTTCCCACTTCTCCTCCAAGCAAATGGAGGAATGGTACCTAACTTAAGGCCACGGCCGCTTCCTTTCCTATTCCTCGTCTATCCCTTTCAATATTCCCATCCCTCCACAAGGCCCTCTTCAGCAAAGCAGGTGAGGCCCCCCTGGGCGAGGTACTGGTCCTCCTTGCCAGTTGTATTCCCTCCGCCCAAACTCTCACCCTCCAGCACACTGCCCTTTAGTCCGAGGGAAAAGCCAACCCTGGAGAGTAAACGGATTAAGAAAGAAGGAAAGAAGAAAAATGTAATTATTATCATTAAAATGACTATTTAAAGTAATTTCAATCACGAAATGCCCTTTGGAAGGCGCGCCCACTTTTACAGATTTTTATATTTGTACCTATTATTTCTAAACTATTAGATTTCTGAACTCACTTCCATTCTACTCAGTGATGCGGCATCTCTATGTTGCAATTATGAAAAGTTCTGAAATCATTTGTTCGTGTTTACAGAATCTCACCGTACGTTGTAGTGTTGGCTCGATCAAGCGATATGGGAAAACGCTGTATATAGAAATTTCGCCGTGTAAATGAAGTTAGTTTAGATGAATGCGCGAATGATGCAAGTGTGGTAGCGGTTAATGTTGCGCCGTGTGCTCACTACGTGTTGAGCTTGAACCTGACGCAAATATTGCAGCTCCATCAATGACTTCAGAGAAAATGTTTAATTCCCAGCAAAGATGGAAGGGATGACAAATAGAGCCAGAAGAAAGAAGTGAAACCTAAAAGCAAGCAAGGAGGGCAAAAACAATCCAGTGTATACGGCAAGAAAATTCTAAGAATTGTCTTCTTCTTCTTCTTCTTAATCTGTTTACCTTCCAGGATTGGATTTTCCCTCGGACTCAGCGAGGGATCCCACCTCTAACGCCTCAAGGGCAGTGTCCTGGAGCGTGAGACATTGTTGGGTCGGGGGACACAACTTGGGGAGGATGAAGAGTACCTCCCCCAGGCGGCCTCACCTGCTATACCGAACAGGGCCTTGGTGGGGGATGGGAAGTTTGGAAGAGATAGGCAAGGAAGAGGGAAGGAAGCAGCCGTGGCCGTAAGTTAGGTACCATCCCGGCATTTGCCTGGAGGAGAAGTGGGAAACCACGGGAAACCACTTCCAGGAAGGATGAGGTGGGAATCGAACCCACCTCTACTCACTTGACTTCCCGAGGCTGAGTGAACCCCTTTTCAAATTTCGTGCCAGAGCCGGGAAGCGTACCCGAGCCTCCAAGGCCAGTTAATCACACTAACCACTACACCACAGAGGCGGACTCTAAGAATTGTATGAAGTGAAAAATATTGTGTTGTAAAAGTTCAGAATCGGTTTTTTGAGTTATACAAATTTTGTACTTTAGCCTGCTTGGTGGATATTGTACCCGCTCAAAGCCTGAGTCCCAACCAGCATTTATCTCAGGGAGTGTTACGGTCCGAATCCATCGCAACTACTACTCAATAAAAATATAATGTTTTGAGATATAAGATCTCAAACTAAATGTAAGGGCGCCATCCAATCAGTACTACAGGGTTGAACGGGACACTCTAATCTCTAACTTTAAGGCTCATCATGAAACACACAAATTATATATATTTAGATCAAAGGGAATTTATGAAGGCTCCGTCCTAGGAATGGGGACGGATATTTAAACGGTCACCAAGGGTTTACTATTCTACAAGAACAAGAACCTGGAACTGTTTCCTTGCAAATGCTAAAGGAGCATTTATTTAAGTAAACAAATGAAATTTTACACACAATCAAAATCTGTTGACCCTTGATTTGCCGGTAATTTGGCAAATTATTCCTGAAAAATGATTACATAATATTTGTCACTTTTGACCACCCTTCCATTTTGGTGGTAGAACCGTTGATATCTGAAGGTATCAGATTTACCTTCGTTAACACCATGACCATATTTGATCATGGACCAATAACCTGTTGGCTAAGTAGGCGCGATCACATGGACCATGTTATCGCCTCTACTTTAATTGAGATGAGACCAACCCGGGAAACTACAAACTCTCCCCGGGTTCCCAACCAAGATATGCTAATCGTTAGTTGAAGGAATACGACAAAGGGACTCTAACCTAATGGTCCGGATGTAGGGATTTGCCTTCATTTACACATATTTAACTTAACTTATTATTTACAACCAATTGACATTATTCCGTTAATTCGCCAGCTGACTTCCCTAGTATTATCCATCATCAGCCTCCGAAATAATAAGAAAAATAAATAAAATAAAAAAATATTTTATTAAATATTAATTTTATTATTATTATTATTATTATTATTATTATTATTATTATTATTATCATTATCTGTGGAGATCATGATTATCGTAACCCGTAATCATCCTCGGACTAATATTTCAACTTTTCGCGATTTTATTTTATTTTCATCTGAAATAAATAAAAGTACCTTCGTCGATTATTCTTCTTCTCCTTCTTCAAATATTCTCCTTATTATTATTATTAGTTAAAAATCTCAAATTGTTCATTTCAACTCCCAACATCATAATTATGTTCAAATTTAAAAAAAAGTAAATTCTTCCAAAAATAAAAGTACTTATTTTTATTATTATTATTATTATTATTATTATTTTTAAAAAAATATTATTTTCGCCTGTTACACGGTAGTCCACTCTTAATATGTTTAACGCATAACCCCTTTTACAATTCCTATTTATTTTGGCACTAATCAATCCAGATATGATTTACTTGGAATATTATTATTATTATTATTATTATTACTTCTTTCGAGAATCTTATTTTTATTCCCCATCTTTATAATTTGGTCACATACGTTCTCTCCCAAACAGACATCACCAAGATCCGAATTCACATCGGTCAGGACATACTAGTGTTCGAATCCGCCACCTCATTTTCGTACTGCCGTTAATTCATGGAGACCCTATGCTCCTAAGACAATTCTCAAATCCCATAACACCTCGCAGTTGGGCAAATACCTCCAATCTCTGCACGTGTTAAATTATTCCTTCCTTTTTCCATTTTTGAAGTCCATTTATCCATTAGAACTCTTCAAAACATTTTCACCAATTAACCCTCGGTGTGTGGACTCTATTCTACCACTCAATACACCGGTATATAAATACAACCTCTATGTGGGCCTTAAGATCCATCTATTTCTTCATCAACACCAGTACAATTCACTTTCATTTCGGGGCCGGATTTCTGTCCCACAAAACTTCAAATCTCAACCTTTGGCTCAAATCCCTCTGGATCTCAAACATAGCGTGACCATATTATAACAGTGCCTATCTCGTTTCTACCAAATTTATTTATGATTATTATGGAGTCCAAAAAAACGTTAAATCAAACATTTAGTGTTAAAACCGGATTCACTGCACAAATTATAATTATTCACGGCACCGGTGATCTCCACATTTAAATTACTTTAATTTGCAATCATACTATCCACCTAGGCACGTGCCTTTATTCTCAAAGATTATTTTAAAACACGCCTTTACACATTACCAAATTCTAATGTCCTACTTCGACACTTGTACAGACTATTATTATTTTGTCCACTGGCGAACTTCGCGATATTTACACACATCTCAATGGACTTCATTCCGTCCCACAACAATTTAAATCACTTGGCAATCCTACCTCTGGATTATCTTAACAACATGCCTTAATATCTATCAAAGTTCCGATAACGGAAACCCACTTTGGAAGCACTTCTAAATGAATATTTACATTATCTTTATGTGAAACGTGCTCCATATTATAGCAAACAACTCAAGCACTTGAATGAACAACTCAACCCTACTATACTCTATTTAATAATCAAAATTATGGTGAGTGCCTGATCTACTCTACATATTAATTTGTCCCTTTGTCTATCTATCTTTGAATTTATACGAGCCGTAACGGCTCGTTTCACAATCAAGTTACCATGATAAAATATGATTTCCTCCCCCTAACGATAGCTATCTATTAATACATTAAAAGGTACTCAACTCTGCCATTGTAGTCTGCTAAAACCGGACGAGAAGCCATAGCCCCTCCGGTTTTTAGCAATGCATCTCGCTGGTATTCATGCCAGCTTGAAGAATTAATCCTTGACCCTTTCCAACTTTACACATTCTGAATAAAAACAAATAAATTAACTGTTGCACTTTGGAATAATTTCCACCCTAAATTCTATTCACAAATTTTACACTCTCGGCCTTGTATCTAGCCCACTTAATGTAAATTTACATTCTTCATTCCTTTCCCGGACACTAGGAACATGGGATACCTCGGGATCCCCTTTACAACGGCCCGTGCGCGCACTTGAATTTCCCGTCTCACGTTCGTGTAGCTGACCAGGTATCAGTTTAGAATCGACTGTTTACTAGGTGACATAAACACTCGTGACCGTTCTCATGTAACGCACTTCCTAATATGTTGGTAGAATCTCACACTCCATAAGTTATGCTTTACTGAGTCCTGTCTATTTGAAACACTTCATACTAGTATACTGCTCCATACTGTACTATGAGCTACATCACGTCATGAATCACCGTACTATGTAACAATATAATACTTCGAACTCTACTCCATGAGTAAGTACACACTCGCACCCCTGGCGTAGTCACGGCTCGAACGCTTTGTCAAAAGTAGTCACGTACCACGGGCGTGGTATCCGCCCGAACACTTTGTCAGAAGTACTCCCGTCCTAGTGTACGACCTCATATTTATACTTGTATCCCCTCTCTTCCGAGTTCAACGGAGGTCATCTTGGAACGCACAGTCCCGATATCTTCATACGACAGCTTGCGGTTTGGCCGGTGGCTTATATATATGATCCAATGATGTAATTATGTTCTCAAATGCTCTATACCAATTCTCAACTATTATCGTTCGCTGGTAATGGATATATTCGCGAATTTAGCTGCCGTAACCCGGCTCGGGGTTTCGCGCTCTATTGTGGCGTCCTTTGCCTTCAGCCAATTAACGAATAGCGTCCATGAATTCTCAGAATTACACCATGCAATCTCCCGTAATTATTAACTTTATATAAGTTTTATGGTATAGTAAGGCTCCTAAATTCCACTTTATTGTGAATCGATACTTGACTTTTTTCTATAAGTTTAATCCACGGAGTTAGCCTCGCTAGTGCTTCTTACAATACGAAGTTGTCACCTTGCTTTGGTCAAGTGAATTTTTCCATTGGTCCACCTTACCCACGTGACCGGGAAGGCTCATATTTTTTTCTTCTAGTGCCAACCCCGTGTCCCACTCCCGCTAGTTACATGGAGATACCTCGCCATCATTTCTCAGAATTTTGCACACGGCTCCCTGCGCTGTTGCTACTACCAAGACTGCCCCGGGCTAGGAAAACTTTGGCAACAAGCTAGCCTCTCTCTTTCCTTGTTGTGACAAATTCTGAGAAACCTAATTCTGTCCCCCCCATTGTGTTTGTTAATCTCACTGGAGACAAGAGTCTGTGGTATGGTGAAACCTGCCATCTCGGCCTGGCCTGTTCTTACTGTCTGTACAGTAAGATACTATTTATTCTGAACATGAAATATATATTCCTCAATAATTCATCATAATTACAATTGCATGACGCTTATCATACCCCCACCAGGGTGCAATATGAACGTTTGGGCGTCAAGTCTAAATTTGTTCGATTGGAGTCCCGCTGGTCGAAAAAAATGTTCACCGTCGTAGTAGGAGAGGTAATGGTGTACAATTTCTAATCATTAGATTGCGTGTCAAAAGCCGGGATTCAGTTCTAAACCTCCCCGCAGTGTTCTTATTAAGTGACGCCATAGGGCCTATGAATTTGTTCATCGTGATTGGTCCGTCAGATGGAGACCTTCAGCCTTGTACAGACTCCTTGTTGCTATTCGACAGGAGCAGCCGGGTTTCTTTTTCTTTTTTTTCTGCTTTATGTCGCACCGACACAGATAGGTCTTATGGCGACGATGGGACAAGGAAGTGCTAGGAATGGGAAGGAAGCGGCAGTGGCCTTAATTAAGGTACAGCCCCAGCATTTTCTTGGTGTGAAAATGGGAAACCACGGAAAACCATTTTCAGGGCTGCCGACAGTGGGGTTCGAACCTACTATCTCCCGAATACTGGATACTGGCCGCATTTAAGCGACTGCAGCTATCGAGCTCGGTCAGCCGGATTTCACCCTCTTCCTTCGTATCACGCCATTTATTTCATTTCGTTAATTCCTCTGATGAGGCGGACGTGAAACCTCATCTCACTTCATACCCGACGAAACGGGACAAGGTTTAGACACATATATATGTATTAGTATTAGAATTACAGTGGAACGTCGATATCTCGAATCATCTCGGGAGCTAAATTTTATTTCGTGTTATCGAAATTTCTAAGTATAGAGAAAACCGTTTTTGAGCATGTACAGCACATAACTGAATCATATGTATCTACGGGTTTGTACTGAATACATTAGAATATACAAACCAACTCTATTTTGCACCACTTTAATTATAACAATAATAATAGTAACTTTTTAGAAGACAGTACATACAGTAGTGAAGCAAGAAACATACCTTCCTTATTTCGATAGACACTTCTCCTTGTTACGGTTAACCTATTCTCCCTTCGCGTTGGAACTTCTCGTCAATACCACGCAGCCGAAATTCGTAAATAGAGCTTGTCATTCGCGACTTCGTTTTTTTCTTTTTTTTTTTTTTTTTTTTTTTTTTTTTTTTTTTTTTTTTGTACGTGACTGGTAGTTAATTCACACCTTTGAAACACTGAGACTTCGCAGATTTTCCGATCACTAGAAGTTTTAGTGTTTCCATTCCCGTCATATTAGGACCCAGCATCACTGTAACCCTTTCTTTACTTGTTAACTGCTCCTCACAAAGCAAAAATTCCGTATTGCACATTTAATGTTGCACAAAATTCGAGTTACAGAGTATTTTCTTCTTCAAGGGAGGCAATGTTTGCTTCGAGACATCTAGAAATTTGTGTAACAGAATTTCGAGTAGTGGAGAAATAAATACACGCGAAGAATAGGGCAGACGGCCGGGAAATTTAAATTACTTCGAGATACTGAAAATTCGAGTAATGGAGGTTGAAGATATCGAGGTTCGACTGCATTTATTTACCACGATTCTGTTCAGAGAGATCGAACGTCTAGAGAAAAAGGGTGAGCCCTCATGTAGCCTAAATATAAAATGTTGCCTAGACCTAACTTAAGATGAGATATCATTTACATAGTTTAAAAAATATTTAATATACATATTTATAATTTCCTACTGCTCGTTCTTTCTGTAGTTAGTAAATCATTTATTTATTCATTCATTCATACGATCATTCGCGTAATTCCTTTCACTCTACCAACCATTCACCCACACAGTTCCAATTAATTACATTTTTATTGAAATACTTTGATACCGTTTTCCACAAAACTTTTAATTGAATGTCCCTGAATATTTTCTGTACATCAACATGGCCCTAATTAAGAGTAAGAAGAAGGGACTTTTCTGTAATACCTAAAACAAATTAGACATACTTTTGGCACATTTTAATTAAACAGAATTGCACCGCCTATGAACTGCATTTGGTATTTGGTTTTCGCAAGTAATCATTATTATAACACCTAAATGTCCAAATAATAATAATAATAATAATAATAATAATAATAATAATAATAATAATAATAATAATAATAATAATAATAATAATAATAAGCCTTAACGTTTCAAGTGGCTAATCCAAATAGATTTTGTGAAAAGTATATCAGAATTTTGAATATTAACATAGCCCGTTCACCAAATCTGACCACTTTAGATAGTTTTCTCTGGGGAAAAGCTAAAAGACACTCTTCACAAGGACATACCGAATACACCAAATGATAGGAAACGACGTATCACTGCAGCCTGCGCTGAAATTTCTGTTGAAACGCTAGAATGTGTGTATCAGTCTCTACATGGCAGATGGAAGCTTGTATTAAAGCTGGTGGTTATCATTTTGAACACAACATTAAAAGGCCAATTTTCCTTCCTTTTCAAAATCCAAAGAATTCGTTTATTCACATTTTCTTTAATTTGATGCTGACTCATGGAGCAGAAAACTGCCAGTATTTACAATTTTTCAACCACGACAGTTCAAAAACTACTTGTACTAGAATCTTGAAGAAAAAACATTCCAATTTAATCTATTCTTAATTTGTTCACGTCAATAGGCATTTCCATTTGATAACTGTCTCTAAGGTAATACACATTCTACGGATTATTTAAGTCTGTGTATGTTCTACAATTATAAGCCCTTCCTTACACTTCATTTCAGTGAAAACAGCACATCAATAACACCTTCAATTTCAGAAATATTTGGGGTGCAAGTGTCAGGGGATTCACCGTGTGTACCCACAATAATGGAATACTGTGCACATTATAATACATACTCAGCATTTGCATGGTGCCAATTAAGATCCTTAACAGATAACAAAAATAAACGTTGAAATCTTTGATAGTGATGGTTGTGATTGTTGTTTAAAGAGGATGTATAAGTTGAGCCATCCTGTCAAACACTCCACCTTCATCTGCCTGCTTGGTTTCTGTAAGGACAACGAACGCAAAACTAACCAATACACAGCCTGTGTAATGTACTGAATACTTTTGAGTCCTACATCAGCTACTTTATACAAATATGTATTTTTATCCTTTTTTATAGGCCTTCCCTAATACTGTGGTCAGTCCTAATGAGGACTAAGCCAAGTTTCACGGATGGATGCCCTTCCTGATGTTAACCCTCTCACTCTCCATAGCGTGTACCTGTGTAGCTTCTTCTGTTTGGTCTTTTCCCAATTACCTGACCACAACACTTTTTTTACTGAGCCCAGTTTTATAGCTGGATGCTTTTCCTGTCGCCAACCTTATATGGAAAGGAGTATTCATCTGAGACTGCCCTAAATGCAGATAAGTTATAATAATAATTTCGTGTGGCTATTTCTAGCCGAATGCAGCCCTTGTAAGGCAGACCCTCCGAGGAGGGTGGGCGGCATCTGCCATATGTAGGTAACTGCGTGTTATTGTGGTGGAGGTTAGAGTTATGTGTGGTGTGTGAGTTGCAGGGATGTTGGGGACAGCACAAACACCCAGCCCCCGAGCCATTGGAATTAACCAATTAAGGTTAAAATCCCCGACCCGGCCGGGAATCGAACCCTGGACCCTCTGAACCGAAGGCCAGTACGCTGACCATTCAGCCAACGAGTAGATCAGTTATGACTTAATGTGATTGTGTGTTTCTGTGGCAATTTGTGGTGTGATGTGTTGTACGTAGGCCTATATGAAGATGTGTATTAAGACGACGACAAATACCGTGCCCCCGAGCTAGAGGAATGGACCAGACGTGGTTAAAATTCCCGACCCGGCCAAGAATCGAAACTGGAACCCTCTGAACGGAAGGCCTCAGCCAATTAGCTGGTTGTGGATTTTGGTATTTGATGAATGTAAACGAATATTTCTCTTAAAATAACTATCACCACTGATCTCCATTTAGGGCAGTCGCTCAGGTAGCAGATTCCCTATCTGTCGGTTGCCTAGTCTTTTCTTAATTAACTGCAAAGAATTTGGAAATTTATTGAACATCTGCCTTGGCAAATTATTCCAATCCTTAACTCCTCTTCCAATAAACTAATATTTGCCCCAATTTATCCTCTTAAATTCCAACTTTATCTTCATATTGTGGTCTTTCCTGCTTTACAAAACACCACTCAAGCTTATTCGTCTACTAACGTCATTTCACGCCCTCTCTCCACTGACAGTTCGGAACATACCACTTAGTCAAGAAACTCGTCTCATTTCTCCCAAGTCTTCCCAGACCAAACTTTGCAACATTTTCGTAACGCTACTCTCTTGTCGGAAATCACCAAGAACAAGCCGAGATGCTTTTCTTTGGTATTTTTTAAGTTCTCAAATCAAGTAATCCTGTTGAGGGCCCCCTACACTGGAACCATACTCTAGTTGGTGTCTTACCAGAGACTAATGTCGAATATTCGTCCTCCGAACAAGAGGAATAAACCAAAGGCGTCTAAAATAACCGAAACGACTGGGAATTGAACCTGAGGCCCTCTGAATGAAAGGTCACTACGTTGACCGTTCAGCCCAGGAGTCGAACACTTCATGACAATACGAAGATCTAATAATAAACGACTCGGGTTTGTGTCCTCACATGCGAACACAGATGCCAAGTTGCTCACCTTATAACACACCCAGTTCTGCCTTATCAACGTAGACAGATGCCCAGTTTGTGCAACCCTGGTTAAACTAGAATATCCAGGAACAATTCGACAAGTAACGCACTTTTAAACAGCCTGCAATTCCTTCACTGCAGAGTTTGAAGTCTAGAAATATTTTGGTATGTGACCCACGTATGTAAGATGGCCTGTATTACACAGCACCCTTCCTTCCTCAGAGAGCACGAGTCGAACAATACAGCGTGGACCTTCCTTGGATCAATAGCAAACTCACTCTGGAATACGATAGAGACAGTGAGGAGGCATAAAGCACTGAAAGTCCGAAGTTGAAACAGTTCCATTCCCGCGTTCATATAAAATGTATCTTTTGACGACGTTCAGATGGAGACATGATCTTTAATGTATTCATTTATTTAGGAAACCAAAACAGAGCGATGCCGAATTACTGAGTTCCCAATGAGAAATAGAGTGGCACGATGCAAACTTAAAACAATAAATGAAGAGCAACAAAGACAATGAACTAATTGCAAAAGTAGCGGATGAAAATTAAAAAGTAACAAGATAACTGTAGGGAAAGACAAATTAGCAATATACTGTATAATGGAAAATGAAATGGACGATGAAAATTAAAGATTGAGAGTAAAACGAAGAGAGGAACTTAGCTATGTACAGTAAGATAAAGACAGATATGTAACGGTATGTATGCTGGGTATTCAGCCCGAAGATTGGTTTGATCATCCACAGCTGCGCCAACTGCTGTCATAGATGGCCGAGGTGTCACTGAAGAGGCACACTAAGGATATGAGGAGTGAGGTAGTTTCCCGTTGCTTTCCTCAACCACGTCAGAAGTTGCTATTACATATCAGTCTGCCAAGCCCACTGAAATGCATGCACCAGCCTATCCTATGAGCAATATTTTCACACCATTCATAATAGGGACTGGCTGCATACTAGCATCGCTCATACCTCGGTCACTTTCATATTGTGAAAGCCAAGGATGAGACTGAGGCAGGTCGATGAAAGTAACCAATTTATTCTAGCCCATACCACAAGACACAATGCACTGTAAACACTACATCTCGCCAGCAAAGGCATAAGTAATGGTATAGTACAGTAAATAATAAGTAAATATTACATTATGTACAATAGAGGGGACAAAAATAAGAGAAAGAAAGGAATATGAAGAAATTAGCTAGGTTAAGTTAAGGAAGATTTGTTTAAAGGAGGCATCCGATGAAAAAGCATCCAATATCCTGTCAGAAGGTAAGGAGTTAAGGAGGGTTGGAATGCAGTAAATTAAGATTTTTGAACAAGGGAGAGGCGGAAATACGGAATATTTAGGGGTGGATTTATCCTGGTTTTGCCAGTTGGGAGATGTGGGTAAAAGAAGGATGCAGGTTCAGGGGAACGAAATTAACATTTAACAGCGTTATATGCATATTTCTTATCCCAGAAGACTTTTCAAAATACCTTGGAACACATTTACTGTAACTTAACTTGTTGTAGATCCTATCTGTGCTACTTTACTAAGTCGCTTCTCCTGTCTGAATGTCCTTATCATCCGGCTTACTTTTGTAATTAGACAGACTTTCCTTAGCGTGGAGTAACGTCTTAATAAAAATGTACTTTATTCTTATTCTGTTCATGAGATTTCTCGCTCCATTAACCTCGTCATTTATATACATAAAATAGCATGTCCTGACTGACTGACTGACTGACTGACTGACTGACTGATTCATCATCGTCGAGCCAAAACTACTGGACATAAAGAAATGAAATTTTGGGGATACATTGATATTAGAGGGAGGATTTTTGGATGTTCCATCACTAATGGGGCAAAAACGGGGGGGGGGGGGGGAATATTGTTTACATGAGAATATCTATATCTCAAAAACATAATAGCTTACACATGTAAGAATTGGTATTTGGAATATCCTTTAAAAATAAATAAACACGTATTGTTTTGTTTCTGGAAAATAAAATTAATAGGGGGGTGAACAAAATTGACAAAGGGGGTGAATTAAAAATACTATGTCTACAGTATATCTCAGAAACGTAACATGTTACAGACGTGGAAATTGGTATTCGGAATCTCCTGTAAAAGTCAAGAAAGATTTGTTTTTGGAATAACCACTTTAGGGCAGCTGAAAATGGGGGTGAATTTAGAAAATGAGTATATCTAGAGTATATCTCAAAAAGTTAACATATTACAGACGTGAAAATTGGGATTTTTAATCTCTTTTAGAAATAAACAAACACGGATTGTTGTTTCCGGAAAAACGACTTACGGACTGAAAAGTGGGTTGAATTATTTTTATTAGGATTTTGATATCTCAAAGATTGAAGATGTTACAGACAAGTATTTGGAGTTTCCATGAAAAAAGAAGTACTTATCTTTTTGTTTTCGGAAAATCAACTTAAGGGGGTGAAATAAATGAAAAGCGAGTTGAATTCTTTGTATGAGGATACTTATATCTCAAAAACTAAAGATGATGCAGACGTTAAAATTGGTATATGGAATCTCCTTTAAAAATAATGAAACACGCATTTTGGGGGTGGAGTGGGGTGGAATCACCTTGCGGGGGGGGGGCTTGAAAAACGAGTTGAATTTTTATGAGGACACATATATCTCAGAATCCGAAGACGTTACACTCGTTATAATTGGTATTTGGAAGCTCCTCTACAAATAAAGAAACACGTATTTTTTGTTCTCGGAAAATTCTCTTAAGGGGGAGGGTGATAGGAAGTGAAGATATTGAATTCATTTTATGGGGATACTTGTATCTCAAAATCTGAAGATGTTGCAGGCGTGAAAAATGGTATTTGGATTTTTCTTTAAAAAGAAGGAAACACGCATTACACTAGGGGAGGGAGGGATTCGACTTAACGGGGTTGGGAGTTAAAAAGGAGTTGAATTCTTTTTTTATTAGGATACTTATATGTCAAAAACTGAAGATGTTACAGACATGAAAATTTGTACTTGAAATGTTCGTTCAAAGTAAAGAAACACCTATGCTCTTTTTCCTAACATCTGCGTAATGGGGGGGGAGGGGGGGGAGGTCGGAGGGGGTGAACGAATTGAAAGATTTCTTGAATTATTTGCACAAGGATATTTATTCTCAAAAACTAAAGATGTTACAGGCGTGAGGATTGGCATTTGTAATCTCCTTTAAAAATATCTCAAAACTGAAGATACGGGGTGGAAAGAAGTGAACAATAAGTTGAATTCTGTTTAAGCTGCCGACAATGGGGTTAGAACCCACCATCTCCCGGATGCAAGCTCACAGCTGTGCGCCCCTAACTGCACGGCCAACTCTCCCGGTCGGATCCTCTGTGTGATAAACTCTTACCCATTAGTAATGCCTATTATAAAGACCTTATGTTGTTGAAAAAATATTTTGTGCCAATGATGCAAAAGCATTGTTTGTATCATTAGCTCATTGTGGACAAGTGCAAGATGTATGAAGGTGCAGTTCCAAATTTCATTGTCAAAGTTTAAATACACTGACAGTATTATTACTCATTGTGTTAGTGTTGACATTCATTGTTTTTGTAATGTGACATTCATTGTTTTTCATCTTTATTTTTTTTTGCTAGGGGCTTTTCGTCGCACCGACACAGATAGGTCTTATGACGACGATGGGATAGGAAAGGCCTAGGAGTTGGAAGGAAGCGGCCGTGGCCCTAATTAAGGTACAGCCCCAGCATTTGCCTGGTGTGAAAATGGGAAACCACGGAAAACCATTTTCAGGGCTGCCGACAGTGGGATTCAAACCTACTATCTCCCGGATGCAAGCTCACAGCCGCGCGCCTCTTCACGCACGGCCAACTCGCCCGGTTTTTTCATCTTTAGGATCCGGTGTTATAACGGATAAAATATTAAATAATACCTTGTAATGAGATGTAGCCCACCAATTACATTGCCTGCTTGTAATATGGAAGTACCATTTACTACTGTGAAGTGGAATAATACATCTGCCAGTAAACTCTAACAAACTTTAAAATTCAATTTGCACAAACGTAGAAAAATTGACATCTGTTGCTTTTACCCTGTACCCTTCATATACTGACGTAATGTACGTATATCTTCACTTCAAATTTTATAGGAATGAGAAGAAAAGATTTTGTTAGCTGAACTACCAACTAATTTTTTATTACACTCATGTGAATGATGGAGCTAGAGGATAATTTCTGCTCATGTTTTCAAACTCTGCAGTTTTTCTAATATAATTAGCCAAGATTTGTCCCATACGTTTCATATATGTGTCCTATTTCTTCATCGTGGTAATTCCCTTTACTTCCACACGTAACCACTAACAATGAATACATATTATCTAGGGAACATTTCCAATACAAGATTTATATTCCTGTTATACAGAATCGAACAACTCTAATAAAATTTTACATTAAATCTGATTTATGAAGTCACATCTAATAACTTACCCCTGTGGGTGGGGGACGCAGATGAAGAATACACCCATGGTATCCGCTGCCTGTCGTAAAGGCGACTTAAAGGGGGGCCCAGAGGCTGTCAACTTGGAAGCGTGGGTTGGCAAATGCGGGGCCCTTAGCTGAGTCCTGGCATTGCTTCCACTTACTTATTCCAGACTCCTCACTTACATCTATCCTGTCCGACCTCCCTTGGACAACTTTTGTTCTTTTCCGTTCCGACGGTATTAGAGCATTCGAGACCTAGGGTGTCTTTCATTTTCACGCCCTTCGTCCGTGTGGATTGCGGATTAGAATTCACCCACAGTTACCTCTGCCAGTCGTAGAGGGCGACTAGAAAGGAAAGCCGAGTGTCTCCCGGGCTAAGGAGTCCTCCTCCACCACGTCAACGGCCTCTTAGGAGGGCGGATGAGCAGGTGAAGGTTCAGAGCAATCTCTTGCCCATGGGATGGGAAACCGTCCCTAAAGGCGGAAGAACCTATAGGTATGAGGATGTAGAAAGCAACGGTAAACTACTACATTAAAGATCGTAAGGATATATTATGTTTAGTAGCAATGCTGAGTCCTGATGATAGAGTTGATTCTACTGATCATGGAAATCGGAAGCCGAGATCCGGCAGGAGTGGGAACAACAACGAGGCCTTTCCGGTTTCATGCCGCGAAATCCTCGCAAAGAAAGCAATATGTCTTTTATTGACACATGGAATGTTAAAATAATGCTCAAATTGGGAAGTTTGGAGGAACTATAAAGTTCAATGGTGAAGAACAGATTAGATGTTCTAGGTGTATGTGAGACAAGATGGGCCGGCAATCGTGTCTTCAAGATCTGAGGACTTTAGAATAATTCGTAGTGGCAACAATAGAACCGGAAGTAGTGAAGTGGCAATTGCACTGAGAGGTAAATGTGTCCACAATGTTGAGAACACCTATCATTTTAATGAGAGAGTCCTAATGGTGAGAGTAAAAGCCAGACCAGTAGACTTGGTCTTAACACAAGTGTATTTCCCCACTACCAACAGTAAGCATGACGATGTCGAAGAGATGTATGAAAACATTGAAGAACTATTTGAAATTGTGTACAAGAACGCCGATGTGAAAGAATTAAAAAAATTGTTAGCAATGAAATGCCGACCAGCCAAAGACAACTGTATGAAAGAAGTAGAGAAATCGAAAATGATTTGAAGGAGTATTCTGATAAAGAATGCTTTAAGATAAAATCTCTGAGCTACAAGAAAAGAACTAAAAATTATGTGGTTAAAAATAAATATGGAAAACTGCTTTTTCAAATAAAAATGGTAGTGACCGATGGAAAGAATACCTTGAAGACTTGTATGATGGAGAAGATATTGTCAATATTGAAGAATATTTGGAGGATGTGGAATCAGTTCAGGAAGTCGACAGAGGACCGCCCATCACTACAGCAGAGTTCGATGCAGCACTCTCTAAACTAAAACAGAACAAAGCCACTAGTGTGGATGCCATTCCAGCAGAACTCTTGAAAATCTGTGATGATACAATGAAAAATGGTCTGTTTGAAGCGATTACTGAATGCTAGGAACCAGGAACCTTACCAACTGATTTTATTGAACGTAGAACAATTACACTTCCCCAAAAAGGAAATGCATGCGACTGTTCAAATTATAGAACATTAGCGATCCTTTCTCATTTTTCTATGATTTTACTTTTCATTATTAAAGACAGAATTAGAAGGAAAACAGAACATCAATTAGATAACGATTTTTTTTTGCTATTTACTTTACGTCGCACCGACACAGATATGTCTTACGGCGACGATGGGATAGGAAACACCTAGAAATTGGAAGGAAGCGGCCGTGGCCTTAATTAAGGTACAGCCCCGGCATTTGCCTGGTGTGAAAATGGGAAACCACGGAAAACCATCTTCAGGGCTGCTGACAGTGGGGCTCGAACCCACTCTCTCCCGATTACTGGATACTGACCGCACTTAAGCGACTGCAGCTATCGAGCTCGGTAGATAACGATCAATATACCTTTAGATCACAGAAGGGAACCAGGGAGACTATATTTGTTTTACGTCAAATTCTGGAAAGATAGAAGTCAACAGGAAAATTTATGGTAGCATTTATTGACCTGGGAAAAGCCTTTGATAATGTTGAGTGGAAATAGCCTTTTCAAGTAATGAGGAATATGGTACCTGACTGGATAGACAGGCACTTTATTCTGAATCTGTATAAAGCTCAAACCATGGAAGTTAATATTAATGGTACTGCAAGAGAAGCAAAATATTAGAAGAGGAGTGCGACAAGGCTGCCCACTGTCACCATATCTCTTTAACCTGTTTATAGAAAATTGAGTTAGAGAAATGAAAGAGCACACTAAAGAGGTGAATTTTAATGGTATTCAGGTGCACAGTATCCACTTTGTGGATGATATTGCTCTCTTAGCTAATTCTGAAAAGGATATGAGTAAGATGACAAAAACATTCAACAAATCCTTAGAAAAATTTCAACTAAAAATAAATATAAAGGACACAAAATTCATGATAGTAGATAAAAAGAAGCCTACAGGCATAAAGCACTTAAAATTAAGTAACACACCGATAGAACAAGTCACAGAATTCTCCAACTTGGGTAACATACCCCTCTCAGAAATCCAGAAAAAAATAGTGGTTGCAAAACAAGCCTTAAAAATTAGAAAACTTATTGCTAAACAACCATTTCTTTTTGAAGACCAGAAAATTATTTCTCAAGACCTTTGTTTGCAGTGTGCTACTGTATGGGTGCGAAACCTGGACATAAGGGAAACAGGAAAAAACAAAACTTGAGGATGCTGAAATGTGGAGAATTACAAAATCAAAACAAAACCAAGTTGGACAGATAAAAAAACAAATTACTTTGTTTTAAAGAACGTAAAAGAGGATCGATGTTTATGAAATACGATAAAGAAGAGGAAGACGAAGTTCCTTCGACACGTACTGTGACATGACTCTCTTCTTCAAACCATCATTGAAGGTAAAGTACTGGGAAAGAGACCCAGGGGATGTCATACGTCAAGAAGTACGTCGGTGAACTGGCGTGAGGTTCATATAGCAACATGAAGGGGCTAGCAGATGTGTCTACAGCAACAAGACATTGCCTTTAGTAAATGTTATATTTAAACGTTCGAAAGGCTGGAACCAGCAAATATTTGTAGCACCACGTTCAATATACAAATGTGAATACATTTTCATGGAAGAGTGACTTTTCCCATCACTTCAAATAATATGGGCTGGAAAGAGTTAAATAAATGTTTTTTGCAAAAAGCTACAATAGCTTTGCTGTATTCATCGATGTAAATAGAGAACTGTGTGGATATTGATATGGTTAAAAATTTCTTAGGTGTCAACATTCTCAGATACTACAATATACTTGTGATGCTGCTGTGCAGCAGAAAGAAACCCAAATAGCATAAATACAGGATAAATGCGTGTTAAAAAGGACAGTGTTCAGTTGCAATTAAAGCACACAAAATCTATTTACTGTACTGTTAACTCTTCAAACAATGTACTTTAAGATAAAGGGTACATATATTTCTCCACCTTTTGTGTAAATGGCTGGCACTTTAGGCAAAATTCTATCCAACAGCCGAGCATACGAACGTACCAAGTGAATGAGCGAGTTTTTAGGCCTAAAAGCCTTGGCGATTTTCTGTGGCTAAGTAGACAAATTATTGCCATCGCTGTTTTTGAAATATATATATCACTTACGGAATGGCTGAGACGTCCCAGTTCTTGGACTCCTTGACATTTCCTTCCCCAGTGCGGTTGTAAATCACACTATCACCTATTTTGGACTATCACTCTCTCTCTGGGACGACCTTGTCTTGCTAGATGTGAAAGGAAAGATCTGCCTTGACGATTTGTACTGAAATATTACCTACCACTCCGGGTTGGCACCTTGTTATTAGATAACACCGTGACCGAGAATTATTTCAAGGATTTAAAATGACCTCCTATCGACAAAGGCTTTAATACACAGTCCTTCACTCTTCGCAATACAGCTGGCAAGATGAGACAAGCCGTAAAATGAATAGCATCAGTAACTGAATGAACATCGTACAAGTAATCATGAATATATTGCTCAGTAATCGCAGTGAATTCTGAGTTTGGTAGTAATGGAAAATAAAAGAGGAACGTTAATACCATCAGATGATGTTCTCCCTCCTCAAAGAAAGCCGTTTCCCAAAGATGTATGCAGGTCTCGGAACCTCTGTAAATATATAGATAGATCAACATTTTTTCGATAAGCGGAAGGGCTTCTTTTTTGTGATTTTTAACTATGTTTTTTGTACAGGTCAGTTATTTACGTCAATGTCCCTCGAAATCGTGGTCTTACAAATTGAGATTTATGTTTACCTGTATTTTTTCTGTACATATTCGGGTACTTCAAGGCTGATAGAACATGGAATAAGGTGTTTCTGCGGAATTCACACGAACTCAGTTGGCACTTTCCGTATGCAATACGAATTTAGATTTGTCTATTACAATAAACAGGGCGTCACATTGCAGAAGCACCAAAATAATAAAGCACGAGCCGCCACTGCGTTCCTTGCTGTTGGTAGTCTGCACTTTATGCCCTCCTTATTTCTGCCATCGTTATTTCACTATCCAGGTAACAATATTAATCTACTTCCTTTAAAACTTCATTGCCTAATCTAATATTTCCTACATCACCTGACTTCGTTCGACTGCACTCCATTACTTTTGGAGTTATATATTTTCACACTCCAAGACTGTGTCCATACCACTGAGCAGTTTTTCCAGATGTCCTAAAGACTCAGATAAAATAACAATATCATAGGAAAATCTCAGAGTTTAGCTTTCCTCTTCTTGGATTGTCATCTTTTTCCAAATTCCTCTTTGATTTCCTTTGTCACCTGGTCTGTATAAACATTGAAAGGGAGAGAGGACAAATTGAAACCTTGCCTCAGTTCTGTCTGGATTGTTTCTTCTTTTTCATAGCCTTCGATTCTTATCACTGCACAATGATTTTTTACAGACTGTAGATAATTTTTCTTTCTCGGTATCTGATCCTGATCACCTTCAGAATCTCATGTAGCTAGATCTAATCAACATTATCGAATGCCTTTACTAGATCTACGAACGCCATGCTTGGCTATCTTAACTCGATCCTCTAGGATCAGACGTAAAGTCAGGATTGTTTTACGTGTTACCACATTTATTCTGAAAGCAAACTGATCTTCTCCCAACTCAACTTCAGCTTGTCTTTCCATTCTTCTGCAAATAATACGTGTTAAAATTTTGCGAGCGTGGATACTAAACTAAGGGTGTGGTAGTTTTCACACTTGTCAGCACCTGATTACTTGGGAATAGGTATAAAACATTTTGGGTGATATATCTACGTAAATGTAGTCAGTTCGAGTAGTGTCCCATCGTTTCACTCGATGACGGATACCCCGAGTGAACAACGTCCGTGGTTGGTGACGGAACCAATCACCATCGGCGTCTTGGATTCAGCACTGTTTTTTTAATTTTCTCATCACGTCGTCCACTCTGCCTGACCTAGTCTTGACAAGTCCTTACTTGTATATCATGAAATTCTTAACACGATCTGAACACCGTACAGCGGGATACACACTAATTCCCATACACATCCTTCATACGGCGGTAACATGTCTGCTCCACCGACAACATCTGCCACTATAAATCGAATAACCGACACCATGCAATTCTGAACGAATTCATGGCAAAACCGTGCATAGTTACTTTGCTTTCGCACGTACAAACAGTACAATAACACCTTCCAATGATGCCACATTTCTTCCTGACATTCGTAGCCATCCACTGACGCATGGGCAATGTTCTCTTTATTCTAATAATGATGCTCGAACTAAAGTTTGTTACATTTGGGCAACCCTTATAGAAGATGGGCAAAATAAACCTGACCCGGAAAACACTTATTGACATTTGTTAATGAACAAGAGAAATGCCCATCACAGGAAATGCTGGAAACCCTGATTTCGATACACTAATCGGTTGCTGTCATATATCTGCGCGTGCGCATCTCCCGAATGCTCTGTTACGTGAGTGAGTGAGTGAGTGAGAGGAGCTGACATGTTTAGAGACCAGTTGAATGCAACACAAAATGATGCTCGCTATAGAACAGCGCGTGTTCTTTGCAGAGTGTTATGCGAAGCATGATTCGTGGAAAACCTGTGTGGAACTCGAAATCGACTATTATTTCGTGTTACCTACATTTAGTACGTGTTGAAGAGATGTTAAGTACAGAACAAAAATGGCCAACCGGACACCAGTGGAATCCGAGCCCACAACCTCCCGATTTCGCGTCGGTTGCTCTACCAGTTGAGCTATGGTGCCCTAGGCCATCTTTGTTTTGTTGGAAAGGATCTAAGCTACAGGTCTGGCACTATTGCCATCATACTGTAGAGTGCGTTTAAGTCGCCCGTTGTGGGCCAAGTCAATGAATATAGAATTTTCACGACCGCATTGTAATCGAAATCGACTTTCAACCTGAGAGGAGCTGACATGTTTAGTGGGTTCGGATCTCACTGTACGGAACTGTTTGCGCAAGAGTTGAGGAGTGAACGTATTTTGGCAAAACCTCCAGCAAAGTCTCCAATGCAAGACTTGCTGGCAAAATGGCGCGAAACCAATAACTATCCGAAAAGAGTCCGAACACCATAACCATTGCTCAAGTTATGGCAAGCCTGGAACGAAGTCCGACGAAATCTCAAAGCCGTTTATCTGTGCAAATGGAAATTAAGAGATCGTCATGTCGAAACATTATTTAAAAAAAGAACCTGCATCTGTATCCTTTAATGTCGCGCATGCATTAAAGCAGGGCCTCTCAGGGTGCATGCGCGTGGTGCATGCACTGTGCACGGTGCAAAAGACGACTTGGCTTGGTTGACCAGTGTGCAGACCCCCCACTCCTCGATTTGGAGCAATAGCGCTGTCTCTCTCTTTCCTCACGCCTGTCTCGCTCGCTCCGCCTGTCTCCCTCTGCCCCACTTGCGCCGTAGCGCTCCAAATCCGGGCTGAGTTGAGCCGAGTATAGCCGAGTAGAGCCGAGCATAGCCGGGTAGCCCAGAGACGAAGCGTTGATCCGAGCCATACCGAGCGGCACCGAGCGGCACCGATGCACAGTGCACGGAGCTCTTGCGCCTCGCTCTGCACGCGTGAGATTTTGGGCGTTTGAGAGGCCCTGCATTAAAGCGTCCAAAAGAACTTTCGCGTGTTGAGCATACGGGAGATAGGCACGCGCAGACTTATGACAGCAAACGATTGGTGCATCAAAACCACGGCTTCCAGCATTTCCTGGGATGAGAAGTTCTCATTTTCATTAACAAGTGTCAATTCTGAGACAGTCTTATAAATATTTTTCGGGCCAGCTTTATTTTGCCCACCTGGTAGCAGAGTCATTAATGAACTGTATTGCTATGGATCTTCCGTGTACTCATACTTATGGAGGTCTTTTATGCAATCACTCTCACATTACGTGATTCTCTTCCTTTGTGCGGTACTTCTTGTCTCGTGTAGGCTATATAAACCGTTTTCCAGTCCAGAAGAGTGATGTGTAGGCAGCCGGGCGATCCTGGTCTCTGAATGCCTGCCACTGTAAGAGGGAGAACAAATCTCCCAAGAGCCATTCCGAATTCAAAAGGTGGCTTTATGTTCGCCACATTTATCAAGGTCCTTCGCCTTGAACGACATGTCAGAGATGTTTATTTCAAACCGATATGCAGGTTACACAATGCGCACGGCATCGACTCAGTAGGATGTAGGACCACCGCGAGCGGCGATGCACGCAGAAACACGTCGAGGTACAGAGTCAATAAGAGTGCGGATGGTGTCCTGAGGGATGGTTCTCCATTCTCTGTCAACCATTTGCCACAGTTGGTCGTCCGTACGAGGCTGGGGCAGAGTTTTCTGTTGATTACGACTGCCCTCCTGCCATTGTTTCTATTTACTTGTACGAGTTTAGTAGTAGTATATTAAAACATCTAGTGTTTATATGCTTTCCCAGCTCACAAAAATTAACTCTTTACTTTTCTTCTTTGATGTGATACATGGAGTGTAAGTCTTGTGTAGTCCAATCGATCGTCTCGAGTTTCTTGTAGGACGTTGCACCGACATCAAGCTTCCGCGCCTGGGTGCGAGTTAAGTGTGTCCCTCTCTTTCGCTCCTGTGAAGTCTTAAAAGGATTATGTGAAACGGATATTCTATTGAATACATTTGGAACAGCAACTTCCTTCAATATGGGAAATAGATTCTCAAATTGTATGTTTCCAGCCCTTTGACGAATTTCGTTAGTCTCAGTTGTGCTCTGTTGAGGTTGGAGTGATCGAATAGTGGCACAATTGGATGTATTAATAGGAATAATTGCCAAATATGTTGCCCTGGGTGATGTATAGGGGCTGCCTAGCCGAGGCGGTAAAGGCGTGCTCGGTTCGCCCGGAAGGACGTGGGTTCGAATCCCCGTCAGGAAGTCGTAAAATTTAAGAAATGAGATTTCCAATTCCGGAGGTGCACATGGCCCTGAGGTTCACTCAGCCTACACCAAAAATGAGTACCAGGTTAATTCCTGGGGGCAAAGGCGGCCGAGCGTAGAGCTAACCAGTCTACCCCATCACGTGCCGAGGTTACGGATAGTGGAAGCTACCTTCCACCCCTCCAAGGGCTTTCACGGCCTGTACGGAGATGACTTTGCTTTGCTTTGCTTTGCTATGGTGATGTATATGGTTTAGTTCCTTGGTTGAATGGTTAGCGCAGTTTTCTTCGTTTCACAGGGTCCCGAGCTAAGAATGATTAATAATAATAATCTGTTCTATTTATTCTGCCAAATTTAGGGATGTACTCCCTTTCTTACCAGTCTTAATCTAGAACACTGTTAATAATAAGTACTAAAAAAACCAAACCAAACCCCATGGCACTACAGCCCTTGAAGGGCCTTGGCCTACCAAGCGACCGCTGCTCAGCCCGAAGGCCTGCAGATTACGAGGTGTCGTGTGGTCAGCACGACGATTCCTCTCGGCCGTTATTCTTGGCTTTCTAGACCGGGGCCGCCATCTCACCGTCAGATAGCTCCTTAATTCTAATCACGTAGGCTGAGTGGACCTCGAACCAGCCCTCAGGTCCAGGTAAAAATCCCTGACCTGGCCGGGAATCGAACCCGGGGCCTCCGGGTAAGAGGCAGGCACGCTAACCCTACACCAGGGAGCCGGCTAATAATAACTACTAATGACAATAATATGAAAACAATATTTAACTGTTCCGGGGATTTCGTGGAACACAGAGGTGTAAGAAGATGCCGGGGTGAATGGGAGGACAGGGAAATGACAAGAGTATAAGTTAAAGCACTACATTTTGAAATTTTATATCTTTCCTTTTTTTCATTATAAACTATGATAGATGCAAAACCTGAATAAGCAACAACAAATAACACTTAAATGGAATAACAATGAGCTCGTAAGCTCTGATAACAACAGTGGCCTATCAGATACATTAGAGACAATTATCGACACAATAATGCTTAAGGGATGAACAATATAGCTCTGCAGGTGCACTATTTTACAAGAGCACATTTGCTCCACTCACTTCAGTCTGTTACACACTCGTCTATAAATAATGACAATTTAAAGAGGGGCATTGAGTGCCCATACTAAATGGCCTTAATGTACAAAATAAAAGGTTTAACACGATCGACCATGGACAAAAGGCTAGGAGGCGAAGCAGTGACACTCATTTTGAAACTCTTAAAGCCAAAAATGGGGTTATGGCCCGAAATTGCAGGGGCTAAGCCTATACTACAGAGGGGTGACTAAAGAAAAAATCTTCAATGCCAACTGAGTGTGAAGAATTTAGAGGTTTCGAAAATCTTAGTCACCCTATACCAAGTTGAATGGGAATCAACAGAGAGTGAACACTCTTTGTTCCCTTCATTTACATGTTTCCTAGCAGGGATTTGAACAGAATCTTCAGAATTGCCGAAAATTTACATTTAAACAACGACTTTATAACTTTACATTAATCAAAGAAGTTTGAAACCTTCCCCACAAGTTATCTGCCGGGATCTATCACATGTTAAGAGATGTATGTCTACCTTGAGTTGTTGGGCCTTCCGAATGCCGGCCTGCATCCCTGCCTCCTAATTACGCTGCACACACATACTAGACCGGAGGAATGAAGATAACAATATGGCCCTAAGGCGCCCAGCTATTATAGCATCTCAGAGGGGAGGATTCCAGCACTCTCTTGAGACAGGCGGAATGCCTGTACACACTCCCAGTTTTAATTGGCTGGAGAAATATACACAACATTTCTGACTGGTTAATAACTTAAGGAAGAAGGAAGCAGTAGGAGTGTTGACATCATTGATACATTAAAAAAACATCTACAAAAACTAAAGGCTTGCCACATTCAAAAAATTGAAATTTCCTTCAGAATTAATTGTCCTTAATCCCGCCGGAAAGGGCACATAAGCCGATGGTAGAGACATCTGATGGTTCAAGGTCCAAGTATCTTGAGTTACATTAGTTCAAGATTCCTAGCACAGAGGCGCGCAGTTCAACCGGGCGGAGAAGGTGTACCACCGGTACATTAACAATAACAACAGTAATAGTATTAATAAAATAATCGAACGTAGTGATATTAAGGAAGAATCACGTCATACATTTAAAAAAATCATATCATCGATATAATACTCATTTTATCTAGAGTACATTAAAATATATGAATAGTAAGTATTAAATATAGCCTACTACTTAATAGAAAGTTTCAACAAGTATATACATTTCAAGAAGATATCGCCTTCAGTTGAGATCTGAGAATACAGGTTAGTAGGGAGAAGAAGAAGAAGAATTGTAACCCTAGAATACTAAAATAAGCAAAACTAACGAGTATGCGTCATAGAAGTGCGCACTGCTCCTTCCAGCGTTACTCCCAACAGAACACCTCCATGCAGTGCTTCCACTGACCAATCTGGATGATGTCACCATAGCATTCACTGCAGATGTATGAGTGAGGAGTGAATGCCTGGAGAGTTCATTTTTTATAAGTCACTGCGCTTTTCTAGGTATTTTTAGTATTGACGCATTATC
Organism: Anabrus simplex; assembly: GCF_040414725.1. Classification (NCBI taxonomy): domain Eukaryota; kingdom Metazoa; phylum Arthropoda; class Insecta; order Orthoptera; family Tettigoniidae; genus Anabrus; species Anabrus simplex. Next base: position 1,158,383,178 of record NC_090266.1, read on the forward strand.
GTTGGTACTTGTAACAAGTACTTGGATGTTGACGTATGCGGGTAGGTTGCTCATTCCGTATGGCGTTATTAGGCATGTGGCTTTCATGAACACAACGGATGAACGAAGGGTGAAATAGGACGAGCTCGTATGCAGTATTCTTGACGAGCTGGATGAAGATGAAATGGAAATGGCGTATGGATTTTAGTGCTGGGATGTGTCCGAGGACTTTGGCTCACCATGTGCAGGTCTTTTGATTTGACTCCCGTAGGCGACCTGCGCGTCGTGATGAAGATGAAGACGACACATACACCCAGCCACCATGCCAGCGGAATTAACCAATGGTGGTTGAAATTCCACACCCTCCCGGGAATCGAACCCGAGACCCCTGTGACCAAGGGCCAGCACGCTAACCATTTAGTCATGGAGCCGGACGGATGAAGATGAGAGCGGGGAAGACAACCGTTTATAAACTGAATCTGTGCACGTAGACTCTCCGATGACGATCCGAACTATTCACCCAGTGACCATGGTTCCGAAGATAATCTCGACTGTGATCCAGATTTACAAGCTTCTGTTGAAATTCAGCAAATTGAGCGGCCATCGATAGGGAAATGTTAAAAAGGAACTAGGAAGAGAATAACAGAAACAACTACTTCAAACAGCTCATCTTCAGCTTCTCAACTTCTTGAACAGCTTTTTGTTCATTGTGAAGTGGATAAACTCTTTGGTAAGGATGGGCATTATATTGAAAACAACTGATTCAAACACAGGAAAATACCCAAGATTGAATATAGTCCATATCCGACCAGAAGCCACGTCGAACGTAGAAGCTGATCCACCGAGGTGTTTTGAATTATACTTTATTAACAACATAATGCAAACTGCACTTCGTAGTTTTTAAATAATATATTACTTCTGGAAACAATGTGAAGTTTGCTTAATGTTTTAGCATGCATATGGACATGCACGTAAATTTTACGCATGTTTGTATTGGGCAACTACCGAATAATGTTAGTATTCTAGGCTTAACCGCGTTTTTATTAATTCCACATTTGTGCCGACCCCAGATACTTGGAATTAAAAAAGGTCAAGGAAGAAAGAGATGAAGAAAGTGATACTATTTACGATGAAGTTGCTGTTTAAAGAGTGTGAAGGACATTGCCCTCCCTCGCCATGGAAATGTGATGGATCTTCATGACGCGTTCTGTCAGACCACCTACAAGCCTTTAACAAGCACAAGAAATACGGAACATTGTGTCCTACAACTATCTATCTTATTTAATATTTTCTCATTCCTTACTTGTACGTATATTTCTCGATTCCCCAGATGAGTAATAGCACCAACGTCTTCTCGAGTGAACCAAACGTGCCTAACCTCCTCGCCTATGTACATCCCACGTTATTACATAATACGTAGTACAGTCATTAAGTTCTGAGAGTGACCGCATGATGGCTCTGTGGTGCACTATAGCGCATAGGTGGCATAGTGGTATGGTACCATGTCAGTTAGTCTCTCGTCTCTGCAAGGGAAAGCTGAGCGCATGCACTGGAAGCAGACGTACGGTCGTTTTTGTAACGGTAATTTGAATGCGCCTGTCGGACCTTGACATGTCACAGTTTGAGCAACGGGCAAACATCATGTTCGGCCAGAAAATAAGCAAAACCGCTACCGAAACGTTTGAAATGATGCAGCAGCAGGTTTACGGTGCAGATGCATTGAGTCGCAGTGTTGCGTTTAGGTGGCACCGACGTTTTGTGCAAGGACGGGACAGTTTGGAAGATGATGTGCATAATGGTCGGCCAAAAACAGTTCGCAAGATCCACGAAGTTGCAACTATGGTGCGTGCTAACCGCTCCCAATTGGTAGACGATCCCGCAGCCGTAATAGGGGCCAGCCATGGTACTTGCCACAAAATTCTGACGGATGACCTCAACATGTCTCGTGTTGCCCAGCACACTGTGCCCCGAATCCTGTCGCAAGACCAACGTGATGACCGCATGACAATTTGTGGTGATCTCATCAGTAGTGCTGACAATGATCCGACGGTTCTCATCCGCATAATAACTGTAGACGAAACACGGTGTTTTCTTTACGATGCGCAACTGAAACGACAATCCACTAACTGGAACACAAATCATCACCACGACAGAAAAAACCACGACAAGACAGGTCTAAAGGCAAGGTGATGCTGGAACTTGTTGATTATTCAAATGGAATCGTTCACATGGAATTCCTCCCAGACGGTGTAACGGTAAACAAAACGCGATGCAATTCGCCGTAAGCGACCTGGGCTTTGGCGTACAAGGAATTGGTTGTTGCTACATGACAACGCCCCTACACATCGCTCTGTACTTGCCCAAGAGGAATTTGCAAGACAACAGGTGACAGTTTTGCCACACCCTCCGTACTTACCTGATCTCGCACCATGCGATTCTTTTCTCTTTCCTCGCCTAAAAGCACTCGTATGTGGGCGCAGATTTCAGTCGTCCGAAGAGGTCATGACGGCCACAAGACAAGCCATTCTGCCAACTGCTTTCAGCGGTGCTTCCAGCAGCTATACCAACGTTGGCAAACGTGCATAACGGCCAACGGCGACTATTTTGAGGGTGGATGTAGTTCTGTGTAGGTGTACGCCGTGTAACGCGGCATCGTGTGCAACATACAGAGTCGTTTGGTTGCCTATCCTCCAGGCGTCAAGTCTCAGAACTTAATGACTGTACAACGTATATAATTTTAGTACCCAAAGCGTCTCAAGAACACTTAGAATCTTCAGACCTATTAAATATATCCCCTATCCTATAAGTGATTTTTAATTCATTTAATTTACAGTGGACGACCATTAAACCGCCATGCTCGGGACCGAATTATTGGTAGGCCGATGAAACCGACAGTATTAAAATAAATGGCCTATCCAGCAGTTCATAGAACTACATTTTAATTCAAGATATTTTAAACAATAATTCTAAGCATATTAGCTTTATAGACTTTCCGAAAAACGACAACCGCTATTGCAATCAATAAGCAATTTGAGAAAAGTCGCATCTTTCCCGCGAGCGGAATGGCGTGGTAGTCAGTTTACGGTCCAGGGTTGGTGTTTCCCTCGGACTCAGCGAAGGTTCCAATCTCTACCGCCTCAAGGTAGGGTCCTGGAACGTAAAGTATTTGGTTGGGTACAAAACTGGGGAGGAGGACAAGTACATCGGCCAAGTGGCCTCACCTGCTATGCTGAACAGAGGCCTTGTGGAGGAGGGGAAGATTGGAATGGATAGACAAGGACTAGGGAAGGATGCGGCCGTAGCCTTAAGTTAGGTACCATCCCAGAATTTGTCTGGAGAAGAAGTGGGAAACCACGGGAAACAACTACGTGGATGGCTGAGGTGAGAATCGAACCCTCCTCTACTCAGTTAACCTCTCGAGGCTGAGGGGACCCAGTTCCAATCCTCGTATCACTTTTCAAATTTCGTGGAAGAGCCGGGAATCGAACCCGGGCCTCCAGGGATGGCAGCTTATCACACTAACCACTACACCATAGAGGCGAACTATTTATTTATTTATTTATTTATTTATTTATTTATTTATTTATTTATTCATCAGTATGAAGAGAAGGTACTGGTACATCCACACGTCTTTGTCCTGATGCGAAATGTTTTGTTCTATACCAGCGAAGAGCGCCAAGCCTTTGATCGTTTACAAACAGTAACACAGGCTTTTGTGATGCCCAAGGAGTGTACAGTGTACAGCTTTTTAATTACTTTATGTTATATAGTTAGAGAGTTCGCCATCATTTGATGTCTGCAGTAATTTTGTGTGTATCATTTTACTCAGACTAGAGCAGGTCTGCACTAACATTTCTCTTTGAACCTGAGCGTTCTGTAGGAACAAACGAACCGAGTTACCGAGGAAAGTCTCCTTCAGGATGCCGAGTAGGTCGACTATCTCAGGGCTAAATCAACATCGGCCAGTTTTGCTCAATTAAGATGTAATTAAAGGAAGGATACGGGTCCTATCAATATAAGTGTGTAATCTATAGCCATTGCCATAATGTAAAGAAGACAATACCAAGTTGTTAGTTAGCTTCCTTGTTAGGTTCGTGCAACTGAGAGCTTGCACTTGGGAGATAGTGGGTTCGAACCCCACTGTCGGCAGGCCTGAAGGTGGTTTCCCGTGGTTTCCCATTTTTTCACCAGGAGGGGTGTAACATAATTAAGGACACGGCCGCTTCCTTCCCACTTTCCTAACCCATCGTCGGTGTGTCGGTGTAACGTGAAGCAAATTCAAGAAGGAAAAAAAATATGTTAGCTGACTTTCTCACTACGAAGAAATTTTGTTGTTTAATAATAAGGAAAAGTACAGTGGAAATAAGAGAGATTTATAACAATATATATTTTAAAAAGAAATTATGTTATTTTCTTTCCATTATTTTGCTCCATTATTCTTTACTCGATGTATTGAAAAAATATGAAAAATATATTTAGTATTGTAATTATGATAATATAATGTTATAGAAAGAAAATGAATATGTTATTACAATTTTCAAAATGTGTAAAGTGGAAGAAACCTATTTAACTAAAATACTTTTACAATGCAATCTAACAACGATTCGAGCTTCAGGAGGTGCATGATAGACAAGTGGCATTGCCGTTGGATTGTCAACATGGAAGCAACATTTCTAATGCCAACTAATGAATTTGAGATTTCTGGAGAAAAAATTTGCGTCCTGCTGTTCAGATTCCAAGTAAAATAGAGGTCTCATTGCTATGACCACGTAATCTTGTCTCCTGTAAAACTATAAGCTTGCTATTCATTTTGCCTAAATATTTTTCCAGAATATAATGTCTCCTCATCTTCTTTACGATGAGCCTGCTGTCAATTTCAATTCACCCTTCCTTGTTGTTTCCACTTCCTTTCTTTCCAGTTCTCCTTCATTATTGTTCCATGCTTTATTCTTCTCTCCTCAGACCACCTTGGACCGGATTTCCCTTCCATTCTTCCTTGGAATCCTTCCATTCTTAAAACTTTTTATTTATAAAAAACTGTCTTTCTATAGTTTCCTCTTCCCTTAGTTGATCTTTCTTTCTTTCTTTTTTCTTTCTTTCCTAATCTGTTTAGCCTCCAGGGTTGGTTTTTACCCCGGACTCAGCGATGAATCTTACCTCTAGCGCCTCAAGGACAGCGTCCTGGAAAGCGAAACATTTGGGTCGTGGGATACAACAGGGAAGGAGGACCAGTACCTCGCCCAGGCGGCCTCACCTGCTGTGCTGAACAGGGGACTTGTGGGGGAATGGGAACATTGAAAGATATAGATAGACAAGGAAGAGGGAAGGAAGCGTCCGTGGCCTTAAGTTGGGTATCATCCCGCCATTTGCCTTGAGGAGAAATGGGAAACCCCTTCGAGGATGACTGAGGAGAGATTCGGACATCTCCCCCCCACCTCTACTCAAGTAACCTCCCAGCTCTCATACAACTTTTCAAATTTCATGGCAGAACCGGGAATTGAACCGTGGCAGCTAATCACACCACAGAGGCGGACCTCTTATTTTACTTTATTTCTGAATCTCCCTTGACCTCTTGTATGCAGCTCGTTGCTGACTTTTTCTACCAAAGGTACTTGAATCTTTGTTCTGAAAGTCTGTTATCATCCATTCTGTCGATATGTCCACAAAATAGCAACCTCCCCTTTCTTATTGTTTGTGTTACATTTTCTATGTTCTGGTGGCCTATGTTTCTTCATTACTTCTTCATTTCCGTTTTCCTGTCTCCTCTTATTACACCGTTATTTCAATTGTTCCTTTATTATGATTTTCCTAACAAGTTGCTAAATATAAGAAGTCCCTTTCAATCCGAAGCTACACAACTGTTCTTTGAAGACAGTCCTATTTATTCATGTATTTATTATCCCAATGTTTTCCCTATATCACAGATCTGGAATTCATTTTATCCATTAAAACAAATATCTCCTCTTCACACTTGCGATCACTACTTCATTCAATCTACCAGAAAATATCGAGCAGGTAGTATTTGATAATGCCCTATTGTTTCAATTGCTATATCGTTTAACAGACGCCAGGGTGGCCAAATATGTCCCGCAAGCGTTCCTTAATGTTTCGCGAGCCACCAACACGGAGTTGTTGCATTTAAGCTGTGATGGGAAAATACAAAGAAAAAGTCATTGGGAAATGTTTATTTCAATTAAGGGGCCGATGACCTTCGATGTTAGGCCCCTTAAAGCAACAAGCATCATATTTCAATTAAAATTTAAATTACTTTTTGAACAAGTAATTGTTAAAATAACAATTACTTCACAGAATTCCAGACGTAAGGAAATCACTCGACATTATATTTCACATGGAAATGTGATGATACAAATGTTTGCAAGGGAAAAGTTATTACATCATTTTATAATTTTAAATTCAGAGACATTATGTGGCTATCATCACTAAGTGAGGCTAGACTTTATACCTTGGAACTTTTAAAACATTTTCCCCCAATATTTTTTTTAGTTAGTGAATTATAGCATTTCAAATAATTTCGAAGTTATTTATTATTATTTTATCCGTTTACCCTCCAGGGCAGGAGCGTGAGACTTTCGGTCGGGGAGGAGGAGCAGTACCTCGTCCTGGCGGCCTCACCTACTATACCGAACAGGGGCCTTGTGAATAATGAGAAGAGGAAAGGAAGTGGCTCTTGCCGTAAGTTAAGTACCAGACCAGCATTTGCCTGGAGGAGAAGTGAGAAACCGCAGAAAACTACTTCCAGGATGGCTGAGGAGGGAATCGAACCCCACTCTACTCAGTTGACCTCCAGAGTCTGCGTGGACCACACTCCAGCCCTCGTACCACTTTCGTACCACCTTTTTAAATTTCATGGCAGAGCCGGTAATCGAATGCGGGCCTCCGGGGGTGGCAGCTAAGAACTATACCTCTGAATAATTGGCTCTTAAAATTCTCATCGTTAAGCCTCGACCTCTTAGGGCATTTGCTGGAAAGGCGCTCTACAGGGGCACTTGATGGGATAATGAAAATGAAAATCCACAGCCTGTTTCCAGTCATTTGACCGGGTCAGGAATCAAACCCCGTTCTAGCGGCGAGGATGGGAATTGTGCCGGCTGCCGAATCCTGTCGCACTCCTCTGGGGCAATGATTAATAGAATGAAATGGTAATGGAGAGTGTTGCAGGAATGAAAGATGACAGGGAAAACAGAGTGCCCGGAGGAAAACCTGTCCCGCCTCCACTTTGTCCAGGACAAATCTCACATGGAGTGGCCAGGATTTGAACCTCGGAACCCAGTGCTGAGTGGCCGGCGCGCTGCCACCTGAGCCACGAAAACTTGATGGGATACGTGTTCTTAATTATAAGAACGTCCCCAGTAGTGATGGGTATTGTAGGATATATTTTACAATTATCTTAACGTCGCACCGACCCAGATAGGTCTTATAGCGACGATGGGATAGGAAAAGGTCTAGGAGGGGGGAGACAGCTGCTGTAGCCTTAATTAAGTTACAACCCTAGCATCTGCCTAGTGTGAAAATGGGAAACTACGGAAAATCATCTTCTTGGCATCCGACGGTGAATTCGAATCCACCATCTTCTGAATGCAAGCTCCCAGCTACGTGATCCTAAACGTACTGCCAACTCACTCGGTCATTAGGATACTGAGCCCTTATAGTTTCACATAACCTGTGTAGAGCATGAACAACGCAAGTTATTTGTTTCATTTTTGGAAAGCTTAGAGAAAGAACTTCGGCTGCATTTCTCATGTAAGTTGCACTATCAGTAAGCAGAAGCTTTACATTGTCGTATTTCACACAGTTTGGTCAAAGTAAGTGCATGGCTTCATTAAACAACCTAGCTACAGGGACGTGGTTTGCAGCAGGCATTTGTTTATACGCTAACAAGTAAGCATGTTCACAAGCAGTTTTGTCATTTTTCAAAAACGCCAACTACTACATTTCTTACTTTTCTTCCATTTGCCACTTGAATAATTGGATTCATCAATGCTTACACACAGTTCTTCGCACTCACATACTGCCCGAATTCTTCGTGAGGTTTGTTCGTAACATTTTTCCTTGATTTGGATTCGTCTGGAGGCTCAAGAATAGTATCTTCTAGGAAATGTCTCAGTCCTAATTGACACAAACGCACACGCGAAGCAGCCACGATGCGTTTATTTCCAGGCAAAGGCTGGGTTACTTCAGAGAGTTGATATCCACTTACTGTCTTACCACACGGTTTACAAAATAATACTTTTCCATCGCTAGTGAAAATATTTTAAAATTCGTGTACGTATTGTTGAAGACACGATCTTGTACTCGACTTCACTTTCGGTATTGTTTTGTAGGTTACATGCTTCGCATTTACGGTGTATAACTGTTATAATAAAGAACGAATGGCAGCAGACACTGAAAAATGTTTCCTCGATGTTCGAAATTCAGACAAAATCACAGGACCACAGGAATGATATACGGAGCCGAATAACTAAACTTACGGGTGACACAATCCCACTACCTTCTGTTGGGGAAATATCTTTCCAGTGCGTAGTTCAATCTACAGTATTCCCCGTCACCTCATTTCTCCGTGACTGTCTTTCGCTGACATTCTATATTCTAAACAAAATCCCAGCGGGCTGAGTAATACGAGCGAGTTAGACTCAGTCATGGAGGGAAAGAACTTGTGCAGCAAATCAAATCACTGTCTCAAGGTAATGACGTAGCCAGTGACCAGAAAGTCTTCGAACAGCCGGAGGGAAGTCGACAAACAGCCAAAACATTCAGAAATATGACGTACGATACATTGTTAGAAACAATACCGTAATCATATAAAGACAAAAATAGCATCATCTTATAACACAGAAGCATTTTCAATTTTATTCAGTAGCAAATATTGCCAATTTATGTGATGAAATGAAATGGCGTTTGGTTTTTAGTGCGGGGAGTGTCCGAGGACATGTTCGGCTCGGCAGGTGAAGGTCTTTTGATTTGACACCCGTAGGGGACCTGCGCGTCGTGATGAGGATGAAATGATGATGACGACGAGTCATACACCCAGCCCCCTGCTAGCGAAATTAACCAATGCTGGTTAAAATTCCCGACCCTGCCGGAATCGAACCCTGGACCCCTATGACCAAAGGCCAGCACGCTAACCATGTGGCCATGTAGCCGGACATGTATATGCTTATTATGGATTTTCTTAAAATACCGTACTTATTTTCATAAAATTTTTGTGAAAATATGTGTTTTTATATGAAGTAAGACTAGTTGATGTACCCGTGCTTCACTACGGTCTCAGAAAGACTGACTTTGTGGTTTTCCTAACCTGAAATCAACATAGGTCATTACAAAAACGTAAGTATGAATGTAGCGATTAAAAGCAATGCTATCATATAAAATACTCGATCAAATGGAAAGCCGCACGTTTTATCACTTTTAACGAACAGTGCTGCGGTTAGATTGCGGTGCCAATCTAATAGTCCAAAGTTCCAGAGCTGGGATGACCAGGCCGCAGATTGCCATGAACACTCATCTGCCATTATTCCGCTAAATATGCACATTGTTCATTCCAATCAGTGCCTCAGAGTAGGGATTGAATAGCCCGAATGCTATGATGATCCAGTGTGTTACGTACCAGTAGTATCAGAAAATTTATAAACCAGGGGAATGGCATGCTAAAGAAGAAAGTTATCTAACTCCCCAGCTACTTCCCTTCAATATTCAGACAGGCTGTTACACACTGTACGACTGGGCGAGTTGACCGTGTGGTTAGCGGTGCGCAGCTGTGAGCTTGCATCCGAGAGATAATGGATTCGAACCCCATTGTTGGCAGCGCTGAAGATGGTATTCCGTGGTTTCCCACTTTCACACCAGTCAAATGCTGAGCCTGTACCTTAATTAAGGCCTAAGGCGCTCCTAGCCCTTTCCTATCCTATCGTCTCCATAAAACCTATCTATGTCGGTGCAACGTAAATCAAATAAAAAATACTCTGTACACAGCAGTAATCCTATCTACCGGAGATAAGGGGCAACAGAAGACACAAAGCACATCATGACAAACAATGGTCAATGTAATGTTATTGTTGATCAATGTTATGAGCTTTCTATATTGTAGGCCTTCACATTTAGTTTTCTTTCGACTCTGTGATTTGTAAAATATTTGATACCATAAACTGTAGTTTCTTATTCACCGACTTTACATACCGATTTTCATTAAATACTGTTTACCCATTTTCTCGTTACTCGGCGCTGATATGTACTTAGTATCAAAAATCCAAATTCATGAATATCTTTGTGATCATAGCCAGTACGGTAACAATGTATAAGACATGAATAATAGGAAATTTAATACTATATAACCTTAGTTATGTAGCATTCATCGATTACACCTCTAATAAGAAATACTTGAGAATTACATTTTAGGCCTTCCCCTAAACTACCATTTCACCCAGCGTGAATAAAATAATTTACAGCCTAGACTATAGTGTCTTGTTTCCTGACTTTGCATACCGATTTTCATCAAGATAGGACTACTAATAACAACAATATTTGAGAATTGAATTTTACGCCTTCCCCTAAACTACCATTTTTCTCAGCGTGAATACAATTATTGATAGCCTAGATTGTAGCAACTTATTTCCCAACTTTGCATACCCATTTTCTTTAAAATACTGTAACGTTCCAGACGTTACAGTGTAATTATGTTAATTTTATTATGTGTAATTAATTCAGGAATTTAACGTCATGATATTTATTTTGGTATGTAATTGTATTATAATTCATGTTTAATCATTTGCTCACTATCATTTCATTACTTTGTAACTACGACTTGTAAACGAGGGCTGAATATCCTAATATTCACTTAGATTCTTGCGACAGTTGGTTAAAATTAACTTGCAGTAGATTTCAGTTATCTTGCCACATCACCGAGGAGGAAGGGAGGACCAATTTAGACACCAAGTTCTGAGAAATGCGAGCACGTGTTCACGCGTCCTAACGTAAGCTACCGTATTTCGACCAGAATTATTCGAACTGATCAACGCCTATATTTCAAAGGAGCGTCATGTTGCCATGGATACTGAGTGAAAGGACGAATAGAAGAACAGTTGATATCATGGTTTTGGCCCGTCAACTCTAATATCTGGAGTGGGGAGAGAGGTGTCATCTGATTGGACCACGTGTAAGCGACCTGTAATTAGCGCGAGAGAAGGTTATAAAAGGACGTGTTGGAGCTCGTGGCATCACTTATTCATTCTTATTCGCTCTCTACATTATTCTACGAGTTATTCTACAGCTTCTACTTGATTTTCTACTTGATTCTTCGTCTCGATACTTAGAAATTCTGAATGAGGGGTGTATAGCCACTCTTATCAGGAAGTACGTACAGCACGGCTATAAGACCGGTTTGAACCAGTCTAAGTCAATAGATAGTATTAATCTAGATAGAAATGAAACTTCAGAGAACATTTTCAGTAAAGTTGGAAGGATTCTTAATTGAGTATCCTCTCCAAATAACCCAAGGTGGTTCTGCTAACTATGACTTAGGGCTTATCTCCAATATACGGGATAAAGCATAATAGGGAGTGTTAGTTTTGAAGTCATCTTCCAATTAGTGGTGGGTGCAATTTGCAAGGCAGGAATGGTACTTCGCGGCAGATGAAGAGATATCAAAGACGACCGATGATGTTCCAGCTACAAGGAGGGAAGCCTTCCAAGGACCAGCAGAACAAGACTAAATGGTGAGCAAGCGAGTTAAAGATATTGCAAGTTTTCGCGAAGTAGAGTCATTCAATTTTTTGTTAAATTCATTTTCCATTTTAATTCAGTTCTCGTTAAACCGTCGTCATTTATATTAAATCTAATAAATAGTATTTTTCTAGTTTACCTTAATCAATCTGCCTTAATTAGCCTTTTGATTTTTAATTCTCCTGCTTAATGATTAGTGCACTATCACCCCACCCCTGTGATAAGAGTCTGTCCAAGCTTGATTATAAATTTTTATCTTTAAGTCCTCAACTTAAAGATTGGCGCCCTTTGCTTGCTTGGTTGCATTTCTCGTTTGATGATTGTTCTCCGAGAGGGGAAGTCACATAAATGCCGCTCCAACGTGTGGCGAGAAAATCATTAAGTACGGAGCAGTTAATAACAGTAACAATATCAGAATTCGTATTATGGGCAAAATTTGGATATCCACGTTTCATTAAGAGTGTTTGATTGTGGGAAGGGTCATGGCTGATCAGACGAAAGAGGAGAGGATGTTGCGCAGTGGACGGGCGATAAAAGGCAATAATGTATTGAGTTCAGAGGAAGAGTTGTGTAGTCTTGTAGAGGAAATTGAAGATAGAAGTGTAAGTAGTATGGAGAGTGAAGGCAAGCAGAAAGAAGTCAGTATGGAGTCAGATGATAGTAGGATGGGGGGCGAAGCGGAAGTAAACACTAACAATGAAAGTAATAATAATGATCAGTTAATGGGAATGATGCAGTTAATGTTAAGTAAGATAGAGGACAGTAAATCTGAAATAAAAAATGAATTGGAACAAATTAAAACAGATGTAGAACAAACTAAATCTGAGCTTAAAAGTGAATTAGAACAAACTAAATCTGAACTTAAAGAACAGTTAGAACAAACTAAAGCTGAATTAAGCAGGGAGATGAGGGAAAATAAGGAGGAAGCGAATCGGAGAATGGACGAACACAGTAAGCAGTTACGCGATCTGGTGGTAAAAAATGAACATTTTAGTAAGCGATTAGAGGACCAGGAAAGTGAATATGTACGGCAAGGGAAAAAGGTAGAAGAAAAGTTTGCGGAACAGAGAAGTGAATTCCTGGAATTAATGGGGAAGGAAAACAACTCTACTAGGGAGGAAGTAATGAGGCACGTCACTAGTATTGATAAGAGAGTTGAGACTCAAAGAGGGGAAATACGGGTATTTAAAGACCACGTCCAACAAGAGATTGACACGGTAAAGCTTAGAATAGAAGATGAGACCCGGGCAAGGGAAGAAAGGTTTGCGATAGCTGAAGAGAATAAGATTGAAATTAGGACATTGAAAGAGAAGCAGGTTAACTTGGAGAGCGAAATTGATAGGAGAGACAAAGAGGTAGAATGCCGGATGGAGAAAGCAGAAAATAAGTTAAAACAGGTGGCAAAGGATAAACAGGTTTTCACGGGAAGGCAATGTCTAGGAAATAGCTACATTAGGGAAATTGAACTACCTAAATTTAATGGGAAACAAACGAACCCGCTAGATTTCCTTAAGATGATAGAGAAACGGTTTGAAAAGCGTCTAGAGGAAGGGTCTATGGACTGGGAAGACGTTATGGAAAATATTGACCATGCTTTTGTAGGAGAAACTCGGTCTTGGTTCATGGTATATAAGCAGACGATGACGAACCTGAAAGAATTCAGAAATAAATTTAGAGAGAAATTCTGGAATGAAGCGATACAAGCTAGGGAGAGAGAAAGGGTGGTATTTGGGAGGTACAAACAGCATGAGGGAGTTACTATGACCGAGTACTTCCTGGCACATGTCATGATTTGTCAGAACTTAGATGGTATAACCGAGGGGTCTGATGTAGTAAGACTACTTTTGAGACATTTTCCGGACAGGGTGAGAGAAGCGGCCTGTATGCAAAAAGTTGGTACTATTCAGGAGATGGAGAACCTATTAGGCAGTTTTGATGCTTTAGGTAACCTTAGGAGTAGAACGGAGAATATTCAGAACTTTAGTCATCACAACGGAATGAGACATAACGGTAGTACACAGAATCACGAAACTCGCAATCAGTTCAGACCTCAGCAGAACAGCAGGAGAGGAGCATCTGAATATAGGACAGGAAATTCCCAACGGAGGCCAGAGCAATGTACTAATGAGTCCAACGTCAATACAAAAAGGGAAACTTTAAACTAACTAGAGGCTGTAATGTTAGGTCAGAATTCCAGCCTAGTGCGAAGGTAGCGATGTGTCTTGCCATGAAAGTGTTACCATATGACCTCGATGTTAGAGACGATTTGTTGTATGAACCCGAGCAGAATAATGGAGATTCAAGTAATAAAGTAGTCAATCCCGTTGTTAAATTGAAAGTCTGGGGGGCGTGGGTTAAAGTTTTGATTGATTCTGGTAGCCAAATATCATGTATTAGTTCTCAGTGGTATGAGTCATTAGTGAAACAGGGTATTCAGTTGGAGGAAATGCCTGTTAAGTCTACTTTCATCATTACGGCTGTTGGAAAGAGGTCTAAGCAAATTTGTAAACAAGTAGCTGTCCCGATCTGCATTAATAATTCTATTAGCGTTCAGATATGTTTGGTAATTCCGCATTTGATATTTGATCTTATCTTGGGATCTGACTGGTTAACGTTAAAATTGGCTCAGTTAAATTACAATGATCTTATGCTAAATTTGAGGTGGAATAATGAGGATATCAAAGTCAAGTTTGAGGAGGAAATTCAGAGGAAAACGGAAGTTAGTACAGTGTGGAGAATGAGAGAGGTTTCTAAAGTAAATGAAGAGGCTAGTGAGGGCCTGAAGTTGTGTCAGTTGTGGATTAATGAGGATAAGATATGTGGCTTGAAAGAAGCCGTAAGTAGAAGTGAAGTAAATGAAATCCAGAAGGACAAGTTATATGAAGTGTTGTGTGAACACGTGGAGATTTTTTCCGAGAAACCTGGTGTTACCCATCTGTATGAACATTCTTTTTCTGTGCTGGATAGGACTCCATTCAGCGGACCGCGATATCCGATACCACACAAATATGCAAAAGCCGTAGAGGATCAAATTCAAGCTATGTTAGCAGACGATGTGATTGAATTATCAAACAGTCAATATGTTAATCCCTTAATTGTTGTGCCTAAGTCTGATGGATCAATACGTTTGTGTATTGATGGCAGGGAGATGAACCGACGTATTGGTGCTGATCAGTTGAGATCACAAACCATTGAAGAGTTGATACAGAATTTTCAGGGTAAGAGTTGGTTTTCTACGTTAGATCTTAGGAGTAGTTTTTGGCAGATACCTTTAAGATCAGAAGACAGGCCTCTTACTGCTTTCAGTTATAAGCATAGTTTGTACCAATTTAGGCGTGTTCCTTTTGGGACCCGTACGAGTTCGGCAGCTCTTATTCGCGCACTTAGTATTGCCTTGGGAGATGATACTGGAGATTATGCTACTATTTATATCGATGATTTGGTTATAGGATCTAGTACCTTTGAAGAGCACTTGGACCACTTGGAGAGAATTTTTTCTAAATTAGAGTATGCTGGTTTTACTCTGAAACTTGACAAATGTGTTTTCAGTAGACGAGAGGTGACTTTTTTGGGGCACCGTGTATCGGCAATGGGAGTGACGCCTGAGAGCACAAGAATTGAAAAAATATTGAATACTACGACACCTAGAAATATTAAGGAGCTCAGATCGTATATTGGTGTATGTAATTTTTTCAGACGATTTGTAGTGAGATTTGGTAACTTACTAGAGCCATTTAGAGAACTATTGAGAGCTGGCAGTAAGTGGGAATGGACACAAGATCATGATATAGCTTTCCTAAAATTAAAAGAAGGATTCAGGCAGGCGGTTGTTTTGAGATACCCCATGCCCGATAGGAAGTATTTGTTGCTGACGGACGCATCTCACTGTGGTATCGCTGGTGCACTATGTCAAGTAGATGATGATGGTAATTTAGGGATTGTGTCTTTAGCTTCCAGAGGTTTAAGTGCTGCTGAAAAGCGTTATACTATAACGGAACTTGAATTCCTAGCTATCGTATACTCCCTCAGTAAATTTAGGATGTATGTTTTAGGTACCGAATTTGAAGTTAGGACGGATCATCATGCTCTTTCTTTTGTATCCAAGTGTAAATTATCATCTAACAGAGTTAGTAGATGGATACTCGCCCTACAAGAGTATGAGTTTAAGGTAACTCACGTTAAGGGAAAGAATAATGTCCTTGCTGATTTATTGTCACGTGATCCGAAGTTGTGCGAAGAAGGTAGCCTTCTAGAGCCACGTGAGGGCATTATTATATGTACATGTCTGTCTAAGGAAAATGAAACTGCTCTAAATAGACTACGTAACCTATTGGTTGAACAGTCGGTAGACGAAGAATGTCGGGAACCTTTGTCTGTACTTCAGGGAGGAGAGCAGCTCACTGTGTCGCATGGTAGGCACATGTACAAACTGGTTAACGGGTTTCTAGCCAGGAAATGTGGCGAGGATCTCTGGGGGATTTGTGTACCCAAAGCGCCACGTGTGGAATTGATTTGGTTTATCCACAAGGAATTAGGACATTATGGAGCTAATAAAGTTCTGTATGAGATCCGACAGAATTTTATATGGGACAAGATGGGAAGAGATATAAGAAAAATTCTTTCCACTTGCGATCTGTGTCAGCGTAGCAAAGTTCCTAACCGCTATTTAGAAGGACCTCGTCAAGCAGTAATCTCAGAAAGACCTGGTGACTTGGTGTGTACTGATTTATTTGGACCTGTGGTAAAGGGACAGTTCGGCTTCCAATATATTTTAGTCATTATTGATGCCTTCTCGAAATTGGTCAGATTATACGGTATGAGAAAAGCCACTGGAAAATCTTGTAGTCGTATAATCAAAGAGAAGTATATCCCTGAATTAGGTACTCCTCTTAGAATATTATCAGACAGTGGACCGCAATTTATTTCGAGAAAATGGAAGTCCATAATTAGAGAGCTAGGTATTACACAGGTTCATTCATCTATTAGATACCCTCAGGGTAATATGTGTGAGCGCGTTATGAAAGAGTTATCTCGCATGTTTAGATGCTTAGTGTTCGATAAGCATACAGCCTGGGTGGCTCATTTATCCCGCATAGAGACATGGATCAATGCAGTTCAACATGAAAGCACGAGATTGACGCCGTCACAAGTTCATTTTGGTTGTAAGCCTCAGAATGAACTAGTGAGAGTGTTAGGTTTGCCTGAGGAACCACCTCGTAATGCTGAATTTTACGTCCGACTGGCACGGGAGAACCTGATTAAATCTGGAGATAAACGTAAAAGGCAACAGAAACGTAAGGTACGGGATAACTTTGAGGTAGGTGATATGGTTTTGGTGAGAGTTCCCATGTTGTCAAACAGTGAGGATAAGGTAACGAAGAAATTTTTTCTTTTATATCAAGACCCGTATAAAGTACATAGAAAACTTGGACCCTGTGCTTACAAGTTAGCGGATGGCGAGAGCGTAATGAATGGTTCATATAACATTAGTAGTTTAAGGAGATACCTGTCGTGTGAGGTGGCTGAACCGGATTGTGAGATATAGGTCAGTAACTCGGGGAAGTTGCTACTTGTTATGTCAGACTACGAGCGGTATGTGTTTACGTCTCAATCGTGGTGGTATTTCCTAGTTGTGTTTGTAAACAAGGGAGATGTTTTGTGTGGCGGTAGATTTACGCTCGTTCATTGACGATAGATCATCTGTTTTCCGTATGTGAGGCCATGAAATTTTATATATATTTGTTTTCTGAGATGTTACATAAGGCTAATTAAAGCTGACGACGGCAAATAATTAATTTTCCCGTATGTGCATTTCTAACTTGCAATAATTTTACCGTGAGCTTAAATCACGTGTGTATTTGTGTGAAGTGTATTACATCCTGCTTCAAGATAAGGTTGAAACATTCGAAAGAGTGATAAAAGTGTAAATTGTTTGTATCATATGTTTTCCATTTTTTTTATGTAAAAGATTGGAAGAGAACGTGTTACTGCTATCTAGCAAAGAATGTCGGAAAGATGGGGAAAAAGGACAAAAAGACACTCGGCAGAGTTTGTAATCTGAATTGTATATATTATGTTATATTCTCTAGGATAATCTTGTTTTTTTTTTTTACAAAAGTGAAAAGTTGCTTATGATGGGCATAATTTAGCATCTAAACCTCAAGATGAACTGAAATAACAGACAGTCGCAATGGGAAGCAGTCTAAGAGAGATATGGAAAGAGTGAGATATAATTAATTGTATGAAAATAATGTCGCTCGTTATGGGCAGGTAATAGAGATATTTCAAGTCAATGTGGGAGTAAGTGTGTGAGTTCTCAACTCATGTGATATTTGTTAAGAACTCATGGGGGCGTATGTAACGTTCCAGACGTTACAGTGTAATTATGTTAATTTTATTATGTGTAATTAATTCAGGAATTTAACGTCATGATATTTATTTTGGTATGTAATTGTATTATAATTCATGTTTAATCATTTGCTCACTATCATTTCATTACTTTGTAACTACGACTTGTAAACGAGGGCTGAATATCCTAATATTCACTTAGATTCTTGCGACAGTTGGTTAAAATTAACTTGCAGTAGATTTCAGTTATCTTGCCACATCACCGAGGAGGAAGGGAGGACCAATTTAGACACCAAGTTCTGAGAAATGCGAGCACGTGTTCACGCGTCCTAACGTAAGCTACCGTATTTCGACCAGAATTATTCGAACTGATCAACGCCTATATTTCAAAGGAGCGTCATGTTGCCATGGATACTGAGTGAAAGGACGAATAGAAGAACAGTTGATATCATGGTTTTGGCCCGTCAACTCTAATATCTGGAGTGGGGAGAGAGGTGTCATCTGATTGGACCACGTGTAAGCGACCTGTAATTAGCGCGAGAGAAGGTTATAAAAGGACGTGTTGGAGCTCGTGGCATCACTTATTCATTCTTATTCGCTCTCTACATTATTCTACGAGTTATTCTACAGCTTCTACTTGATTTTCTACTTGATTCTTCGTCTCGATACTTAGAAATTCTGAATGAGGGGTGTATAGCCACTCTTATCAGGAAGTACGTACAGCACGGCTATAAGACCGGTTTGAACCAGTCTAAGTCAATAGATAGTATTAATCTAGATAGAAATGAAACTTCAGAGAACATTTTCAGTAAAGTTGGAAGGATTCTTAATTGAGTATCCTCTCCAAATAACCCAAGGTGGTTCTGCTAACTATGACTTAGGGCTTATCTCCAATATACGGGATAAAGCATAATAGGGAGTGTTAGTTTTGAAGTCATCTTCCAATTAGTGGTGGGTGCAATTTGCAAGGCAGGAATGGTACTTCGCGGCAGATGAAGAGATATCAAAGACGACCGATGATGTTCCAGCTACAAGGAGGGAAGCCTTCCAAGGACCAGCAGAACAAGACTAAATGGTGAGCAAGCGAGTTAAAGATATTGCAAGTTTTCGCGAAGTAGAGTCATTCAATTTTTTGTTAAATTCATTTTCCATTTTAATTCAGTTCTCGTTAAACCGTCGTCATTTATATTAAATCTAATAAATAGTATTTTTCTAGTTTACCTTAATCAATCTGCCTTAATTAGCCTTTTGATTTTTAATTCTCCTGCTTAATGATTAGTGCACTATCACCCCACCCCTGTGATAAGAGTCTGTCCAAGCTTGATTATAAATTTTTATCTTTAAGTCCTCAACTTAAAGATTGGCGCCCTTTGCTTGCTTGGTTGCATTTCTCGTTTGATGATTGTTCTCCGAGAGGGGAAGTCACAATACGACCACTAATAACATAAATAGTTGAGAATTCAATTTTAAGCCTTCCCCTAAACTACCATTTCACTCAGCGTGAGTAAAATGATTTATAGCCTAGATTGTAGAGGCTCATCCCCCGACTTCACATACTGATTTTCATTAAATTCTCTTCAACCGTTTTCTCGTGATGCGTGTACATACATACATACAGACAGACAGACAGACAGACAGACAGACAGACAGACAGACAGACAGACAGACAGACAGACAGACAGACAGACAGACAGACAGACAGACAGACAGACAGACAGAAATTACGGAAAAGTAAAAAGTGCATTTTCATGTTACTATGGACATGACCGATACAGAAATACCATTATTTTCAAATTATGAGCAATGTACAGACAAAACTCTTATCTATATATATATATAAAGTAACTTGTCCTGACTGACTGACTGATTCATCATCGCCGAGCCAAAACTACTTGACATAAAGAAATGACATTTTGAGGATACATTCATAATAAGATGTAGGTGCTCGCTAAGAGAGGATTTTTGGATATTCCGTCTCTAAGGGGGTGAAAAAGGGGGTGAAATTTTAAAATGAGTGTATCTATATCTCAACACTTTAAAGGTTTACAGATGTAAGAATTGGTATTTAGAATCTTCTTTAAAAATAAGGAAACACGTATTTTTTTGTTTTCGGAAAATTCCAATGGGAGGGGTGAAAAAGGGTGAAATATTGGTTGAATGCCTTTAATGAGGATACCGGTACTTATATCTCAGAAACTGAACATATTACAGACCTGAAAATTGGTACTTTTGATCTCTTTTAAAAATAAAGAAACACGTATTTTTTTATTTTTGGAAAATCCAATTAATGGGAGGGTGAAATGGGGGGTGAATTTTAAAATTAGTGTATCTATATCTCAAAACTTTGAAAGTTTACAGATGTAAAAATTGGTATTTAGAATCTTCATTGAAAATAAAGAAACACGTATTTTTTTTGTTTTCCGAAAATCGCAATAGGCAGGGTGAAAAGGGCTGCAAAATTGTTTGAGTGAATTTAATGAGGATACTTATATCTCAGAAAATGAAGATATTACAGACCTAAAAATTGGTGTCTGGGAGCTCCTTTAAAAATAAAGAAACGTGTATATTTTTGTTTTCGGAAAATCCAATTAATGGGGGTGAAAAGGGGGGTGAATTTTTAAAATGAGTGTATCTATATCTCAAAACTTTTAAAGTTTATAGATGTAAAAATTGGTCTTTAGCATATCCTTTAAAAATAAGGAAACACGTATTATTTTGTTTTCGGAAAATCCCAATAGGAAGGGTGGAAAAGGGTGAAAAAGGGGTTGAATGCCTTAAATGAGGCTACTTATATTTCAGAACATGAAGATATTACAGACCTGAAAATTGGCGTTTGAGATTTCCTTTAAAAATAAAGAAACACGTATTTTTTGGTTTTTGGAATATCCAATTAATAGGGGGTGAAAAGGGGGTGAATTTTTAAAATGAGTATATCTATATATCAAAACTTCTAAAGTTTATAGATGTAATAATTTGTACTTAGAATCTCCTTTAAAAATAAAGAAACGTGTATTTTTTGTTTTCGGAAATGCCACTTGGGTGGAGGGGGTAGTTAATAATGACTGAAAATGGTGTTGAATTCTTTTAATTAGGCTACTGATATCTCAAAAATGAAGATGTTACAGACGTGAAATGTGATATTTGGAATCTGCTTTAAAAGTAAAGAAACACGTATTCTCGGAAAATCCAATGAGGGGGGGGGGGGGTTAAAGAATAGAAAAATTAATTGACTTATTTTTATGAGAATACATAAGCTAATAAAAACTAAAATTGTTACAGACGTGAAAATTGGTATTTGGATCTCCTTTTAAAACAAAGGAAAACGCGTTTTTGGGGGGAAACCATCTTGGGGTGTGTGGGGGGGGGGGGGGAGTGAAGAGGAATTGAATTCCTTTCGTGAGGACACATAAATCTAAAACTGAAGAAGTTAGAGTCGTGATATTTGGTATTTAGAAAACCCTTTACTATTAAAGAAACAAGTATTTCTTGCCGGAAAATTCACTTAGGGGGGAGGGGGAGGAGTTTGAAAGGAAGTGAAAAAAGTGAATTATTTGTATGGGTATACTTATATCTCAAAACTGAAGGTAATAGACGTGACCACATTGGTGTTTGGAATCTCCTTTAAACATAAAGAAGCACGCCATCTTTTCATTCTTTTTTTTTTGGTGGGGGGGGGTAAATACACTTAACGGCGGTGGGGTGTAAAAGGAGGGGAGACCAATTGATTTTACTGTTCGCAATGTACTTACAAGGAGCCTCCGTTGCTCAGGCAGCAGCGCGCCGGCCTCTCACAGCTGGGTTCCGTGGTTTAAATCCCGGTCACTCCATGTGACATTCGTGCTGGACAAAAAGGAGGCGGGACAGGTTTTTCTCCGAATACTCCGGTTTTCCCTGTCATCATTCACTCCAGCAACACTGTCCAATATCAGTTCATTTCATTTGTCATTTATTAATCATTGCCCCACAGAAGTGCGACAGGCTTCGGCAGCCGGAACAATTCCTATTGTCGCCGCTAGACGGGGGCTTTATTCATTCCATTCCTGACCCTGTCGAATGACTGGAAACAGGCTATAGATTTTCGATGAACTTATTCTGATCATAAACCGATCATTTCTAACCTTTCCTGGGTTCATTTTCAAGAACCATCTTTTCCTTCGGAGAACGTTCTTAGATTACAGTAGATTCTGCTGGCATATAAATAAAAATTTAAACTAATTTGAAATAAACGATAGGAAAGAGATTGACCGTCCGTTCACCTCTATAATAAGGTCAATAATGCACGGAAGTATGTCATTCTTATCGCCAGAAATCCCGCACATTTGCCTACGCGCGACGATGGTGCTGGTCACATTGTCAACAATGACAATGGCAGGGGATGTAAGTTACCGCCAAGTAGCGGTCTTGCATCTTGCTGTGGGGTCCAGAACATCTATAATAATAATAATAATAATAATAATAATAATAATAATAATAATAATAATAATAATAATAATAATAATAATAATAATAATGTTGTGGACCGTCGTCAAATGTGCGGACCGCGCTGGAAACGGGTCCTGGACTGCTAATGACTAAGAATGCAGTCCGGCCGCGGGTTCAGTACCGCCAAGGCATCCAGGACGACACCACGCCGGATCTCCTGAACGATTTGATCCATATTTAAAATGCTTATAGGAAAAGATGGCAAAGATTTAGGGACCCAACTGACCGGGTAGAATATCTGGACCTAGCCCGGGAAGTACGAAACCGATTGCTGGAAAGAAAGATTGAAAAATGGGAGGAAACTTGCCGTAATCTATTAGAAAACGAGTCAGATCTCGAATTTTGGTGGATTCTCGCAGAAAACGAGTCAGATCGCGAATTTCGGCATTCAACAATAAGCATTCAATTACAAATTTCGGTATAACACCGTAGCGAAGCAGGGGTATATTGCTAGTTTTATATATATAGATTAGGAATGGTAGGAATGATAACGTCTGTAAACTAGGTTAAAACATATACAAGAAAAATTTATAATTGCATAAAAATCCGTTCCTAATAACAATAATACGTGGTGGGATTTTCTACTGGATTTCCTCACAGACTACTGAAACAAAAATTCCGTTGGATCTCCTACGTGACGTCAGGAATGACATCCGGCCTTACATCTTCCGAACAAACACCCGCCGACCTCTCCAGCGAATTGACAAATATCTGAGATTCGTTTAAGATAGATTTAATAATAATAATAATAATAATAATAATAATAATAATAATAATAATAATAATAATAATAATAATAATAATAATAATAATAATAATAATCTTTCTTCTTCCTTCTAAATCCGTTTACCGTCCAGAGTTAGCTTTTCCCTCGGAGGGATCCCACCTCTACCACCTCAAGGACAGTGTCCTGGAGCATGAGACTTTCGGTCGGGGATACAAGTGGGGGGGAGGATCATTACATCTCCCAGGCAGTCTCACCTGTTATACTGGACAGAGACCTTGTGGAGGAGTGGAGAAGATTGGAAGGGATAGACAAGGAAGACGGAAGGAAGTGGCCGTGGCCTTAAGTTAGTTACCAAACCGACATTTGCCTGGAGGAGAAGTGGGAAACCAAGGAAAACCACGTTGAAGATGTCTGAGTTGGGGATTGAATGCCTTCTATTCAGTTTACGATTAAGATGCTGGCTTTCTGAACCCAAGCTCGCAAGTTCAATCCTGGCTTAGACCGTTTTTATTTGAAGACGCTCAAATGCGCCAGTCCCGTGTCCGTAGATGAAATGAAATGGCGTATGGCTTTTAGTGCCGGAAGATCCCAGGACGGGTTCGGCTCGACAGTTGCAGGTCTTTTGATTTGACGTCTATGGGCGACCTGCGCGTCGTGATGAGGATGAAATGATGAAGACAACACATACACACAGCCCCCGTGACAGGGAAATTAACCAATGATGGTTAAAATCCCCGACCCTGCTAGGAATCGAACCCGGGACCTCTGTGACCAAAGGCCAACACGCTAACCATTTAGCCATGGAGCCGGACTCTCCGTAGATGACAAGCACGTAAAAGAACTCCTGCGGGATCAAATTTCAGCACTTGGGCGTCTTCGTAAACCGTAAAAATACAGTAGTTAGTGGAACGTAAACCCAATAACATTACATTTAAAAAATAAATCCTCGTACATATCATGAATGCCCTTGGAGAAATGGAATGTAACGAGGTAGGGTGGTTAGCTCTGTGTGAGCTGAATGAACCCGAGGGCCATGTGCTTCTTCAGAAGACCAGGCGAGTTGGGCGTGCGGTCAGGGGTACGCGGCTGTGAGCTTGCATTCGGGAGATAGTGGGTTCGAATCCCACTGTCGGCAACCCTGAAGATGGTTTTCCGTGGTTTTCCATTTTCACACCAGGCAAATGCTGGGGCTGTACCTTAATTAAGTCCACAGCCGCTTCCTTACAACTCCTAGGTCTTTCCTATCCCATTGTCGCCATAAGACCTGTCTGTGTCAGTGCAACGTAAAACAACTAGCAAAAAAAAAAAAAAAACTTCTTGAAAAGGGGAATTTCTATTCTTAATTTTCAACTTCTTGACGGGGAAACAAACTCACGTCCATCCGCCTTGGCTAGGCAGCCCCTCATAAATAATAATAATAATAATAATAATAATAATAATAATAATAATAATAATAATAATAATAATAATAATAATAATAATAATAATATATATAATACTGCCTCAACATCACGCTCCTTAGAACATAAACTTACGCAAAGAAATGCACTTTGCCGGTGGATGTCCCTAAAGTAGGTTCTTCATATGGAGTATGGATTGCTTTTAAACTGGCACTTCTCAACAACCGAAGCAACTATCAGCACACAATAACTTCAAACATCAATTTTTTTCTCAGACTTGAAAACACACGGCAACATATTATTTATCTCAATATTTGACGGAAAGACATTAATTTGGTCAAACTTCTCAGTCTACCCATTTTTAAATGTCGTCACGCTAGACTACTGCAGCTTGCACTTTATTGCACAGACCTTCAGCTTACGGCGCTTCCACAGGTCAAGGATGTTCTTTACTTGCTGTTCCGCTAGAGGGTGATTGCAGAGAGCTAATTTGCCACCAGCTAGTGATGACACTCGTCAACAAAAGAAGTAACAATGTATTCATAATTTAACCTGTTAAGGGTGGAAAGTTTTCCTCGGAGAAAAAGAAATGCCTTATGCCTATGTACAATTATAGAATATCACCGCCCGGGCGAGTTGGCCGTGCGGTTAGGGGCGCGCAACTGTGAGCTTGCATCTGGAATGATAGTGGGTTCGAGCCCCACTGTCGGCAGCCCTGAGGATAGTTTTCCGTGGTTTCCCATTTTCACACATTTTCATACCTTAGTGAAGGCCACGGCCGCTTCCTTTCCAATCCTAGGCCTTTAACCTCCCATCGTCGCCGTAAGACCTACCTGCGTCGGTGCGACGTAAAGCAAAATGTATTCCCCCCCAAACCCCATGACACAACAGCCCCGAAAGACCATGGCCTACAAACCGACCGCTGCTCCCCCCGAAGGCCTGCGGATTATGAGGAGTAGTGTGGTGGGCACGACGAGTCCTCTCGGCCGTTATTCTGGGCTTCCTACACCGGGGCTGCCATCTCACCGTCAGATAGCTCCTCAATTGTAATCACGTAGGCTGAGTGGACCTCGATCCAGCTCTCAAATCCAAGTAAAAATCCCTGACCTGGCCGGGAATCGAAGACGGGGCTTCCGGGTAAGGTGCAGGCACGTTACTCATACACCCCGGAGCCGGCAATTATAGAGTATCATCTACTTCATAAACTAAGCTTCCGAACTATAACCGTCATTGATAACAATGGATGAACATTGCAATAATGTTATTGGTTTAATATTCCTCTAACTAAATTTACGATTTCCAGAGAAGCCAACATTTTCTTTGATGTACCGGTTAATCTACGGACAATAAGCTGGTGTATTTTAGCACTGGGCTAATTCAGGGGTACCTGTAAAATTCGGCTCATAAGCACAGTGCACTCCCGGTTGGCCGGTTCGATCCCCACCATCGGCACCCTTGATGATTGCGTTCTGGTGTTTCCAGTTTTCATATCAGGTTTTACCTGTGCTAAAGCCATAGCTACAGCCCTGAGCGGATATAAAATAATATCCGCACCCGCATCCGTGAATGGTTATCCGCATCCGCAAAATGGTTTTCCGCGGATAATATAAATATTTAACTGCAGTATATTACACCCAAGGTATTGAAACGGATTGATCTGTTAACATAATACAACAGGCCTGACACCTGGCACCAGACCCTCTACAGTCACAGGTTTATGAGGTATTTTCTCTTGCGACAACTACCGACGTATTGACCTTTGTTCCTTCCTTCCATTAATTGTGAGCAGGAGTCAGTTAGGCTTAGGTGAGATTTACAGCTTTTTGGTCCCAAGGCTCTTTGTATATCACTATTCTCCCATACCAATGTTAGGGTCGCTCAACCGCACTCAAATACAAGAGTAGGCCTATACCTAAGTGAAAATACATAAACGTCATTATTTAGAAATTATCAGCAAAATTATCCGCACTGCCATACAGTTTGTATCCGCTAAAACACTAACTTCGCGGATATCCGCATCCGTGCAGGGATCTAGCCATAGCCACTACCAACCCAGTCCAGGCATTTTGTTCTTTCCAGCGTAGCCAAAAACCTGTTTTGCTTGCTGGATATTAAACACCTGACACGAGAAACCACACGCAGAGAGGTTCTCGGCGAATCAGGGAATGGACAGGACCTTGGCTCTAAGGGCTAGTTTACACGATGACACTAGGTTTCGCAGCTGACTTTTATTTAAATGTGCATGCGTGAATTGCAGTTGCGACACTGCGTTACGACACAAGCAATTTTCGGCTACTTCCAACGTTTTGTGAAGCTAAACCGGTAAATTTGAGCTCTCAAACTTCTTGATCTGTTACGTGGTTTGCAAAATCAAGTGGAGATGTGAAGAAATAGTGAAATGTCTCGTCTTGCACACAGTCCAGACGTGTTTATGGATTTTAACGATGCTATATTAAAAATAAAGTGGAATTGCAAAACTGTTATTGAATCTATCCTGGAAGGTAGAAGACAAGAACCTTGTTTATCCGGCCCTCATTAATCCGGATCTCCAGATTATCCGGATCGAAAATAAATAACAATTTATTTTTTATTTGTGCAGTATTTCTTTTACGGGGTCGACACTTCTTGAATGTCTTTTCCGCCAAGGATAGTTAAGGACAGGGATTGGAAGTTATTTGGCCACGGGTTATGAACGGTACCGTCCCGGCTTCGCCTGGAATTGAGAATGAAAAACCGTGGAAAACCATTCCCAGGACGGCCGAGGGGGATTCGAACCCACGCTCTTCTGAATGCACTGATGGTGAATTCGAAAATGAAACCGGCGCAGCATGAGAAGAAACAATGACTCATGGAGAGGCAACAATGCAGCTGGACAAACTGATGGCCTATTTAGAATCCTAGACTGAAACCACACCGGCAGAACTGTTGTTAGTAAAACGTCTTCGTGATCGTGCTGCGCGAAAACGCTATACAAATGTAAAACAGAAAAGATACTCGCACATTATTTTAGTGTCGTCGTGTAAACGAGCCTTAATTAAGGCACAATCCCGGTATTATCAGGGCTGCCGACGCACAGAGGGGTATTTGATCCAAAAATGCGGACAGAATTAATTTCGCACTAATGAGTACTCCTTTCACTTTAGTATAAGTCAGAAAGGTGTGTGGACCTCACAATCGCGATGAGCTCACCACTTTTCACGTATCTGTCAAAAAACTGTAAGTGAAATATGAGTAGTTGTAGTTGCTATTGATCTATACTGCTTCTGTCTACCCCTCGTTCGGATTTTTTCTTTTCGTTTTCATTCAGATATGTATTTTTGTAATAGGTAGTAGTTTGCAATATAATTCATTTTACAAATTTTAAAAAATGTTCACCCAGACAAAAATTTCGGTCTTAGAATCGCAATCCTCATTATCATCTTCTTCCTCATGTTCCTGGGATCCTTATTTATTTATTTATTTATTTATTTATTTATTTATTTATTTATTTATTTATTTATTTATTTATTTATTTATTTATTTATTTATTTATTTATTTATTGTATTCTTTTATATTGCGGGACTCAGGCTATGAAGCCTGCTATCCTCTCCGACCATACACCCACATGAAGAGTTAAATATACACTAAATAAATTATCTACAATTTAATATCTTAAGGTATCAATTAAGTGTTTTAATTAACCTAATAACTTAGCTTTGATCTAATCCTACGTATATTATGAATAATTACTATTTATTAACGAGGTCTGACAGGGTTTCTTAAAGCGGAGGTGGTTTGACACGCTCCTAATTTCAGCCGGTAGGGAATTCCAAATTCGACTGGTGGCGACTACAAATGATGTCCTGCAGTTGCGGGGTGAATGGGAATGCTTAGTACTGAGGTGGACGATGATCTGGTGGGAATGCTGGAAGGTGATGCTAGGTAATGGAATTGTGTGGCAAGGTATTCAGGGGTGTTAAGGTTCAGTATATGATGTAACAGGGAAACAGTGTGTAAATTTCGTCGCTCTCTTAAGCGGAGCAATGAAAATCTATCAAATGCAGAATAAATATGGTTAAAACTTGGTGTATCTGAAATAAATCGAACACATGCGTTATGTGCCTTTTGGAGCTTGATGGAAAGTGAGGCGTTCAGGTTACTGTATACTACGTCACAGTAGTCGAATATTGCCATTACCGTACTTTGGTTAAGCAGTTTTCTTACATTTTGGGGGAGTAAATATCTGAGTTTCTTAAGGGAATGTAAGGAATAAAACACTCGCTGACATATACCTATTACGTGATCGTTCCAACTAACGTTTTTGTCCATTATCATCCCTACGTTTTTAACTGTTTCTTTGAATTAACTGAGTGACTCTTAATGTTACTCAGTGAGTATGAACGTCTGTGAGACGTGCGTGGGTTTTGGGGCAGCTAAAAGAATACACTGCGATTTTGGGCATTGATTTTTAGTGTTAACATACTAACATATTCTTTCTAGGTTGTCATTCATATTATGTACTGCAGTCGGTAAGTCACGAGGATGTATATGTGTGTATATTTGTATGTCGTCTGCGTACACATGATATTGACAATGTTTAATTACTTGTGTTAGTCCTGAAATGAAGATCGAAAATAGGAGAGGCGCTAGCACTGACCCCTGTTGTATAGCCATGAAGAGAAATTTTCGCCTGTTGATACACACTGCCGGCAATCATAGAGATAGGAATACATCCAGGATAGTGTGCTTTGTGAGAAGTTAAGAGCACGCAATTTTGCCGTCAGCACGTCCATGTCAACGCAGTCGAAGGCCTTATTAAGGTCTAAAAGATTTAGAACAGTAACTTCTTCCTTATACATAGCTACTTCTAAGTCTTTTGTAACTTTAAGTAGTGCAGTAGTTGTGCTATGATAGCTTCTAAAACCAGACTGGTATTTCCCAAGAAATATATTATTTAAATATGCGGTTATTTGTCTGTGAACTATTTTCTCGAAAATTTTGGACAGAAATGGTAAAATGCTAATGGATCGAAAGTCTTTGCGTTCCATGGGATTGTTCCTCTTTGGGAGCGGGCGAACAATTGCACATTTCCAAAGGGAGTGGAATATGCCGGTTAACAGTGAGGTATTAATGATGTGGGTTAGAGTTGGTAGGATTACATCTGGAGTTTTTAACAGTAACTGTGGAACAATCTCGTCACATCTTGTCGCAGTTGTCTTTATTGATCGTGCAATTTGTCTCACTTGTCCATTATTTTCCAAAAGAAGAAGCATTTCTAAAGCAGTCTTGGTAAAATACTTTGATTTAGTTTTTCTTTATCTGATTGAACTTACATACGAGTCATACATTAATAATAATAATAATAATAATAATAATAATCTATATATAGTGTCCACATTGTTTTGTTCCTGATACTTTTTTGTTTGGCGAAAATGTTTATTTCTGGTCTCTGCAGCCTCCTCTGATAATGTCCTAATTGGAAGTAAGACGCGCTTAGTAAACCCAGATCAGTGGATTAATATTTTGTGGACTGTAGGGGACAACGGGTGCCAAGATTTATTTCTAGGTACAATTTCGTTGCAACTAGGCAGTAAGTAGGAAACTTATCAATGTTAATCTTGTGTTCACTGGAAATCATCTCTAGGACAGTACCAAATCTTTCTGTGAGACCGAAATATATCCAAGTTTCTCGAAAAATCCTTCTCACAATATTGCATCAATATCTTAAATATAAATTCTCGAATAACAATCCGCACATTTTGAGAGCCTGAACAGAAAGAAAATGAGACAATCAGTCGCAAATGTATCGCTTTTATTAATAAACTAGCTGACCCGACAGACGTCGTTCTGTCAAAAGTAAATGACAATGGAACCAACTCAAATTCAGTCTGTACTGCACGCAAAAATCAGAGTTGGCGACGTTAAACAATATCACGGGCTTCCTAATTTTCTCCAACTATAACAATGGCAACTTCATCATCAATTGTTGGTGCATTGAAACGTAGCATATTGGCCCACAGGAGTTTTATCATCTCTGATTACAATTTTGTGATTATCGGGTGGCATGAGATCCAGTGCAGTTTTGAACAGTTAAATCAACTAGTTGTGTTGATGAAAGAAAGTTTGTAATTGTTCTACAATAGACCTCTTCATTAAACTGTCATGTGCATAACGCAGATCAATTTCTTTTATTGAATTGCCCATGAAGTAAATTTGCAGGAATTTGTAGTCGACATCTAACACCGGCAACAGTGAACCTGCTCTGTGATATATTTGGCCTTGAATCTGTAAATTTAGGAGGAAAGGGTTTATTACTTTGTCCCAAATCTACAAAATAAAATAAACAAAGCAATATGGGGGATAAGTCTGTTTGTTATATGCTAAAAGAAAGCAATATGGGGGATAAGTCTCCTTGTTATATGATACCTTGAAAGTTGGCATGAAATTGTCCCGAAGTACATTTGTTGAAAGCGTTTTTATATTTTTGGATATTTGTAAGGAAATGTATGGAATCTGTTCCTGTTCCTGAAACCAATGAGTACAATGGATCTGGTGGTGGAATCAATGGCACTAATTTCACTTTGCCATTTGCGCAACACAATCCAGCGCCTTCATTTTTGGGTTTCAATGCCTTACAATTCTGGCAAACATGAGTTCATAGATCCAATAGCAACGCATTGGTAGGCACTGTAATCAATTGAAACATCGTAACTGGAAGAAGCTCGATTCAAACTTGGAAGATAATGAGCTGAACGACGCACTGCACGGGTTTGTGATATCCGAATCCTTTCAGTTTCATTTCGCTCTTCACGTTGTTGTGCAGTCCGATTAGACTGAAAATTAGCTTGGCTTGTAGCATTTCGAGTTCTTCAAC
This sequence comes from Anabrus simplex, assembly GCF_040414725.1. Taxonomy (NCBI): domain Eukaryota; kingdom Metazoa; phylum Arthropoda; class Insecta; order Orthoptera; family Tettigoniidae; genus Anabrus; species Anabrus simplex. The sequence goes on from NC_090266.1 coordinate 1,158,414,704, forward strand.
CGAAGTTGCTCCGCCCGCGTCTTATAGGCGGCATTTGTCTTGAAATGAGTATACTGTATATGGAAGCAGACACAAAATAAACCAACCAACCAAAGAAATCGATGAACTTGTTTGTTGAGATGTGAAGATTTAAAAACAATCAGGGTAACCAAAGGTCTCCAACCATAACAAACCACGACACTGCAAGCGACTGTCTGGAGAGTGTACGCGCGAAACAAAAACCCAAGGAGACATTCTTCCTGTCACAAACTGAGAACTAAGCGAGATAAAAACTTGGGGTTTGTTTTATAAATAACTTACATATCTGAAGACCATTTGCCTCGCTTTGAACCCACATGCAAATTCAATAGCAAAGAAGTTGGCCACCGACTGACTTCGTGCCTGCACATAAAAATCTCTGAACATGACTGAAAAGAAACACTAATAGTGCATGTTCTTATCGTTTAAATTTAAAAAACTTATCTACGTCTAGCTGAAATGTTCCTTTACCATCAGTGAAAAAATTACAAATATAGTGAATATAAAATAGGAGTTATAACATGATAAGTTCTATGCAATGAAGATTTTGCATTTGAGGTAACATTCCATTATATTAACATTTTCAAACTCAATTACTTTGTCAACCCTTTTTTTGTTAACGGCATCAAATGCGGCTTGAAATTTTGTACATAATCCGATATTCACCCACTTTAACCGATAACATTGATGTTTACGGATATTTGGCAAACGCGCTGGATTAGAAGAGGACAGCGCTAAGCGCAAACGTGGGAGAAGGAAAGAGAGACGAACAGTTTGAAGGGTAAAAGAGAAATGAGGCTTTTACGTTTTTCCTGGCATTTTTCCAATTTTTCTCTTCGTAAAAACTTTACTCGGACTTCGACAAATATTTGAAAAAAAGAATTAGTCTAATTGGTCCAGCCGTTCCAGAGTTTTACGCTTAGCAACACATTTAGCGATTCATTTTTATTTATATAGATAGATATAGGCTGCAGACAAAACACATAAAATTAATTGGCACTTTTTGCAACCTAAAATTCAAATGTTTAGTAAGTAGATAAGTGAAACTAACATATTAAAGATAAATCATAACCCAGAAAAGTCCGGAACCTTAAGTAATTCACTCGTAATTTTGTTAGGTGAATCAAACGGTATTTCTTTTTCAATTTCAAAGCCATCCAGTTATAACTAAATTACTGCAATTATAAACATTTGAAAGTAGTTCTAATATACAGAATGTTAGGGTTATACGTGCAGATATTTTGCTAGTCGGCTGAATATTTCAGGGCCTAATGTGTTCCGAACGGCCGTAGCAGGATACGCCGGTTATGTCATTCTGTCCACGCGTGCTGGTAGTACAGTAGCAGAGTATAGGCCTTGTTGAACCTGTTTCTTATCGCAGGCCAACACATGTTGCTGTGCACTTCCTCTAAAGGCTTGGCAAGTAGGGGAGGTTGACTCACGAGCCAGACCACTTGCTGTACTCGAAAACCAGTCTAGGGTACTCTGTGTGAAAAGTACACAGAATCCTTGCAGTGACGTCGATGATCCGTACCAGCACATGCATGCGAATCAAGTGTTGTGTAGTTGTGTGTGATTTATAAGACGCCAATGGCACTACTCAGTGATCCAAGCTGACAAAATGAAAGGAAATAGTTAAGAAGTACATGAAAAATGGGCCCAACATTTCTGTGCTGTTATAGCGACAGTCTAGGATGAATTTCTGACAATAGACAATGCGAGTTGTCTATGCTTATTCATAACATTTTCAGGTCGATGAAAGGACGGTGGACACTGAAAGAAAAGGCTATAAGTATTCAGTGAAATTGTTATTAATGAGACAAATTTCTAAAACCGTAGTTACATCCATGCATGGACATTGCTCGAAGGAAAAAGAACTACTGTGGAATTGCCGCCGGGTATTTATAATAGAAGGCTTCTTCTTCTTAATCTGTTTACCCTCCAGGGTTGGTTTTCCCTCGGACTCAGCGAGGGATCTCACCTCTACCGCCTCAAGGGCAGTGTCCTGGAGCGTGATACATTGGGTCTGGGGATACAACTGGGGAGAATGACCAGTAACTCGCCCAGGCCGCCTCACCTGCTATGCTGAACAGGGGCCTTGCGGGTGGATGGGAAGATTGGAAATGATAGACAAGGAAGAGGGGAGGAAGCGGCCGTGGCCTAAAGTTAGGTACCATCCCGGCATTTGCCTGGAGGAGAAGTGGGAAACCACGGAAAACCACTTCCAGGATAGCTGAGGTGGGAATCGAACCCACTTCTAATCATTTGACCTCCCGATGCTGATTGGACCCCGTTCCTGTCCTCGTACCACTTTCCGAATTTCGTGGCAGAGCCGGGAATCGAACCTGGACCTCCGGGGGGTGGCAGCTAATCACACTAATCACTTCACCACAGAGGCGGACAGAAGGCTTATTACTGGACAATATGTGCCGATAGGAAAAATGATGACTGAAATTGACCCGTTTAATTAGGACCACCGTAACAATAATGTTACTACCGGTACTACTACTACTACTACTACTACTAATAATAATATCTTTACGTTCCACTAACTAATTTTCACGGTTTTCGGAGACGCTGAGGTGCCAGAATTTTTACCGCAGTATTTCCTTAATGCAAGTAAATCTACAGACACGATACTGGCGTATTTGAGCACCTTCAAATACCACCGAACTGAGCCGCCATCGAACCTGCCAAGGTGGGATCAGAAGACCAGCGCTCTATCGTCCGAGCCACTCAGACCAGCATTAGAGCTTGGAGTAAGTTGGTCGTGCGGTTAGGGTAGCGCAGCTGTGAGCTTGCATTCTGGAGATAGTGGGTTCGAACTCCATTGTCGGCAGCCGGGAAGATGGTGTTCCGTGGTTTCCCATTTTCACACCAGGGGCATGCTGGGACTGTACCTTTATTAAGGCCTCGAACGCTTCCTTCCCACTTATATCCCTTTTCCCTCCCTTCGTCGCCGCGAGACCTATTTGTGTCGGTGCGACGTAAGATAATTATCGGTAATTATAAGATTAATAATAATCAGGAACTCTTGACAGTTCACTACTTTCTTTAGTGTTTTGGACAGATTAGGAGCTACGAAGTATGAGTGGGGCGATTAACTTCTATTTTCATAATAGTTAGTAATAATAGACTAACACAGTTATAATAATAATAATAATAATAATAATAATAATAATATTGCTAGTGGCTTTACGTTGCACCGACACAGATAGGTCTTATGGCGACGATGGGATAGGAAAGGCCTAGGATTTGGAAGGAAGCGGCAGCGGGTAGAGCCCCAGCATTTTCCAGGTGTGAAAATGGGAAACCAACCAAGGAAAACCATCTTCAGTGCTGCCGACAGTGGGATTCAAACCCACTACCTGCCGGATGCAAGCTCACAGCCGCGCGCTCCTAACCGCACGGCCAACTTGTCCGATAATAATAATAGTAATAATAATAATAATAATAATAATAATAATAATAATAATAATAATAATAATAATAATAATAATAATAATAATAATAACAATGTTTACTTCCCAATGGAGACGCGCCGTGTCGGAATTTTGCCCACAGGTATTCTTTAAAGTGCTTGTAAATGTACCAATCAGAAGCGGACGTATTTGAGCACCTTCAAATGCCACGGGACTGAGCCAGGATCGAGCCTGCTAAGTTCATGAAACCAGTGCTTGTACCGTTTGAGCCACTCAGCCCTGTCAACGTTTATTTTGATACGTTTAATAGGCACTGCAAAAGCAGCAGTAAGCTGGAATGCTTTAATTTACCATTAAACACGTTCTTTTCGTTTGGAAGCACGAAAGGAAGGTACATTTAATTTTTTTATTTTCATAACATGTCCCTTATTGGAATGAAGCAAAACGTTCGATGTGCTTTGACAATTCAATTCTGATACTACTCACTTGGAAATCCTATCCCATGCATTCTTTCGTTGACGTAAGAAACTTCATTTACGTACACGTCAACACGCTTTTGCCTAGCAGACTAACCGGACATCCTATAGGTTTTGTGTTTGAGCTATGTTGTGCATTACAACTATAACAAAATGAAGAAATGAAGTCCGGAGTGTTTCTTCATATGGCGAATTAGTCTCCCAAAAATCCATGATAACGAAATCACACTGTGGGAGAATATTCAACGTATGCAGTTCGACAAAAGCACTAGACGTGTCGCGTGCCAGATCGATTGTCTGCTGTTCCTAGCGACGGGGATGTGCTTGGACGGGTTCCCGCCCCCTTCATGAAACCGGGCTAGAGTTATAAGCTGCCTGCCTGACCTTCACCTGAATAATAGCTGTCAGAGAGGCGAATTATCGTCCGTACTTGTACGCGAGATACTTCGTAGTTTTAGTAGTAGTATTTGAATAATATCAGTTCATAAAAACCACGAATACCATGATATGCTGTTAGTGTATCATGCGGCAGAACAGAATACGGGTCGCTCTCCATTAATCTATCGGGAAAGTCTTCCCAACAGACAGGTGCCAAATCCAGCAACGATACGTACTGTAGACTACTGCAGCGTGTTCGCGGTACAGGATGTGTTATATCACGCTCTGAAAAGCGAGGGCCTATACGGCCACGTGTAATCCTAGACGCAGAAGAAGACATCCTGGTAATGGTATACGATGATCCCGGGCGCCGTACGCGTAGAATAACACGTGCCGTTGGTATACCAACTTGCACCATACGTAGTTCACTGCATGACGAGCGAATGCACTTTGACCACATTCAACGGGTGCAGTGTCTTTCACCAGCTGATTACCAATTGTTTTTTACAAGTTGATGTACGTCGCCATGACACAGATAGGTCTTACGGCGACAGATATATCTAAGGGTTAGGATCGGGAAGGAAGCAACCGTGGCCTTAATTAAGGTACAGCCCCAGCATTTTCCTGGTGTGAACATGACAAACAACGGAAAACCATCTTTAGGGCTGCCGACAGAGGGTTTTTTCTATTTGCTTTACGTCGCACCGACACAGATTGGTTTTATGGCGACGATGGATAGGAAAGGCCTAGGAGTTGGAAGGAAGCGGCCGTGGCCTTAATTAAGGCACAGCCCCAGCATTTGCCTAGTGTGAAAATGACAAACCACGGAAAACCATCTTCAGGGCTGCCGACAGTGGGATTCGAACCCACTATCTCCCGGATGCAAGCTCACAGCCGCGTGCCCATGAACGCACGGCCAACTCGCCCGGTACAGAGGGGTTCGAAGCCACTATATCCCGAATACTGGATACTGGCCGAACTTTAGTGACTGCTACTCTCAAGCTCGGTGATGATTTAAGAGTGGATTTCTGCCGCTGGTTAATTGATCAAGCACGCAATCCAGAATTTCTGTCAAGTTTATTAGTGACACATGAGGCAATTTTTACACAAGGAGTGTTTAATATTTACATAACTCATCCATGGGCTGTGGAACATCCACTCTCAGTATACCAAGGCAACTTCTAGCACCGGCTCTCAATTAATATCCGGATGGATGCAGTGGGAGGTCGGTTACTTTGACCAATCGTCTTTTAATTAGCGTTATTTTGCTTTTCGTCTCTCTAACTATTTGTACCGTTTTCTGAGACGCTGAGGTGCCGAAATTTAATACCACAGGCGTTCATTTACGTGCCAGTATTTCTACGACACGAGGCTGGCGTATTTGTGCCCAGTCAAATACCATCAGACTGAGCCATGATTGAACCTGCCAAGTTGGAGGTCGGAAAGTCAGGGCCTCAACCGTCTCGGATAGTCAGACCGGTACCAATCACCTTACTTGCATAAATTTGATCGGTGTAGCTATCCTTATGGCGACGATGGGACAGGAATTGGCTAGTATCGGGAAGGATGTGACCGTGGCCTTCATGAAGTTACAGCCCCAGCATTTGCTTGGTGTGAACATGGCAAACCACGGTTAACCATCTTTAGGACTGCCGACAGAGGGGTTCGAACCCGCTATATCCCACTCATGAGCTGTGGAACACCCCATTCAGTAGGACAAGGCAATTTCCAGCACTGGTTCAGAATTAATAACTGGATGGGAGTAGTTGGAGTTCGGTTACATGGACTGATCATCTTTTTATTAATGTTATCTTGCTATTGTAGGTACAGTGCGTTACTGGAGCTTTCAGGGGACGTGTCGTTTCGACTACGCCGAACCACGTGGATTTTACGCGATGGTGCAGACTTTTCCTCAACGGTGGACAGGACGATTTGGAACTATCAATTGGCCAGCCAGATCTCCCGACCTAATTCAAATTGATTTTTATGTCTGGGGGGACATGAAAAACAAAGTATATCGAACTCAAGTAAACTCTTCGGATGACCTCCGTGAACGTATTTTTTAAGCAGAAGAGGATATTCTGAACAACACAGGTGTCTTGGCAGGAAGCCTGCAGAGAAGCCGGGTGGTCACTGTGAACAATTGCTACAGGTTTTACTTCGGTATGTCAGATGTTACGCCATTTCTGCAGCGCATTTACTTGGGAGTACAGTACAGAATCGATATAGTATTTTGAAACTCGATAGTTCGATATTCTCATAATTCCGAGCAGAGAAATTGATGTAACGGTAACAAAAATTATAAATCGAGAGTTTCAGTGCGCGAGTGCCTTGTACGTGGCGAAAGCTGAACATAACAGACGGAAGACACGCTTGTTAAAATGCTAGACATTGACCTTGAACGCAGTTCGGCAGTTTCTCATTCCTACCATTCACGTGGTTTGGATGCATTACGTGTGTTCGAGCAGTTTATATTTTGTTTCTTATTCACTATGAGTTAAAACAGAAGACACTTTGCGTTGTTAAGGGCCGATGATCTAAAAACAGCAATCATCATCACCATCATTATCACATGTTAAAAATTCAATAAAATACTTGTTTTATATTCATCGCTACTGAACTTCGTTGGCGTAAGGAACTGCCTTCTTTCTTCTACCTTTACGCAATGCACAAGGGGAATCGTACCGTATTTCACGCTCCGGCGCGCATATCCCAACCAATAATTATACCACACGCTCGTACAGGTCCCGCACCGACACAGATTTTCAGGTCATTTCCATAATCACTAGACCACGGGGCTGACGAACACAGATATCTCAATGCCCTAAAGGGCATAACAGCAAATGAACCAGTTTTAATGCGACATTTCGAGACATCTCCAGGGTCCGAAACCGATGACTAGGGTTGTCTGAAGTCCCTAAGACGTAAACTAAATAGTAACAACAACAAAACCAGTCTGACGAGAATGTAACGTAACATGATATTCACTGGTAGCAGCCTTCAGCTGTCATCGTAGTTCAGTTGCTCATAAACATAAAACCAGTTTGGCAAGTATATTACGTAACATCTCGTGGCGTTGCATAGGTAGCGTGCAGCTGATACAGTAGCACATTTGCTCATAAATATAAACAGAAACCAGTTTGGCACGGATGGCACGTGACTTGCCTGTTATCAAAGGAAAGCTATTCATTCAAAAGAACAAGGCATACTAACTATTCTAAAAACACCGTATACCATTGCTCTCGAAAACAACTTCCGAGGATTATTAAAAGTTTGATATATAGTGGTTCGTCACATCGTTCTCTATTGCTACAAGAAATATCTGCACATATACCCCTAACCACCTGTATAGTATATGACTGGCTCAACGTTATCCATTTCAAAAATTACAACAATTCACTTAAAATATACTACAAAGTAACACAGAAAATGTCGCTCTAAGTAAGCCAAAACTAAAACTTTTTTAAATGTTCAAAACATTTCTTAACAGACAAAATAGGGGTCCCCACACAACGACAAACGTAAAATTCAGCAATTTCCTCAATTGTACCGAACGTTGCAGGGCTATAAAGTCCTGAAAGGTTTCAAATTGTGAGTCTTGGATAGCTCTATCAAACTAAAAGCCCAAATTTTGAAAATTACTTCCGGCCTAAATGCAGTTCCGGAAAAAAGCCAAAAATCGCTCGTTCCTTTACACGTTTTCGTTTTCGTTCAAGTCATAGATAAATTAACTGATTTACATAATACGTTCTTTAATGTGTTCCATGGCTCAACTCCCTCAGTCGCTTTTTGATTTTTGAAATATTTCCACACCGAATGTAGTTATAAGGGCTTAAGTGAAACTCTCCATTAACTCACATTAGTGCTCGTAGTGGTAGAAAAAGGCATAGGCTACTGTTATATAATCGACCGGATTGTAAATTTTATGAATAAATACAGAATATATTGTCATACTTTATTATATTCTATTTGCCTAAAATTCGTAGCTTGGATGTTTCAAGAAATGAGTTGCTTGTCTGGATTTTTCTTCACTCAGCGTCTCACCCTTGTCAAGTAGTCGCCATTCCCGTGTATTCACTTGTTTGTAACTACCAACTATTTTCCGCGGTTTTGGATCAAATACTCCTATGTACGACGGTAGAATACGAACACAATGTCTGAAGGCTTATAGACACATCACCTGTAGCGAACAGCTAATTCGCTCGGTAAAAGAAAGTTCCCTGCACCTTACCGCTTGTTAATTCTCCTTCAGTTCACTTCGGCACAGCGTCTCCTTTGTCCAGCTCCATGGATAAATGGTTAGCGTGCTGGTCTTTGATCCCAGGGAGCCCGGGTTCGATTCCCAGTAGGGTCGGGATGTTTAACCATAATTAGTTAATTCCTTTAGCGCAGGGACTGGGTGTATGTGCCGTCTTCATCATCACCATTCCATCCTCATCAAGACGCGCAAGTCGCCTGCGGGGGTCAAAACAAAAGACCTGCACCCGGCCTCTTCGGATGGGACACTACATTTAATTCCAGTGTCTAATTTAAATAGAAATATTCTAATATACAGAAGTTCGTTTCTTATAAATGGCAATACTGTTTCCAAAACAGGAAACAATAGGCTATATTGAGTGTAATTATTAACACACTAACTTAGAAACATATAATAATTAGAGGGAGGATGTTGATGACACTGAAAATGGTCAATAAAATGCTCTTGAATTATTGGAAGAATGCTATAAAATAACTACAAAATGACTTTAAAATGTTTTACGAAACTGAATTCCGTAGTCTGTTCAACAATGGTTTTACAAGTCATATATCCATGTTTTTACAGAAATAATGATCTCATAATTCAGTTGGAACTGTATACAAATACGGATATAATGATTTGCTGGATGTAGTACTAGCAATTTGCCGCCCAACCGGTCCCCGGGTCGGAGAACTTGAGAACACCTTCCACAGCATTTGCCTGGTGTGAAAATTGGAAACCACGGAAAAACATCTTCAGGGCTACCGACAGCTAGGTTCGAACCCACTATCTCCCGGATGCAATCTCACAGCTGCGCGATCCTAACCGCACGGCCAACTCGCCCGGTAAAAGTAATTTTAAAAGACTTCAAAAGATTATATACATTGATGTAAAACCTTCATGAAAGTTGAAATAATGACTACTATCCCAAAATCGGCAAAAAAGAAGTACAAAAGAGGAGGAATCTAGGGAGGCGCGTTTTAGATAGCGACCTCATATGGCAAAACAAACTTTATCTCATTTTTGAGCAATTACTGCTATCCTCAAATTCTCAGTACAGTAAGTCAGGCAAGGAACTCCTCCACTCATATTCGGAACTAATATATTTTCACAGAAAAACACTACCTTACTTCTGATGATGTTACTTTCCTCTTTCGGGGTGTCTTCGAGTACTGTTTTTCTGTGGAGATCCAGTGTTTCACTCGCGTATAGTATTTCAGGTTTGAACACAGTGTTGTAATGTCGAAGAATTTTGGTGAAGATTGAGAGGTATTTTTTGCTGTAAATGTTTTGCATTCGGCCAAGGGCAGTGCAGCGTAAGCCACTGACGAGTGCAGACGTGTTGAGTGGAGGGTCCCTGGAGTGGGAGAAGGGAGTGCAGGTGCTGAGTGCAGGAAGGCAGTGAGGAATTTACTGTCAATGATTGGTGTGGAGCAATACAGGGCGATCATAGGAGGATGGCAGGAAAGAAAGAAGAAGTGAAACCAGAAGGGTGTAATAAGGAAATGGAAACGAAAGGAGAATTAATTCTATCAGCGGCGGTGATTATAATATTGCTATGGATTGGGGGTTCCATCTGAACCCAGGTCCGACTTCCAGTGGAAATATGAGCTGGGAAGACATGGAAGCAATTAGAAGAGTTGTAAAAGAGGTGGTTGTAGAAGTCTGCCCCCCTCCCTTGAGCAACTCAAAAATATGATACAAGAGCAAACGAGGGAGTTTGAAAATATGAAGGGATGGTTGCGAGAAAGGACAGACGACACAACATCGCAAGTGAGGAAAAATGCCGAAGAAGTTGCCGCATTAAGGGAGAAAATAGGACGATTAGAAGAGGAGACGCTGAAAGTGAAAGCAATGGTGGAAGCCAACACTCTAAATCACAGGAAGAAATGCCTATTTATATATGGTGAGCCTGAGGAGAAGAGGAAGGACAAGGTGCTTACAATTTATAAATTAGTGGACCTAATTCAGGGGAAAATGAAAATTAATTTTAGTGGAGTGGACATAGACGTTGTGCAGAGAGTGGGAAGAATTAGAGGCAACAGGCCTATCAAAGTACAACTGTTCTCTACGTTGATGGCTGATATTGTGGTTGGCAATGCGGGTAACATGCAGAGGGAAAAATATGGATCAAGAGGGACGTGGGAATTGAAGCGATCAGGAACGAAAAAATTCTGAGAAAACATATGATACGAGCTAGACATCAAGAGCTGAGAGCAATTATCAGAGGACAAGAACTAGTGGTATCAAGCAGCAGCTGGAATAGAATCTGATCTGTGAATAGACTGATGGACCTAGAAATGAAGATAAAACAAGACGAAGAAACAGGGAGAAGTGTAGCGATTAGTGGAGAAGAGAGGCAAGTGAAAGATAGTGATATAGGAGAAGATGGAGAAGGTAGTAATGTTAATACCAAAAGTATTAGTGTGTTGTGCTAAGAGAGACAGAGAGAGGTGCCAAGTGAAAATGCGACCATAAACGCCGATAAGGAAGGAGCTGTGGATAATGGGGGCGAGAACAGGTAGGCCTAGGGATACAGACACAGTCACAGCTATAGTCAAAGGAAGTCAGAAGAGTGGAAACAGTGAGGAAATGGCGGCTCAGAGGGGAATGGAATGTTCCGAGGCAACCTGGAAGAGAGTAGAGCGGCGCTGCAACGAAGGGAGGAGCAGAAGGGACGAAGGAAGGAGTAGAAGCTTAAGGAACATGTGGGGAATAGGAGGAAATGATGAGGGTATTGTTACAAGAAGTATAAACGCTAATAAAGTTAGCAAGAAGTAAGACAATTGTTACAGAAGGCAGGGTGACAAGAAAAGGAGTGAGCGTGGTATCTTTGTAAAATGGGCTATGGTAATTTTATGTTATTTGCGTGTGAATCTGCGTTTAGTATGATGTAGGAATAAGAGGCGAATGGGAGGTATAAGGAAATTTGGTAAAGTAATTAGTGTGTTGTTTATTGGATTTAAGAGTGAAGTAAGGTGATTATATGTGAACCTGTGTTTGGTATGAAAAGTGAATTAATGAATATGGTGGTATAAGGTTGAGAAAAGTGAATATTTGGTGTATCGATGATGAAAGCTTGAAGGTAATTTGAAGGTTGAGAAAAGTGAATAACTGGTGTAATAATAGATGTATATGTTGGATGCTATTTTTGTGTGAACTGTGTTTTGTATCAATAGTGATTTAATGAATAAGAAGCGAGTGGGAGGCATGAGCTTGGAGAGTTTGATGTATGGATAAGAAGCGAATGGGAAGTATGAGATTGGAGAGTATGTAAGTTTGAAGGTAATTTGGAAAAGTAATTAGTGGGTTATTTGATAGTATTATATGTTTGGAGGTTTGTTTGTGTGGTAATAGAGATAGCACAGTGAAGCAGATTGAGTAAGTGTAGCAATGACATTAAGAAATTTAAATGGTAGAGGATTGCCCTGTGTAAACAGAAAAGTCAGCGCACTCAGCAGTAAATGTGATCTTGCCTGGGTTTGCTAGGAGTGGAATTGTGTTGCCAGACTAGCTTACTCAGGCAGGCAAATCTGGGAAATGGTTAATCTTGCGTAACCCCAGCGAGTGCGCAACATTGTCAAGTCAACTGATTATCAGCATCTGTCGCTCATTGTCATTTAATTTTTCCCCTATCAGTGGCGCATTTCATTTGAGTTTGTCTTATTGTATTTAACTTTATATTTTACCATTTTAATTTTGTCTGTTTGTAAAATACGTGTGCCGTTACTGCCGTAGTGCCATGGCCATTGGATCTCCGGTAAGGAGTTGTGCATGGCCATTTATCCTCACCTGTTGTTCATATCATTTTAGTTTAAATCTAGCTATAGGCTGGACACTGTTATTTTTCTCCTTTAACAGATCAAATGGGTATTTGATTACTGTAGATCTGGAGAAAAATAAAAACATTAAATTACAAAGTTACATTTGGCCGAGGGCTCTCTTCATTTTGTGGATGCGGACCTCGAGGGCCTTCTGTTCTTTTCCTGTTGGTACTACAATTTCTCCAAGATATCTCAACTCAGTTACTTTTTCGATTGTGCCAAATTTCGTGTTCAAATTCTGGAGGCTGCAGTGGTCGCACATGACCTTGGTTTTTGAGAAGGAAATTTTCAGGCCGAATTTTTCTGGGTGTTCCTTGAGGGTTTTGATCTAGCTAATTGCCTGTTGTTCGTTTGTTACGAGGATCGAGAGATCATCTGCGAAAGCGAGACAGGAGATTTTTACATGTTTTCTTGTCATACTTAATGGTTGCCAATTTCCGTGGGCTTTTAGAGGTTGTTTCCATTCTCTCATGATTTTGTCCAGGGCTATGTTAAAGAGTAGTGGAGATAGTCCATCTCCTTGAGGGACACCAGTTTTTATCTGAAAATTTTCAGATGTTTCCCATGAATTTTAGTTGGGAGGTTGTGTTGGTGAGAGTTAGTCTGATGATTTTTTTAGTATTGTTGTCCAGTCCGTATTCACTGAGTGTTTGGAAGAGAGATTGCCGGTCAGTGGAGTCGTATGCTTTCTGGAAGTCCACGAAGGTGCAGATTGTGGGTTGTTTCCTGATGTGTCGTAGTGTCAAGATGGTTTTCAGATTGAGTATCTGTTCTGCACAGGACCTGTGGGGTCTGAAGCCCGCTTGGTATTGGCCTATGAGTGTTTCTAGTTGTTCCCGTGTTCTTTGGAGGAGGGCTTCAGAAAGGATTGGCCACATGAGTTGCTACTCATGGCAAGGCTTCCATGCAGCCTATTCCAGAAGGAACACAGCAGCTAATTCACAGTATTGCCTCCCCAGTATTGTTATACTCTCGTGGCGTACCCCATCTCCATATTTATCAGCAGCTGAACACGTCTGGGACCACTTGGGAAGACAACTTCAGCAGACTAGGCGTTTTACAAGATCTAGAGAACCAGTTACAGCATTCATGAACAGGTATGTCGCAGAATACCTTACATTTCCATGCCTGCTAGTATAACAGCCTATATCCAAGCTAGCGGTGGACTTCCAATGCAGGTGGTCAGTGTTCCGCAACAAAATTATTATTTTGCTCTAATATTGTAATAATTTACGTACATCAACGTTACAAACATCCATATGAGGTTTCATGCAGTGTATTACCTTGATGCTGACTGTGGCTGGTGTGTCCACCTAGTTGTTTGTATCGCTGACGTGAGGACGAAAAGAGATTCGTGAGATTTCCTCCCAATTTCGTATTTTCTGAAATATTTTTTAAAATCGGAATTTTTTCGAAACTTGAGAGGAGTTGTAACACAGCTGCATTTGTAGAACCGAAAATACGTAAAAAGCAAAATAATTAGAATTTGAAATGTGATATGAAATTTCATTATTAGACGTTTCCGGAAGACATTTAAATGACTACAGTGGATCTGGAAGATTTCGAAATTATAGCACGTAGAAGCCTATAATCCAAGTAAAAATCCACTCTAGTCATAATCGCTGGAGTATGTCTAGGACTGAAAATGTAAAGTCAACGTGCTCGTTTAGATATTTCAAACGATTAGATGAGTCACCTAACTCCAGCAATTTTAACACTGAATCAGAAATTAGTGTTAACGTGTGATCTTCTATTACAGAAAATTACTCGAAATTAACTTTCACTTACTTACTTAATCTGTTTACCCTCCAGGTTTGGTTTTACCCTCGAACTCAGCGTGGGATCCCACCTCTACCGCCTCAAGGGCAGTGTCCTGGAGCGTGAGACTTTTGGTCGGGGGATACAACTGGGGAGAATGACCAGTACCTCGCCCAGGCGGCCTCACCTGCAATGCTGAACAGGGGCCTTGTCGGGGTATGGGACAGTGAGAAGGGATAGACAAGGAAGAGGGAAGGAAGCGGCCGTGGCCTTATGTTAGGTACCATCCCTGCATTTTCCTGGAGGAGAAGTGGGAAACCACGGAAAACAACTTCGAGGATGGCTGAGGAGGGAATCGAACCCCCCTCTACTTAGTTGACCTCCCGAGGCTGAGTGGACCCCGTTCCAGCCCTCGAACCACGTTTCAAATTTCGTGGCAGAGACGGGAATCGAACCCGGGCCTCCGGGGGTGACAGCTAATCACACTAACCACTACACCACAGAGGAGGACGAAGTTAACTTTCCCTAGAATTAATCATATTTCCTATGCAACATTTTAAATGTGATTGCCTTCAAATTTGGCAAAAATGTGCATTCGTAATTTTTAGTATCCATTTTAATAGTAGTTAGTAACTTTCAGAAATATTTTGTGCTAAATTATGAAAAAATCGTTTTTGTGATATAATTATTCTTCCTGGTCACGGTTCGATTCCAAACGTCATGACCATTAATGTAATTATGAGGACGATACTCCACAATGTATCGCGTTCTGATTCTGTTTCCATTATTCTGCCAAGAAATATTACCACCTACTAATTTTAAAGTTGTTGACAATATAAGGCGGTCTAGAAAGCCAATAATAATGGCCGAGAGGATTCGTCGTGCTGGCCAAACGATACCTCGTAATCTGCAGGCCTTCGGGCTGAGCAGCGGTCGCTTCGTAGGCCAAGGCCCTTTAAGGGCTGTAGTGCCATGGGGTTTGGTTTGGTTTGGTTTGGTTTGGTTTGGTTTGGTTTGGTTTGAAAATATTAGGATCGAACTGAAGTAATGGATATTATAATAAAATGTATTCCTTCAATATTTCTAGCTATGTAATTAATTTTCAAAATAATAAACAAAAACTAATTGTTGCACGTGGAATACTTTGAAAATGGAGTAAGTTTTTAAATATGTCTGATTTCGAAAATAATTTCTCTATTTAGGTAAAATTTTAACGCTTTCTTAAGTAGAACCATAGCAATGAACTTCTAAAATTCCTCGGAGATAGGACGAAGTAAGTTACAGAAAATGTACATTTTAGTAGGTTCTCCCCTTAAGAAGAGTCGGAAGTTTAGTCTGTAAAGGAGTTCTTTAACGTCCCAGAAATATACTGAAATGGTTCTTGAAATAACCGTAGGATTCAGTACTGACACCTGTAACAACTGAATGCGAGCGTTATCTCAACCACAGAGTTCAACTCGTCTCAAAATGGGCATTTCCTCTGCTCAAGGTTTGGTTGTACCGTCTTTGTCTCTGAGCTGTGTAGTTTACTTGCATGGGCATATTTATAGCAGACGGCGTCGTAATCTGTTTTAATGAGACACTCAGAATATCCTTCCCAGACACAGTAACTGTTGGTCGTCCAGGAAGGGAAAGTAGGGGCCATAAGCCAGCTACTACATGGAATGGAAATCCAAGCTTAGTGACGCTGCTCGAGACCAAACAGGTCCAGATAAGAGCTGATAGGCGCGGGGAGGCTGATGTTTCTCAGAGCCTCATCACAGGCGCTCTCACGTGAATCTCAACTCCTAATGGTTTGAGTAGCACAAGAAACATAGAACAGTCTCCGCTGTAATAACAATAAACAGCAAGCTTGGCGAGTTACTTAGTTGTATGCCATAGAGCAGCATCGGCCAAACTACGGCCCTCGGGCCACATCCGGCCCATCGACCACTTTTAAGTGGCCCTTGTAAGTATTCAGTGTTTAAAAAACAGAAAAATTTTCATACAATTCTAGTTATTTTTAAGTTCAATGTCTGGTAATATTTTTTACACATACATCACATAGGAGCTGCAACTATTTTCTTGGTTTTGGGTAAAAACTTTTAACAATTGCAATAATCATTATTGTTTATGGAACTCTTCTCCGAGGAATGAATGACAGTGGGGGTAAACGGTAAGGAAACTATTGTTAGAATTACACTCATGTTCACAAAAACCAGAACACCTTGAAGGACTAGAGATAGGAAGTTTATATTCCCAGGACATGTGCAATAGTACGTTCTGAAGAAATAATTAGCATGTGAACCATGTCGGCCCGCAGGTTCAAGGACCACATCGATATCATGGCACACCACCACCAACTGGTAAAATGTGTCTGCGGCTGTCATTGTAGCTATAAACCGCAGGTACTGTTGGGAGATCAGAAGAATGCACATGCCCGGTGAGGCACGGGGCTAAGGGGTTTTCACTAGCAGAGCCAGTGACGCAATGGTTACCTTAGCAACTCCGCTACTACCCAGGCGACTTTATATTATCTTCTACTGGCAGCTCTTCGCTCTTGTCAGTTGTAATCCAGCAAACTGCAAAGTGTGAGTCAATGGTTTCGTGTAGCAGTAAGAGTAGATAAGAACCGATCTGTCTGAGCAGAACAGGAAGTTCGTGCTTGCAGGCCACATTCGTCATTCTTGCATTCTTCTCATCTCTACACAGTAATGGATCAGTGTGACTTCAGCAGACGTGCCTCTCAGACGTATGCGAGAACCGTACCACCAAATGAGTAAGTTTGAATGAGGGCGCATTTTGGCATGAGAACGTGGTGCATCCATTCGGAAATTGCTGCTCGAGTGGGACGAAGTGTGTCAGCAGTGCAACAGGTGTGTACAGAATGGTTCACAGAAGGCCGTAGAACACGACGAGATAGGTCTGTTCGCACCACCTCATCCGAATGGCATTGCAGGACAGATCTGCGACCTCCTCAGCTATGGCGCAACAGTGGAATAGTGTAACACATCGTACACTATCAGGAATGACAGTCCATCACCGTTTACTACGTCCACTTCTCCACCTACCCTTGACTAATGTGCGTAAACAAGCTAGATTGCAATGGTGTGTGGAACGACGTCACTGGGGACAGGAATGTCAGCAGATAGTGTTTTCGGACAAATCCAGGGTCTGTTTGTTTGAAAATGATGGCCGCATTTTGATTCGCCGCAGACAGGGGGACAGGCATCACACTGACTGCATTCGCACAAGACATACAGCGCCAACTCAAGGCCTTATGATGTGGGGTGCTATTGGGTACAACCACAAATCACATTTGGTGCGTATCCAGGGCACTGTGACCAGTCTGATCTACGTGAATGACATCCCCTTTCTGCACGACAACCCAGACGTCATATTTATTATTAACAACTGACTTTACGTCGCACCGACACAGATAGGTCTTATGGCGACGATGGGACAGGAAAGGGGTAGGAGTGTGAAGGAAGCGGCCGTGGCCATAAGTAAAGTACAGCCTCAGCATATGCCTGGTGTGAAAATGGGAAACCACGGAAAACCATCTTCAGGGCTGCCGACAGTGGGTTTCGAACCCACTATCTCCCGAATACTGGATACAGGCCGCACTTAAGCGACTTCAACTATCGAGCTCGGGACGCCATATTTCAGCAAAACAATGCGCGACCATATATTACTGCACGAACACGTGTCTTCTTGTTGTCACAGGATGTCGGACTGTTGCCCCGGCCCGCCTGATCACCTGACTTGTCGCCAATCGAAAATATGTAAGATATGGTGAAACGACGGGTGCGGCACTGTGACCCAATGCCACACCAAAGATGAACTGTGGAACCAGGTGAATGCAACATGAATGGCTATACCCCAGGACGCCATACGTGCCTTATGCGCGTCGATGCCATCACGCATGAAATAAGTTATCAGCGCCTATGGAGGACCCAGTGACTATTAGGCAACAGGGCACATGCTGAACCTAGGTGACTGAAATGCTAATCGTTTCTGCAGATCATACTAATGAACATGTCTTGTGAATATGAACTTCCTATCTGTAGTCTTTCAAGGTGTTCTGTTTTTTTTTTTTTTTATGAAGATGAGTGTATAAATGAGCAAATACAACAAAATAATGTTATTTCACAATGTGAGACCGAAGAGAGAAATAGGACAACTCCCTGTTGGTGGGGGACGCAGGCGAAGAACGCGCCCACAGTATCCCCTGCCTGTCGTAAGAGGCGACTAAAAGGGGGACCAAGTAATGATTGTATTAGAACCATGAAACTACTTGTGATTAGTTCCATCAAGCTGGGAGCACCATGGGTCGCCTTTACTTGCGAGTAGTACCACTATGTTAGGTACACAATAGGTTTGTGATTAGTAGCAGCAGAGAGTGGTTCACTGTGGGTTTCCAGTATCTGTGATTAGTACCACTATATGAGCGACGCCGTGGGTCTGCGTTGCCTGTGATTAGTACCCACTATATGAGGAACACCACGGGAATACCGGCGTCCGTGATTAGCTGATTAGTACACCTAGGTGATGAACACCATGGGATTGCATTGCCTGTGAGTGGCGCCATTATGTGAGAAACACCATAGGTCTGCGTTACCTGTACGGCATACAATACGTGTGAGTAGTACCATGACAAATACCATGGTAGTACCTTTATGAGCGACCGTTGACCTGGATTTTGGACCCCTTTAGACAACAAGCATCCTCTATTCAGGATTGTGCTTTAGGAACAGTTCCTTGGTCAGTAATTACAATTCTTTATGATAGTTTCTCGGTCGGATCCACTGATTGTTTTAAATTCATATCCATCGGTTCATTCTTCATCGCATTTTTATTCTGGTCAGTGGATGATTTTGAACTTTTTAATTGTCATTACATTTCGTACCATTAGGGGCCGATGACCTAGATGTTAGGCCCCTTTAAAAAACAAGCATCATAAATAGGACAATGGAAAACTGGGCTAAGGTGGTAAGTTATTTTTTTACTCATGCAGTAACAAATGTGAAGGAAGTGTACTGAATGAAATTAATGCAAATCATTAATCTAATCAGTACATATCAAATTGCTAAAAAAGTAAAATTTACAATCACGAAGAATTACACTTATTATTTGATTAAAATAAAAATGTCTACAGATGCCTTTCTATCCTAAAATTAAATTATTTATTTTCCACTGCATTTTTCACGACGATTCCTATTTTTTCAGTCGCTCGCGATTCGTAATATAGCTGGCCGTGTAAGATGCAGAGATTACTGTTACAGTGTACGAATGCTTGTGAAATTAAAAAAGCTAGGTTATTCATGTGAGCAAATCCCAGGATCATTTATATAAGCGCAGATGTTCAGCGAAGACTGGACGTGTCACGAGACTTCGCTCGCTCGTGCCCGCGCCCGGCCTGTCTTTCTTGTGGCCTTGAAGAACAAGCCCAAGCACAGATCCTTAGAAATAGCACTTAGGTTATTCTTCTGTGAGTACCGTTATGTTATCCTCGATTATATCCTTCAGTTTTTCACTCTGCTTTCTCAGTTTGATCGCCAAGTATTCTTCAACTGATACAGTATATGTGAGCAAACATTCTCCAAGTTGAAGATCCAGAAATCAAGATGTAGATCGACGCTGGCGCTGGTCCACCTCTGTAGTGTAGTGGTTAGCGAGATTAGCTGCCTCCAGGGTAGATTTCTCCCTCGGACTCAGCGAGAGATCCCACCTCTACCGCCTCAAGGCCAGTGTCCTGGAGCATGAGGCATTTGGCCGGGGAGACAACTGGGTAGGAGGACCAGTACGTCGCCCAGGCGGGCTCACCTGTTATGCTGAACAGGGGCCTTGCGGGGGGATGGGAAGATTGGAAGGGATAGACAAGGAAGAGGGAAGGAAGCGGCCGTGGCCTTAGGTACCATCCCGGCATTTGCCTGGAAGAGAAGTGGGAAACCAAGGAAAACCACTTCCAGGAGGGATGAGGTGGGAATCGAACCCACCTCTACTCATTTTACTTCCCGAAGCTGAGTGGACCGCGTTGCAGCCCTGGTACCACTTTTGAAATTTCGTGGCAGAGCCGGGAATCGAACCCGGGCCTCCGAGGGTGGCAGCTAATCACACTAACCACTACACCACAGAGCCAGACTATTTATTTATTTATTTATTTATTTATTTATTTATTTATTTATTTATTTATTTATTTATTTATTTATTTATTTGAATTAATGGAATCGGCTGGGTCGTTGTGCAGGTTGCCCACCACATACAAATATAAATAATTTTATACTTTGTCTCTCTTTATAATATTAATACAGGATATAAACTTTCAACCATGAAATAATAATAATAATAATAATAATAATAATAATAATAATAATAATAATAATAATAATAATAATAATAATAATAATAATAATTGTACCGCGAGGTAGGTATATCCACCCTGTTCATTCAAATGAAGCTCTTTGAAAAATGCCATCTGATATATGAAGGTTGCGACAACTAGCGCAAGAAGTTTGAACTTTTCTCTACAGATATCTCTACCAAAAACAACGTATGTTAAGCCCTCTAGTGTTAAAATTCTAAAGTATTTTTTAATTTTAAGTTTACTACACTGAGTTGATCATTATCTGTTTTTGGTGTTTTACAGTATGCAACACTTCTATCTTTGTCCGCCAACTTCAAATATTGACCAATATAAACTTTTGTATATTTATTTTTAGCCAATAGGATCCGTCTTGTATCTTTTTGATTATCCATAAAATTTAGAGATGTGTCGGGCTTTAGCCCAGTGCTCTCTAGAACCTTCATCTTGGGTATAAAAGCTGGCACTTTTTTGATCGTCCAGTCTACTGAGTGTGTGTTAATAGAGGAGGCGGGGGCGTCTCGCCCATTATCGAGTATTCCAGTTGATTAAGGTAATTGCAGTCATTTAATGACTACGGGATAGCCCCTGAAAGCTAGCTGGAGCGGAAGGTTTCCAATCTTTAATAATGTAACTTTAAATTTCCATTTTTCAATAATGTAAACTCTATCTTCAAAAGTAAATCTCAAAACTAGCCTAGAAACTTAGACAAAATTCGGGAATGGAGAGTGTGACACCCTATCAACTTGACTTTGAGGTGACTATGGCCCGGTTGTATAAAACATTTGATCTGAGTTTAACGAGGAAAAATGGTTGCCAATCAAGTTGAACTTCGATTTTCCGTTGTATAAACGCTAATCTAAGATCATCTCGTCTCGATCCAAGTTCAGATTTGACTGCCGAATATTCGTCGGTTAATCTCGTTGAACCTAGATCATTATCATTCATATTGAACATTGAACTAGACCTGAAGACTTGAGAAGTGTTTCCTTGTGTCGTATCTGTGTAAGAATACTTTACCTTAATAATATCGAGGTGAGTTATAAATATCTTGAATGCTAGTAGCTAAATAATATTGCTAAAGATCGCTCGATTCTTTCAGAAGTGAGGTTATGTGAATATCATATAAACAATAGCCTACTCCAATACCAACACGTTGTTGTTACTTAGTTTTATGATACTGCTTCAATAATTAATTATTTTAAAATATGTTTCAAGTTTACAAAACAAAGCAATTGTATAATATATCTATTTTCTTTAGCAGGGCTGTCAGATTTTTCCGACTTTTCGTCTGATGATGAAGAGTTGATTATACGACGAGCTCCTCGCGTCTTTCGGCACAGACGGAATCCGATGATTGAAATGAGTGAACAAATGTTCAAAATGAGATTTTCTTTATTGAAAGATGTTGCGGAACGACTGGAATTAAAGTTAAGGGACACACTACAAAAACCTACTCACAGAAATTATCCCCTGTCACCCATGTGTATGTTACTAATAACTCTTAGGTCTTATGCTACAGGAAGATTTCAAATGGTTCTTGGAGATCACTTTAACATTGACAAGTCAAGGGCTTTCTCTTTCAACTTTGATGTCACCATATCGGTTCTTTTATTTTCTATTATGTTTGTACCTTGAGAGTACAATATCCACCAGTTCGTCCTTTTCTTTCGGTGTGAAATTCGCAGAACGCTCCTTTGAAGTTCCTTCCATGTTTACTTCGCGAGATTACAATATTATCTTCTTCTCCTTCTTCGACAGTCACGGCAGGGTCAATCGCACCATTTAAGTATTATCCGACGGGCCGAGCTATTTCGTATTCATTTGTTTTGCGGTGTTGCCACGTCCACTTTTTTGAACTCCGATTACATTTGAACTACACATGTGTAAACCGAGTTCAGTTTTATACAACGCGATGAAGTCGTAATCTCAGTTCATTTTCAGAACTAAGTTCTTAATTGATCTCCAGTCAGATGTCTTTATACAACCGGGCCTATAACTTTGTAACCGTTTTCTGTCTGTAGCTTTCGTAACTTACATTTTCTCCATCTAGTCACCTCAGTAGTATAGGCTTAGCCGCTGTAACCTCGGCTCTGAAGCCCAAATAGGGTTTTAATATTTTTTGTGCAAATTTCAAGAAGTGCAAGTACCTGCCACCGCATAATTTTGATTTTTGGGTCAGTAACTTTAACCTGTGTTTTTTTCTCCCACAAAGGCCCGGTAAAATGGATATTCGATACTCTTGTAAAATTCAGTCATTTATGTTAAGAGGTTAGACTGTTGACTGTTCAAGACAGTGAATATCGTTTGAATTGTAAAATGTAGGTTGTGCCTCGAGAGGCCTGGAAAGTGTAAATTTTAGCGATCGAAGGTGCTCTGGTTGTAAATATAAAAGGCGAAGGTTGCCTTGAGAAGGCAGTAAGGGTATAAGGTTCTCCTAGATGAATTCATAGAGCATAGATGCTCTTTTTATTCAGTAGAGGTGTTAGTGTAAATATTGAATGGTGCCTTTTGGAAGGCGGTAACGTTGTGGTCTCCTAGATAATTTTGTGGAGCAAAAAAGTGCTCTTGGAAGATTCTACGTTGTAAATGAAATTGGGAGACCTGTCTCCTTGACTATTGAGGGGATGGAGTAACATTTGTAAAACTGGGAGCTTTAAGCTCATATTGTTAATGGGCAATTTTGTTGATTTTTCTCAGTTATCCAACCTTGTATCTAAGCTAACGAGCTAGTTCTGTACCTGAAGTCTTGTTCTGTCGCTGAGCGACTTGTTTGTTAAAATTTAGCATCTGAACAAAAAATATATATATATATATATATATATATATATATATATATACAGGAAGGAAATATAGCTCTGATTTTAAAATTTTAAATTAATCTTCTGATTGCCTCATATAGACCCATTCATGCCCGCACCTTCTTTCACCTCTGTTCACCACGGTATCCCCGTCAGAAGGCCAGCGCCTCAACCGACTGAGCCATTCAGCCCGGCCCACTGCATAGTGAACTTACTCGGTATTATTATTATTATTATTATTATTATTATTATTATTATTATTATTATTATTATTATGCAGTGGGGACTGAGGAACTTAGACGGAAGAGGTCTGGCCTTTCTAGCTCAAGTTGGTGTGTTTGGTCCCTGCTCAGTCCGGTGGTAATTGAAGCTGTTCAAATATGCCAACCTCGTGTCGGTAGATTCGCTGACACGTAGAAGAATTCCTGCGGAACGACATTTCGCCACCTAAGCGTCTGCGAAAACTGTAAATGCAATTTTCGGGACATAAAACCAATAACAGTTTTGTTATTACTACACAATTTTGGGTGGAGCAGATGCAAGCTTACATTTGGGAGATGGTGCGTTCTAAGCCAAACGTCGAGAGCACTGAAGATGTCTTTCCGTGGTCTCCCACTTTCACACCAGTAAAATGTCGGTGTTGTACTTTTATTGAAGCCATGACCATAACCTTCCCAGCCCAAGCGTTGCCGAAAAACTGTATACGTTGGTGCGATGTTAAACCACTACCAAGCCTTGGCTGAAAATTTTTGGTTCTTTGTTTTGACGCCAGATGAGAGCTTTGATATTCCTGTCCTCCAGCGGCTTGTATCTTCACAGTCAATACTGCGTCCTTAGCAGGGAAGTAGAAAATTATATGTTGATAAATTAGAATACTCAGCGTTAGAATGTGAACGGATGGACACCTAACGCATACTCGAGGAGTTCTCTTCTATACCGACAAAATTGTGATATAAAAATCTTATTAGATACAAATACAGTATGTTTACGAAGTGCAAAACTTGTTGCTGGGCTGAAAAAGGAAAGTGGAATTAATACTTTTTTTTGTAACACTGCAGCAAGTTTACTGGTTTTAGTTTATATGATTTGAGAAATCTGAAAGTGTCTACTTGATTGTAGGAAACATTTTATAATGTGCTTGTTTCATTCCAAATGGCTTAACTTCTCACATCAAGTCCACACTGAAAGGCACCGCTTGTAGCTAATCGGATTGTCGTATTAGGCTACTGTAAGCTTTTGTAACATTTGAATTCTCGCTAATGCTCTCTCTCAAAAATCATTAACTGGCCGTTTTATATTAATAGCAGTATCACGCTCAATTGCCAATAGAGCGTATTACGATAGCCCACTCTCTTCTTACTCTCGAGGGTTTTGACGGAATTATTTCAGTCATTGCGAGGAAGAAAATGATCGTTCTAGTGAAAATGTTTCTAACGGATGTGGGGATCAGAATCGGAATAGTTCACAACTACAAGGAAAACAACTTTTCAATGAGATGTGGAGCTCTATACTTAATGTTTTTTACTTTTCTTGGAATGTTTTCGTACAATAGAATCATCCACTTTACGATTTTATTTGCTACATCTTTATCAAATATTGTAGTAGGTAAGGTGCTAATTTCTTAAATTTAACGTCCATTGTGCAGACATTAAACTCGGTAACACTTGCTGGGGAGCCTCCTCTGAATGTCTCAGCGTTGCCTACTCTGTTCCTGTGTGGCTGGAGTGTGCACATATACAACAGGTAGATGCCAAGGTAAATGATACAAGGTGCTCTATCGCTGGCACCCCTCATGTCAGTTGTTATGCCTATGTACTCAGCCACATTCAACCACCACACCTAAAGAGGACGCAAGCACTGCCGAGAGAAGCTAAGATGATCTGGACAACACCCTCATTTCCTCTTCACAAGGAATTTTGTCGCTCACCATATCAGCGCCTTGTATCTCGGAGAAACGTTTGTATTATTGTTGCCAGACTCATGGCGGACCGGTCTGATATGAACAACCACTTCTACTAAAATGTTTTCAATGCTCCCCTGAAGGGGGAGGCGGGCCTCTTAGACGGTGACGCCGTCTCTCAGGCTGGGGGATTTGTTACGGTGAAGGAGATACTCGGAGAACGTGTCGGGGTTGGCGGCCGTGGCCTATACTAGGAACTGTCCCGGCATTCGCCTTAGTGCAGGAGAATGGAAAACCACGGAAAACCATTCTCAGGACAGCCGACGGTTGGGGCCAGCCATGAGGTCCAGCCCTGTCCCGTCTCCCGAACGTAGAGGCGTAGAGCCACGGTAGAGCCTTGGCCACCCCTCCTGTGCTCGGTTGGCCGGTCAGAGTGCAGAGGTGTTGGACCACGATCCAATCGTGGCCATTTATGGGCCGAGACGCACTCTGCACCTAACGACCTGCTGACATTAACCAATCATGGAAAGAAGAGTGGTCAAAGAAGACTTCTGGAACACCTGCACATATTTTACATCCGACGAGGAAAATGAAGGGTAATGACCTTCCAAGAACACACCGATGCCCTCTCAACAGACCAAGAAACGAGAATGGTCGATCAAACTACCTTCGTCATAATCAGGGATGCCGGGCGTTTTCAGAGTCCAACTGTGGTGAGGAAGAGCAGACCATTGAGCTGTCCTCTGCACTGTAATCCTTATACCATGACCTAGTGAGGCCACTCACCGAGTTCAAGCGCGCTCCCGCAGAGCGGCGCTAGTGGAGTCAATCACCAAAGCTACACGGTCAGCTGTTTTACACTGAGACGCAAATAACCAAATACAACACCTAATTATTCAGACTTATGAATAATACTATCAGAGAGTTGTAAATAAAATTTTCAGTCCCCACGAAGAAATATTTTGGACATTAATAAGAGAATACACGAGATAAATTAAACATTACGAAAAGCGAAAGCAATATTGTGCTTTACATACTTCAAAAAATGACTTTTAAACAGAGCACATAAAATATTAAACATTCCGTGTTCTTAATCCACCCTTGTAGCAAATTAATCCTAGCTCTGAGTGAGGAAACAGACAGTTAGCTGGTATTAAAGTACGTGTTGCGTACTTTAGTCGCCTTTTGAGAGACACTATTGGTTGTGGGCATCGGTAGGACAACTAGACTGGCCGTGAATTTGACTAAAACTAGGCTGACCTTGAACTTGAACTTCGCCGCTTATTGTTGCCATCACTGCTTTACTTACATCGTCATTCCTGTCCTTCTGATACTGTCTTCATTCTTTTCCTACTGGGTGCCTTTCTTGTTTTTACCTCAGTGGAAAGGTATTGTGGTAAATTTGGAAAAATATGAGGCACCGCTCCTGGTTTTAATTTCAACCTCACACGAGGAACTTCAACGTTTTCACCGTTCACAACGAAACAGTCCACCTTTATAATTCAATCTGCTGAAAAATGTAGGTCACATAATCTGCTCTTGGCTGACAATTGCTTACCTTTACGCGGAATAACTCTCGTCCACTTCGCAAACAGTTTATTTTCTTTTGGTGGTGTAAAATATCGTCTACCATCAGGCTTCTTTCCGTAACCCGATTTACAACCAGGAACAAAACAGTAGGACATTTTCTCGAAATAATAGAAAACTAGTTGATTCCACACACAAAGCTCTGCAAAGATATTAATATAGACTTTCGAAAAGTATCAAAACAAACAAATACCCTCGATAGGCGTTAAAATTGTTACCATGACTTCACACACGCACGCTATTACCTTCGGTGATTATTTGGCGCACGTATTGTTGCAGCTAGTTCGTTGCGACTACAGCGCCATACAACGGTGGGGCCACCAACAACAATGTTGCAAAAGCGGAGTGATCACACTAGGTATTCTATTCGCCAAGCTTACACCTTAATTATATTTATGATCTTACTCCTGATGTTGTAGCTGGCTACAAAATGTAAATATCGATTTGTAAACTTATTTATTTTCATCCATTTATATTGCTGCAATAGTGCCAAAAGATTAAGTAAATAAATATAGAGAGAAGATAAGAGTTTACTACAGTTTTATGGCGAAAATTATAACAGGTTGGAGAGGATTCAACCAAATATATGCGGTCGTCTTCAGCAACCGACATTCCCGGGACAGGAACATTTTTGACGTCAACGTGTCCATTAACATCATTAAGGCTAAAAAGGCAAGTTGATATAATGCCCGTAATCTGAATTGTGTCTGTCCAATGAGAATGTCGACAGCTTGACATACGCAGAATCCGCGTTTGCCAACCACAAACTAGACAAAGGACGCAAATATGAAAATTCACAACATCCGCCCTAAATGGCACAGTCTCAACACTCTAGATGATATGAAATACTCTCTCTACCTATCACACTATGTACCAAAGCACAAATATTCTCAATGAGCAGACGCAGTTCATATTACAACCATTGTACGACTACAGGACCCTAGTTTTGACTATGGATAGGGTCTCTTTCAGATACCGATCTCATAACCACATCTCCATCATCTTCCTTAGCATCTAGTCTTTCCACTCCGAACGTCTCCATCTTCAAGCTTTCATAGCCCAACAACCCTCCCAGGTCCTCCTTCTCAATGAAACTATGCTCCGGCCCCATCAATTCGCCAATCTCCACGAGTTCAATCTATACCATCCGAATCATCCCCACGAAACCGGCCGACGGGGTTCCACACTTGCTTCATGCATGTCACTCCCTGTCCGCATCCACACACCCCCTTCACCACTCTCCTTTCCTGTATACAATGCCACCACGATTTAATTTTCCTCTTACATGTTGCCACCATTCACCACCGGTCTCTCCTCCCAATACCCCTGGTACTCTACTTCCCACCTCAGTGACACCTTTCCCCATTTTCTGCTCCAAACAGACCTTAATTTAACATACCGCTTTCACCTCCAAATGGATCGTTTGCAGAACCTATATAACCACAACGATTGCTGCCTCATCACTATTCGTTGACACACCCGGCCTTCTTTCAACACCACCCTAGATTCCCTCATCGCCCAAAATTCCCACACCCACCTTTCACATGTTTCTCTACTTCCAAGTATGGGCAGTGACCACCTTCCCGTCCTTCTTCAAATTCCCTCTGATGACCACCGTTAGGACCAGCCTCCCGAATGTACAGCCACAAGGCTAGCCAAAAGTAGCTGCTGTGTCGAAGCCTACTCTACTCTATTCCCCAACATTAGGGGGTAGGGTGAGCCACCTAAAAGGTAACGCCTTTTCTGTGGCCAGGAGATGAATACGGTTTGAGTTTGAGTGAAGGCTACGAGTACATAGGCTGGGTAAGGAGTGGATTGAAGTGTAAAGGGAGGAGGTCCGGCTCCACGGTTAAATGGTTAGTCGCTGACCTTGGTCTAATGTATCCAGGGTTCGATTCCCGGCCATGCCAGTGATTTAAACGTCCATTGGTTAATTTGGATGGTTCGAGGGATGGGTGTGTTTGCTGTCTTCAGCATCACAATTGATCCCCATCCTCACAGATGCGCAGGTCTCCTGTCAGATATCAACTCGAAAGACCTGCATCAGGCCACTCCAGAGACCACACGCCGTTAGATGAACTGCGACAATAGGAACACATTTACAAAAATCTGAATTCCTGAAATCTACACTAGCGAAAGCTTACACCGGAGTTAGGACAATGTTGGTGGGAAATCTTCAGTATTATCAGGATGACAAACAAACATGAGACGTAAGTGCGGCCAGTATACACTATTCGGGAGATAGTGGGTTCGAACCCCACTTTCGGCTGCCCTAAAGATGGTTTTCCGTGGTTCACACCACGCAAATGCTGGGCTGTGCCTTAATTGAGGCCAAGGCTGCTTCCTTCCCACTCCTAGCAATTTCCCATAACATGATCGTCATAACACCTATCTATGTCAGTGCGACGTAAGGCAACTTGTAGTCACAGTTAGATTAGATGCCTTCAAGTGAGTTTATATTTTAGTGCTTTCTGATCTTTGTGACTTTCAGATATATCTTCTCAAGCCTTCTTGTTTGATGGCTGCATTTATTACTCAATAATCTATCCCAAAAACTTGTAATTGATTATTAGGGTACATCAATTTGCAGCTTCCTCCTCGTTTCCTTTATTCAGCTTCTTCCGGGTCGGGGAATTTATCCACCTTCCTCTCTCCTTCCACAATTCCTCTTCCACCATTTTGTCCCAGTCCACGTTTCTTCTTCTTTCACTCCTCTTTATTTAATAGATCCACCTTGTTCTACGTCCCCCTCTAGCTCTCTTTCCCTCGAACTTCATCTCCATCGTCTGTTCTGCTATTCTTTCCTCCCAATCCTCTTTACATGTCCAAACCATTGTACTCCTGTCAATTCTATCATTTAGGTTTTCCTAACGGCCGTAGCCATGTTGAAAAACCAGATCCCGTGAGACCTCCGAAGTTAATCAACATTGCGCGTGGTCAAGATTTGGATGGTTTGCCACGAGCTTTTGGTGGGGGTAAGGGAACGGAAGAGCGGAAAGGAACTAGCCACCCTACCGTACGTAAACTCCGGCTCAGGCACACCTCTGCGCAGATTCGGACCAGCCTTCCGGCAGAATACACCCTTACCTTACCTTAGGTTTTCCATTCCGATCTCCTTTATCACATATGTGTTTCTCAACCTTTCTTTCCTATCACATTTCTTAGGTATCTCATTTCACTGGTTTGAATTCTGCCCTCCTCCCTATTGGTCACTGTCCAGGTCTCAGCCGCAGAGGTCAATAGCGGTGCATTTTGTACATGTTCTCTTTACACTCCTTTTTTAGACAACCTTTCTTACACTCTTACGCTCTTACACCCTGTTTCACCCGCTTGCTAATCTCCGTGTCCAGCATGAATTCACTTCTCAGGCATTTAAAACTGTCAACAATTTCAAGATTCTGATCACAAATTTTCACAGTGCCCTTCCTTTGCCTTTTTCCTCTTGATATCACCATGGTCTTGCTTTCCTCCGCGCTGATTTTAACAGCAAATGTTTCACTTTTCTCTTTCAGTACATCAAATTGAATTTGCAGCATTTGTCACAAACATTCCTGCGAAATAAATACCTCTCTTAATGTTGAATATGAGGTATTTAAGTCACTATATATTAAGGATGATAATTAATTTGCGTGCCTAGAGACACATGTCACCTTGAGCAAAAGCAAATTCATCTCCGTACAGGCCATGAACGTCCTTGGAGGTGTGAAAGCTAACCTCGGCACTTGCTGGGCTAGAATGGTTAGCTCTCCGCCCAGCCGTCTTTACCCCGCAGAAAGAAACCTGGCATTAATTTTTGGTGGACGCTGAGTGAACCTCAAGACCATGCGAACTTTCGGAAATAAAAATCTACTCTTAAATTTTTCGATTTCCTAGCAGGGAACCCTCATCATTTCGGATGAACCGCCTCGGCTCGGCAGCCCTGTACACCCTTAAGACTCCATCCAATTAAATGCTATAACGATGAAAATAACCTAATTACCTTGTCTCTCTGTTAGGTCATCAGCCAAAAGGCTGGTTGGTCCTCAAAATGCACCACCAGATGTTATGCGGCTACAGGGAAACCTCAAAAACCGAAGGCGGTGCAAAATGAGGCATAATAGGCAATATGACGAGTGCGGTAGTTTGGACATTGCTTCCATTACTGGGCCAGAAAGGGCTATCCACTCAGACACAATAGTCGCACTCAGAATGTCACTGCTCATCACCATCCCAGCAGTTTCTACATTGTCACAGCCGTAAATGAGACTGAGACTTCGGTGGAAGCTACATCTACACTGGCCTGTGCCAAGACACAGATTAGAAATACTGCATCCATCAAGAAATGAGGAAGCTAAATTTACTCTGGTCTGTGACCAGACACAGATTATAAATACTTTATCCATCAAGAAATCTGGAAGCTACATTTACACTGGCCTGTGCCAAGACACAGGTCAGAAATACTGCATCCATCAAGAAATGAGGAAGCTAAATTTACTCTGGTCTGTGCCAAGACACAGATTAGAAATACTTCATCCATCAAGAAATGTGTAAACTACATTTACTCTGGTCTGTGCCAAGACACAGATTAGAAATACTTCATCCATCAAGAAATGTGTAAACTACATTTACTCTGGTCTGTGCCAAGACACAGATTAGAAATACTTCATCCATCAAAAAATGTGGAAACTACAGTTACACTGGTCTGTGCCAAGACACAGATTAGAAATACTGCATCGATGATGAAATGTGGAAACTACATTTACTCTGGCCTGTGCCAAGACACGGATTAGAAATGCTGCATCGATCCAGAAATGTGGAAGCTAAATTTACTCTGGCACAGAGACAGATTAGGAATACTGCATCCATCAAGAAATGTGGAAAATACATTTACTCTGGCCTGTGCCAAGACACAGATTAGAAATGCTGCATCGATCAAGAAATGTGAAAGCTGCATTTACTCTGGCCTGTGCCAAGACACAGATTAGAAATGCTGCATCGATCAAGAAATGTCACCAGGTGGACTAATTGCCTTAATACTAGTTACTTATTTATTCTTTACGTTTTGATTTAATTTTTTGATTTCATTTAATTACGAATATTCTCCAAAGAACTTCACGACAGAAATTGAATAACCAAACCAATACGATAATCTCATCCATTATTTACAGTTGCAACTTATACTCTACTTAACTTGCCTGTCCCTTCAAATATTTCAAAAACCAAACCAAACTCATGGGGCTACAGTTCTTAGTGGCCTTGGTCTACCAAGGGACCGCTGTTCAGCCTGTAAGCCTAAAAATTACGAGGTCAGCGTGGTCAGCGGTATGAATCCTCTCGGCCATTGTTCTTCACTTTCTAGATAGAGGCCGCTATCTCACTGTCAAATAGCTCCTTGGGCAGAGTGGACCTCCAACCAGCCTTCAGAATTAGGTAAAAATCCCTGACGTAACCGGAATCAAACGCGGGTTCCTTCAGTAGGACGCCGTCTTCCTAACTTCAAACCACTTGCCGACAACAGAGAATAATAATAATAATAATAATAATAATAATAATAATAATAATAATAATAATAATAATAATAATAATAATAATAATAATAATAATAATAATATTAATTGTACCGGGTGGTACACCTCTACGCCGCAGATTCGAATTTTTCGCCTTAAGGTACTCCTCTACTGGAGAAACACTGAACTTAAATCTGGATCTACTTAAACCTTTCCTCTGAAGATGTCACTGTGTGAATTTCGACGTGTTTTTGTTTACTATTTATCAAGAAGTTTGGGCATTCTCTCATAGATGTATCTACTAAAAAACTATGATCATGCACCCTGGTGCGAAGTGAGGGAACTTTCTTGAAGATATTTTGTTCTCATAAGTTTTCTTATTACTAAATCTCGTTCCTTCATTTGTGGGTTGGCAATATTCATCTTTTCTTTCCACCAGTTTTGAAGTCAGCCAATCAATTATTTCTGTAATTAATTTTCAGCCAATCCCGTATGTCTTCTTCGATTTTGTGTGTAACTGTGTACTGTAGCCAATAAACGCCTGTGGGTGTGTCTTAATTATTCATGAAAGGTATCGCAACTTCCCCGGGGGTATAAAAACTGCTGATTTTCTTGTCTCTCGGCCACTTCATCTACATCTAACTCAGTGTATGGACGTGTAGCAGGAGGCGGGAAGCGCCTCTTTCTTCAGGCAGCAGTTTTCCAGTATGGTAATGGCCACTTAGCATCCTTATTTCTTGCTAGCTCAGCAGTTTAACCCGCAGGGAAGGTCCGAAACCTTTACCATGTAACCTATCTCTATAAACATGTAAATCTCTTCAAGTTAATGTAAAAATTTCATATATCTTTAACTGAAAATCGGGGCTAGAGAGTGCTTTACCCTCTCGAGCTCCCCTTCATTTTGATTTGAGGTGACTACGTTTTCGTAACCGATTTTCTACTCTTCCTTAATGTGTTAAATTTATTCAGTATACGAGTCACCTCCAAAGTTTGGGAATACACCCTGTTTCATCGGCCTAGTGCCTCTTAGGTTTTAAGAAGTTTCACGTAGGAGTGCAAATTCACGCCTCCATTCAATTTTGCATTTTGGGCCATTTACTTAACCTATTCTTTTTCTAATAAGGCCCAGTAGGTTGGGTACAAGATACCCCCGTTTCATTTTGTGTAAGTTGTGCCTTGATGGCAATTTAGTGTAAAGCCTGGTATTACCTTTAATAGGCTTGGAAAACTGAGAGCGGGTCAGCTCTTTTAAGTACTGGAAATGTGCCTCTAGGAGGCGTGACATTGCTAGGTGGGAGCAAGTGCTCCATGTTATTAGGGGATTTCTGCCCTTCGGTAAATATGTGTTTGTGAGCTGAGAGCTCAGAAATTGTAAAACTTGGGGCTTGAAGCCCAGATTGTTAAATTGTCTCTAAATCTTGGCTTTTTCCTGGTCTTGTACCTGAGTTTCGGTTATTTGTTGACTTGTTATTTGTTAAATTTTGAAATTCTATATGAAAATTGTTAAGTTTTGCTATTTTCGAAAATGTAACCTTTAATGAAATTTTAATTCATATCTCGGCTTTGTAGTTAGACCCATTCAACCCGGCACCTTCTTTCACCTCTGCTGTTCCACAGATACCTAGGAACAACAACAACAACAACAACAACAACAATAATAATAATAATAATAATAATAATAATAATAATAATACAGTGGACGCAGTTTATTGTAATCATGGATAATGTTATAGAACGTATTATACAATCACTTTTATGAAGTCCCGTATGGACAAATACTAAAGCATTCAAAATCTTCCGTTTATTGTGATCATGAATTTGGTTTATGCTATCATATTTGATTTCAAGGATTCCGTTCTCAAGTATGCGAGTATCAGCGTGCCTTGCCTGAACACACTTACTTCTTCAAATATGAAATTGCTAAAGGCTGTAAAACCTACAAGGAACAAGTAAGAGTTTTTTGTTATGCGAGTATGTCTGGTGAAAAGAAAATACTTAGTGATTGGGAAAAGTAAAAACCCACGTTGCTTTGAAGGCATCAATAAGTTTCCAGTGGACTATCATTCCAACTCTAATGCATGGATGACTACCCTGATTTTCAAAGAATGGCTGCTGAAGTGGAATTATGTGCTGGGCCGTAAAATAGTTTTGCTGGTTGACAACTGTGCAGCACGCATTCTGAATTGTGAGCTCAAGAACATCAATGTGGTTTTCTTACCGACAAAAACGACTTCATTAATTCAATCATGCGATCGAGGAATCATTCTCGCCATGGAAGCGTATTATCGCCATGAAATGCGCACAAGAATCTTAGAAAACAGAGGATTTACATAATACAAGTGCCAATGCCCTTGCCTAAACAACCAGCCTTCTCAATGCCCTGCATCTTCTAGCCGTGTCGTGGGGTAATGTCTCAGCACATACAATAAGGAACTGTTTCCGCTATGGAGAGTTGCCAGAAGCAGGCGAGGATGTTGAACTTTGAATTTCAGGAATGGATGAACATTGATGAGGTCATCATTACCGATACGAAACAGACAAAAACGACATTATGTGAGGCAGTTACTTCCGCAGAATTAGATATGAGAGGTGAAGAACTTGGGGCAGGAAATAGGGATGCTGATAATGACGATGTTGTCGAAACTTCCCCAACACACTGTACTGCAGTGCTGTGTGCCGGTACCTGTTTCATTGTAGTGCATGTGGGTGGTGAATAAATACAGTAGGCTACGTATCAATTTTTATTTTTCGGCTACTGTTATCAGTCGGTTAATGTTATCAAATTATCTACGTCCCAGAGTGATCATTATAAGCGGCATCCATTGTAATAATAATAATAATAATAATAATAATAATAATAATAATAATAATAATAATAATAATAATAATAATAATAATAATAATAATTGTTCCGAGGTATCTGTGGAACAGCAGATGTGAAAGAAGGTGCGGGCTGGAATGGGTCTAACTACAAGTCCGAAAGATGATTTAAAAATTTAAATAAAGGTTATATTTTCAATAGACAACAAAATTCAACAAATTTTTACATAGAATTTGAAAACTTAACGAGTACAACAAGTCAACAGCTATCCAATAATCAGGTACAAGACCAGAAAAACAAGGATTTAGAGACAAATTAATGATCTGGGCTTCAAGCCCCACCTTTTACAATCTCTGAGCTCTCAGCTCACAACCACAATTTACTAAAGGGCAGAAAACCCCTCATTACATGGAGCACTTGCTCCCATCTAGTAATGTCAAGCCTCCTAGAGGAACCTTTCAAAACATCATAAAGAGCTGACCTCTCTCAATCTTTCAAGCCTATTAAAGGCCACAACAACTTTCGCATTGACTGCCTCTCAAGGCACACTTACAAATGAACAGGGGTACCTTGTACCCATTCTACTGGACCTTAAATTAAAAAAATGTTAATATACACCGCCCAAAATACAAAAGGAATGGAGGCGAGAACTTGCACTCCTACATGAAACTAGTTAAAACCTAAGTGGCGCTAGGCCTATTCAACAGGGGCTATTCCCACACTAGGGAGGTGACTCGTATAAGAAAATTTTAATACATTAGGAAAGAGAAGAAAATCGGTTATGAAAACGTAGTCACCTCA
Source organism: Anabrus simplex (assembly GCF_040414725.1). NCBI lineage: Eukaryota > Metazoa > Arthropoda > Insecta > Orthoptera > Tettigoniidae > Anabrus > Anabrus simplex. The sequence goes on from NC_090266.1 coordinate 1,158,450,556, forward strand.
GATCAAAATGCAGGGGAGCTCGAGAGGGTAAAGCACTCTCTATCCCCGATTTACAGTTAAAGTAACATGAAAATTTTACATCGAAATGGTATAGGTTACATCAAAACGGTTTCGGACCTTCCCCGAAGATTAAACTGCTGAGCTAGCAAGAAATTAAAGATGTTAAACGGCCATTACCTTTTTGAAGGGCTGCTGACTGATGAAAGAGGCGCTTCCCGCCTCCTGCTATTCTTCCATACACTAAGCTAGATGTTGTACGAGTGGCCGAGAGACCAGAAAATCAGCAGCTTTTATACTCTGGGGGAAGATTCGAGACCTTTCATGAATGATAAAGACACACCCACAGTCGTTTATTGGGTAGCTTACAGGTACACATCAACATCGGTAAAGAAAGACGCCATTGGCTGAAAATTAATGACAGAAATTTACGATTGGCTAATTTCAAAACTGGCGAAAAGAAAGATTAATATTGCCAAACCACAAATTAAAGAACAACATTTAGTAAAGAACAAACTTATGAGTATAAAATATCTTCACCGGGCGAGTTGGCCGTGCGCGTAGAGGCGCGCGGCTGTGAGCTTGCATCCGGGAGATAGTAGGTTCGAATCCCACTATCGGCAGCCCTGAAGATGGTTTTCCGTGGTTTCCCATTTTCGCACCAGGCAAATGCTGGGGCTGTACCTTAATTAAGGCCACGGCCGCTTCCTTCCAACTCCTAGGCCTTTCCTATCCCATCGTTGCCATAAGACCTATCTGTGTCGGTGCGACGTAAAGCCCCTAGCAAAAAAAAAAAATATCTTCAAGAAAAGTTCCATCACTTCGCACCAGGGTGCATGATCATAGTTTTTGGTAGAGACATCTGTGAGAGAATGTCCACACTTCTTGATAATTAGTAAACAAAAACAATTCGAAATTAACACAGTGACATATTCTGATAAACAGTTGAATTAATTCAGTTTTAAAGTTCAGAGTTTCAGCTGTAGAGGAGTACTTTAAGGCGGAAAATAAACAGTTGAATTAATTCAGTTTTAAAGTTCAGAGTTTCAGCTGTAGAGGAGTACTTTAAGGCGGAAAATTCAAATGTGCGGCGTATAGGTGTACCAACCGGTACAATAATAATAATAATAATAATAATAATAATAATAATAATAATAATAATAATAATAATAATTCAGCCATCAGGCTTGAGTCGTGAAGCAAATAAGGGGAGGATCTCAAAATTACAGAAGGCCTATAGAGTCACCTGGAACAGATATAACAAAAAATCAATATCCAGGAACGCAAAATTAAGACATTACAACTCAGTTATCAAACCTGAAGTACTATACGCCTCGGAAACCTTGATCACTGGAGGAAGATCACGTATTAAAGACGTAGAGAAACAGGAGAGGAAAATATTGAGGAAAATCTTTGGTACAGTCTACTCAGAAGGAATCTGGAGGAAACGGAAATTTCGGGAGGTTTATCAGCATTCTGAAAAGATCACCAACACCAACAACCACGAGAAGCTCACCAAAAGGATTCTCAACCTTGCTCCCGCAATGAAAGTTAAGAACAACTGGTCTAGTGAAATAGAAAAAGACTTACAGGAAATTGGCATCCCACAGGAAATTGTTCAAGATCGACACCAGTTAAAAAGTAAAGCAGTCAACAATCATCATTTAGCTGAGAAAATGAATACCAGGACCAATAAGTCATGGACTGAAGAACGGAGGAAAATATTTAGTGCACATATGAAGAGATGTTGCGAGAAAGAAAACTTAACGTCAGCTCCTTAAGTTCTACCGCGCTCCACAGATGGGCGTAAGGCTGTAAAAGAACATTATCATAATAACAAACCAAACCAATGCCGCAACTGCTCATTAAAGGCCGTGGCCTGCCAATATTTCCTGTAGATATTGGAGAGGTACGTGGTCACCGTAACGAGATTCTCAACCTATTGCTTGACTTTCACGACCGGCTCCACTGCCTCTCATATCAGACTGTTCCTCGTCTGGTCACACGAGGCTGAATGAACGCCATTACAGACCTCTATCGGGACGGATAATTCCTGGCCTGGCTGGGAATCGATCCGGAGCCTTCCGGACAGGTTCGCTACTCTTAGAACACGAAGCAGGCACATGAATGATTTTTAGCAACATATTCGATTTCTCGTCTCACTCACCATTTCCCTCCCGCTATGGTGGGTGTATGGGGTGGGAGGGAGAGAGGACAATTCGGGGAAATCCCTGAGAATGTGGGTACCACCAGACATCTCCAGCTCTTCTGTTATGACACGGGTTAATTAACAGATGTATAACTAAGTGAAAGGATACTAGGAAGCTACTTAATGGAACTGTCATTTAGTAGTGGAATTCGAGTAAGTCCCTTGCTAATCCCTTTTGCTATCTTGGTACCGCACGCTACATACACATCGTCAGCTGAATCGGATAGCACTTTGTGCTGTTTACATTCCATTACGTAAGATAAATACGCGAACAATAACTCACAGCTCTCTTACAGAACTCCTGCCTTACTTAAACACTAGCATCGGTCGTCCTGTCTAGAGTACCGTACTGATACGTGCACGGAGTCCGGCTCCATAGCTAAATGGTTGGTGTGCTGGCCTTTGGTCACAGGGGTCCCGGGTTCTATTCCCGGCAGGGTCGGGAATTTTAACCAACATTGGTCAATTTCTCTGCCACTGGGGCTGGGTGTATGTAACATCTTCATTTCATCCTCATCACGACGCGCAGGTCGCCTACGAGAGTCAAATAGAAAGACCTGCACCTGGCGAGCCGAACATGTCCTCGGACACTCTCGGCACTAAAAGCAATACGCCATTTCATTTCACGTGCACGGACAGTTGTGGCCCAGGTGACGGTAATGATGCTTCTGAAGAGTTCGTGAACAACAACGTAAATGCGGAAAGCAGCCATCCCTTACGAGATGAAGATGACAAATGTGGCCAGCTGGCCACCAGATAATTTTTATGGCTTGCAAGTCAATTTAAGTGACAATGGTTGGCTCTTACGGCGATAAAACCACGCCACTTGAGTTATAGATCATTTTGTGACAATGGTTGGCTCTTATGGCCATAAATCCATCCTATTTGGGTCACAGATCACTTTAAATGACAATGACGGGTTCTTATAGCGATAAAACCATCCCATTTGGGTCACATGTCTCTTTAAGCGACAATTATAGCCCCTTATAGCGATAAAACAATCCCATTTGGGTCACATGTCTCTTTAAGCGACAATTATAGCCCCTTATGGCGAGTTGGGTCACAAGGTCAACTACAGACCTTTTATTTGCAATTAGGATGCTAATGGAAAAATACTGGGAGAAGAACAAGCCTTTATTTCTAATATTTTTGGACATTGAGAAAGCATACGATAGTATACCAAGGGAAAGAATTTGGCAATGCATGAAAGAACTTCAAGTGCGAGACAGCCTCATAGACAAAGTGAAAATGTTGTATAGTGGGAACAGAAGCTGTGTTCAAGTAGGATGTGGTTTGTCGGACTGGTTTGAAACAAAGAGAGGAGTGCAGCAGGGCAGCTCATTGTCACCACTTCTATTTATTATTGTAATGGATGTAGTAATGAAATCTATTAAAAGGAAAGAACATGGAGATATCAAAGCCTTCACATTTGCAGATGATGTTGCGATCTGAAGTGACTCAGAAGAGGAATTGGGAGAGAGAATACAAAGCTGGAATGAGGAGTTTAAGAAATATGGTTTAAACATCAGCAAAACCAAGACGGTGGTGATGAAAGTGTATGGGGAAGGAGCAGAACCAATAGTCATGTTAAATGAAGCTCAACTGGACAGCGTTCCAGTTTTCAAATACTTGGGTAGCGTTATATCAAATGACAACCTAGCAAAACATGAGGTGAACAATCGAATCAATAAGGCAACACATTTTTACCACCAGGTAAGACACCTGCTGTGGGATGAGCAAATACCCATGAAAACAAAAATGACATTGTACAAGTCCTATTATACACCAATTATACAGCCTCGAAACCACAACACTGACCAATAGAGATAATTCCAAACTTCAGGCAGCTGAAATGAAATTCCTACGCACTATGATCCAGAAAACCAGGAAAGACAAGATTAGGAATGAGAAAATTAGAGAAGAAGTAGGAATAGATGATTCTCTCCTCAATAAGATTCAGATATCAAGACTGAAGTGGTTTGGTCACATAAAGAGGATGCCAATAAACAGAACTGCAAGGAAGGAATTTGACAGAAAGGTAGAAGGAAGACGACCCATGGGAAGGCCACGAAGGAAATGGATAGATTTAGTTAAGAGCGATGCACTGCTGAGAGGTCATGATTGGGACAAGTTGGTGGAGGAAGAATGGTACAAGGACAGGATGAGATGGAGGAGGCTCATATACCACACCCGGGAAACTGGAGATGGTTTAGGATGATGATGATTATGATGATGATGGCGATAAAACTATCCCAGTTGGGGTCACATGTCACTTTCGGAAAATGGTTGGCTCTTATAGCGATATTCATCCTAATTGGTTCACAGATCACTTTAAATGGCAATGATGGGTTCTTATAGCGATAAAACCATCACATTTGGGTCACATGTCTCTTTAACCGACAAAAAACTATCCCAGTTGGGTCACATGTCACTTTAAGTGACAATGAAACTATACCAGTTGGGTCACATGTCACTTTAAGTGACAATGAAACTATACTAGTTGGGTCACAAGTCACTTTAAGTGACAATGAAACTATACCAGTTGGGTCACATGCCACTTTAAGTGACAATGAAAATATACTAGTTGGGTCACAAGTCACTTTAAGTGACAATGAAACTATTCCAGTTGGGTCACATGTCACTTTAAGTGACAATGAAAATATACTAGTTGGGTCACAAGTCACTTTAAGTGACAATGAAACTATACCAGTTGGGTCACATGTCACTTTAAGTGACAATGAAAATATACTAGTTGGGTCACAAGTCACTTTACGTGACAATGAAACTATCCCAGTTGGGTCACATGTCACTTTAAGTGACAATGAAAATATACCAGTTGGGTCACATGTCACTTTAAGTGACAATGAAAATATACTAGTTGGGTCACAAGTCACTTTAAGTGACAATGAAAATATACTAGTTGGGTCACAAGTCATCATCATCTGTTTACCCTCCAGGTTCGGCTTTTCCCTCGGACTCAGCGAGGGATCCCACCTCTACCGCCTCAAGGGCAGTGTCCTGGAGCTTCAGACTCTGGGTCGGAGGATACAACTGGGGAGAATGACCAGTACCTCGCCCAGGCGGCCTCACCTGCTATGCTGAACAGGGGCCTTGTGGAGGGATGGGAAGATTGGAAGGGATAGGCAAGGAAGAGGGAAGGAAGCGGCCGTGGCCTTAATTTAGGTACCATCCCGGCATTCGCTTGGAGGAGAAGTGGGAAACCACGGAAAACCACTTCCAGGATGGCTGAGGTGGGAATCGAACCCACCTCTACTCAGTTGACCTCCCGAGGCTGAGTGGACCCCGTTCCAGCCCTCGTACCACTTTTCAAATTTCGTGGCAGAGCCGGGAATCGAACCCGGGACTCCGGGGGTGGCAGCTAATCACGCTAACCACTACACCACAGAGGCGGACGTCACTTTAAGTGACAATGAAAATATACTAGTTGGGTCACAAGTCACCTTAAGCGACAATGATTGGCTCTTATGGCAATAAAACTATCCCAGTTGGGTTACATGTCACTTTAAGTGACAATGATTGCCTCTTTTGGCTATAAAACTATTGCCGTTAGCTTCCAGACTACTTTAAGTAGCAATGGCATGTTGTTAACAGACTTCCCTTCCCCAGTTTGTTGCTAGGCTCGTATATACCGGCCAAACCAACTCAGGTCCTCTCTGATATGAGAAGACTGTGGATCCTATCAATAAAGCCGAAATATTTTCAGGATTCCTACGTGACAGTCCAATATCTGTAGGCCATCTGGATGGGCAGCAGTCACCTTGGCATGCCCGGCCCTTTAATGGGCAATATGTATACGGGCGTGGTTTAATTGTTTGTACCAGGATGAGTAGCTCAGACGGTGGAGTGCTTGCCTTCTGAACCCAAGTTGGAAGGTTCAAACCCGGCTGAGTCCGGTGGTATTTGAAGGTGCCCAAATATTCCATTCTCGTGGCGAAGGATTTACCTGCACGTAAAAAACTCCTACTGAACAAAAATTCCAGCACCTCGAAGTCTCCGAAAAACGTAAAAGTAGTTAGTGGGACATAAAATTATGATGATTATTATTATTATTATTATTATTATTATTATTATTATTATTATTATTATTATTATTATTATTATTATTTGTTCGTTTGTTTACATTTTTTTCTTGGTTGGCTCGTAGGTACGTTGGGTATTCATCCCGAAGGCCGGGTTGATCCTCCACAGCTCCGCCAACAGCTGTCATAAATAGCCTAGACGTCACTCAAGAGGCATTATAGGGAAATGAGGAGTGAGGTTGTTCACCGAGCCAGCAGTTGCTATTACATATGAATCTGCCAAGCCCACTGAAATGCAAGTCTCTTAGAATCGAAAAACAGTTCCTCCCAACTCCCAGACATCTTCAAGCTCTTAGGGTCAGGATATCATCCTTTTTGCTCCTAGGACTTTTTAATTTCATTTCATTTATTGCATGCTAGAGGATCTTAATTCCAAATTACATCAGCATTCTTCTTTCCTTGTACCGTTAAGCTGAATATAATAGTAAGAACTTTATACTATCTAACCCAATGTAGACATGATATGGGCTTTTGGGCTTATCCTGTGTCAAGAAAACACGATGAAACTCTTTACGTTTCGCAGAGAACTTTGCTCTGCGTTTGACAAGAAAATCTTGACTCTTCATGAGGAAGTCTACTACAATAATGAGGGTTTGAATTAAAGAATGCTTTACCGTTGGAAAATTGTAGTGGTACGTTCGTTCGTCACCACAGTAGCGGCGCTAAGAAGCTCACCCCCCCCCCCCTCCAGCAATAATTTCCTGATAAGTTTTTTTTTTGCTAGGGGCTTTACGTCGCGCCGACACAGATAGGTCTTATGGCAACGATGGGATAGGAAAGGCCTAGGAGTTGGAAGGAAGCGGCCGTGGCCTTAATTAATGTACAGCCCCAGCATTTGCCTGGTGTGCAAATGGGAAACCACGGAAAACCATTTTCAGGGCTGCCGATAGTGGGATTCGAACCTACTATCTCCCGGATGCAAGCTCACAGCCGCGCGCCTCTACGCGCACGGCCAACTCGCCCGGTTTTCCTGATAAGGAAAGTTACAAAGTTTCAATAATAATAATAATAATAATAATAATAATAATAATAATAATAATAATAATAATAATAATAATAATAATAATAATAATAATAATGAAATGAAGTGGTGTAGGCCTATGGCTTTTAGTGCCGGGAGTGTCCGAGGACATGTCCGGCCCGCCAGGTGCAGGTATTTCGACTTGACGCCAGTAGGCGACTTGCGCGCCGCGATGAAGATTAAATGACGATGAAGACCGCAGATACACCCAGCCCCCCTTGCCAGCGAAATCAATCAATGATGGTTAAAATTCCCGACCCTGCCGGGAATCGAACCCGGGACCCCTATGACCAAAGGCCAGCACGCTAACCATTTAGCCGTGGAGCCGGACAATGATAATAATAATCATAATAATAATAATAATAATAATAATAATAATAATAACGTTACATAATTTAGTTCTCAAATTCGAAGGAATAAAAATAATACACGTATACAGTACAAACACTGTAACGGTTCAAATCCCGTTAAAAGATGTTATACGTATTTGTGTTATTATTATTATTATTATTATTATTATTATTATTATTATTATTATTATTATTATTATTGTAACTATTATTTTTGTTGCGTGATTGTAGTCATATTGTTACGTATGAATTGAATTGAACAAAAATAATAGTTACAATAATAATAATAATAATAATAATAATAATAATAATAATAATAATAATAATAATAATAATAATAATAATAATCATAATAATAATAATTGTACCGGGCGGTACACCTCCGCGCCGCTAGTTCAAATATTGCGCCAGTTGAAACTCCTCTACAGGAGAAAGCCTGAACTTTAACAAACGGTATTAATTCAACGGTTTCTCGGAAGATGTCACTACTGTAAAGTTGGTAATTTTGAAGTGTTCTGAACTGTGTCTATTTCGATTTGTGTTTGTTTGCTCCGTATCAAGAAGTTTGGACATTCTCTAACAGATGCCTCTACCAAAAACTATGATAACGCACTCTGGTGTAAAGGAATGTACTCTCCTGAAGAAATATTGTATTCCTAAGTTTTGTTTTTACTAAATTTTGCTCTGTGGTTTGTGGGTTGGTAACAGTTATCCTTTCTTTCCGCCTGTTTTGAGTTTAACCAATCACTAACTTTTGTAATTAATTTCTGACCAATAGTGTCTTTCTTTTTCGATGTTGATGTGTAATTCTTAGCTATCCAATAAAAGCGAAAGGGTGTGTCTACTCATTCCTGAAAGGTCTCGAATTTTCCACGAGGGTATAAAAACTGCTGATTTTCTTGTCTCGGTGCCACTTCAGTAACATCTAACTTAGTGTGTGTGTGGAAATGTAGCAGGGGGCAAGAAGCTCCTCTTTCTTCAAGCAGTAGTTCTTCTACAAGGTAATGGCCTGTTAACATCTTCATTTCTTGCTAGCTCAGCAGTTTAACTCTCGGGGAGGGTTCGAAACCTTTAGTATGTAACCTACCTTTTTAAAATGTAAATTATTTTCTGTCTATGTAAAATCTATAAATTTCTTTTACTGTAAAGCGGGAATAGAGAGTGCTTTACCCTCTCGAACTCCCTTTCATTTGGAAATTGAGGTGACTACGTTTTCATAACCGTTTCTTCTCTTCCTTAAAATATTAAAGTTTCTCATACGGGTCACCTCCCCAGCTTGGGAGTAGCCCCTGTGTTTCGGCCTAGAGCCACTTAGGTTTTAAAAGTGTATTTAGTAGTGCAAGTTCACGCCTCCAATCCCTTCTGTACTTTGGGCCAGTAACTGAACCTGATGTTTTGTTTTCTTCATGCGAAGGCCCCGTAGGTTGGGTATTAATTACCATTGTTTCCTTGTGTGCCTTAAGGGCAGATAGAAGTGAAGTTTGTTGTAGCCTTTGATAGGCTTGTAAAATTGAGAGCGGGTCTGCTCTTTTCCTTAACATTGTAATTAGGAGCAAGTGCTCCTTGTACTTAGGGGTTTTCTGCCCCTTAGCTATTGTGGTGGTGAGCTGAGAGCTCAGAAATTAATCTTGGGGCTCGAAGCCCAAATCTTGTAACGAACTGTAATTTGTTAATTTGTTGATCTGCTACTTGGTACCTGTTATACTCTGTTATTTGTTGATTTTGAAAAGAAAATATAACCTTTGTTAAAGTTTTAAATTAACTTTAATTTTGTAGTTGAGACCTATTCCAGCTCGCACCTTCTTTCACCTCTAACTACCACGGATATCTCCGTAACAATAATAATAACAATAATAATAACAATAATAATAATAATAATAATAATAATAATAATAATAATAATAATAATAATACAGATAACATCTTGTAACGGGATTTGAACCGTTAAAGTGTTCGTACTGTATAAGTGTATTACTTTTATTCCTTCGAATGTGAGAACTAAATTATGTAACGTTATTATTATTATTATTATTATTATTATTATTATCATTATCCGGCTCCACGGCTAAATGGTTAGCGTGCTGGCCTTTGGTCATAGGGGTCCCGAGTTCGATTCCCGGAAGGGTCGGGAATTTTAACCATCATTGATTGATTTCGCTGGCAAGGGGCGCTGGGTGTATCTGCGGTCTTCATCGTCATTTCATCTTCATCGCGGCGCGCAGGTCGCCTACTGGTGTCAAGTCGAAATACCTGCACCTAGCGGTCCGGACATGTCCTCGGACACTCCCGGCACTAAAAGCCATAGGCCTACGCCACATATATATGCGCAATGTAGGCATACAGGACAGACTTACAAAGAAGTCCTCTCGATGGAGAAGAAGCAGTCACATGGATACTGAGTTGTCAGTGAAACAAAAAGGATACATCACCAAATTAGGCTTGATACATCTACTATAAACACCATATCAAAGGAATACGTCGTAATTACACTCAAAGTGTTGAAGGTACAGTCAAGTGAACCAGTGAGAGATACAATTCGTGTATAATTGTTAAATGTTCGGTCAAGAAGAATTCGAATTCATGCCTAGTTTCTTTCAGTTGCAATGTCATAATTTTATATTCTCATCTGGTTAATCGCAGCAGTTCTCACTATTTTATTGAAACTATTTCAAGAATATATTTTGTTCTATCAAATTAATTCATCGTTTTATTTAAACAGTAAAATTTCTTAACCTCAAATTTAATGGGGAAACCGAACGCCAATCTCCTTTTCCCAGAACTTATATGGTATGTTGTCACAAGTAAGCTTATTACCCCACACCTTAGAGATATTCAAGAATCTCATTCATTCTCTTATTGCTGCACTGAGTTGTAGCTGGCGCCCTTCAAATAACGTAAGCAGGTAAGAACTAAGTGTGAGTACAAGGTTCGACGATTGTGTATTTTATTTAATGAATATTAATTTTGATAATTGTCAATTTAAATGTAGTTTTATATTTTTAAATTAAGTAAACGTGTCACGAACATCTACTACACCCCCCCCCCACACTCACACACACACACACACACACACACACAAGAAATGAATATTCGAATTATAGTAACCGAAACACTCTGACGATCACAATATTAAGAAATGATCATGTTCCGAGGATCAAATAATTATTTACAACTCCACCGTCCATCGTAAGCCTACTTAGCTACACTGACTGCCAGGAGTTATAAACAGGTCGAAACTTCAGTATTTAGAGTTTACATAAGGAGACTGTCTTTGTTACCGCTTCTTCCCTGACTATTGGGTTCTCTGAACTGGCTGATTACTTCACAAGCCTTGCTGATTGTTTTGAGTGGCAGCAAGGGATGGTTATTGTTTGAAGAGGTTGGGAAACCCAAATTCTTTCAGAAATAACTACCGTACTCTACTTCTTTCTTTTTTCACAATTTGCTGTACGTTGCAGTGACACAGATAGGTCTTAAGGCGACGATGGGATAAGACAGGGCTAGGAGTGGGAAGGAAGCGGCCGTGGTCTCAATTAAGTGGCGACCAAAAATGCGAGTTTCCCATTTCTGTTTTTCATTTAAAATTGAACTTTTCTCCTTATAACAGTGCAACATTTTTGTTAATATCGCTAATGTTTTCGGAGTTATGACCAGAAAGGTGAAACCTTGTCATCCAAGCAAGCCGTTTATCGGTAAGTTTGTTGCTCGTTAAGATGAAATTTTCATGCATGTATATTCCATAGATAAAAATAAGATGTACTATAATTACTCCGAAAGTGATATCCATGTTTCTCAACTTCTGATACCAGGAAAGTTGGCCGTGCGGTTACGGGCGTACAGCTGTGACCTTGCATTCGACAGATAGTGGGTTCGAACCCCACTGTCGGCGGCCTTGAAGATGGTTCTCCATGGTTTGCCATTTTCACACTAGGCAAATGCTGCGGCTGTACCTTAATTAATGTAAGGCGACTGTAGGACAGGAAAAGGCTAGGAGTGGGAACGTCATTGGTTCGATTTTCATAAAAAAAATTCGTATGAAAATTAATGAAAAAATTTACTCCTTGAAAATAACTTCATGAAAAAATATTTATACTTGATGGATTTCACTGATTGTAGTACAGTTTGTAGTTATAATGTAAGTAACCATAATAAAAAAATAATAGAAAGATATTCATGTGTTTGGTAATTATTACGGAGAAGGCAAGATAGTGGCCATAATACACCGTCATTTTGAATAATTAATTATATATAATGGCATAGGTTTACATGACTTATAAACATGTAGGCTTATTATTTAGGAATAATGTGTTTGTCATACTAAGTTCCTTTTAGTAGTCTATTAACTTCCATAGCTGCAGGAATAAGGTTTAATACACCCAATTTTTCTATGCTCCAACGTGTAGCTTTTAAAGATATTAAGATGAAATTTTGCATGCGCTATCTCTCGAATGCAAGCTGATTGTTACGTGACCCAAACCGCGCGGCCACTTAATCGCACTTAGCCCTTATTCTCTAGAAAAACAGGAATCCGTTTTCTGATGGACGGACATTATTTCTTTGGAAAAATATCCTCATATTAACGGCTTTAGGTCCCACTAACTACTTTTATGGAATTTGGTGACGCCGAGGTACCGGAATTTTGTCTCGTAGGAGATGTTTTACGTGCTGGTAAATCTACCGACACGGGAATGACATACTTGAACACCTTCAAATACCACCGAACTGAGCCAGAATCAAACCTGCCTACTTGAGCTCAGAAAGGCAGTGACTTAACCGTCTGAGCCACTGATTTCTGTGGTCGGAGTTTTAAGAAGACTTAATTTTCAGGGGTAAATAATGCATGAAGGAACCTAGCATAAACTTTGATTTATTTTCAAAGGTGCTTAAGACTTAAGGTGCCGGGTAAATATGTAAATAGTGTAGGCTATATAAAATGTATATGTTGGCGGTGAAGCGACGTTTTCATCTCAGAAATTCGAATTGACCCTATTAACAAAGACTGTCTATTACAATTACTTCGATTGTAAAATAAATAAGGATAAACCCTGGGAACCACGCATTTGCCGCAGTTTATATCCAGGAAATCTCCGTGGCTGGTTGAGTAAATTCCAGGTGTTAGGTTTTAATGTCACTGTAGATCCAAGTTCTTCTCTCTTATCTTGCCTTCTTTCCTAGCAATTGTGGCACTTTAAGTGACGAGCATGGGGAGCATTTCAATCAAGACATTTTAACGCCTGATATAAGGTACCACGGCAATTGAACTCATCGATGTTTGCAGATGTTTGGAGTGTGATGAGTAGGGCTCGGAAGTTGAAGACCTACACATTGTTTAAAAAGAACTGTGAAAAACTAAAAACATACAAAAAAGAACTGGAAAATTGGCAAAACGGACGTAAAACTGCGATTCAAGTTCATTAAGAATTGTAATTTTAATTGCATGTTTAATGAAGGAATATAATATTAAAAAGGAAAGATTGTGATGGTATTCAGCATACAGTGCAAAAATGTATGTGTGAAATACACAGTTCAAAAAAATTAGGGGAAAATGTTTCTGAACGTACGCCATGCTCCGCAAAACAATACCTCACACCCAGGTATATCACCAACTAAACCTTTATTCTTTACCGTTGAAGTACACAAAAGAACATCGATGGATTCGCGTTCACTTTCAGCACACAAACGGATATTGCAAATAGGGGCGGAAACAAAGTGATAACAGTCCTCCAGGGTGGATTTTTATCACAGTTGGAGAGCTTCAGTATGGTGTATGTCCTCCACGAGCATTTATCACAGCTTGACACGCACGTGGCATGCTCCGTATAAGTCGACGGAGGTCGCGTTGAGGTATCAGGTCCCATTCTTCAATGAGAGCCTGTTCGAGGTCTAGGAGAGCCTGTGGTGGAACAGGACGCCCACGAACACTTCTGACAAGCCTATCCCACACATGCTCGATGGGATTAAGGTCGGGACTCATTGGTGGCCATTCAATCTCTGGTGATGTGCGCTACATGAGCCCTGGCATTGTCGTGCATGAGTACGAATTCAGGGCTAACACCGTATGCAGCAACTGTAACGATCACTCACCTATTTTCGGCTGCCGTCATCTGGAACTCCACCTATTTTCATATACTCGCCGCTACTTCACTCATCTAACCGGCCTTGGACTTTCACTGCTGCCTCGCCGTGCATCCGTCCTGGTGAACTGCTCACTACACACTGAGTCTCCACTGGATTACGTCACCCGTTGCGTCAGTGTCCGATATTTCTCGACGTTTTGTGTACTTTTTTTCCTGAACTTTCTGCAGCGGTATAAAGGCTTCCCCCACATACTCGGTCTTCAGTCCAGAACTGACACCGAGTGTGGTTGGAGGGTAGTCTGAGGACTTCCCAGTATTTTCTGGGTAGCTCCACTTCTTTTATTTGCTGTATTGGGTGAGCAACAGAATATTTATTTTATAATTACCACTATTATTCTTACCCTATGGATTTTGGAGATATTTTCATTGCTGTGGCCGGTTTTCTTTTAAGCTTGATATGAGTGATATTTCTCCTTAACAAATGAACATTGAGTAATATGCAATTTCAAAAGTTAGTGAGTGATTGAACTTGTGGCCTGGGCGGTACAACTTATCACATAAAACTGTTCCTGCATTTGGCAACGTTTATACTCATGCGACTCCCATTATTGTGATCCCCGTCCTTGGTCTTTCCCGTGCCTTTCTTCTCCCTTTGTTTACCTTTCTGGAAATCTGTGTAAATATTCTCCGAGACTTATAGGTTACCATGTTCATTTGATTAGTCACACATTAGAACTTGTAATTGGTCTAGGGATTCCATTCTAATGTACGTCATTCACGATGAGCGTTTTCTTTTATGTGCCAGATTACAAAATTTTGAGTTGTAAATTTGAAATTGATCTTCTTGTAGAAACAATATACTGTTTTGATTAACTTTTTTCTTCTTATTATTACATCCACCGACCTCCAATTGGCCCCAGCCCTTTTCTCCTTGAACGTCTTGTCAAAGAATCTTAATCAACTACTACGTTGTTGCTCTGTTTTTCTACGAATTGATAGATTTGTTTCTTTCTACATCCCCAACACGTCACACAACCAACAAATGCTGTAGCAGTATCTGCTCTAAGTACCCCACAGCGGTAAGATTACAACGGACGACGACAAGATCCGCATGGTCATCAATAGTGATGCCACCCCACAGTATCACAGAAACTTGTCCGAATCGGTCGCCTTCCCGGACAAAATTTGGCATGTACTGCTCACCACGGCGTCTCTATACACGTTGACGTCCATCACACCGTGTCAGGGGAAATCTGGACTCGTCTGTGGACAACACAGGTCTCCATTGGCGAAGTTGCCAGTTGACGTGCGTACGGGCAAACAGAAGGCGAGCTGCGCGATGTTGCTGCGTTAAACAGGGCACTCGAACAGGACGTCTGGGTCGTAAGGACACTTCTCTTAACCTGTTCTTTACTGACTGGTCAGACACCGTGACTCCAGTGACCCTCCTGACGTCTTGTTGCAGTTCTCTGGCAGTTGCTGAATGATACCGCAACGCACAGATGGTCAGATATCGGTCATCCTGTGGGGTTGCCATGCGTCCACGACCTTGTCCAACCGTCCTTGTGAACTGGCCTGTCTCATTGTAGCGATTCCACAAGCGTTGAATAAATGACGGAGAGACATTGAGATCCAGAGCAACACGATCCTTCCTGGATCAAACTGATGGCCCTTGCGACTTGAACCTCGTTAAGATGTCACATGGGATGTGCTGATTGACGTACAACGTGCTCAAATGACCGCAGAGATCTGTGTAACTCATAACGACCTCTCTTCACTTTGTATGGCTACACCTACGGATGAAGTATAACTTCGATTTGACGTTCTCTGAGTAGCTAAGGTCTCAATTTGTGCTGTATGACCATTGGAACCCCATCTACCAAATTAACGTTCACATACCAGACGTTACAAAACAGGTTCCCCTAATAGTTTTTGTACCGGGCGGTACACCTCCACACCGCTAATTTAAAATGTGCGCCTGTTGAAACTCCTCTGCTGGAGGAAGTCTGAACTTTATGGACAGTATTAATTTTCAAGTTTCTCAGAAGATGTCTCTACCTGGAAATTTTGGAGTTTTTGAACTGTGTCATTTTCGACGTATTTTTGTTTTGCTTGTAGTAAGAAGTGTGAACCTTCTCTTCTAGAGGACACTACTGAAGATCAACAATAGTGCACCCTAGTGCGGAGTGAAAGAACTATTTTTTTTGGAGAAGTTCTTATTTCAAAAGTTTGTTTCTTGTTAAATTTCTTTCTGTTATTGTTTAAGTTGGCTGTATACCCCTCTTTTTCCCCTTGTTTGTTTCTTGTTAAATTTCTTTCTGTTATTGTTTAAGTTGGCTGTATACCCCTCTTTTTCCCCTTGTTTTAGATTTATCCAATCCCGAATTTCTTTTAGTAATTTCCGACCAATCCGATGTATCTTCTCCCAACTTGGATATGTTTCTGTACCCTAGCCAATAAAGTGATTGTGGGCGGGTGTTCTCTTCCCTAAAACGCCTAGAACCTTCCGCGAGAGTATTTAAACTGCTGATTTTTGGGTCTCCGGGCCACTTCTGTTCCATCTTTCAGTGTGTAAAGTACATAGCAGGGGGCGGGAAGCGCCTCTTTCTTCTCCAGCTGTTCAACACCAGGTAATGGCCTCTTAATAACTTCTTTTCTTGCTAGGTTGGCAGTTTAACTCTCGGAGCGGGTTCGAAGCGTTTCCACCATGTAACCTTTTCCTAAAATGTAACCAATCTTTTCATCTATTCTCTTTTAAAGCTGCATATTGGGATAGAGAGTGCTAACCCTCTCGAGCTCCCACTCACATTGTTTTGAGGTGAACTTATTTTCTCAACCTATTCTTCGTTAACGTAAAACAAATTGCTCTTTTCTAAAGTCACCTCTGTAGTATGGGATTAGCCCTTGCATTAGTGGCCTAGAGCCAGATTAGGTTTTAAAAACAAGTGTATTAGGAGTGCAGATCGCCTCCTCTCAAATTGTTATTTTAGAGGTCATGTAATTGCCCCTTTTCATTTAATAGACCTCAGTAGGTTGGGTATTTTACCCCTGTGTCTATGTCCAGTGAGGACAACTCGAAGGTGGAGTTTGGTGTGGCCTTTGAGAGGCTTAAAGTTGAGAGCGTGTGGCTCTTTTGAAAATTGAGTGTTGTATGCCTCGTGGAGGCTTTTCAGTGTAATTTGGAGCAAGGACTCCCAGGCATGAATGGGGTTTTCTGCCCCTCTGTTGAAACTTGTGTTTGGGGTAAAACTGAGCTGATTGCCCAAGCATTGTGAAGTCAGGGCGTGAAGCCCAAATCCTGTAAATATTGTAACTACCCTTTGGACTTGCTACTTTGTACCTGCCATGCTTGTTATTTCTTTGTTTTTGAAAAGAAAATATAACCTTGTTAAGTCGAGTGGGACAAGTAATGGGGCTGGTTCATCACAAGGCTGTTTTAAATGTGGGGCTTTCTCACATATCGCCAAGAATTGCCCAAATTCGAATAGCACCCCCTCCTGCTCAACTTCTGGTGCAAATTCCACCTATGCCAATAATAAAAAGTGACTAGTGGCTTCGGCTGAGTCGACTAATCCATCTTCCCGAGACTCAGCCCCTAGTAAACAGGTTGTAAATTCAGGGAACGAGCAATTTTCAAATGCATCTTTTGAATGTCCCAAAGAGTGTCTTAGGATTGCGGCGGATTCCCCCGCACCTATTCCTTTTCTTAAGATTGAGTTAAACAATGAGCCTATAACCGCTTTATTAGATTCAGGCAGTGTCTGTTCGATTATTTCGGCTGAATGGTAATCTAAATTGAAATCTGTTTGTAAACTACCTGACTATGTCTCATCTCCTGTCCTATATGTTTCGGCTAATTCATCTCCATTAGAAATTCTAGGTTCCTTACTGGTCAAAATTCGTATTTTTAAATTTACATGGAAAACCAAACTGTTTGTGGCTAAGCACTTGTCTTGCCCCATCATACTGGGAGCGGACTTCATTTCTCACACTGGTCTTGTGCTCGATCTTCAGAGTAAGTCGTGCACATTCAAATTTGCGTCCAATTGTAACATTCCTTGTTAAAGTGTAATTCTGTATCATGTTCATCTATTTCGCCTACCCAGGATGAGATGTTGTTAGACCTTAGACATCTACCTGAGGAGCAGGCTGATAGTATTCGCAAATTGTGTCAGTCCTTTCCGGAGGTGTTCTCTGATACTCTTGGTGTTACTGACCTTATTGAATACAAAATTGAGGTCACGGATTCGATTCCTGTCCGTTTTCCACCTTATAGGCTATCTCCACCTAAAATGAAGGCTCTGAAAGAAATCATCGATCAGATGTTGAAGGATGGTATTATTAGGCCCTCTAAGTCAGCGTATTCTTCGCCTATTTTTCTAGTCCCGAAACCCCAAGGGGGCTTCAGGCCTGTCATTGATTTCAGGGCTCTCAATCGGAAGGTGGTGTTACAATCTGTGCCCCTTCCCGACCTTCATTCTTTTTTTTTCATGGTTTCGTAAGGCCAAGTTCTTTACTATCTTGGACTTGAATCAGGCCTATAATCAAATTCCCCTTGCCGAAGAGTCTAAACACCTTACAGCGTTTGCCACGGACTGGAATTTATATGAATACAACCGCGTGCCTTTCGGGCTCCCCACGGGAGCAGCTGTACTCACTAGGCTGCTAGATAGGGTCTTCTCCGACATCAAATTTGAATACTTGTACCACTACTTGGATGATGTCGTCGTATTTTCGGAAACCTTCGAAGAACATCTAGATCATCTGCGAGAAGTTCTCAATCGCCTTCGTAAGGCTGGGTTAACTGTCAAGTTGTCCAAGGTTGCCTTTGCTAAGCCCTCTATGTCATTCCTAGGGCATATTGTGTCACCTGATGGTGTTGCAGTCGATCATTCGAGAACACAGGCCATCCGTTATTTTTAACCTCCCAAGGACATTAAAGGCATCGCCAGGTTTATTGGTATGGTGAATTTCTTCAGAAAGTTCATTCCTAACTTTGCTAATAGAGCGGCGCCCTTAAACCTTCTTCGTTGGAAAGGCATCAAATTCGAGTGGGGACCTTCTCAACAAGCCGCTTTTGAAGATCTTAAATTGGCTCTCTGTAATGCCCCTGTACTTGCTATGCCTGATTTCTCGAAGAAATTCATCGTCCAAACTGACGCGTCGTCGTCAGCAGTAGCTGCAGTCCTTCTTCAAGAGACTGAACTAGGGAGGCGACCCATCGCCTATGCATCTAGGACCTTGTCGGCTCAAGAAGCCAAGTATTCCATCTATGAGCTCGAAGGTTTGGCAGTCTTATTCGCCTTAGAAAAGTTCCGTCTCTATCTGGAACACGCCAAATTCGACCTGGAGACAGATAATCAAGCCTTAAGCTGGGTCTTAGGTATTCCGCGTCGTACTGGTCGTATAGCCCGTTGGGCCATCCGTATTTCTGCCTTCCAATTCGATGTCAGGCATATCAGAGGTACCGAAAATGTTGTTGCTGATGGACTCAGTCGTATGTTTTCTAACGACGTCGAGACCCATGAACCGGTCGACAGTTCATCACCTCCCGAGTCCATACTATCTGGTGTTAATGCCATCTTAACAGATGCTCCCATGCTTTTTAGGGATATTGAGAAATACCAACGTGAAGATCCGACGCTGGCTCCGATAATGGAAACCCTTTCTTCTGGGGAACATGTTGTCCCTTATGTTCTGAGGAATGGTGTTCTATGTTGCCCATCGAGGCATGATAAGATGATGAAAGTTGTAGTTCCAGCTGTTCTTGTACCTATGATCTTCAAGTATTATCATGAGACCCCATTAGGAGGGCATCTGGGTATCTTTAAAACTCGTGAAAAGATTCGTGAAATGTTCATCTGGAAAGGTATGGACGGTGAAATCCGTGAACTTGTAAAAGCTTGTAAATCTTGTTTGCTCAGTAAACCCACCATGTCCACCAAGGTAGGCCTTTTGTCTTCGCATCAAGCGTCGCGCCCCATGGAACGCTTGTGTATTGATTATGTAGGACCCTTCCCCCAGTCAAAGGGAAATGCTAACAAGTTCATCCTTGTATGCGTAGATGGCTTTACTAGATTTTCCTGGTTATTTCCGACTAAGCTGGCTACCGCTCAGTCTACCATTACTTGCTTAAATTCTATTTTTGCTTCTTTTGGTCCGTGCCAATATATTGTATCTGATAATGCTAAGGCTTTTACATCTAATTTATTTCGTAAATTCTGTTTTGACTTGTCCATCTCTCATGTAACTACTTCTGCTTATTACCCTCAACCATCTCTGGCTGAACGAGTTAACCGTAATCTCAGGTCCGCACTTATTGCCTATCATCATGAAGATCATTCCAGGTGGGACACGTCCCTGCATTGGTTAGCTTTTGCTTTGAATTCGGCGGTTCATGAATCACATAAATTTACTCCAGCCTCGTTGATGTTCAAGTTTGTTCCCAACACGCCGCTCTCTAACCTCTGGTCTCTGAGTGACATTCTACCAGAGACAATAGATCCGGACAACATTAAAGATCTTTGGAAGAAGGCTAAAGCCAATCTTAAAGTGTCTCATGAAAAGGTTAGGGAAAGGTATGATCGTGGACGGAGACCCACCCCTTTGAAGGTAGGTGACCAAGTTATGGTCAAGAACTTTGTTCCCGCGGGCAAGCTTGCCCCCAGATTTCATGGGCCTTGTATCATTCTTGATTTTCTTACGCCGGTTACATTGTTAGTAAGCAATCCAGCCACCGAGAGGATATTTAGGGTTCACCTGTCCCAGGTGAAAACGGTGTAAATTTTGTGTCAACTTGCTTCATATAATTTGATAGGAATATGAAGGTTATATTTTTTTTGAGTTTCCACTCTTAAGGCATTCTGCTCCTTCTATTTTGTTTTATATGTAAGCATTTTTTGTAAAACCTTCCCCGATCCGTTAAACTGCCATTCTGTCCTTACCATGGCCATTACCACGCTCCCGTCTCCTGCTATACACACTGTGGCTTGCTTAGATTAAATGCCATGGATATTTGCACGCCGCTGGCCCCTCTACCTCTCCAACAAGCCTGTGCCCTCAAAAAAATGATGATGGTCCAACAAAATTCTGCCGCCTAGTTTTAATGTTTCAGTGCCCCCGCAGCCGCGCGGCGCCGTGCCGCGACTGGGTTTGAGGAAGGGCCCCCTCGGCCCCAGCGAAGACGACATGTGCACGGCGAGCCGGAGCTCTCCTCCCGGCCTAGGCTGATGTGCGGCGCACGACCTGCTACTTGCCCGCAGCTTGTATATGTTCACCGCGGGCGCGGCGTGCTTCAACACCTCTGCTCCCCTCATAGTGCGGGCGAGTGGTATCTCAGGGTACTTGAGGGGTCCGAGCGGCCTCCTTTGGACGCAAGCTGCAACGGCCGGTCTGGCCATCCAACTTCATCAACATCAACTACATGAACAGTTACTATAAGCAATGACTACACTTGGGAATTCAACAGCAATATTTGGTGGACATTGCAAAATTTTTCATCACTTTTAAGTATTAAAAGTTTATCTTCAGAATTCAACTTCTACAAACATAAAGACTGTACTTCACCTGCAACAACAGAATTTTGAAACTGAATCAAACCAAATTAAGAAAATCTTATAAATTTTTTTTTGGCAATTAATCTCCATATCTACATCAAAACTTGGACCTTGTTTTCAAACAATTTCATGTGTCACCCCTGGAGGAACTTTTGGGGGGGGGGGAGGTCTGTACCCGGCGGTACACCTCCACACCGCTAATTTAAAATGTGCGCCTGTTGAAACTCCTCTGCTGGAGGAAGTCTGAACTTTATGGACAGTATTAATTTTCAAGTTTCTCAGAAGATGTCTCTACCTGGAAATTTTGGAGTTTTTGAACTGTGTCATGTTCGACGTATTTTTGTTTTGCTTGTAGTAAGAAGTGTGAACCTTCTCTTCTAGAGGACACTACTGAAGATCAACAATAGTGCACCCTAGTGCGGAGTGAAAGAACTATTTTTTTGGAGAAGTTCTTATTTCAAAAGTTTGTTTCTTGTTAAATTTCTTTCTGTTATTGTTTAAGTTGGCTGTATACCCCTTTTTTTCCCCTTGTTTTAGATTTATCCAATCCCGAATTTCTTTTAGTAATTTCCGACCAATCCGATGTATCTTCCCCCAACTTGGATATGTTTCTGTACCCTAGCCAATAAAGTGATTGTGGGCGGGTGTTCTCTTCCCTAAAACGCCTAGAACCTTCCGCGAGAGTATTTAAACTGCTGATTTTTGGGTCTCCGGGCCACTTCTGTTCCATCTTTCAGTGTGTAAAGTACATAGCAGGGGGCGGGAAGCGCCTCTTTCTTCTCCAGCTGTTCAACACCAGGTAATGGCCTCTTAATAACTTCTTTTCTTGCTAGGTTGGCAGTTTAACTCTCGGAGCGGGTTCGAAGCGTTTCCACCATGTAACCTTTTCCTAAAATGTAACCAATCTTTTCATCTATTCTCTTTTAAAGCTGCATATTGGGATAGAGAGTGCTAACCCTCTCGAGCTCCCACTCACATTGTTTTGAGGTGAACTTATTTTCTCAACCTATTCTTCGTTAACGTAAAACAAATTGCTCTTTTCTAAAGTCACCTCTGTAGTATGGGATTAGCCCTTGCATTAGTGGCCTAGAGCCAGATTAGGTTTTAAAAACAAGTGTATTAGGAGTGCAGATCGCCTCCTCTCAAATTGTTATTTTAGAGGTCATGTAATTGCCCCTTTTCATTTAACAGACCTCAGTAGGTTGGGTATTTTACCCCTGTGTCTATGTCCAGTGAGGACAACTCGAAGGTGGAGTTTGGTGTGGCCTTTGAGAGGCTTAAAGTTGAGAGCGTGTGGCTCTTTTGAAAATTGAGTGTTGTATGCCTCGTGGAGGCTTTTCAGTGTAATTTGGAGCAAGGACTCCTAGGCATGAATGGGGTTTTCTGCCCCTCTGTTGAAACTTGTGTTTGGGGTAAAACTGAGCTGATTGCCCAAGCATTGTGAAGTCAGGGCGCGAAGCCCAAATCCTGTAAATATTGTAACTACCCTTTGGACTTGCTACTTTGTACCTGCCATGCTTGTTATTTCTTTGTTTTTGAAAAGAAAATATAACCTTGTAAAATTTTACATTAACTTTGATTCCGTAGTTTGAGACCCGTTCACGCCCGCACCTTCTTTCACCTCTACCTACCACTAAAACACGGTAACAGTTTTAAACTGTGTTTTTAGATTAATATAAATTAGAAAAGGAATTCCGTATTTGTTAGAAAGGCACTTGCAGAATTTAGAATGAACCTTTTTCCACCTAGAATGAATTCAGCGAACCCGCAATCGACATACCGGGGAATGGAATTGAAATTTGTGTAACTAGAATCACATTTGGCTTAATTACGCTGGGGTACAGAAATTGAAATCCGGAAACCTTACCTCAGTTTGCTTTGTAGTATATAACAATAGTCATCTCCAGGTTCCTTGCTGTAAGAGGTCGTCGGTTTGCAGACAGCTGCTTGCGAAACATCGAGAAACTTTTGCTATTTGCTTTACGTCGCACTGACACAGATAGGTCTTATGGCGACGATGGGATAGGAAAGGTCTGGGAATTGGAAGGAAGCGGCCGTGGCCTTAATTGAGGTACAGTGCCGGCATCTGCCTGGTATGAAAATGGGAAACCACGGGAAACCATCTTCAGGGATGCCGACAGTGGGGCTCGAACCCACTATCTCCCGATTACTGGATACTGGCTGCACTTAAGCGGAGAAACTTCTCTCCACATCAACGAATGTTAAGCGTTCATACTTGAAGTAAGTGAGATCTTCCTCTTCAAAAACACTCACATCAAAATGTTCTACTTTCAATATTTCACTTATCTTGCATATAATTTGATACCCCTGATTTTTTCAATAAGTAGTTTAATTGTTTCATTTCATTTCATTTCATTTCACTTCATTTCATTTCCTCTCTTTTTAAGAATGGTTTAAATAGCCCATATAGGCCTACACTATATTTACTACAGAAATAAGAGGTGATGGATGAACTAATGGAAAAATGAAATGGCGTATGGCTTTTAGTGCCGGGTGTGTCTGAGGACAAGTTCGGCTCGCCAGGTTCAGGTCTTTTGATTTGACTCCCGTAGGCGGCCTGCGCATCGTGATGAGGATGAAATGATGATGAAGACGACACATACACCCAATCTCCGTGCCAGCGAAATGAACCAATGAATGTTAAAATTCCCTACCCTGCCGTGAAACGAACCCGGGACCGCTGTGACCAAAGGCCAGCACGCTAACCATTTAGCCATGGAGCCGGACGATGAATTAATGATGATTCGAATTGAGAATGGACGGAAAAAATTTAGTCTAAAGAAGGTATAGTTGCAAAACAAAGGTCGCTAAGACCTACAGTAAATAGTCTAAAAAAATCAATAATCCGAAAACCTGGAGATGGCAGAAAAACAAACAAAACCAACTGGAAATATGGCGTATGGCTTTTTAGTGCCGGGACAAGTTTGGCCGGGAATCGAACCCGGGACCGCTGTGACCAAAGGCCAGCACGCTAACCATTTAGCCATGGAGCCGGACACAAAACCCATATTTTCTGGCATACAATGGTCCAGAATGAAAATATATTATGTTGGGCCACGTCTTCGGATACTCGAGAAAAATGGATTTTTCCTCCACTTCCGAGCCTTGTGATGTGAGATGACTCAGGAGCAGACTACAAACGGAAATTAAATAGAAATGCTCCTGTGAATAGGTTTTTAAAATTAGTTTTTACGTCGCACCGACACAGATGGGCTGGGAGTGGGAAGAAAGGGGCCGTGGCCTTAAATAAGGTACAGCCCCCACATCTGCAGGTGTGAAAATGGGAAACCACGGATAACCATCTTCAGGGCTGCCGACAGTGGGGTCCGAACCCTTGATCTCCCGGATGGAAGCTCACAGCCGCGCGACCCTAACCACACGGCCAACTCACTCGGTTCCATTGAGCACTTAAAGGGATAAGTGTACAAACATGCATACTAAACGTCTTAAAGCTAAGAGCTAAGCCGATGTCATTTTCCTGTTCCTTGACCCAATTGACTTGCGATTGAATATTTTTTGTAAAGGAAACGGACAAATGTATTTCTTTGTAGACCAATGTTATTATTTATTACAAATTCTGTTTACCGTCCAGGGTCGGTTTTTCCCTTGGACTTAGCGAGGGATCCCACCTCTACAACCTCAAGGGCAGTGTCCTGGAGTTTCACTCTGGGCAGGGGGCTACAACCGGGGAGGATTGGGAGCGATAGACAAGGTAGAGAGAAGGAAGCGGCCGTGGCCTTAACTTAGGTACCATCCCGGCATTTGCGTGGAGGAGAAGTGAGAAACCACGCAAAACCACTTCCAGGATGGCTGAGGAGGGATTCGAATCCCCCTCTACTCAGTTGACCTCCCGGGGCTGAGTGGACCCCGTTCCAGCCCTCGTACCACTTTTGAAATTTCATGGCAGGACCGGGAATCGAACCCGGGCCTCCGGGGGTGGCAGCTAATCACACTAACCACTACACCACAGAGGCGGACTCAAATGGTACTCACAGAAGATTATTTTGCTGTCCATTGCACGTACTGCGGGCATAGCTTACGAAGCCAGCCAGCATTAATTTGAAAGCACGCGACGTTAGTTTCATGGCAATGGCACGCAATTAAACACTTAAAACGCACATAAATCCACCTTGAATATACGAATCATTCCTTATTTAACTAACGACATAATACCGCACAATCTGCATATACAAGCTATTAATTAAATAAATATGAAAACTTGAATTGACAGCAATGGCACAACTGTCACGACCACATGGTAATTTCTGCAGGTAACCGCTCCTCCATCTTCGATCTACACATGCGCACTAGAAGTGCCAACCTAACGAACGTAACCAGTTAACGACTCCCTTCAACCCCTAACGCCGATACTTACCTGTTTATTGACGAAGAAAGTAAATCATATGTTTGTATTTGCACTTAACAATTTCACAATGTTTATTAGCCATGGTTTTCCTTTATTTTCAATAATCCTTTACGAGCCACGCATGTGTGTATATTTAGATAATTCTAAGCTCATAAGGACCGCGAGGAAGGGTTGGCGGCCCTGGCTAATGTCACATTCTTGCAGGTGTACCACATGTATTGTATATAGAGGAATGGAGGGTGTTGTGACGTCATATTTATGACGTCACGGTCCTTTTTCTTGCCCATGGTTAAATGTTAAAACAAACTTAAATTAGTCGCCCATGCGCAGTAGCAAAAATTTGGACTTAGTTTTCGGATATTAATTTCCTGTCTGTCTCTCACACATCTGTGACGTCAGGTATGACGTTATCACCCCTCCGTCACCAAGTAAACATGGTCGCCATGTGCTCTACCAGTCCTATATAGTGTACTCAGCTCTTGGCTCTATCACAGGGCCTCTCAAGCGCCCTAAAACATCTCACGCGTGTAAACCGAGACGCAGAGGTTCTGTGCACAGTGCATCGGTCCGACTCGGCTCTGTTCGGACCAGCGTTTTGTCTTGGGACGACTCGGCTAATCTCGGCTAAGCTCTGCTCGGGAGATGGAGCGCTGAAGAGCAAGTGGGGAAGGGGGAGACAGGCGGAGCGAGCGATATAGGCATAGGGAAAGGGAGGGACAGCGCTATTGCTCAAAAATCGAAAAGTGGGGGTCTGCACTCTGGTCAACCAAGCCAAGTCGTATTTTGCACCTTGCGCCGCGCAATGCACTGGTGCATGTTCTCTGTGAGGCCGTTCTCTATCATCTGAGCCACTCAATCTGGTTGTTACGGTTATCAATTCTGATAATTTCGAGCGAGATTTTCAATAAACAGGCATGTTATTTGGCATGAGAAACAAACAGTAATAGGAGGTAAATAATAAAGGGAGGTTAGTGTTGTATTGGAAATGTGTTGTATAGATAAGAAAAGTACAACTGATGGTGAGTGGTTTTATTCCTCAAGCAATCGAGAAGAAAACAAGAGCTCAGAGACGAGGTCTGTGGGTGACAAAGACATGAATGTGAAAGGCTCCAGGCAGTGAAGTTGTCTGGAATTCTCGACTATATTACACTCGGTGGCGGGAACAATATTTATAAGGTAGAAAAACAAGAGCAATGTTGGCGAGGGGCTGTTTCTGAAGCTCCATTAACCTCAAAGAGACAGAGCATGCTGGAAACAACGGCATTGTGCGGAAGCAACACTTCCCCTTTTTAAACGGCTGGCTCAACAGGCTGAAGGGGGAGGGGCGGGGGGATATATAGACATGGAACTTCATAAGCTCTGTGAAGTGCATTCGTCAACGAGCCGCAAGCTCGCCGGGCTAGGTTCAAGCGCGAGGACTTCTAATAAAGTCATGCACGGTTGCGTCGAAGAATATTGTTCAACTTACTCAACACGGGAACAGCTCCTAGATCCATAGCACGAATTATTATTATTATTATTATTATTATTATTATTATTATTATTATTATTATTATTATTCCACCTGGTGGCCATGATCGTTAAGGCGTTGAAGTCTAAAAGGTCTGACACCGTCGTTAGCCGGTTCGAGTCCCGTTGATCGAAAAAGTTTTCACTATAAGAATATTGGCCGGTAGGGTAGGGGAGATGGTGGTATACAGTTTCCAATCACTAGATTACGTGCCAAAAGCTTGGATTACATTCCGAATCTCTCCACAGTGCTCATATGGAGTGAGGGCATAAGACGCTGTTGCTGGTGATTCGTCCGTCGGATGGAGACGTTAAACCTTCAGCAGACCTCTTGGTGCTATTCGACAGTAGAAGGCCATTTGTCGGCACTGGCTTCACCCTCTCCATTCCTAATATAATGTATCACGTCATTCATTTCATCTCATTAACTCCTCTGATGACGTTGACGTCAGGAAGGGCACCCGGTCATAAAAACCCGCCACGACTGATTCATTTCACCTCATACCCGACCCCGTAAACAAACGGGACAAGGGGTGGACAAACAAACAAACAAACAAACAAACAAACAAACAAACAAACAAACAATTATTATTATTATTACTATAATTTTTATTATTATTATTATTATTATTATTATTATTATTATTATTATTATTATTATTATTATTATGATACCGGAGGTATACCCTCTCCGTGCATTTAAACTGAGCGCCTATTAGAAGGCCATCTGCAATACGTACAGTGAACTGTCTAGCACAAGAGGTTTCTAACTTTATCGTCAGTTGTCCCTACTGTCTACTTATGTGCTCCCTCTGGTGAGAGGATGGACAATTAGGCCTAATTTTCAGGAGAATTTTGGATTTTATAAGTTTTCAAAACCGAATTGTTTGTAGATGGTTTTGGTGTTGTAAAGTTACTAGCACTTCTATCTCTTCCCGCCTTCTTAAAATTTTAGCCAATCACAATTTTAGCCAATTTATCAAAGTAACCAATAGGAATTGTGGGTGTGTACACGGCTTCGGCCCAGAGCATTCTGGAACCTTCCTCTCCGCTATAAAAGCAGAGACCGCTTGGGCCATGTTGTCTTTTCCATCGCTCCAGTCAAGACGTTTAGAGTGTGTCGGAGGCAAGGGGCAAGTCTCGCCCATCGTCGGAAGTTCCACCAGCTCAAGCTAACGGCAGACATCTTTTAATCATGTGATAGTCTCAGAAAGCTAACCTGAGGGGAAGGTTTCACAATTCTTCCTTAATGTAAAAGTCAATCTTCAATCTAAATTTTCAAACAAGTTCAAAGATCTTAGCATAACTTAGGGAATAAGGAGTGTGAACCCTCTTTTATTCCCATTCAACTCGATACTGGGCTGACTATTATTTTGTAAAATGTAAAACGTATCTCTTCTTTTTGGAATTTAATTTTCTCTCCATCTAGTCTCTTAGTCACCTAGTCACCTTAGCTTCTGTAACTTCGGGCCATAAGCCCACATAGGATTTTTAAGAACTTTCAAGTGAATTTCAAAAGAGTGCAAAAGTTCGCCTCCTAACATTTTGGTTTACGGTCGATGCAATACATCTTTTCTTTTTTTCACTAAGGCCTGGTAGAATGGGCACTTGTTGTCTCTGTTAAAGTTTAACTTTCCTATTTAATGTAACTTTGGCTGTAGAGCGAATAAGGCAGTAAAAACTGTTTGTATTGGATCTAATATAAAATTTAGATTATGCCTTGGAGAGACTTGAATGTTATACATTTTAGAGAGTTAATTGTGTGGAGCAGAGACTCTCTTTTTTGACATTTATAACTTGAGAGCTTCACGCCCATTCTGTGAATCTTTTGGTACCTGATTATTATAGAGTTTTCTAATATTGTTACCAGAGCTAATGCGCTAACCGTTATCTATTCTATTGTTATTTGGTGTTATTCGTTTAAGTTTCAATTCAAGAAAAAGCAAGGAAAGAAATAAAATTTCAATTCTAGAGTTTTAAATTAAAATTTGATCTTTTCTCTGTCCACCCATACATGCCCGCACCTCTTACACGTGTGTTCCACAAAAACGCGGTAACAATTATTATTATTATTATTATTATTATTATTATTATTATTATTATTATTATTATTATTATTATTATTATTATTATTATTATAGCTGGATAGCTATTAAGAGAGTTATTTAACTCTTTCGTTGCGGAATTCCCTGGTACATAATATTGCTTGGCAGTGCAATTAAATTTGCTTTGATAAACAATATTTCTTCACATAGCATAATATGCGAGACAGAACGTAAAAAAAAAAATCATTTCTTGCACTGGAAAACCATATTGTAGTTAGTTCCTTTTGGTATTTTTATACGATGTTTTGAAATGATATTGATTTTGAATTACTTCTTAGAATTGTCTTTACGTCACTCCGACACAGAGAGGTATTATGGCGACGATGGGATAGGAAATGTCTAGGAGCGGCAAGGCAGTGACCGTGGTCTTAATTAAGGTACCGCCCCAGAATTCGTCTGGTCTGAAAATGGAAAACCACGGAAGAGCGATCTTCAGGGCTGCCGACAATGGAATTTGAATCAAAAAATTCATAAAAACAATAATTTTACAAAATTGCTTTGCATAGTACGTTAGTGAGAACTTACAAAACTTATTCTTTTCACTGGCAAACCATTCTGTAATACCTGAAGGTATGATATTCGTACGACATTTTGAAAAAAGTACTTGTTTCTTTAGAAACAATACATTTACACAACGACAAGTTCAAATCGTTCCAGATACTATCAAGAGATGTCAGAAGGCTACTAGAATCGACGTACTGCGGAAATGCGACAATCGCAGCGAGTGGAGGTATAAACTCGCAATAATGTGCCTTTCGCCTAGCAAGGCACCAGGCATACTGTGCATAAATGCGACCACAGCAACGAACAAGTTAAGGGCAGTGGAAACCCTAAAAAAGAGCAGTTTTACAATTTTATATTTTCATTCCACAAAGAAATGTACAATTTGGCGATGAAATTAATATTTCACTTCGTAGGAAACACATTGACCGCCTCTGTGTTGTGGTTAGTGTGATTGGCTGCCACTCCCGGAGGCCCGGGTTCGATTCCCGGCTCTGCCACGAAATTTGAAAAGAGTTACATGTGCTGGAACGGGGTTTACTCAGCCTCGGGAGGTCAAGTGAATGGAAGGGGATTCAATTCCCACCTCAGGCATGTTGGAAGTGGTTTTCCGTGGTTTCTCACATCTTCTCCAAGCAAATGCCGGGATGGTACCTAACTTAAGGCCACGACCGCTTCCTTCCCACTTACTTGTCTATCCCTTCCAATCTTCCTATCCCATACAACGTCCCTATTCAGCATGACATCTGGGCGACGTACTGGTCCTCCTACCAAGTTGTATTCCCGGCCAAATGTCTCACGCTCCAGGACACTGCCCTTCAGGCGGTAGAGGTGGGATCCCTCGCATAGTGCGAGAGAAAAACCAACCCTGGGTGATAAGCTGACTAAGAAAAATAAATGAAAGAAAGAAACTCGCTCATGAAATATGTTTTAGTCAAATTTTTCTTTTGTCGCATACCTATTCAAACCTTCGCATTTCCAAGATACAAGTATCAGGCTTTAGTTTCCAGTAATTTGTGGACACAGTTCATTATTCACGTTAGCAGTTCCGTCATAAAACTCTGTCTGTCTAGGGTGAGGTACTTGGTTCTGGAATTGACTCTTTCACTTTATGAGTATACACAATGCATTACATTTACAGCAAATTTCGAGATCTGATATTCTAAATGTAATACCGAATGTGACAAATATAGGAGCACATTATCAGTAACGTAGCAAAGAAAAGTAGGCCATATTACATGGGCCTGAAAATGCTTTAATTTCTGTTTATGTATTTAGTATCTGCTATACATTCTTTGTCTGGAACTAAATCTGAGACAATGATGTATTATAATGTGTGTCTATCTTGACTGAATTGGACGATGCTACATCAGCCAACTGTGAGTGAATTATTGTGAAGTCTGTCAGACGATACGAACTGTGTGTGGAATGTCTGAGGCTGTTCCGAAGTCGATAAGGCGACGAGCCGAGGCTTGTATACAGAAAGAACGTACACATTTAGAATATTGAAGAATGGCAACAAAACATCATCATTTCATAAGATCACCTTATTTGAATACACTAAGTTCATAATTAAAAGTCAGATAATACGGAAAATAGGCATTTCCCAGTCCAAGTTGATGCAATACATCTCTGTCCTCTGCATATAAATAATAAATTCTTGAAATTTTGCCCTGAACTTTTGTTGCGCCTCGTATGTACTTATGAGGCCTGGGCAGAAAGTAATGGCAACATCTGCATATATAAACGAAAATTCCATTGTAGAACTATCATGCCTCTTCGGGCCTGTAATGTAATTCCGTGTCATATGTTGTACCCGTGTGCAAGCGTCAGGACGCCAGTAGCAATGCCGCCCTTGTTGATGTCCGCGACGAAGCGCCGTACTGCTTGAAATATGGCGTCGCGTGTGTGGATCTGCTACGGAATCACTTCTCCCGGAGTGTTTTCTTTAGTTTGGGGAACGGATCGAAGTCAGAGGGTCTCGTGTCCGGTGAATAGGGAGGATTATACAGGATTTCCAACCTCCACTGGGCTAAAACTCCCCTCACAGGAGCAGCTATGTGACAGCGGGCATTGCTGTGCCGGGCAATGAGCTATCATGTTTGTCCTGGAACATGAGTTCCTGTGACTTCGATTTCTCCAATATTCAAGAACCACTCCCATGAAAGCGTTTCTGAACACGACACGCAAGGACATAAGAAAATGCAGCACTACTACTGGTATCCTGCGCCTTCCACACACCTTGCACGGTTGGAACAGGTCGCAAGGGATTAAATTGAAGGCCTTTAGAGATATAGTGGTTGTGAAATACATGGTTTCGTATTTATTAATATGTTGCTGCTACTTTTTACCATCCTTCGTATATCTCTGAAACTGAAGAAACGAGATTATACCGATTTTCATCAAGGCGTTAAAACAACCGAAAGGGACCAGTGAGCTAAAACTGACAATTATTTTCTCCCTGCCTGAATTAGGCTCTCTTATGTAATATATGATGATCTCAAGAATCATTTCAATCAAAATGAAATCCTGATATACCATATTCTAAAAATAATTTCATTCTGATTTAGTGAACTTAAAATAGATGTCAAAGAATAGATCTAAGTATTACAAAATTATAGTTCAACATATTTCAGAGATACACGGGCATAAGTTTGGCAAGGTAAGGAATGGCATTGCAACACCCCTTAACTAGCCGAGCGCCAGCGACACCGAACGTCACATCAAAACATCCTTAAATATCGCTCACCCGAGGTGGGTTTAAACTCATTTTTCTTCAGAAGAGGGCGCCAACTAATCGACTACCCAACTAACACTGGCAGTTTTGCTATGGGTACGGACCCGAAGGTTCACGATTCAATTCCTGGTTCTGGAAGAATTTTAAAATCTTGAGCGAGTGCTGAAAGAGGTTCGCTCAACCCCATGAGCACAATTTGGTTCAAATCTCAATCCTTGGCCATTTTCGAACTATCCCGTAGTTTCTGACTTCAACTCTAGGCAAATTACAGGATGGCCTCCTTCCAAAACCAACCATTTCTCCTATTTCTTAAAGAACCCGGTCGTACAAATGAGCGCGGTCGCCTGGGAGGAGAACCAATTCCCCCTTCTCAGATGTTGACAAGGTTTAGTGTGTCCAGTTCCAGAGCACTGTCTGACGACGGTATTGAGGTGAAATCCCCGCTGAGTTTGGGTCGGCGGACCTAGATGATAAATGATTATTATTGATATTATTAGGCGTTCTAGTACATACACTAAAACGCTTCTATCGGTTTGAAACTGGAGATTCTCTCGCTATAGCATTAGCAGTAATGATACCAGCTGCTTTATTATACGTAACGGAGGATCTTAGAACTACGCCAGCTGCCTCTTCGTACCTAGTAGAGGAGCTTAGAACTACTTGGAGAAAATTAAGAAATTAAAATAAAATATGTGTGGGAAAGTCAGCAATCTTATAAAAATATAATTTTTTCGAAAACCTTCAGATTGGGTCGCCCTCTTCTCTCACAATATTAATTCCCGAAAATGGCTTTTTAATGGCATACTGTATATATAGTTTCTTTGGTTTCAGAACAGGGAAGACCCAATAATTGAAAAAGCAGCTCAAATACTTCCAAAATTTAAGAACCACTCCCATGAAAGCGTTTCCATACATGACACGCCATACTTCTAGCGGTAAGGTGCTGGTGCTATGTCGCGGACATCAACAAAGGCTGGTATCAAGCGCATTCCACACACCTTGCCACGGGTGAACAGGTTGCGAAAGGACACATGCGGGAAGTAATTCCACCACCTCAGCTTCTCTGAAAACCGTAAAAATACTTTGTGGGACGTAAAATTAAATTTATTATTATTATTATTATTATTATTATTATTATTATTATTATTATTATTATTACTAGTATTACTAATAAGAAGAACATTAACAATTTAAACTTTGTTAGTATAAAGTTTCCGATTTGTAATTTAGTACCAAGGAAAGAATTTCCAGCTAACTCCTAAAATGGAAACTGTATCGTTCGATTTAAATATTACGGAAGTGGCGCACAGTATATAAAGGGATCGAGCCAGCACCTTGTTACAGCGTTAGCGAGAAACAAGCTCGCTTCTTCGCAGAGTTGAAATTCTATTGTTTCCAGAGAATATAATATCGAGTAAAGTTTGTTGCAAAGTATTTGTTTTTGCAGCGCTTACAGACAGCTTGCAGGAAGGCCTCCAACCTTAGTGTAGAATGTGTTATTGAGCGGAAGTGGTTTACAGCCTTTGAGCATTACACAATGTAATTGTTCACACCGCTCCACTTCCTCGTTCAACATCACGGAGTACATTTGCAGCTCAAAAATTACGGATAATGAGGTTTACAGCTCTTCTCGGATTCTTAGGAGGAGCCGCCCTTTTCATGTACAATACGGAGCCTTTCTGGAGCCATTGAGTGTTTTGAAAAATAACATTAATATAATTAAATTCTAGACCAGGCATGAGCGACAAGAGATGTTACTTATTTCATTATGAAATTCGACACAGTATGACATTTAAAACATTCTCAACTGTAATAGCGCTCAGAGGAAAAAGTCAATGAAATTATCGTATAATATTATTTTTCGTAATTTCCGAGGTCCATATTTCAGTTTTCCTTGGAAGTCAAAAATTGAATATGTTTTACTTTTACACCCATCATGTGTCCAGGTGATAATGGAAAATAAAGGGAATCGCAATCCAAGGAGAGGAAATCAAAACTCTGATATTTGTTGATAATATTGTTATATTATATGAGTTTGCAAAAGATCTGTAGAAAATGCTGAAGATGAAAATGGATAAATTCGAAACTAAAGTAATGGAGTGCATTCCAACGAAGTCATGTGATGCAGGAAATATTAGATTAGAAAATAATGTCTTAACACTAGAACAGCAGCTGGGTCATTTGTGACCCAGCTGTTAGTTAATTCTTCCCTGTCTTGTTTGTGTCTCTACCTGGAGTGCTAGATTTTTATGACTTTTCATAAATAAGGGATTTTAACAACCACACATAATTTTAGTTTTCAGGGGGAACCCCCTGTTTAAAAAATCCAGATTTACCTAGAACCGCGGCTGGGTCAGATTTGACCCGTCATTGATAATAATGTGTTAGCATCCGTTCTTCCACTTAGCCTCTTATACTTTTAGTCCGTGTGTGACCGGAGTTCTCCAAGCATATACAGTATACCGTGCCTAAGAAACCTGATACGCCTTCATTGCAAATATCCAGTGTAGCTATGTACCTGGAGCATATATAACTGTTGTCGGACAGCCATTCCCTTCGAAATGCCGCTATAAATTTACGCAGTTTACGGCCTCAAAACCAGACAAATATGGGCAGAAGTATTGGATGGCGGTCGACGAAAAAGTCCAAATATGTCGTGAACACTTTCCCGTATCTCGGAAAAGAGGATGGTTGCCTAGTTGTACTTCCTCTTAAAACAATAATCACCACCATCACCAAGCCCACAACATCGCATTGGCTGCGGAGGAAGGGAGAGGTATTAAACCGCTTAGTTATATCTGAACAACCATGCAGTAAGGACAATACTCACTCCTTGTTGTACAATAGGTTGTTAGTTTTGCAGTATCGGTGTGGAGATAGTGTGTCAGCACGTCAGCGACTTACTACTGAACAAAATATTATTGATGCCATAAATGACATTTCCGATGAGGAATCTGAAGGGAAACCAATGGATTTTTCGTCTGATGAAGGATCACAGCTCGTACCTTCAGATTCATCATCAGAAGATGATGATATCATGCCATTTGAAGCTGTAACAAATCCTGATAGAGCAGGTATGTATTTCTAAACTTTCATTTCGAAACGCATGAATTATAAATTAGATATTTTTGCAAATTTCAGGCCAAAAAGTATTTAGTTTACAGTTTTTTTATCACTGTGATTTTTATGTTCGGGCTATTAGGTTTATATAGTCCGGTGCATTTTTGCTTGTTGTAAATATTATTTTCGGGTGGAAAAACTAAGACAAACTTTAACATTGTATTTAATAAACTCTTGCAATTCAAGGGACTACTCGCGGTTGTCAAAGGGGGCGTGGCCAGAAGCACTGTTCAGTTCCATCAACGGGAGAGGAGGCCATCCCTAACGGTCAAGGAATCGTACAATTTGACGATAACGGAGAGGATGCGCCATCAGTGAAACGAGGCAGGTGAGACTGAATCAGTTTCCAGCAGGTACAGAAATTGTATCTCCAGATGGTACGACCTGGAAAGTTGGGGTAATTGGTAATGTTACAGCTGATAGACATGGAGCCCAAATTGTGTTCAGATCACGCTGGACCTACTCACATGCTGAACGTAATGTGAATGAGACTTGCGTAAGTGCTTGGCGACTTAGGATCACGGACAAGATTTTGAAACATACTGTGACATAGACTGAGACAGACGCACTGTTGTCAGATGATTTGTGTCTTAGGATTGAGGAGATGGAACCCTTTCTTGCTATATTGTACATTCGCGGCTTAGAACTGGACTCATTGTGGTCAGAGAAGTGGGGCAAACCTATTGTAAAATCAACAATGGTTCGTGAGAGATTCAGAGAAATAATGCTTTTCTTGAGATTTGACGTTAAATCTACAAGGTCAGAAGGACTAAAAGAAGACAAATTTGCATCGGTATTAGAAATCTGATACGCCTTCATTGCAAATACCCACTGTAGCTACGTACCTGGAGCATATATAACTGTTGACGAGCAGCTATTCCCTTTGAAATGTCGCTGTAAATTTACGCAGTTTACGGCCTCAAAACCAGACAAATATGGGCAGAAGTATTGGATGGCGGTCGACGAATACTCCAAATATGTCGTGGACTCTTTCCCGTATCTCGGAAAAGATTAATAATCACAAAAAAGAGGGGTGGGTCATAAGTGACACAGACGCGGTTTTAGTGTTAAGGGAAGTAGATGAATATTGTTGCTTGGGTAGTAGAATGACTAACAATGGCAGAAGTAAGGATACAATATGCAGACTAGCACAAACAAGGAAGCCCTTTCTGAGGAAAATAATTTTGCTCATTTATTAATTTCGAATTAGAAAGACGTTTTGGAAGACATTCGTCTGGAGCGTGACATTGCATGAAACATGCACGTAGTAGAATTTGAAATGTCGTGTTACAGAAGAATGATGAAGGTGAATTGATGATGATTCTAAGGGAATCGAAACCGGTTTTCACTTAATGAATTTTATATATTATATATTGTGTTGAATGGTGGAACATCCCTCATTTAATTCCTATTATATAAATGCAAGCCATTGCTGGTAACATGTAGTGTTTACAGTGCGCTATGTCTTCTGGTATGGGCTAGAGCAATTTGTTACTTTCCTTGACCTGTCTCAGTCTTATCCTTGGCTTTGACAATATGAAAGTGACCGAGGTATGAGTGATGCTACTGTAGTAATACCATTCCTTATGCAGCCAGTCCCTGTTATGATTGGTGTGAAAATATCGCCCATA
This sequence comes from Anabrus simplex, assembly GCF_040414725.1. NCBI lineage: Eukaryota > Metazoa > Arthropoda > Insecta > Orthoptera > Tettigoniidae > Anabrus > Anabrus simplex. The sequence goes on from NC_090266.1 coordinate 1,158,487,856, forward strand.
TGGTCGGTTGGTGCAGTGGGCTTGGCAGACTGATATACAATAGCAACTTCTGGCTCGGAGAGGAAAGCAACGTGAAACTACCTCACTCATCATTTCCCTAGTATGCCTCTTCAGTGACGCCTAGGCTGTCTATGATAGACTTTGGTGGACCGAGCTCGATAGCTGCAGTCGCTTAAGTGCGGCCGGTATCCAGTAATCGGGAGATAGTGGGTTCTAGCCCCACTATCGGCAGCCGTGAAGATGGTTTTCCGTGGTTTCCCATTTTCACACCAGGCAAATGCCAGGGCTGTACCTTAATTAAGGTCACGGCTGCTTCCTTCCACTTCCTAGGCCTTTCCCATCCCATCGTCGCCATAAGACATATCTGTGTCGGTGCGACGTAAAGCAGATAGCAAAAAAGAAAACAGACTTTGGAGGAGCTGTGGAGGATCAGCCCGCCTTTGGGCTGAATACCCAACATACATATAAATGTATGTAATGATCAGCATAAACTTCACTCGACTGGGTTCCTGTCGAAATTTCTGTTGACGTGGCGAACCTGGGTGACGCCATCCATTCGATTGAAGCTTTAATTCAGCCTCGTAGTTTCATGCAAACGTCTCAAGAACGGCGAAAATACGCTGCGAAAAAACGTCTCTTTCGTTGCGGTATCTGTCCAGGTGGATGCCAGCCGGTGCTTAGCGATGCCATTTCTGTACGTCAGTAAGTTGAAGTCGAACCCAACAGGATGCAATTTTCCTCATGTTAAGACATTTCGTAGTACACCGTTTGATGACTGAGACCAGCCTCTACGGATAATTCATGGACAGTCTATCGATGGTCTACGGAAACGACACCACTCACGATGTCAATCTGATATTGAGGAATGGACTGCCGACCTGGGCGGTGCAGTCTCACACCGACCCACACGAAATGCCCTGGCGCATCGTGCAACCGTTATATAAGGTAATGCATTCTCACTACAGGCTTCACGTAATCATCGATAATATTCTGATGCATTTTGACCACAGGCACCCTCGATTTTAATCCACGAACGCTCATCACCTTTCGAAAACATGTTTTAGAGAGGTGAAATCGGCACTCTTCACTTCAACGCCACACAGCAACAACACTCCCAACTGGCTGTCTATCACATGCAGACTGACACTACACATGGATAACACCCCCACCTGACCGCTCTCATGCCCTATTTGCGAATGCCCGATCTCCTGCAAATATCTGGACTACGTTCCCACTAATTTATTTACGGCCTTCGTATTACAATGATGACTATAGTGAGACTGAGCTCTCATTAGGAGGACATACTCAAGCCATACAGCGCGTGTTCTACTGTGTTGTTGTTGTTTGAGTCATCATTCCATAGACTGGTTTGATACAGCCCTCCATGCCACCCTATCCTGTGCTAACCTTTTCATTTCTACGTAACTATTGCACCCTACATCTGCTCTAATCTGCTTGTCATATTCATACCTTGGTCTACCCCTACCGTTCTTACCACCTACACTTCCTTCAAAACCAACTGAACAAGTCCTGGGTGTCTTAAGATGTGTCCTATCATTCTATCTCTTCTTTTCGTCAAATTTAGCCAAATCGATCTCCTCTCACCAATTCGATTCAGTATCTCTTCATTCGTGATTCGATCTATCCATCTCACCTTCAGCATTCTTCTGTAACACCACATTTCAAAAGCTTCTATTCTCTTTCTTTCTGAGCTAGTTATTGTCCATGTTTCACTTCCATACAATGCCACGCTCCACACGAAAGTCTTCAAAAACATCTTTCTAATTCCGATATCAATGTTTGAAGTGAGCAAATTTCTTTTCTTAAGAAAGCTCATCCTTGCTTGTGCTAGTCTGCATTTTATGTTCTCCTTACTTCTGCCATCGTTAGTTATTTTACTACCCAAGTAACAATATCCATCTACTTCCTTTAAGACTTCATTTCCTAATCTAATATTTCCTACATCACCTGCCTTCGTTCGACTGCACTCCATTACTTTTGTTTTGGACTTATTTATTTTCATCTTGTACTCCTTACCCAAGACTTCATCCATACCATTCAGCAACTTCTCGAGATCTTCTGCAGTCTCAGATAAAGTAACAATATCATCGGCAAATCTCAAGGTTTTGATTTCCTCTCCTTGGACTGTGATTCCCTTTCCAAATTTCTCTTTGATTTCCTTTACTGCCTGTTCTATGTAAACATTGAAAAGGAGAGGGGACAAACTGCAGTCTTGCCTCACTCCTTTCTGGATTGCTGCTTCTTTTTCAAAGCCCTCGATTCTTATCACTGCAGACTGATTTTTATACAGATTGCAGATAATTCTTCGTTCTCGGTATATGATCCCTATCATCTTCAGAATCATAAATAGCTTGGTCCAATCAACATTATCGAATGCCATTTCTAGATCTACGAATGCCATGTACGTGGGCTTGTCCTTCTTGATTCGATCCTCTAAGATCAGACGTAAAGTCAGGATTGCTTCACGTGCTCCTACATTTCTTCTGAAGCCAAATTGATCTTCTCCCAACTCAGCTTCAACTTGTTTTTCTATTCTTCTGTAAATAATACGTGTTAAAATTTTGCAGGCATGAGATACTAAACTAATGGTGCGGTAGTTTTCACACCTGTCAGCACCGGCTTTCTTGGGAATAGGTATAACAACATTCTTCCGAAAATCGGATGGGACTTCTCCTGTCTCATACATCTTGCACACTAAATGAAATAACCTTGCCATGTTGGTTTCTCCTAAGGCAGTCAGTAATTCAGAGGGATTGCCATCAATTCCAGGTGCCTTGTTCTTATTTAGGTCACTCACAGCTCTGTCAAACTCTGACCTCAAAATTGGGTCTCCCATTTCATCAGCATCAACAGCCTCTTCATGTTCCAGAACCAAATTATCTACATCTTTACCTTGATACAACTGTTGGATATGATCCTGCCATCTTTCTGCCTTGTCTTCTTTCCCTAGATGTGGCTCTCCATCTGAGCTCTTAATATTCATACACCTAGATTACCTAGATTTCCTTTCTCCAAAGGTTTCCTTGATTTTCCTGTACGCAACATCTACCTTTCCCAGGACCATACAGCCTTCGACATCCTTGCACTTCTCCTTCAGCCATCCTTCCTTGGCTACATTGCACTTTCTATCCACTTCATTCTTTAATCGCCTGTATTCTTTTCTGCCCTCTTCATTTCTAGCATTCTTGTATTTTCGTCGTTCATCAATCATGTCTAGTGTCTCCTGAGTTATCCACTGATTCTTAGTTGATCTTTTCTTCCTTCCTAACACTTCTTCAGCAGCCCTACTGACTTCATTTTTCATGACTCTCCACTCTTCCTCTATAGTGTTTCCTTCAGCCTTTTTATTTAGTTCTTGTGCAACATGTTCCTTGAAACAATCCCTCACATTCTTTTCTTTCAACTTGTATAGGTCCCATCTTTTTGCATTCTTTCCTTTCTTCAATTTCTTCAACTTCAGATGGCATTTCATGACCAACAAGTTGAGGTCAGAGTCCACGTCTGCTCCTGGGAAAGTTTTGCAATCCAACACCTGGTTTGTGAATCTCTGCCTAATCATAATGAAGTCTATTTGATACCTTCCAGTGTCTCCAGGTCTCGTCCACGTATACAGCCGTCTTTTGTGGTGTTTGAACCAAGTATTGGCAAGGACTAAATTATGATCAGTGCAGAATTCAACCAGCCGACTTCCTCTTCCGTTCCTTTGTCCCAATCCATATTCTCCTACTGTACTTCCTTCTCTTCCTTGGCCTACCACCGCATTCCAGTCTCCCATCACAATTAGATTCTCGTCACCTTTTACATATTGTATTAAATCTTCTATCTCTTAATATATTCTTTCGATTTCTGCATCATCCGCTGAACTAGTAGGCATATATACCTGCACTATTGTGGAGGGCATTGGTTTGGTGTCTATCTTGACAACAATAATTCTTTCACTATGCTTGTCGTAGTAGCTTACCCGCTGCCCTATTTTCTACTTCATTATTAAACCAACTCCTGCATTTCCCCTGTTTGATTTTGTGTTGATAATTCGGTAGTCTCCTGACCAAAAATCTTGTTCTTCCTGCCAACGAACTTCACTTATAACAACTACATCTAACTTTAGCCTATCCATCTCCCTTTTCAGATTCTCTAACCTACCACAACGATTCAAACTTCTAACATTCCACGCTCCGACTCGCAGAATGTCAGTATCCATCTTCCTGATGATCGCCCCCTCTCGTGTAGTCCCCACCCGGAGATCCGAATGGGGGACTAGTTTACCTCCGGAATATTTTACCCGGGAGGAAGCCATCATCAGTACATCATTCATACAGAGAGAGCTGCATGTCCTCGGGAGTTAGTTACGGCTGTAGTTTCCCGTTGCTTTCAGCCGTGTAGCTGTATCAACACAGCTAAGCCATGTTGAGTATTATTACAAGGCCGTATCAGTCAATCATCTAGACTGCCGCCCTTTCAACTACCGAAAGGCTGCTACCCCCCTTTCGATGAACCATTCGTTAGTCTGGTCTCTCAACAGATACCCATCCGATATGGTTGCACCTGCGGCTCGGCTATCTGCATCATTGGGACACGCAAGCCTCCCCACCGCAGCAAGGTCACATGGTTCGCAGAGGAGGGTTCTACTGTAGTGCGCAGAAAGCGCAATCACCTATTGGCTAAAGTTAATCTTTCTTTCTCTATTTTTCTTTTTGCAAGTTGCTTTACGTCGCTCCGACACACATAAGTTTTATGGCGACGATGCGGTAGGAAAGGCCTAGGAGTGGGAAGGAAGTGGCCGTGGCCTTAATTAAAGTACAGTCCCAGCATTTGCCTGGCGTGAAAATGGAGGAAACCACGGAAAACCATTTTTACGGCTGCCGACAGAGGGGTTCGAACCAAGTATTTCCCGGATGCAAGCTCATAGCTGCGTGGCCCTAACCGCACGGCCAACTCGCCCGTTCTTTCTTCTTTCTGCCCTGGTGTTTTCCCAGTTTCATGGGATCAGCCTTATGTGGAATCAAGTAATTTTATGGTCAGTTGCCCTTCCTGTGAACAGTTTTATTCATTACTGGGTGTTTCTGTGGTGATTGGCAGTGTGATATATGGTATGTAGGTACTGATGTGTACTAAAACACTCAGCCCATGAATTAAAGGAATTAGACAAACGCGGATAAATTTTCCGACCCGGCCGAGAATCGAACCCAGGCCTTTTGAGCTGAATGCTACTAGTAAGGATCCAAGCACCGGTTAGAGTTCATGTAGGCCTGCATGAAGTTAAGGAGCGATTTTCGTAAACTGAACAAATTAATTCACGTTCATACAATTGCAAGAATATCCCAAAGATATGCAGACGCATTCTGTCTCCTGCTTTGAAGAGAAAACCGTAGTAACCTTCAAAAAGTTTTTTAATATACAAAAGAACGACAAATTTGGTGTAGTGGTTAGTGCGATTAGCTGGCATCCCCGGAGACCCGGGTTCGATTCCCGGCTCTGCCACGAACAAGGGCTGGAACGGGGTCCACCCAGCGTCGTGAGGTCAACATTGTATTGGGGGGGGGGGGATCCGGTTCCCATATCAACCATCCTCGAAGTGATTTTCCTTGGTTTCCCACTTCTTCTTCAGGCAAATGTCGGGTTGGAAACTAACTAATTTTTTTACAAGCTGCTTTACGTCGCATATGTCTTATGGCGACAATGGGACAGGAAAGGGCTAGGAGTGGGAAGGTAGCGGCCGTGGCCTTGATTAATGTACGGTCCCACCATTTGCCTGGTGTGAAAATGGGAAACCACGGAAAGCCATATTCAGGGCTGCCGACAGTGGGGTTCGAACCCACTATGTACCGAGTACTAGATACTGGCCGCACTTAAGCGACTGCAGCTATCGAGCTCGGTACCTAACTTAATGCCACGGCCGCTTCCTACCCTCTTCCTTGTCTAACCCTTCCAATCTTCCCATCCCCCCACAATGCCCCAGTTCAGCATAGCAACTGAGGACACCTGGACGGGGTACTGGTCTTTCTTCCCAGTTGTATCCCCGAGCAAAAGTCTCACGCTCCAGGACACTGCTCTTGAGGCGGTAGAAGTTGAATCCCTCGCTGAGTCCGAGGGAGAAACCAACCCTGGAGGGTAAACGGATTAAGGAAGGGAAAGAAAATGACAATTTTAATAAGTATGTTTCCCGAATATGTTAATAAATGACAAAGTTCTTAAGACAGTTAATACTATATCCTATATAGTATTCTCTTACAACTGTAAAGACATGAATGTCCTTTCTTTAAGAGTTTGTTCATGATATATCATTAAAATATTGAATCGGAAGGATATACTACTTTCAGAATTTAATACCATGAGAACTTGTACAGGGCAATCTGACCATTTTTAAGTCATTACTTAAGAATTTTAAAAAATGTCTGGTTTATTTTGTTCTCTGATTTCTTACGAAATGACCCATACAACACGTAACACGGTACCTCACTCGGTAGACGCCACCCAATTTCCTCGGATGGTCTAGCTTAGAAGGGCTGCAATTAGGCTACAATAACCACACGAATGTATTATTACTGTATACTCTTTTTATTCTGTTGCCCTGTCCGATCTAGATGTTGGCGATCATCATGGCTATCTTACTTTCCGAAGAACTCCGCGGATGTCACTCCGAGCCACTGTCGGAGGATTCGCAATCACTAAATGCAACTAAGTCTTGGACCTATTCTTCCAAAGATCTCCCCTTGCATCACTGGTTCTTAGAGGATGTCATTTTTTTCCCTTCACATCTAATTACACGTCCGAAAATACTAATAGCCAATGTTTGACTGTGTTCAACAGTTCCTTGTTTTGACTGGTCCCCTGATTTGTCAAATGACCAGCAGTTTTATGAATGTCCACATTTCAAATATGTCAATTTTCTTTCCGGATGCTTCAGTTAGTGTCCAGGCTTCAATTCCACATAACAACACTGGGTAAACATAGCACTTCATTATGCAAAGTTCGGTGGAGAAGCTCAGATCTCTGCAAGACAGAAGGCGTTTTATTCTGATTAAGGTGGAATTTGAACGTTCTATGCGAGATTTGACTTAGACACCGTGCTACCCTTATTTTCTGAGGCTACTTCTCAGCAAGATGAAATTCTTGACTCTCTATGTTCTTTACTTTCCAGCCGTGAGTCCTCCACAATACTCTAAGCGACTTATAGCCATAAACATGTTCTTCCCAATGTTCAGCTCCGAAAGTGCATATCGCTGGCTGTTGTTAACTTACCATTTTCACTTGGAGCAGCAGGTCTTTCGGGTTCGTGGCTAGCAGTGCAGTGTCGTCGGCGTATCTTCAATTGTTGATACGAATGCCCACTTACAGCTCAGGTGGCTCTTCGGAGAAAGTCTCCGCAGAGTAGATGTTAAAGAAAGAAAGAAAGTTGAAAAGAGGACACAGTCCTTCCTAACGCTCCTTTAGATATCCACTGGCTCTGTGAACTTCTCTTCCACTCTTACTAGCCCAATAGAGGTTGCCAATGATACGGATATCCCCGCTCCTTGTATGGCTGAGACCATCTTGTGATGCCGGCAACGATCGAATGCCTTTTCCTAATCAACGGTATACTCAGTAAGGTATAAATCAAAAGGCTCTCATTTTCATTTACAATGTATTCAGCTACGACAGAAGTACGCATCCTTCCTTGGCAACAATCAAAGTGCAAGCAAGTTGACACCTAAACGTGATTTGTTGGATTTCACATCGTCTGGCTGTTTGTGATACCATCATTTGTGGGCACCTAAATCATACATACATACATACATACATACATACATACATACATACATACATACATACATACATACATACATACATACATACATACATACATACATACATACATACATACATACATACATACATACATACATACATGTCTTTATTACCCACCCTAGTGTACACCATCGGTTTACAGGTAATAAGGACAGAGACAGAGCGAAACACAGAACAAACAAACAATAGGCACTACATATCTCCTAAAACTACTTAACTAAATTATCTACCTCTCCATCTACTCAGTGTCCTCCCATACGTACGCGGATAGCCAGCATACGTGCAGGAAGCACCGCACTACAAACTACCCTATTCCCCTACTCCTACCTACCACCTAAAAAAGAAAACTTTAGTAGACTGGTCGCTGCGTCAGCCCTGGTATGGAATACATGCCCACCAACCCGTTGACCGCAGCAACCAGCCTGGCCACGTGAGAACTGATTTCATATCTCACCTACACTTGCTGACAATGTATTCCTACACTACCATGTGTGACAAGCCAGCTACCGGAAACCAGACCTAACACATGGCCTGCCACACACTTTCGCTATGTACGTCACACCTACGCTGTTCATTGTCAGCTCTCTATCTTCCCTCCCCTTTTTCTTCCCGTGCAGACATGCTCAAGCCTAACTTCTTTGGGTTGGGTCAAGGCCCAACCCCTCCCTCTTCCCTCTATACGTCACCTACTCCTCTCTCCACATTTACATCAAACTGTTAGACTTATCCCATTTCTTCCATCTTATTAAACTTAGTACATAAACATCAAGAATCCAATCAATTTTACACCCCTCATCAAGGCATCTACACCATTTAACTTTTTTTTCATATGACTTACTTTCATAATTTCCATACTGCCAACATTTTGTCCTTAACTCCAGTCCCACTTAATCTATCTCAATTCTATTACATACACCTTATTTATACTCCCTCCTCACACAAATACACTTAAACAACACCTAAACAATCCATTTTTTCACTCCTCATTTACACACAAACAGACAGTACTCCATTCCAGGTCCATTAGTTCACTCAGTCATGTCAGATTTTTTCCTTTCTTTTTTCTTTCTTTTTTTCATTTCAACTATCCACTTAAACTATATACCAGCTTCTTAAATTTACACTACCCTCAAGCCTACACTCAACCTCCCCTTTTCTCAACTCTTACCTAATTTTCTCAAGACTTAAACATCAACTAACAACCATCTTACATCCCTCATCATCGCACTTTAAATAACTTTTTTTTACATCTCACTTACACACAAACAAACAGTTTCCGTTCCAAGTCCATTAATTCATTGTCTTCTCAATCTACAGCACCACATTTACATCAAACTGTCAGACTTATCCCATTTCTTCCATCCTATTAAACTTAGTACATAAACATCAAGAATCCAATCAATTTTACACCCCTCATCAAGGCATCTACACCATTTAACTTTTTTTTCATATGACCTACTTTCATAATTTCCATACTGCCAACATTTTCTCCTTAACTCCAGTCCCACTTAATCTATCTCAATTCTATTACATATACCTTCTTTATACTCCCTCCTCACACAAATACACTTAAGCAACACTTAAACAATCCATTTTTTACTCCTCATTTACACACAAACAGACAGTACTCCATTCCAGGTCCATTAATTCACTCAGTCATCTCACAATTTTTTTTTATTTTTATTTCAACTATCCACCTAAACTATACACATATAAAAATTTGCAAAACATGAATAAAGGATGGAAGAATACGACAATATAGAAAAACCTTAATACATAATGATATTATTCTTATTATCCTGAAGAAATCGCCAAAACTGTCACAAAGTAACCCCAGTTTACGGTATCAGCTTCTTAAATTTACACTACCCTCAAGCCTACTCAACCTCCCCTTTTCTCAACTCTTACCTAATTTTCTCAGGCTTTCCCTTGTTACCAACTCTTCTCATAAACACATCCACTCTCATATTCCTCAAGTCATTTATCAATCACCTCCTCCCAACCTACTGCGTCTCTATCTACTTCCCAACCACTTGCCCCAGGCGGGTCTCCTTTCCACAGGGCAAGGTGTTCTGCCCCTTTCCCCTAACACTACAGCCCCCTCTTCTGGTATCATGGTTACCCTGATACCCTTCCCGCATCTGCTCAAGGGGGATATCCATTCCTTTGAGCAGAATGCCTACCCCCTTTCTCCCTCGGCAAGAACCACATTATCTGCACAACCCCTGTTACTCCCTCAATTTCTGTATAAATCCAGCTCTGGCCACATTTAAGAATTTCGCTATATTCGTTCCTTTCTCCCACTCTCTACATAACCAAGATGTCATCTTATAGCTTCCCCCTACCATGTCCAGCTCCTTCTTACTTAGTAGTTCTATATTTATCTCCGCCAAAGCTGGGCATTGATTAAAAATATGCAGGTCCTCCCACTTCTCTCCACATAACACACATCTATCACTATTCTCACTACCTACCCATCCCCTGTTCCTCGGAACACCCAATACCCGCCAATACAAACCTCTCTTATCCCTTCTACCCTCAAACTCCGTTTTCGGGTTTATTACTTCCACCAATTTATTTAATACTGATAAAGAGACTCTCTCTCTCTACATTCCCCTATTAAGCTCTGTCTTTCAATATCTAGTAGTCTTCCCTTTATCCTTTCCCATACCCATTTATTCCTACCACCCCACCAGACCTCTCCATATACCCCAATCCAATCTTTTGTAACCATTTTTTGCACTTATTCACCCAGTAACCTTCATTCGTCATACTTTTGTGAAAACGAAACGTTTCTTTTACTAATTCCCCACCCTTCCCTTCCTCCAATCTAATCCAATACTTGAACACCCTCTTAGCTATTTCAACCTCTATCGATTATTTACAGACTAATCTACCACCGACATTGGCTGTACAGTTCGGAAGGTCCATCATGATCTTACTAAATTTCGCCACCACCTGGTTAAGTTCACCCCTGCCCTCCTCCATTCCCCATACTTCGACTCCAGATAGCATTTTGCCCATTACCAGTGATTTAATCACCGTTTTCTGAATTTTGTATTTAATACCTGGAAATTTATTTTCTGATACCCCTACTGCTGCAAGCGCCCCTCTTCCTTTAAATTTTGCCCTCTTACACTGATTTTTCCAAGAAGCATTCTTATTAATTATTACACCTAGATACTCAATTTTTCCCCCTGGTCTAATTTCTTCCTGATCTAGCCTCCAGACTTCCTTATTCTTTCTCCCACCCCTTTTCCTACACACCATTATCTGAGTCTTTCTTACATTTACTCTGAGAGACCATTTCCTAGTATACTCAACTACCTTGTCCAACCCTTTTTGCAACCCATTTGCCATCAAAGCCAAAATCAATAGGTCATCCGCGAATAGCAAACCCGGAACCTCCATTTTCCCTACCCAAGGACATTGCCATGCCTCTCCACCATGACCCTCTAAAATATTATTTATAAATAATATAAATAATATCGGGGATAGCTTACACCCCTGTCTCACCACACTTTTTGATTCAAAACACTTACTCAACCTTCCATCCTGCAATTTAATCATCACCAACACTTCCTCATAAATTGTTTCTATTGCCACCCTCATTTTCTTCGACATTCCAATCTCCCTTAATCTCAAAAATAGCGCCTCCCTGCTGACCGTATCGAATGCTTTTTCTAAATCGATCGCTGCTATATATGTATAATTTACGCCCTGCTATCCGCACATACTTTGTAATCGAAGTGTCCAGAATCCAGACATTATCGACTGTGTTCCTTCCATTCCTAAATCCATTTTGGAACTCAGATATCCTACCGTACTGTTCCGCCCAATTCGTTATCCTATTCGCCAAAACCCCTGTGTACACCTTCGACAACGAGTCTAGGAGTGTAATTCCTCTATAGTTGTTAGGATCACTACTAGCTCCTTTATTTTTAAAAATAGGGCATATTACCCCCTTCCTCCATTCTCTAAGAAATTTCCCCGTTTCCAGCAACCTATTAAAGAATTTCACAATCCCCCTCAACATCGGTTCATTTGTCCCAACCTCCTTCCATACACTATTGGAAATACCATTCACACCTCCTGCAGCCTTGGGTCTAGCATTTTTTAATACTCTAATTACCTCCTGCCTTGTTATCTCCCCATCCAATATTGTAATGACTACTTCCAATTCCCTTCCTATATGTGACTTGTCTATTTCTCTACCCAATTTCCCCTCCCCTTCTAAAAGCCTATTAAATGCCTAACCCACTCGTTTTCTCGTATTTTATCCCCCTTTCCCACCGGTTTCGTTCTTATGATCTTGTTTATTGACTCCCAAATCCTCTCAAATTTCTTCTGTCTACAATATCTATTTATTTTTTCAGCTTCCGCCTCCTTCCATCCTCTTTTCTTCTCATTCAATACCTCCTTATATTCCCTTCTCAATTTACAATATTCCTTCCTTTTTTCTTGCACACCCTCCTTCCTAAACTCCGCTAGGGCTCTCATTATAACCTCACGTTTTCTCCTGCAGTCTTCATCAAACCATCCATTCATTTTATTCTTTTTTCCCTCTATCCTCCTCACTTTCTTCCCCACCCTCCATACAGGGTGTTCTATTAATTTTAGCACGTTATCCATATCATTCCCTTCTGCCGCCCTTTCAATTCCAACCCTTAATATATCTCCCTCCTCTTTCAAATGCCGTCTCAATTTCTCTTTAGTATTATCACCCCATACATACTTCCATCCACCATTCCTATATCTCTCCCTACTTTCCTCCATCTTTCCCTTCACATCAGCAACCAAAGTTCTCAATTTTATTTTGATAGGCATATGTTCCGTTAACCCACATTCTAACACCTCAAAACTTATTATTCTCCTTAACGCTATCTCTGAGCTTATTCCTACATCCACTACACTCCCTCCATTTGTTGTAATATACGTCAAATCTCCCACACTATCCCCCTTCATCCACCCATTTAAAATAAATAAATGTTCTATAGCACATAACTCTAATAATCTTTCTCCATAACTATTTACACCATTATCCTTACTCTTTATTTGCAGTTCCCCGTCTACTTTTACTTCTTTACCGCACACCGGTACCCTATTGCTCACTCTCGCATTCCAATCCCCCAATAAAATCATCCCATCTTCAACACACATCCCTTTAATTGTGTTTATTTCTTCAATCAGTTCGTCAAAAATGTTTATTTGCATGAACTGAATCGCTCGGATGGTTATAAAGCAGTGCCAGACAAATTGCTTCCGCTGCCCCCTTCCCCATTTTTACTCTCAACCACAGTACCCCTTCTACCATAGTCTGTAACGTCTCCACCCATTCAGCTATCTCATTTATTATTAAAACTATTATGCCCCCCTGGGTTTCGGCCCCTCTTCCCTATTTTTTCTTAACACGTTAACTACTCTATAGCCGTCCCATGTAATTTCAACCCCCTTCCCTAACCACGTCTCTACTAGAGCAATTATCTCAAAATCTTTCACTAAATCCACAATTTCCCTATTCCCTAACTTCTCCATCAACCCCTCAATATTCAGCACCCCTATCACCATATCTAGTTATTTATTTCCTCCCCCTCCCTCCCTATACTTCTGCATTTCACCACTTCCCCCCTTACTTCTCGTGATTCTTCCTTTTGGTTCCACCCCATCCTTCTCTCCTTCCCTCTCTTTCTTCTCCCCTCCCATCCTTCCCCTTTTCCGTGCCAGAGCCTTTTTTCCTACCCCATAGATCTTTTAAACTTAAGGATCTCGCCTTATTCAACGCCTGCTTTCTCTCCAGGTTTCTTTCTGCATTTCTCTTATTCGGGGAGGTTGAGTCACTACCCTGACTCGTTTCCCTTCCCGTCATCTTTTCACTACCTATATCCACTTCACTTTGGTCTAGTGTCCTACTTGTTGATTCACTCCTTCCTGGGTTGTTCTGACTCACCAAGGACTCTGCTGTCTCCGTTACCTGCCCGCTGACACCGCAGCCCCGTCTTCTCTCTTCCTTCTCCGTACTGCTGTCGCCTTGCTTTCGATTTCTGCAACTCATTTCCTCCTCACATTTTTCCATCCTCAGCAGTTCCTCCTATGTCCACGATCGCGACCAATTTCTGCCTGAAGTTAACAGACACCTCCCCACTACCTTGACTCGCAATCCCTGAGCTCTAGCACGCCACAGATACCGTTTATAGATATCCAACCGCATCCTGTCTTCTTTCTCTCTCTCAGCCTTCAAATAAATGTTCGATCCTTTCAAATTTCCAGCATTCCTCAGAATTATATCAGCCATCAGTGTTGATATTAATCTTAACTTCACCGGCCTATGTCCCTTGTTCCTTCCCACTCTATATATATCAGCTATATCAACCTCGGAGAAGTTTATCTTCATTTTATTCGAAACTATGTCCACCACTTTCAATACTAATTCCACTTTTGATTCTGTTCCTTCCTCAGGTACACCATACACACACACATTTTTTCTTGCTGATTCGTTCCTCGCTAACCTCACTTCTCTCTTCATTGCTGTTAATTCCTCTTCCAGTACCACCATCTTCTTTTTCAAGCTCCCTACCTCATCTTCTATCTCCGCTAACTTGTCATTTATCCCTCCAATTTCTTCTTTTATAATTTTTTTTAAGTCTTTCATCTCCTTCATTTGGGTTGCCTGGTGTTCCTGCATCATTTCCTTTATTTCTTCTCCTTTGCTCGCTTCCTTCACCACTCTCTTGATCTCTTCAAGCTCCTCCCAACCGAACGGTCCCTGGGTTGGACCCGGGTTCTTTTCTATACCTTCTACCACCAGCAACGTCGCAATAACCGTCGCACACAACATAATATCCAACAGTCCTTTATAACCACTAATTTCTCTTCCTCTCTCAGCTCCACCTTCCTTCCAACACTGCCTTGCACCATGCCATCTTCCAATTCTTAGCATGTATTGCTGTAGCGTTATTCCCATATTGCACACCTCAGCTCACTCACACGTCCGCACTTCCCGATGTCAAGCTCGTGACTGGCACCTAAATCAGCGAACTTGCTTGTATTTTAACTCCCTGCTGTGAGAGATCTGTATTCCTAAAATTGTGTTTCATTCTTTAGAACAGCGAAAGAAAATGTTCATTTATTTTATAATTTTGTAAACATTTAGACCACATTTAGAAACGTTCCTTTGCATGACAGATGGTTGCGGAACTCGTACACATCCAAACAGTTTGCAGTCTGAGTGTTCAACATACAACTGTCCCCATTAATTTAATACACTCAAACCCTCCCAGTGAACCGTCTCATTGTATGGCATAATTCATCACTACATATCAATATTTCACAGTTGTCCACTCTCCAATGGATTTCTTCTGTATGCCATTGAAGACCGCTCTTAATGTTCTCGAGAGAAGTGCCGTAAGTATTGAAAGCTGACCGATCTCTGAAACCCATTTTTCTAACTTTCGATGCAAAGCCATCGTGCTGGCTAGATAATTATTAGCTCTGTAGAACTCAAGGATGATTGGATCACTCGATATCTGGCCATTTTTGAGAATAGTATTCAACACCTCACAGTCATGTTCTATCATTAAGCGTGGCCTATCACCTCGACTGACCAAACTATTCCTTCAATACTTTTTATGAATGAGGAACACATGATGCTGGTTAATTTTACACTGGTAAGTACGGTCGTAGTGAAATCTAGACTCCCGTTTACTATAACAGAGTGGTTTCCGGAGAATTCTGATCAGTGTGTATCCAGTTAAACATGGACCAAAAAAAATTGTTTTGCTGAGCATCAAAACTTTTCATGTTTATATTTATTTTTATTTATCTATTTGACTTAAGCAGTGGTTAAATTAGAGCTCGTGTCTCTCTCTTACACTTAACAACGTAAATTACAAGATAGTACATATATATAAGAGAGACATACTATTCTATAATTACAATCAAAGATACCTAAGTTAAATTACAGATATGGAGAACATTCACTGAATAATGAAAGCAAAACTCAACAAATAAAAATAGAAAAAATCCGGAGCATAAAAGTGAAAAGAAAGAGAAAAGTCGTAATTAAAATTTACATACAAACAGAAAAATATAAGCAATTCATAAACAAAACACAATACAAAATAAAGTAACGGAAATACAAGTATGGCCGTAAACAGTGATCTATATACATGAGTTAAAAGCTGAATATTATGTATATTTACATTATAGCAATAAAATATAATAATAACCTAAAATTAATTATGAGAAACAACGGAGACAGCTGCACAGTAAAATGGCAATGTCACTAGGCTACCTACCTCATTCACACAACGGATCATACGTCACCAATCACACGAAATAATCAGCGGTGTTCAACATGTAATCTCTACATGCATTTATAAATTTTGATGTTCACTTAGATTTTCTGACTGCAACTGGAAGTGAATTCCAACGTCGTGACTCAGCCAAAGCAAAGGATGTATTATTTTGACCCTAGCTAATATCCAGAGTTCTAGTCGTGTGTACCACGAACAGCTGGAAGTGACTCGATAAGGTGCTTGTAGCTTGTCGCAGATAACTGCAGCTATGTTTCCCTCTGCTGCTGCAGGGTGCGTAGTTGAGTACCCATTAAGCGAACATAACGATCGAGATGGTCCCACAGAATGTGTTCAAGTCTGGCAATTATAGGGCCCGGGAAGTGCTTGGAAGTCTTTGTCGCGTCTTCCAGTCATTATTGAATACTTACAGCCGTGTAATACGTTGCATTGTCTTACTGGAAGGTCGGATCCAACCAAAGGAAGAAAATAAAGATCTAAGAACATGACGATTTTCAGCTTTATTTTTTCTCTTACAGATTCTTTATTCTCCACAATTTCCCAGTTGTCAATCCAACGCCCATCTGTTCCATGAAGCAGGAAACGACTCTCCTGAGAAGGAAACCCTTCGCTAATTAGTGAAGGCCCAATTCTGATGTTGTCGAACAAATTGGGGCACTTTCCTTCAATGCAACTTCATGAACCCCATATACAAGAGTGTTCAATGAGCGTTCGTTTTAGCCACACGGCTGGAAGTCCCCTGGTGTATTTTTACGGCGAGTTCTTCCACAGTATCTTGTCGGTCGATTCTCACGCACCTTTGTAACCGACGTTCATCTCACACATCAGCGGCATATGGTGCTCCGTATTTTGCATGTCGGTTATTCACAATGTCCACTAATGATACACTCTCACCACTGTACCACGTGAACAGTTCACAAACTGCGCTGTTTTATTGATACAGCCACCCCTGGCCCGAAAACCAATAATTTCAAATTAACACTTGAAATTATTCACAGAACAATATATGTAAATCTACACAAGTGTTCGTAAACTATCAGTCAACGTCTAAATAAAGAAATTACACAAAATCATTTCAAACAAGTAATAAAAATCCTAAAAGTAAGCATTAAATAGATGCTGGGTAATAAAGCTACTTCATGTATCGTAGTAAGCTTAACCTGTAGTATTGTAAGCCGTAATGTTAAGCTATGGATACTCTTAAACCAGTAATATTTCTTGTAATATTTTCTTTCCATGGAATTGCTTGTTGTACTTTTGTTGTTGTTGTTGTTGTTGTTGGCTAATTATGTTTAAACTTATTTAATTATCGCACTACTGTACCGGGCGAGTTGGCCGTGCGCGTAGAGGCGCGCGGCTGTGAGCTTGCATCCGGGAGATAGTAGGTTCGAATCCCACTATCGGCAGCCCTGAAAATGGTTTTCCGTGGTTTCCCATTTTCACACCAGGCAAATGCTGGGGCTGTACCTTAATTAAGGCCACGGCCGCTTCCTTCCAACTCCTAGGCCTTTCCCATCCCATCGTCGCCATAAGACCTATCTGTGTCGGTGCGACGTAAAGCCCCTAGCAAAAAAAAATAGCACTACTGTAAGTGACCATTGCCACCGGAATATTTCCCAATTGCGATGTATTTGTTAATAATAATAATAATAATAATAATAATAATAATAATAATAATAATAATAATAATCAAGTTGAGGATGAGATAATAAGGTACAAGAGGGTGAAACCCGGTAAAGGCGCATAGCATATGCCCTTCAAATAACACCAAGCGATCTTGGTAATCAAATACGTCAGCGTCGTATCGATAAATTTACTCGCACATAAAAGAACTCCCTGGGACAATATATCAGCACCACGACGTCTCCAAAAAGCATACAAATTAGTTATTTGGACGTGTTAAAAATTAAGCTATATCTTGGGGAACAAGCATAGAATAATATCTGTGAAAAATACATTCAGTTATAAAGTTATGTTCATACTTCTGTGTAAATCGCTTTACACTGAGTTCCATTTATTAGTATCCTTAATATCTCGAAAATTTCCCTCTTTTGTCTTTTAGAGCTCGGAAAAATCGCCCCATTTACCCGTGGTAATAGCAAGTTTTGTGGGCAGACGGCTTATTGCTCACCCACCTCGCCAGCTGCAGGTACTTTACAAGATTCGCACTGCCGAT
The DNA here is from genome assembly GCF_040414725.1 of Anabrus simplex. NCBI lineage: Eukaryota > Metazoa > Arthropoda > Insecta > Orthoptera > Tettigoniidae > Anabrus > Anabrus simplex. Next base: position 1,158,506,153 of record NC_090266.1, read on the forward strand.
GCCAACTGCAGGAGGTAGACATGTTAATGTAAAACGGGTGTGTATTTTTAAGTTACCAGTTCTTCCATTACAATATAGTTTCGTAAAGATTAAGTATGGCGTTGCTAGACATGTATTGTTCTCACAGTATTATAAGCACAACGCAAGTACGCTCCTCTAACTAGTGCTTGAAGCTGTAATTAGTCTCTCCTGTTCCTCATATATCTGGGGTTCAACTACTTCGTCGTTACACAGACACAGAAGTTTCTTACAAGACCTAACTACGTACGTGAACAGAATGTTTGAATAATGCCGTGAATATGTGCTATGCTATCCCATAATAAAATTTGTCCTCGGGTGCATTTTAAAACAAAATGAATTCTCTCCCGATCAATTAATGTTCACATCTATTCAATTATAAGGAACTAAGGAGAAGGAAATATTATTCTAAATACATACGTTCTCAAGATGTACTCCATTGACCCTCCAATTTACACAGAAAGGAATCGAATTTTAAGATATTTAGCTATGAAGATGATCACAGAACAGGAAGGGTGGTGAAATTCTTGGAATGTTGACTTCTTCTTTTTCTTCTATTTTACTTTGACGTTCTCTAATGTTCCTATAACTTATCTATAGTTGGTTAAGAGGAGAAACACATTAAGTTAAAAATATTACATTTGGGAAAAAGGGATTCAAAACTTTTCAGTTTTTGTCAATATCCGCTCTCAGAAAAATAATATTTCTCTTTAAGATTACGCAATGAGTTTGGTAGAGTATCTACAACAGCGCTGTGTAACTGAAATGATATTTTTCTCAGCTAACCAAGTTTAACTATCAGTTTAATGAAAACTGGGTTAGTGAGCAATGTGTTTTATCTGCCGTTGAGTAAATCAAGAATAAATGGGAATAACCTCAATTAACGTATACTTAGTGTATTTTACCTATGTTTATACTACATACAGCTTTTAGAGCTGTTTTACAACTAGCTTTACGTCGCACCGACACAGATAAATCTTATGGCGACTGTACCGGGCGGTACACCTCCACACCGCTAATTTAAAATGTGCGCCTGTTGAAACTCCTCTGCTGGAGGAAGTCTGAACTTTATGGACAGTATTAATTTTCAAGTTTCTCAGAAGATGTCTCTACCTGGAAATTTTGGAGTTTTTGAACTGTGTCATTTTCGACGTATTTTTGTTTTGCTTGTAGTAAGAAGTGTGAACTTTCTCTTCTAGAGGACACTACTGAAGATCAACAATAGTGCACCGTAGTGCGGAGTGAAAGAACTATTTCTTTTGGAGAAGTTCTTATTTCAAAAGTTTGTTTCTTGTTAAATTTCTTTCTGTTATTGTTTAAGTTGGCTGTATACCCCTCTTTTTCCCCTTGTTTTAGATTTATCCAATCCCGAATTTCTTTAGTAATTTCCGACCAATCCGATGCATCTTCCCCCAACTTGGATATGTTTCTGTACCCTAGCCAATAAAGTGATTGTGGGCGGGTGTTCTTTTCCCTAAAACGCCTGGAACCTTCCGCGAGAGTATTTAAACTGCTGATTTTTGGGTCTCCGGGCCACTTCTGTTCCATCTTTCAGTGTGTAAAGTACATAGCAGGGAGCGGGAAGCGCCTCTTTCTTCTCCAGCTGTTCAACACCAGGTAATGGCCTCTTAATAACTTCTTTTCTTGCTAGGTTGGCAGTTTAACTCTCGGAGCGGGTTCGAAGCGTTTCCACCATGTAACCTTTTCCTAAAATGTAACCAATCTTTTCATCTATTCTCTTTTAAAGCTGCATTTTGGGATAGAGAGTGCTAACCCTCTCGAGCTCCCACTCACATTGTTTTGAGGTGAACTTATTTTCTCAACCTATTCTTCGTTAACGTAAAACAAATTGCTCTTTTCTAAAGTCACCTCTGTAGTATGGGATTAGCCCTTGCATTAGTGGCCTAGAGCCAGATTAGGTTTTAAAAACAAGTGTATTAGGAGTGCAGATCGCCTCCTCTCAAATTGTTATTTTAGAGGTCATGTAATTGCCCCTTTTCATTTAATAGACCTCAGTAGGTTGGGTATTTTACCCCTGTGTCTATGTCCTGTGAGGACAACTCGAAGGTGGAGTTTGGTGTGGCCTTTGAGAGGCTTAAAGTTGAGAGCGTGTGGCTCTTTTGAAAATTGAGTGTTGTATGCCTCGTGGAGGCTTTTCAGTGTAATTTGGAGCAAGGACTCCTAGGCATGAATGGGGTTTTCTGCCCCTCTGTTGAAACTTGTGTTTGGGGTAAAACTGAGCTGATTGCCCAAGCATTGTGAAGTCAGGGCGCGAAGCCCAAATCCTGTAAATATTGTAACTACCCTTTGGACTTACTACTTTGTACCTGCCATGCTTGTTATTTCTTTGTTTTTGGAAAGAAAATATAACCTTGTTAAATTTTACATTAACTGTGATTCCGTAGTTTGAGACCCGTTCACACCCGCACCTTCTTTCACCTCTACCTACCACTAAAACACGGTAACAAGTGGTAGCAGAGCGTGGTTGAATGGGTCTCATTTTAGCCCCTTTTGACGGCTAAACATTATTTTGTTCCGAACTCTAACAATTTTCTCAGTTGCTGGAATTTTTTTTGATTTTTTCAAAATTGTTCTGTCATCATGCCCGGCCCTCGCGATGTTCTCCATCTTAACTATTTGCGCAAAGAGGAGTTGATATATGAGTTAACTATTAGAAATGTGCAATCTGGAGGCACGGTTGCAGTAGACACCAATAAGCTTAGAGAGTCCCTTGATTTGCCCATTTCCATCCCCACCTTGGGAGAGAAAGAAATTGACGACTCTCTTTCCACGATCACGGAGAATATTACTGGGCTAGCTTCTGTAGTTAGTTTTTTTGATGAAAATGATCCTTCTCCTAATCAAATTAAGCGTGTGCAAGCTAGGCTGTTTCATTTTTCAAATAGAGTTAACGATCTGTTGTCTCTAAAGTTGAATGACGTTCAGAAGAAGGAAGCTAGTACGCTGCTTGAAAATATGTCTGAATTATCTAGCAAGGTCACTCAATTGTTAACTGGGGAGGTTCCTCCCAAAACTGATCAACCCGTCACGGTGAATGTAGGTAGCGAGGAAGAGCCTCATAAGGGAGAAGTCAATAGGAAAACCATTGCTGCTCAAACAACCTCTGCCCCATTGGACGAGTCTGAACGCCGTAACTCATTAAAAAATGTACGTTCTGAATTAACTACCTTGCCATTGAAACCTTTACCTACTATGTCACCCGGGTTTAGTAGCTTGCCTCATCCCTTGGCAATGTTGCTCAGAGGTATCTCTAAGTTTTCCGTTAATACCACCAGTGACGTAATTTCACTTTTAAGATTTCTAGTTGAATTTCAGGATCATGCCCTTGTTTTTTCTCTTTCTCCATGTCAAATTTTGCAAATTATCTATCCGTATGCTATTGGTATTCTCTCTGATAAAATCGTAAGAGCCATTGCCGAGCAATCATCTATTGAGGATTTCCATGCCCACTTGCTAGCTAACTTCATCCCTGCGAGGGCCAGGTCCTCCCTTATTCAGAAGTACTATTATCGGGTACAGCGCTTGGATGAAAACTTGGCAGACTTCATCCAAGATATTAAGTTTTATACTAGGGTGTTTGCTCTTCATTTCCCTGAGGATCAGATTGTACAAGCTATTGTGGAAGGGATTTCACCACCCTACAGGTCATATTTGTGTTTCGCGGCGTGCCCGCAAACTTTCTCGGAACTTGAAGCATTGGCCGTCTCAGCGGAAGGAGTTAGATACGCCGATTCTTTGCGTGTAGCGAAAGAACCCCCGCCTTCCTTTAGTAATACTCGGCCTCCACCTCGCCGATCAGTCACCCCTCGTAAATGTTATGCTTGTGGGTCGCCTGACCACCTGCGCAATAAGTGTCCACTGATCAAGTCGAGTGGGACAAGTAATGGGGCTGGTTCATCACAAGGCTGTTTTAAATGTGGGGCTTTCTCACATATCGCCAAGAATTGCCCAAATTCGAATAGCACCCCCTCCTGCTCAACTTCTGGTGCAAATTCCACCTATGCCAATAATAAAAAGTGACTAGTGGCTTGGGCTGAGTCGACTAATCCATCTTCCCGAGACTCAGCCCCTAGTAAACAGGTTGTAAATTCAGGGAACGAGCAATTTTCAAATGCATCTTTTGAATGTCCCAAAGAGTGTCTTAGGATTGCGGCGGATTCCCCCGCACCTATTCCTTTTCTTAAGATTGAGTTAAACAATGAGCCTATAACCGCTTTATTAGATTCAGGCAGTGTCTGTTCGATTATTTCGGCTGAATGGTATTCTAAATTGAAATCTGTTTGTAAACTACCTGACTATGTCTCATCTCCTGTCCTATATGTTTCGGCTAATTCATCTCCATTAGAAATTCTAGGTTCCTTACTGGTCAAAATTCGTATTTTTAAATTTACATGGAAAACCAAACTGTTTGTGGCTAAGCACTTGTCTTGCCCCATCATACTGGGAGCGGACTTCATTTCTCACACTGGTCTTGTGCTCGATCTTCAGAGTAAGTCGTGCACATTCAAATTTGCGTCCAATTGTAACATTCCCTTGTTAAAGTGTAATTCTGTATCATGTTCATCTATTTCGCCTACCCAGGATGAGATGTTGTTAGACCTTAGACATCTACCTGAGGAGCAGGCTGATAGTATTCGCAAATTGTGTCAGTCCTTTCCGGAGGTGTTCTCTGATACTCTTGGTGTTACTGACCTTATTGAATACAAAATTGAGGTCACGGATTCGATTCCTGTCCGTTTTCCACCTTATAGGCTATCTCCACCTAAAATGAAGGCTCTGAAAGAAATTATCGATCAGATGTTGAAGGATGGTATTATTAGGCCCTCTAAGTCAGCGTATTCTTCGCCTATTTTTCTAGTCCCGAAACCCCAAGGGGGCTTCAGGCCTGTCATTGATTACAGGGCTCTCAATCGGAAGGTGGTGTTACAATCTGTGCCCCTTCCCGACCTTCATTCTTGTTTTTCATGGTTTCGTAAGGCCAAGTTCTTTACTATCTTGGACTTGAATCAGGCCTATAATCAAATTCCCCTTGCCGAAGAGTCTAAACACCTTACAGCGTTTGCCACGGACTGGAATTTATATGAATACAACCGCGTGCCTTTCGGGCTCCCCACGGGAGCAGCTGTACTCACTAGGCTGCTAGATAGGGTCTTCTCCGACATCAAATTTGAATACTTGTACCACTACTTGGATGATGTCGTCGTATTTTCGGAAACCTTCGAAGAACATCTAGATCATCTGCGAGAAGTCCTCAATCGCCTTCGTAAGGCTGGGTTAACTGTCAAGTTGTCCAAGGTTGCCTTTGCTAAGCCCTCTATGTCATTCCTAGGGCATATTGTGTCACCTGATGGTGTTGCAGTCGATCATTCGAGAACACAGGCCATCCGTGATTTTAAACCTCCCAAGGACATTAAAGGCATCGCCAGGTTTATTGGTATGGTGAATTTCTTCAGAAAGTTCATTCCTAACTTTGCTAATAGAGCGGCGCCCTTAAACCTTCTTCGTAGGAAAGGCACCAAATTCGAGTGGGGACCTTCTCAACAAGCCGCTTTTGAAGATCTTAAATTGGCTCTCTGTAATGCCCCTGTACTTGCTATGCCTGATTTCTCGAAGAAATTCATCGTCCAAACTGACGCGTCGTCGTTAGCAGTAGCTGCAGTCCTTCTTCAAGAGACTGAACTAGGGAGGCGACCCATCGCCTATGCATCTAGGACCTTGTCGGCTCAAGAAGCCAAGTATTCCATCTATGAGCTCGAAGGTTTGGCAGTCTTATTCGCCTTAGAAAAGTTCTGTCTCTATCTGGAACACGTCAAATTCGACCTGGAGACAGATAATCAAGCCTTAAGCTGGGTCTTAGGTAGGCCGCGTCGTACTGGTCGTATAGCCCGTTGGGCCATCCGTATTTCTGCCTTCCAATTCGATGTCAGGCATATCAGAGGTACCGAAAATGTTGTTGCTGATGGACTCAGTCGTATGTTTTCTAAGGACGTCGAGACCCATGAACCGGTCGACAGTTCATCACCTCCCGAGTCCATACTGTCTGGTGTTAATGCCATCTTAACAGATGCTCCCATGCTTTTTAAGGATATTGAGAAATACCAACGTGAAGATCCGACGCTGGCTCCGATAATGGAAACCCTTTCTTCTGGGGAACATGTTGTCCCTTATGTTCTGAGGAATGGTGTTCTATGTTGCCCATCGAGGCATGATAAGATGATGAAAGTTGTCGTTCCAGCTGTTCTTGTACCTATGATCTTCAAGTATTATCATGAGACCCCATTAGGAGGGCATCTGGGTATCTTTAAAACTCGTGAAAAGATTCGTGAAATGTTCATCTGGAAAGGTATGGACGGTGAAATCCGTGAACTTGTAAAAGCTTGTAAATCTTGTTTGCTTAGTAAACCCACCATGTCCACCAAGGTAGGCCTTTTGTCTTCGCATCAAGCGTCGCGCCCCATGGAACGCCTGTATATTGATTATGTAGGACCCTTCCCCCAGTCAAAGGGAAATGCTAACAAGTTCATCCTTGTATGCGTAGATGGCTTTACTAGATTTTCCTGGTTATTTCCGACTAAGCTGGCTACCGCTCAGTCTACCATTACTTGCTTAAATTCTATTTTTGCTTCTTTTGGTCCGTGCCAATATATTGTATCTGATAATGCTAAGGCTTTTACATCTAATTTATTTCGTAAATTCTGTTTTGACTTGTCCATCTCTCATGTAACTACTTCTGCTTATTACCCTCAACCATCTCTGGCTGAACGAGTTAACCGTAATCTCAGGTCCGCACTTATTGCCTATCATCATGAAGATCATTCCAGGTGGGACACGTCCCTGCATTGGTTAGCTTTTGCTTTGAATTCGGCGGTTCATGAATCACATAAATTTACTCCAGCCTCGTTGATGTTCAAGTTTGTTCCCAACACGCCGCTCTCTAACCTCTGGTCTCTGAGTGACATTCTACCCGAGACAATAGATCCGGACAACATTAAAGATCTTTGGAAGAAGGCTAAAGCCAATCTTAAAGTGTCTCATGAAAAGGTTAGGGAAAGGTATGATCGTGGACAGAGACCCACCCCTTTGAAGGTAGGTGACCAAGTTATGGTCAAGAACTTTGTTCCCGCGGGCAAGCTTGCCCCCAGATTTCATGGGCCTTGTATCATTCTCGATTTTTTTACGCCGGTTACATTGTTAGTAAGCAATCCAGCCACCGAGAGGATATTTAGGGTTCACCTGTCCCAGGTGAAACCGGTGTAAATTTTGTGTCAAATTGCTTCATATAATTTGATAGGAATATGAAGGTTATACTTTTTTTTTTTGAGTTTCCACTCTTAAGGCATTCTGCTCCTTCTATTTTGTTTTATATGTAAGTATTTTTTGTAAAACCTTCCCCGATCCGTTAAACTGCCATTCTGTCCTTACCATGGCCATTACCACGCTCCCGTCTCCTGCTATACACACTGTGGCTTGCTTAGATTAAATGCCATGGATATTTGCACGCCGCTGGCCCCTCAACCTCTCCACCAAGCCTGTGCCCTCAAAAAAGATGATGGTCCAACAATATTCTGCCGCCTAGCTTTAATGTTTCAGTGCCCCCGCAGCCGCGCGGCGCTGTGCCACGACTGGGTTTGAGGACGGGCCCCCTCGGCCCCAGCGAGGACGACATGCGCACGGCGAGCCGGAGCTCTCCTCCCGGCCAAGGCTGATGTGCGGCGCACGACCTGCTACTTGCCCGCAGCCTGTATATCTTCACCGCGGGCGCGGCGTGTTTCAGCACCACTGCTCCCCTCATAGTGCGGGCGAGCGGTATCTCAGGGTACTTGAGGGGTCCGAGCGGCCTCCTTTGGACGCAAGCTGCAACGGCCGGTCTGGCCATCCAACTTCATCAACATCAACTACATGAACAGTTACTATAAGCAATGACTACACTTGGGAATTCAACAGCAATATTTGGTGGACATTGCAAAAATTTTCATCACTTTTAAGTATTAAAAGTTTATCTTCAGAACTCAACTTCTACAAACATAAAGACTGTACTTCACCTGCAACAACAAAATTTTGAAACTGAATCAAACCAAATTAAGAAAATCTTATAAATTTTTTTGGCAATTAATCTCCATATCTACATCAAAACTTGGACCTTGTTTTCAAACAATTTCATGTGTCACCCCTGGAGGAACTTTTGGGGGGGGAGGTCTGTACCGGGCGGTACACCTCCACACCGCTAATTTAAAATGTGCGCCTGTTGAAACTCCTCTGCTGGAGGAAGTCTGAACTTTATGGACAGTATTAATTTTCAAGTTTCTCAGAAGATGTCTCTACCTGGAAATTTTGGAGTTTTTGAACTGTGTCATTTTCGACGTATTTTTGTTTTGCTTGTAGTAAGAAGTGTGAACTTTCTCTTCTAGAGGACACTACTGAAGATCAACAATAGTGCACCGTAGTGCGGAGTGAAAGAACTATTTCTTTTGGAGAAGTTCTTATTTCAAAAGTTTGTTTCTTGTTAAATTTCTTTCTGTTATTGTTTAAGTTGGCTGTATACCCCTCTTTTTCCCCTTGTTTTAGATTTATCCAATCCCGAATTTCTTTAGTAATTTCCGACCAATCCGATGCATCTTCCCCCAACTTGGATATGTTTCTGTACCCTAGCCAATAAAGTGATTGTGGGCGGGTGTTCTTTTCCCTAAAACGCCTGGAACCTTCCGCGAGAGTATTTAAACTGCTGATTTTTGGGTCTCCGGGCCACTTCTGTTCCATCTTTCAGTGTGTAAAGTACATAGCAGGGAGCGGGAAGCGCCTCTTTCTTCTCCAGCTGTTCAACACCAGGTAATGGCCTCTTAATAACTTCTTTTCTTGCTAGGTTGGCAGTTTAACTCTCGGAGCGGGTTCGAAGCGTTTCCACCATGTAACCTTTTCCTAAAATGTAACCAATCTTTTCATCTATTCTCTTTTAAAGCTGCATATTGGGATAGAGAGTGCTAACCCTCTCGAGCTCCCACTCACATTGTTTTGAGGTGAACTTATTTTCTCAACCTATTCTTCGTTAACGTAAAACAAATTGCTCTTTTCTAAAGTCACCTCTGTAGTATGGGATTAGCCCTTGCATTAGTGGCCTAGAGCCAGATTAGGTTTTAAAAACAAGTGTATTAGGAGTGCAGATCGCCTCCTCTCAAATTGTTATTTTAGAGGTCATGTAATTGCCCCTTTTCATTTAATAGACCTCAGTAGGTTGGGTATTTTACCCCTGTGTCTATGTCCTGTGAGGACAACTCGAAGGTGGAGTTTGGTGTGGCCTTTGAGAGGCTTAAAGTTGAGAGCGTGTGGCTCTTTTGAAAATTGAGTGTTGTATGCCTCGTGGAGGCTTTTCAGTGTAATTTGGAGCAAGGACTCCTAGGCATGAATGGGGTTTTCTGCCCCTCTGTTGAAACTTGTGTTTGGGGTAAAACTGAGCTGATTGCCCAAGCATTGTGAAGTCAGGGCGCGAAGCCCAAATCCTGTAAATATTGTAACTACCCTTTGGACTTACTACTTTGTACCTGCCATGCTTGTTATTTCTTTGTTTTTGGAAAGAAAATATAACCTTGTTAAATTTTACATTAACTGTGATTCCGTAGTTTGAGACCCGTTCACACCCGCACCTTCTTTCACCTCTACCTACCACTAAAACACGGTAACAGCGACGATGGGATTGGAGAGGCCTAGGAGTAGGAAGAGGAAGCGACCGTGGTGTTAATTAAGGTACAGTACTAGCATTTGTCTGGTGTGATAATGGGAAACTACGGAAAATCACCGTCAAGGCTGCCGACAGTGCGGTTCGAGCCCACAATCTCCCTAATGCAACCTCACAGCTGCGCACCCTTAACCTTAAAGCTATTAAGACAAATCTTGTTAACTTGTTCGGAACACGATTTACATTTTCAAAAATTAAATTAAATTTCTACCAACAATGTTTATCGCGAACAAACTTTAAAACTTCTCACTGCACCAAGTAAACTCAGACTTCTGATGCCCATAAGGTAATCAATAATGCAGATAACTCACAAAGAGTAATAAACATTAACAACAATGTGACCACTCAGATAACAATTGAATCTGGTTTAAGCTGAATGAAACTTATTTAGCAATAAAATGAAAATTAGAAAATCCTGTAACCAAAAATACCTCGTATGACGTATTCACCAGTGAATAGAGTGGGGAACCTCAGGTAGAGTAGTGAAAATATGTCAAAAACTCAAAACATTGACATTGTATATTTTACCTGTTAACCCATGACATGAACGAAAAATAGTTTAATATAGGACACTTGAGGTCAGTGAAATAAAATTTCCTGTGGATACTGTCGTTTAATAAATGTTCATGAAACCAGTGCAAAATTAATTGTTTAATCATTTGGCTTCATCATAAAATACAAGCATATAAAAACAACTTGAGTTTTCTACTTGCATGAATTTCCTTGTCTTTGACACAGAAAAGTTTCAAGGTGATTTTGGTAGGAAAGAAGCTACAGCCATAGAAATTTTAAGTTTCGTGCACTGTCGGGCTGAGTGGCTCATTCGGTAGAGTGCTGACCTGAGCCAAATTTGGTGAATTCATTTCCGGCTTTGTTCGGCGGTATTTAAAGATCCAGATACCGCGTGCTTCACATACAGCACATGGCCCAGTGTAACATTAGCTTCTAAACTCCAGATGTGCAGGCAACCTCTCTGACACATCTTCATTACGGGACGGTCTAGTCTAACTAAAAGCGAATGCCGAAGGTTGAAGTTATGACTTCGCTCGCAGGAGAACATTGGTAAATATTCCGGCTACATGTCGTTTGTTATTGAATGGAGCAAGGACCTTATACCACTGACGAGTTGGTGAATGTGCTGTTAAGTGTAGGGTTGAGTTGAAGAAATCAGAGGCATTCAGCTCTCTTAAATAGACCATGTTAATCAATGTCGTTGGATGTACGCCCCGCTAATTTAGTTTGCGGTTTTCGGAGACGCCAAGGTTCTTTTACATACTGGTAAATCTCCAGACACGAGACTGGTGTACCACTTGCTTCCTCTTCCTACTCCTAGGCCTTTCCTATCCCATCGTCGCCATATGATTTATCTGTGTCGGTGCGACGTAAAGCTAGTTGTAAAACAGCTCTAAAAGCTGTATGTAGTATAAACATAGGTAAGTCGGGTGGCCTAAAGCAACAGCAATTTCTTTCCAAAATCCTGATGTATCGGCAAATACTCTTCTTTAACTGTAGAGTAGTACACTCTACTCTGCTTCCTTAGACAACAATCACCATTTCTTGTTCCTCAGTTCAGAAAATAATAGTTTGTTCTTACTTTACAAATTCATTTTACGAAACGAAAATGCTTTACAATAAATGACTCCAACATTCCGGATTTGAAACGTTGACATACACACTTGCAATACAATCTATGGTATAGGAACTTTTATGGAACTGAGAAGAGTACTGGTTAGAGTATCAGAGTGTGAAGTGTATAGTCATTTCAGAAGGACTGCTTGTGTAATTAAATTGAACAACATGTAAGAAAACATCCTATTTTGTAACCGTTGTCTTTTCTCAGTTATCTCAACTGGTGAAAACTCAGTACAGTAGTATAAGTTTAATAACATGCCTTTGCAATGGAGGGCGTACTCGACGGGGAAGCAGAAGTAGGCTGGTCTGACTCTTGGCTGCAGTTTTATCTAATGGCTACACTAAATGTAGGTTATTGCTATATTATTTCCAAACTCGCTACAGGGAGATAGGAAGGGTGTATTCTGCCCGAAGGCAGGTCCGAACCTCCGCAGAAGTGTCCCTGAGCCGGAGTTTACGTACGGTAGTGTGGCCAGTTCCTTTCCGCTCCTCCATTCCCTTACCCCCATCAATAGCGCGTGGCAACCAATCCAAACCTTGACCACTCCCAATGTTGCTTAACTTCGGAGATCTCACAGGAACAGGTGTTTCAACACGGCTACGGCCGTTGGCGGAGGTAGGAAAAGACCACCTTATTTCAGTTTCAGAGTACATATTCCAGGAACAGTGTGCATTACAATTAATGATGATTGCCAGGGGATGAAAACTCACGGTGACTCTGTTCCACGTATACTAAGACTCCATACTGAAGTACAGATACTGATACAATATAGCAGAAATTTGCTACCACAGATAGGAACGGGACAACAAAGGACAGAAGGACATTTTAGAACATGAATACCAAAGAACAGAAGGATAATTTAAGACCATGAATATCAACAAACAGAGGGGTACTTTCGGAGCATGAATATTAAAGAATAGACAGGTACTTTCATATCAGGAATACCAAAGACCATGGATATCAAAGTAAACAGGGTACTTGCAGATTATGTATGACAATAGATCTGGTCACATGAATAAGGAGTATGACCACCTCGGAAGCAATTTATGCGGTGTATCTGTTTACCTTACTCTTAGGAGGCTATTCAGTAGCTCCGTCGGTATGTTGTCTCACTCTCCCTTTAAGGAAATCTTAAGGCCTCGAGTGATTCTACAGCGGTGTCCCTTCGGAACAACATGTCTTGCGACAGACTGTTTGTGATTCAAGCCTGGCGGAAACGAAGTATGTTCCATTCTCTCGATATTTTCACTTTCCAGTATATCAGCAATTTAGGCAGTTTTATGTTCATGTCTATGAAAATAAAAATCAGGACCCAACATACCACGGAATAAACGAATACATCCTTTCAAAATCTCGACGAGTCGCGAACGACCTTCCTACGAGGACATGCTATGGTGTACTTCTGACCATATTGTGACCCCAGTACCACAGAAAGAATGTTTTTATGAGCAAGAATGTGTTCCTTGTTCTCTCCATATCGGTTTATTTGTAGAATCACTTGCCGCAGTGAACAAGGATTCATATGAGGATCACCTTTGTTCCATTCACAATGTTCGGTACAATACTTTAACCTCATGCGACGGTACATCGTAGATAACAAAACGCATTCAACGAGCTTCCCAGCATCTTTTCAATCGCCATGAATTGGTTCTGAGGAACAGTCTACGCAGTTAATTGAATCACTTGCAAGACCTGGAACAATTTGTGGAGGAGTAACGAATCTAATCAATATCGCCAGCTGGGATGTGTGCTGATGCTCTCAGTTCGTTGTACTCCTCCCCCAACCTCCAACGTGCACACACAATGCAGGCGTCGGCAAAAATAAGACCGTGTGGAATCTCGGTGACATTCCATCCGCCTCAAGTCTAAACTCCCCTATCATGGTCATAATCAATAAAATAAGAACTTTTTAGCCAGTCACAAACATAATATTTAATTTCGCAACAGTAAATCACTGAAACTACCTGCTTCCGTATTCAACCACCTACATGTTGTTGTACAGGGTCTCTCTTATAAATCAAGACCAAGCGCACGCTGTTTGTACTCTGCGCTACGGCAGCTGCCTCAGCCCAACTTACGTCACGCGAGGCCGCCCTGCTTTAAGCGTGTATACAATCGTATAGCCTATGGAATCTTACCTTATAAAAGGTTCTGGAAGTGTCATCCTCCATAATCAGGGACTTCATAAACACCATTAGGACTTCCTGCACACCAATCTCGAGAGTTATGACTGTTCACACGACCATAAAAATGAAATCGAAAAGACCACAAGCTGTAGGTCGAATAAACGATCATTCAATGATGCAAGATACCACTCAAAATATCTCACTCTTGTGGCAGGATCAGCAGGTTTTAAACAATGGGCCCGTGTAAACCTGTACGGTTTGATGTGTAACAATTCTGTAGCTCTGTGTGCAGAAGAAACCGAAACCCTTACTTATTGTGCTAATTTTGTGAGTGATTTATTCGATGACCGTTCATGATTCGCACCAATGTCATCTAGGTTTCCCTCTGTTAAAATTGTTCGTGTGCACGCATGTTTTTTTATTGAGCACTGAGCCAGAAGTTTCAGGTTTATTTACAATTACGTGAATCTGTGCTCATCAACGTGGTACTTCACCAAGCAATGGCTGAACAAATGCATAGCGTCCCCGACGAGCCGACTCGTACTTAAAATAACTTTTACACACGAAAATACGGTATTGCAATGATAACTGCCTCACCATGTTAATAGCTGAGATTCAGGCGAGCTATTGATGCTAGGTCGAACACATGCATGCTCCTCGCAAGGTCAAGAACTATGGTCGCACCTCCCGTACAGCTGCTTAGGTCTCGGAGAGTAGAAGTGCCGGTTGACGGTCTGGGTTTATAAGGGAGATCCTGTACATGAAGTAGGGTTTTGAGACAGACGATACGAGTTTCATGTGTAATAACACTGCTAGATGATGCGAATATCTTGGGCGGTCCAGTACAAATATCACTGCATATCCACATGGAATCACTTGAGTTCTAGTTCACTGTATTTCTGGATAGCCACAACATAGGTGTGAACATACACGGCTACCTTTTATTTTTAAGAGTTTAAACTTGGTCATAAAGCAATGGAGGCAGCTAGAAAAATCAAGACAACATTTGGATTTAACACAGTAAATGAACGAACCATACACAATTGCTCCGAAAGTTCCGATCCGGTGATATTACCATATGATATTAGTAGAATGTGAACCCCGCCAAATTTTACAGGCAATGGTAGTGAAAATGACTGTCAAATAAAGCGCCTGAGAAAGCCACCGATCTTAATAAGTGGATTTCCCGTGAGCTCGCATCAAGACTATACGTGTCAAGAACAACAGCCCAAAAAATAAACCACTTCCAGAGTGAGGCACTTTCTTGTCCACTAAACTCACCAGACCTGTCTCGCAACCGACATTCGCTTTCCTGAACATAAGGATTAATTTTCTTGGCAAAGAAATGATTCAATAATAAACAAACCATCAAAACCACCTTCGTGGAATTCCGTATGTCCATACAGTGGAACTTCTTTGAAACGAGAATGAGTGCACTTGTATCTCGTTGGGAGAAGTATATTTCATCCAGGGTTGCGTATTTTGATTAAAAAGCATCGTTTTCAGCGAGTCCCCTCGAATATTCACTACCAAGGACTCCTACATACCAGATTTGACACGATGACATACACATTTGCAATGCAATATGAGGTATAGAAACTTCAATGTAAACGAGGGAAGTATTGGTAAGAGTATCAGAATTTTAAGGATGAAGCCATTTCAGAACTCTTGCACGATTAAATTGAATAACAAAATATTATCTTGATACCTCAATTACAGACTGATCGCGTTTTCTTGCTGCTCAAGCAGTACAGTTGTTTAATATGATGTTAAAGACCACCCGTTAGTGCCCTCTGTAGCTACACAGCCACTGAAGGGGGTAAATGCGTTTCTACAACATATCACATCGTTTCAGACAATATAAAACAATAATAATCAACCTTACACTGCCATTTCTTAATTGTATGCGTACATTTTTTCTACGGAATTTATGTTCGTAATAAAACAAGTGAGCTAATCCACTGGTAGAAAATTTGCAAGCCTATTGTCATCAGTTCGTAGGATTTACAAATTCACATTAACAATGAGAATATTTCAATAAGGCGCCCTTTAGATATACCAACATTTTCAATAGAAGAGTTTACATCTGTGTTATTCCAAGAAAGACAAAGAAGTATTAAGCCATACTTCTGGAGTGGAGAACATAATTACGGAAGTCACAAGTCTGCAACTCTCTAACAGATAAACAAGAATATCCCAGGGCAGGTCCAATTAAACTGTTTTAATTTTGTTTAACATTTTATTAATTTATTGTACAATTCCTTTGTTTGGTTTACCCAGAAAGGCATGTGTTCTGTTCTTCATCAGAGTGTTGGGAAGTTTAGAAATAAGACTACCACTTCTGAAGAGACACACGGTTCTGCAGTTCACAGAGCTTACAACAAGAATGAGTATCAGATTAATTCTTGGGGCAAAATTTTGTCGAGTGTTGAGCTATACAGCCAGACCCGCAGTCTAGGAGTAGGTACCCTGCCCCCTAATCGGAAGCCCCGTGTTCAACTCATGGCCAGGTCGGCCAATTTTATCTGGCTGTGAGGGCTTTTTCGAGGTACACTCATCATCATAATCATCATCATCATCATCATCATCATCATCATCATCATCATCATCATCATCATCATTATCGTCATCGTCGTTGTCATCATCAGCCAATTCAATCACTATCTGATGTGTCCTCCTAAATTCTGTGAGCTAGATAATTATGTAACAGTAATTTCCAGGCAGTGCGGTCTTGGGAAATTCCCTGCAAGCGAACTCGAGTAGTTCTCCGTTAAGTCCTTGTCCCATAGGTCCGGTAGTCTTCCTCTTTGTCCTCTGCCATCTGCTCTCTACGAGTATCTCTTCCCAAGAAGTCCAGGAGTGAGCTTTCCATGCCGCTTCGGTTTTTTTCTTTTTAGTTTCTTGTTCGACAAATTAATTCAGTGTCGGGGTCTCACACCTGTAAGTTAGTACGGGGAGGACACAGTAATCAAAAGCTATTCTCTGCAAGTCTATGGGCATTATTGATTTAAAGACATCTGAGTATCGTTCTCTCAATTTCCTTGTTAACAACCGGCGACTCAAACGTTAACAGTAAGTACCACCCCCCGACAGTAACCAGGTTACTACAGTCTACAGTAACCTCTGTTGTGACCAATAGCAAGTGGCTCTTGACCAATAGCAGTACTCCACGTGGAGCACTTCAAAAGTGTGCCGGTCCTGGAACCGGCTCACTTGTCAGGTCTGCAGCGTTATAGAGCTGCACACAGTTCTGTCCAGTCTCGCTGCCCACTCTCGGAGGTTAAGTAGTTAAAGCAGAGAGTTGAAAGCGCTGTGTTTCGAGTTGAGGAAAACCTAGCACTCAACGGACAAGGAATGCAAAGGCAGCGAGTCAGCTAGGCTTCAAAAGCGTGCCGGTCGTTAACGAAGAAGTTGTAAGAACTATCCCTCCTATGTGCTTTCCAGCTTAGCTTGATGCTGCGATAGATTTCTGGTGTTAGATCCCCTTCACGTTTATAATTGACTAAGGCAGGTGTATTCACTTATATTTTCTAATAGGGTTATTTTGTTCAACATACACAGTTGTTGCTGGGCCCCATGTATTCCATAATTTTCGTTCTGGGATGTTATGGTCAGGCTCACTTCCCGGCATGTCGATGCGAGGGCATTAAGGACTGTAGTACCTCAATGCCATTAGCCAATAGTACGCTCTCGTCCGTAAAACTCAGATTGTTCAAATTTCTCCACTGATTCGGATTCTCCTTTTGTGTCAATTCACTTTTGACGTAGGTATTTATAACATGGCTACAAAATTTGGGTGATATAGGATCGCCTTGCTTCACACCTCTTTCAATGGGGAACACCTCCGTTGCTCTGTAGACATCTGTAAAGGCTGAAGAGGTTTCATAGATATTTCGGAGGACATTGATGTAGCCTGTTTCTACGCAATGCTCGGTTAAATGATCGTATCACGGCTACGTGACTGACAGAACAAATGCCTTTTCTAAATCAACAGAGGCAAAGCACAGAGGCGTTTTATATTCATTTGCCCTGCTACTAACTTCCTTAAACAAGTTGTCAAAATATTGGTAAACGCCTTGCACAGAACAGGAAGCAGAAATTGCATGTTGGAAAGTACACGTACTTCAGGGACATTGTCTAGATTAGGCATTGTCCCAGCTCCGTGACCAGTGTATAATTTAACACAGAAATTTCTAATGAAGTCGAATGTTCATCCTTGTCAGGAATTCAGTCCTTGTATCAAATTATTGCTGTTATTTGCTTTTTGCCCATTGTGAGCATTCGTTTGACTGTTTCCAAGCTTCCCTTCTCTTCCAGAGTGACCCTTCAGGTGTCCTCAATAAATTTATTGAAATATGCTTTCATTCTCTTCTGTAGATTCTTGCACAACTCATAATACTACGTATAACCTGCCAGGACTATTTTGAATTTTTATTTCCTTTCTCTTTTTTATCAACTGGTTACTGATTGTATCGCTGAACTTCGGTTGCGTGTTGTTATTGCAAGCCCACCAACTTAATTGGCAGTTGTTGATAGTAATTCTGCCATGTCTTCTTCCCCTCCTTGACCTAGTTTTCTGTGAAGGGCACGCTGGACTTCTTCTTTGTTAGCATCGAGATCAATTGTACTTTTCTTTGTTTTTATGAGCCTGTACCTTCCACTCGGACTAGGTGAGAACAGTTTAGGAATATTCTGACGGTGAGATCGCGGCCCCGGTCTAGGAAACCAAGAATAACGGCCGAGAGCGTTCTTCACGGCAACCACGTGTAACCTCGTAAATTGCAGATCCTCGAGATGAGCCATGCTGTTTGTTTGTGTTGCTTTTTCATGTAGCTAACCACTCTATTGTAATCTACTCACGGCCTAAATTACGGATAGTGGAATCTTTCACTCTTCAAGATGACTTCAAATTTCTTTACTTTTCATTGCTTCATCTAGAAGTATGACATGTATAGGTCTGCATCTAATGTATAGGACAGTGTGGTAAGTACGAAATTGGAAGGCAGATTGGTTTAAATATCGACGTTAGCCATCTTTGATATGTTCTTACATCGTTTTCCAATTGTAGTTTCAGGAAAAATAATGCAATAAAACAGCGTATTTCTTCTACCCGTAGCCACAATAAGTAACAAGAACATAATAGCAATACCGGTGAATATAGTTCACATACTGACTGACTTGTATACGTACGTGCCCACCGAGTAGCGAGTCCATAAATCTTTTCAGATACAATGAATACAAACCTGTACATTGACAGTAAATCTACCGACACGAGGCTGACGAATTTGAGCACCTTCAAATACAACTGGACTGAGCCAGGATCGAACCTTCCAAGTTGAGCTCAGAAGTCCAGCGCTCTACCGTCCAAGCTACTCAACCCGGTATTATTATTATTATTATTATTATTATTATTATTATTATTATTATTATTATTATTATTATTATTATTATTATTATTATTATTATTATTATTATTATTATTATTTACAATTTGCTTTATGTCGCACTGACACGTAGGTTTTGTGGCGACAATGGGATAGTAAAGGCTTAGGAGTGGGAAGGAAGCGGCCGTGGCCTTAATTAAGGTACAGCCCCAGCCAGCGTTTGCCTGGTGTGAAAGTGGGAAAACACGAAAAACCATATTCAGGGCTGCCGACAGTGGGGTTCGAACCCACTATCTCCCGGATGCAAGCTCATAGCTGTGCGGCCCTAACAGCACTGCCAACTCGCCAGGTTATTATTATTATTATTATTATTATTATTATCATTATTATTATTATTATTATTATTATTATTATTATTATTATTATTATTATTATTATTATTATTATACGAAGAAGAAGAAGGGTCCACAGTAATTATGGTGTTCGTGGGCAAATCATAGCTGTTATTTAACTATACATGATATATACCAATATTTTCTGGCTAGCTTATACGACAGGGAATGAACGATATTTTTTTGTGATCCATTGTAAATATTTAATGCGAGTTACGAATATTGACTACATGTCGTATTAGTGTCCATTATTTGTCAATTAGGTGCGGTTGTATTTAGCTGAATCTGCGCAGACCTTCCAGCACCTGATCGATAACGTTCAGTCAGATAGAAGACACGTCGTTCGGTGCCGCGCGTTGGTCTTTACCACATCACTCCGATTTCAAATGTTGATTTTATTTTACAGTGGCTTGTAATTCCTTTCATGTTGCAGTTGGTATGTTAGAAAAAGTGTCGTAGTACTCAGAATCTCATGAAACAGGCGTGTTCTTTTAGATAAGAGGTATTTCCATGCTATACATTGAGGTAATGATCAGTAATCACTAGGGTCTGGATTCGGAGACCTAATAAATGCCCATAAATTTTAAAATACCTAAAAATGATTAAAATGAGCTGATAAATAATTTGTGATGTCTGAAGCTATATCTTTTCAGTTGCAACTCAGTTCATTTATAACTGTTAGGTTACTCAGTCGGCCGATACTAATTTTGAATAAATAAATTCATAAACAATATCTACTTTTTTTACAATTTGCTTTACGTGCCACCGACACAGATAGGTCATACTGCGACGATAAGGTAGGTAAGGCCTAGGAGTAGGAAGGAAGCGGCCGAGGCATTAAGTAAGGTACATCTCCAGCATTTCCCTGATGTGAAAATGGGAAACCACGGAAAACCACCTCCAGGGCTACTGACAATGTGGTTCCAACTCACTATCTCCCGGACGCAAGCTCGCAGCTGCGCATCCCTAACCACTTGGCAAACTCGCCCAGTGATTCACAAACCACCAGAAAAAAGAAAACCTATAGTAACAGAATTATACCTAAAAAAGGAACAAATTAATTAAAACACAAAATGACATGTTTCGTTCTCGAAAAACATCGTAAGTTTCTATCAAATTACTCCCAAGATATTTAGAAATATATACATATTTGTGTTTATTTCTGTTTAAATCCTTAAAAACGTGAAATTTGGAACTTATCTTAATGAAATGGCATTCTATGCTAGAGGGAAGAGAACATAGGACTTCAACAGAAATAAACAAACATTTTTATGCTAGTGGCTTTACGTTGCACCGACACAGATAGGTCTTACGGCGACAATGGGATAGGAAAGGCCTAGGGGTTAGAAGGAGGCGACCGTGGCCTGAATTAAGGTACAGCCCCAGCACTTGCCTGGTGTGAAAATGGGAAAGCACGGAAAGCCATATTCAGGGCTGCCGACAATGGGATTCGAATCTACTATCTGCCGGATGCAAGCTCACAGCTGCGCGCCCCTAACCGCACGGCCAACTCACTCCGGTCATAAAAATATATATATATCTAAATATTTTTGTGTGATCTGATAGAATATGATGTTCTTTCGAGAATGAGACATGTCATTCTACCTTAGTTAATTTTTTCCCTTTTTAGGTATAAGTCTCTTACCATGTGGTTTTGTTTACAGATAATTTATAAATTTATTTATTCTATTAAAGAATTCAAGAATATGAAGGAGAAAAGTAGTTATTCATAATCTCCAAAATTGCCTTTGCTGGCGAGACCTGGTGTTTACAGTGTAATATGTCTTAGAGTGTGAGCTAGAACAAATTTGTTACTTTCACTGACCTGTCTTACTCTTATCCTCGGCTTTGACAATCTGAAAGTGATCGAGGTACGCTACTTCTTACGCAGCCGGTCCCTGGTATGAATAGTGTGAAAATGTTGCTCATAAGGTCGGTTGGTGCATGCATTTCAGTGAGCTTGGTAGACTGATATGTAATAGCAACTTCTGGCTCTGGGAGGAAAGCAACGGGAAACTAACTCACTCCTCATTTCCCTAATACGAAATTTCAGTGATACCTAGGCCATCTATGACAGCTGATGGTGGAGCAGTTGAGGATCCAAACATTCTCTGGGCTGAGGACTAAACATACATACATTACATTGATTACAAAAAAATCAATGTCTTCAAAATTCCTCAGGGACCTGTGGTTCGTTGTCTCTCTGTCTGTATTTACGTAATAGAATCATTAAGTTCGTGGAATGGCCGCCTAATGCCGCTGTAATGCAATACAGCGGAGAGTTTGCACCACAGGATATTGCCGTGACAGTTCTTCGCTAGTCCCAGCAAGATGCAGCTGCGTGTACACAATATGAGCAGGAACTACGGTCTCTGTTGTGAAGGGTAGTTGAATGTCTGCGGCGGAACTTGAGAATGTCGTGATTTGAGCTACGGGCAAATTTCAGGTTTTGCCAAAAATTAGGCAAATCTGCTTGCGAAATGTTTACGATGATCAAGTCTAAATCGCCCGGATCACCACGACGTTAAAAAAGACGCGGAAAAGTTGGTCAAAGGACTATGTGATCCTTGAATTGTTAGCGCTAGTCCACGAACGTATTGACTGTAGTACGTACACGGGTGTACACTGTGTTGCCTACACCGTAGTACACGAGTGTACGCCGTGTTGCCTGCACTGTAGGCGCCAGTCCACGAACGTATTCACTGTGGGACGTACACAGGTGTACACTGTGTTGCCTACATCGTAGTACACGAGTGTACGCCGTGTTGCCTGCACAATAGGGGCTAGTCCACGAACGTATTTAGTGAGTACGTACATAGGTGTACACTGTGTTGCCTACACTGTAGTACATGTGTGTACGCCGTTTTTCCTGCACTGTAGACGCCAGTTCACGAACTTAATGACTGTAGTAGTATGCTTCATTGTTTGTTCGAGTATCAAGTGAGAAATGCAGGGCATATTTTTATGAAATTTGGCATTAGTATTACAGCTGTATTACCTTAGATTTTGTGACAATTGGGATTACGAAATTCAAAGGCGGAAGTGTCTAAGAGGGAGGCTGAAATTATTTCTTGCTGATATTTTGAAAATGACCTCCTCATTTCCACTGTATACTTCTTCAGCAGTTTATTTTGAAATGTTTGAATCAAAACTTATTTTAAATATAATTCTGAATACCTTATGTCATGGTAGCTTCTAACAGATATAATCATTAATTCATTTCTTACCCCATGTTACATGTGTTTAACAGTTTTGATGCCAAAAAGAAAAAGAAAAAATGAAAACAGTGTCGCAGAAATTTCTTAACGTACCACGTCGCATTTAAACACTCTCAAATGCCGCCAAAATCGGTGGGGATTGAGCTCGTTATATTGGGAAAGGAGGCTAAAATCTAACCAAGTCTGTAACTGAGGTCAACACAGAAAGGTTATGTGATAGCTACTTACATAACCGAGGGAGTTGGCCGGTTAACTTTGAGCTTTCATTCGGGCGATAGTGGGTTCGAACCTGACTGTCGGCAGTTCTGAAGATGGTTTTCCGTGCTTTCCCACGTTCACACCAGGCAAATGCTCGGGCTATATGTTAAATAAGACCACGGCAGCTTCCTTCCCTATCCCATCGTCGCCATAAGGCGTATCTCTGTCGGTGCGACATAAAGCAACTTGTAAAATTACTTACATAATCAGTGGATTAGGAACACTCTCCGAACGCGATATGAAACGTATGTATCACTGTGTTGGATACTCAAACCGAAGGCTGGTTTGATGCTCAACAGCTCCGCCATCAGCTGTCATAGATAGCCAAGGCGTCACTGAAGAGGTGGACTTTCGAAATGAATAGTGAAGTAATTTCCCGTTGCTTACCTCACTCAGCCAGAAGTTGCTATTACATATCAGTCTGCCAAGATCACCGAAATGCATGCACCAACCGACCATATGAGTGACATTTTCGCACCATTCATAACAGGGACTCGCTGCATGAAGATTGGTGTTACTAGCATCTCTCATACCTCGGTCACTTTCATGTTGTCAAAGCCAAGGATGAGACAGAGGTCGATCTATCAAGGTAAAAAATTTCTTCTAGCCCATACCAGACGGCATAGTGCACTGTAAACACTACATCTTGCCAGGAAAGTCAGTATTTATCACTAGCATAACAAATGTTCCGGCCCATTTTTACATGCAAATAACATTCATTCGTGTAAAAACTATCAGGCATGGAAAACCGACAACAATCTCCTTTAAATTAAAAGTAAACAGTCCCTGTTTTGGTGATTACTGTTTATCAGGTACAAAATGAGCCCAACAGCAGCGGAACGCATTCGAGCGTGAAACAATGATAATTTGCATTTCTCCCTGAGTACAACCGCGACTAGTTTCCATTCGCTCCACTTAATAGCGAATTTCATGTTCGCCCCACGACATTCTAGAACACAGCAAACCGAGCACATACGACCAACCTGTTACGGCTGGGTCACCCCCTCAAGTCGTAGATGTAGAGTGCCAAGAAATCTTTCAGCACTGATTATTCTAATTACCCGTAATTTATTCTTAATTTCATTTCCAGCCGCATTTCTAAACTAGCAGCCTGTCTGACAGCCGGTGATCAGGATGCTAATCAGAGATGGTGGTAAGGGTGATAATTTTTTTAATGGAGAGTGTGTGTGTTATTATGCGCATGCCGTTCAATAGAGACCATTGGCCGAAATTTTCATATTTTTAGCCCACTGTTTTAATCAAGGAGACCGCATCGAGCGAAAAATGGCCGTTCGCGTAGCTGTCAGCTTGCACTCGGGAGATGGTGTGTTCTAATCCTATCGTTGGCAATCCTAAAGAGGTTTTGCATTTTTCCCGTTCTCCCACCAGGTGGGGCTGTACCTAATATGAGTCGTCTATTTTCTTGCAAAATCGGTCATCTCAATAAAAAGTTGAAACCTACTATTTGTGCTGAATGTGTTTTCTGTCCACTTTTACACAAGACAGCAAACTATTAGCTGCAAACTAGGCCTCTAACCAGGTTATTTTCTTCATCGAAAATTGGAGTTAGGCAAAATATGTTGAACTTCTATTGACTAAACATTTTGGGACTCAGTTGTAAAATGATGAAGTCCTGAAGACTCACGAAGAACTCGTTGATAATAACATCCTTCCACAAAACAACCCAGAAGATCGGCAAGATGTATGTGAGCACAGTGTATACAATGACATTAATTAATCTTTAATTGTGGTATGTGTTATGTAAATACATTGGATTTTACACTTTATTGATTCATTTTCAGTTACACTTTAAATAAAGCATCTTTTGTACATTTTCATTCCTTCAATTTATACCGTTTGGTGCAAACCCGGTCATATACAAATTTCAAATTCCAAATAATTATACAAATAAAACTTTGGTATTCTGTAACCTTCATTACAATGCTATTTACAAGTGATTAAGCAAATAAAAATAATTCTAAATCTCGTTATATAGATTTGACACGTTTTTCCGTTTTCCGGAACAATTTAACCTTTCGGAGATCGTCGCTTTTGCAAATAGACGACTCATTCAATGCCATAGCCTCTACCTCCCTAGTCCTAACGCTTTCATATCCTTTCATCGCTGAAAACTTTGACTGTGTTAGTGCGACTTTAAATCACTAGCAACTAACTAACTAGCTAACTAACTAACTAACTAAATAAATAAATAAATAAATAAATAAATAAATAAATAAATAAATAAATAAATAAATAAATAAATAAATTAGTTCGTTTCTCCTTGCCAAAGAGCAAAGTTTATGAGTTGCTGCGACCAGTGTGATGTTATTTGTGTAGCATGTGATATTCATAAATACAGATATCCTAATAAGCTTGAGGAATTTTGCTATGTCGGAAAACAAGGTGAAATGCTTTAGTTTCGCGAAGAATCTTGCTCCGCGTCTTAAGAAGAAAATCTCGTCTGTTCACGAGCTAGCCTGCCGGCCAGTATGCTAATGGTGAATTATTACTATTATTATTATTTCCGATGAGGCCTGCTAAGGACCACTTGCCAATTTTAATTCAATTCTTCATACTTTGTTGTTTTCTCTTCCTTTCCTTCGAATATTATTTAATCCTTTCACTATGCAGTTTCTTTCTGTCCTCGGATCACTTCACACCAGGCTTCTTGTTCAATCTTCCTTGGTTCCTTCCATACTTACTACCCTCTTTCAAAAAATTATTATTATTATTATTATTATTATTATTATTATTATTATTATTATTATTATTATTATTATTATTATTATTATTATTATTTGCTAACTACGTCGCACCTTGACGGTGACGACTAAACGAACATGACCACCACGCGGACTGATCTATTAACAACTTACTCAGACAAAGGCGTTCCTATACAGGTGGTCTCATATAAACGAAGACCGTCCAAGCGGTGTTTTTACTCTCAGAGACCTAACCTGCAGTACGGGAGGCGCGCGCACAGTTTTTGACCTTGAAAACAGCCTGCACTTGTTCGACCACGCAAGCATCAGTTGCCAATCTAAATCTCAGCTGTTAACATGGTGAGAAAGTTATTCTTGCACCACCGTATTTTTGTATGGAAAAGTTTTGGCTTCATCTTAATGGTTATGTGAACACTCATAACTCTCGCTATTGGTGTGCAGAAAATCCTAATAGTGTTTATGAATGTCCCTCGTTATGATAGGAAGACTGGCGTTTGGTGTGCTGTTAGTGCAAGGCGAATAATTGGGCCAATTTTTTTCTAGACGACAGTAAATGCAGGGAGGTACCAAGATGACAATTTGACGCCGTTCCTCCATCAGTTAAAGGAGGAAGAAAAATTGGGTGGTTGCTTCCAACAAGATTCAGCCCCTGCTCATAGAGCAGAAGATTCTCTTCTTACAATCTGGGAGTTTTTGCAGACAGAGTGATAAGTGCTGGTCTATTTCCTCCTCGTTCTCCAGATCTAACAGTGTGTGATTTTTTACTTGTGGGGTAAACTGATAAACAATGTATATCGAACAAATCCTCACACATTGGATGAACTTAAAGAAAATGTTACGAATGAAATCAGAAACATTTCACTGGCATAACTCACACGTGACAGACAGAATGTGGTTACCAGATACAGTGCCTGTATAACCCAGGGAGGACGACACTTCCAGCATGTTTTATAAGGCAAGACTTCATATAAGATTTTAAACACGCTTAAAGCAGGTCGGCCGTAGCACAGAGTACAAACACCGTGCATTCGGACTTAGTTTACATGAGAGACCCTGTAGATAGACAGGCTTGGTGGATCAGTCGGTAGAATGCTTGATTTCTGAGCTAAAGTTGTTGGGTTCGATCCCTGCTCAGTCCCGTAGTATTTAAAAGTGCTAATATCCACCAGCCTCGTGTAGGTAGATTTACCGACAAGTAAAAGAACTCTTTTGGGACAATATACCGGCATATCAGCGTCTATGGCTTTGATAAAGGCCAATGCAATTTGTTAGAATGCTCGGCTTTTTTAAAATATATATAAGTGGCTTTTATCCAGTTCGCATATTTATTTCTTTATTTTAATACAATGAGCCTAGAAAATCTACGTTCATTACTTAGTAACCTCTATGGAGAGGATATGTACTTGATGGTTAGAAAGTTCGGTGAAATGAGAAAGAAAATATCTAAGTCAATCGCCAGACTGGCCTTGTTGAAGAGATGCCGTGACTGTGACATCATACCCTCATGGATCAAGATTAAACATCATCTGCAAACTACTGGAGCCAAGAAGATTCTGGCGGAAGCCAGGAGACGTTTGCTACGAAATAAATTCAACAAACAAGGAGGGATTGGGATAAGTACAACACAATTACACTCAGTCTTTTCATACAGATTAGCATTAACTTGCATACTGAACACTGGGCCTTGATGGACAGGATAGCATATGAGTGGGCCGAGCGTGTAAAAGAGTATAGCAGAGCGAAACAAGAAAATAAATTTCAGAGAATGGTCCAACGTAAACCACCGGTATTGGATAATAACAAGAATATGTCTGATAAGGTACTAAACCAGAACTCAATATCAGTGCAAAAGAAAGTTTTTAACTTCGCTGTGGCGCCGAGAAGACTCCCAGTAGAGAAGATTATCTGTGGGGTAGAGTGTGCCATCAGAGATTTACCCTTAAACAAGGCGGAAGAAATTCTTCAGGATGTATTTTACGCGCTGAGAAAAGCGAAGCCACCACGTCAAAACCTGACCAAAGGTGAACTTAAAGAAGCTGATGTGTTTCGCTCTATATAAATTCAAAATTCTACCTTAAAAATCTACATTTAAACTTATAAAGAATCTATTAAATTTTATACCAATAATGTTTACTCTAACCCTACGTATAACCGCGGCGGCTGGCACGACTTTAGCCGGCTACACATAATATTACTAATTCCAAGTCACCTTGATAAATAATATTTTACTGCAAATATACTTCACTATTTAAGCCTATAAAATCTATATCCACGAAAATTCACATGTAAACATATAAAAAGTAAACATTTAAGCAAGAATAAAACTTTTTGAATCCATTATTAAATAATGGATCAAATAATTATAATACTAATAACAACATAACATCACATAATTATTCATGTACAAAATAATGAACCCGTTTTGAGTATTTCCTGGCGTTGAATTTTCATCGTATTTTTCGCCCCTATACAATGAAAATATTCACTTATCCACTAAATAACATATGGGACATATTTACTACATACTGATAACTTTACGGCTTTAAATTAATCTAAACCCCCCTCAAAACTGTAATTCCGGCTGACAAGGGAAATGTTTCAGTTATAATAAATACAACTGATTACGAAATAAAAATGAACAACCTACTAGAAGAATAACCGTTTAAGAATGTAAGGAATCCCACTAACAAAATAACATACTAGTCACTCGACTTGTGAAGAGCTCAACACTTCCGGAACATTTGCAGAAGATCTTACTAAATTCAGACCCGGTACCTCCAGTCATTTATAGCCTCCGAAAAATACACAAGAATGACGTGCTCCTAAGCCCAATCGTGAGTGCCATTGGTTCTGCGACCCATGAGTTAGCCCGCTATATTTCATCACTATTACAGCCAGAAACAGGGAAGACAGAACATCACATTAATTATTCGAAACACTTCTTGCAGAAGTTACGTGAGATACGGGTGAACGAAGGTGACATCCCGGTAAGCTTTGATGTTACGTCACTTTTTACTAATGTGCCAATAGAATAAACGCGTGCTTACATCAGACAATACTTGTCTGAGGACTTGACCAATCTGGCAGCAGTTTGTTTAAAATCTACTTGCTCGTACTACAAAGGGGATTATTACGGACAGACGGAAGGAGCAGCATTGGGTTCACCTCTGTCTCCACTGGCTACAAACATTTTTATGGAACACTTCGAGTCTGCTGTATTAACTACAGCGCCACTGGAACCTAAGTGTTACGCCGATGACACATTTTCGGATATCCACATGGAAGGGAAATGTTAAATGCATTTTTGGAGCACCTAAATTCCATTAACAGGAACATCAAGTTCACAATGGAAGTAGAAAATGAATGTAAATTGCCTTTACTTCATGTGTTAGTATACAAGAAGTGTGATGACACACTA
The DNA here is from genome assembly GCF_040414725.1 of Anabrus simplex. Classification (NCBI taxonomy): domain Eukaryota; kingdom Metazoa; phylum Arthropoda; class Insecta; order Orthoptera; family Tettigoniidae; genus Anabrus; species Anabrus simplex. Next base: position 1,158,535,074 of record NC_090266.1, read on the forward strand.
GGCCATGCAACGTACAAGAAACCTATACATTCTGAAAGATACCTTCGTATGTCCTCACACCATCCTTCCCTGCCAAAATGCAGCTCTCCTTCGAACGTTACTTACTAGCATGAATAACTTTGCAGATGCTGATAATCCCTTGAATGCTTTAAGAGAACTGACAACATCCATGAAGAAAAATGGCTATACGTCAGGAGACATAGCACGAGTTATGAAGATCAGGGAGCCTAACCGGGTCAGTACAAACCAGGAGTACAGAAGAAGGAAAAACGTATTCCTTATTTAGGTAGCAAGTATAACTGACAGAATAGGGCTCATTCCTAGCAAGAACGATATAATTCCAGTTTTCACCATAGACTGGAAACTGAAATCCCTGTTCCGACCAGTCAAAGGTAAACCACCTCTTGAAACACCGGCCGTTTATGAAGTTCCACGTTGTTGAGGTTGCTCATATATTGGCATGACAAAAAGGCTTGTTAGCACCTGGGTGAAAGAACACATCAGGTCGGTCAAGAATGTCACTCTTTCATCTTCCCAGGAAAATGCTATAAGCCAGTCTGCCATAGCAGAACATTTCTACAGTACAGACCATGAAATCCTCTTTGACCTGGCGAAGGTCATCGTGCCTCTAAAAGACTTCTATGCTCGACTTATAAGGAGATAGAGCTGCGCCTAAATAACATCAACAGGGAAGACGGCTTCATGTTATCAAATACATGGAAACCTGCACTTCAGAAATACATGCATAACACAACAATTGGCACAGCGCGACGATCCTTAAGTCCAGTTAGTGACGGGGGTGGGGGTGGGGGGGGAGCGTGGATAGTATGGTCGTGACTTCCACGTTCCATCGAAAAATTTCTTTGCTGACTGTTGCAGGCAAAACTTCGCACGCCCTGATGAAGGCCAATGCAACTTGGCAGACAGCTCAGCTTTGTTAAATATAGAAGTGGCTTTAATCCAGTTCGCATATTTATTTATTTATTTATTTTAATACGATGAGCCACAAAAACCTACGTTCATTAATTCGTAAACGTAATTGTTGGAACATTATACTATATTATTATTGTTGTTGTTTGCCAGGTCCATGGTGTACTGGGAGCGTTCCTAACTGTTACCCGCAGACCCTGAGTTCATTTACCGACCAGTCCAGGAATTTTAAGTCTGAAATGAGGGCTGAAACGGCATCCATCAGGGCACGTGAGAAGAAGTGTGAAGTGCTCTATGATACGAGAGGCAGTGGATCCGGTCATGGAATGTAACCAGTACGTCTGAGGATGCCGCCACGCTGGTAACGTGAGAGTCCAATAACTATTGACCAACTGGGTAGGCCGCAGTTGTCTCGGCAGATCAAGAGCTTCAATGGTCTTTATGCACCTTGGTTTAATAATAATAATAATAATAATAATAATAATAATAATAATAATAATAATAATACTCGCTCAACACAAGTAGTTATATCTGTTCTTGTCTTTTCTTTCTCAACACTATTTTATTAATTTTTGAACGCGCATAACGTTCTTAATCAAATAATAATAATAGGAAAGGATATTAATTGAAGAAAGATGGAGTAAAAGATACATGATTATCCACTGGTAAACTGGAGGGCAGATAAGAACTTGCCACTCGAAGACTAGTTCTGGTAGTCAGAGACTGTACGGTAGAAACCTATGAAGCCGTTTAGGCACTGAAATGTCTGCCACAGTTGGTCAAATTACAATCGCTGGTCTCTACGGAAAACCATAATACCTTCTGTTGTGTAGGAACAAGAAGAGAAAAGCATTTCACGCAGCACAGTTTTCTCGCTGTCTCGTATAGCAGTGCCGTATTCACCGTCCTGGGCAGGTTGGCACGCTGGCAGGATCTATTCCTCCCACTTTTCATTGTGCTGGTAAGCTAAAGTGATTAATATGTTTTGCTGGATTAATTTCCACTACTTTAGCGGGGAATAAATTTTCTATCGTTAGAGGCTTTCTTTGTTCTTGCAGCAGCTATTAGTAAAGGTTCTTTCTTATATGGATTTTTTGTTGGTATTTCCTTTCTTGTGGCAAATTGTCAATGATGCCCATTATTGCTCGGAAGGCGAAATTAATATGGCTGAACCTTGTAAGGACCAACAACGTAAGGTAAGCGGTATAAGTACCAACATAGTTGGGGATGTGTGATATCTGGTAAATGCAGCACGGGTGAAGTTTCAGGAAACGGAGATGGTTATCAGTGGAATACTGTGTAGGAGGGATACTGACTGGAAGGTGATTGGGGATTTATATGAGACTGTGGAGTGTGTATGTGGGAAACTGGGAGTGAGAATTCTATATCCTAATGGGTGGATAGGAGATAGGAACCTGCGCTCAGATGGCCTTCACTTGAACCGCAGTGGTAAGTATAAGTTAGGAAATTTGTTTAGAAATGTTATAGGGAAGTACATTCAGGGAAACGGGGTGCTCTAGGGAGCAGTTATAAGGGTACAGGGATCTGGAATTCAAGTAGGAATGACATAAAAATGTTGGTGTAGAACTGTAGAAGAATTGTAAAGAAAGAATTAAGTAACTTAATAGATATATATTTACCAGACATTGTAATAGGAGTTGAATCGTGGCTGAGAAATGATATAATTGATGCAGAAATTTTCTCACGCGACTGGAGTGTGTATCGTAGAGATAAAATAGGAAGGTTAGGAGAGGGAGCATTCATTCTGGTGAAAGAAGAATTTGTTGTTTTTTGCTAGTGGATTTACGTCGCACCGACGATGGGATAAGAAAGGCCTAGGAGTTGGAAGGAAGCGGCCGTGGCCTTAATTAAAGTACAGCCCCAGCATTTGCCTGGTGTGAAAATGGGAAACCACGGAAAACCATATTCAGCGCTGCCGACAGTGGGATTCGAACCCACTATCTCCCGGATGCAAACTCACAGCTGCGCGCCCCTAACTACACGGCCAACTCGCCCGATGAAGAATTTGTAAGTTACAAACAAGTTATAGATGACAAACATGAAATTCTAGGTGTAAGGCTCATTTCTAAAGGTAATTGGGAACTTGTTGTCTTTGGAGTGTACAGACCGGGAAAGGGTAGCGCTGACGCTGATTCAGAATTATTTGATAAGATAATCAGCTATGTGCGAAACAACATGGAAAGGAATGTGATTATAGCGGGAGATTTGAATGTATTAAATGTCAACTGGAAGGTAATGCGAACGACAGGAAGCTTGACCAACAAATGGCAAATAAGTTAATATGGGAAGGAGAGCTGATTCAGAAAGTGATGGAACCAACTAGAGGGAAGAATATCCTAGACGTAGTGCTGATCAAACCAGATAAGCTCTATAGAGAAACTGACGTAATAGATAGCATTATTGACCACGAAGCCCTTTTTGTCGTAGTTAAAAATAAATGTGATAGAAAGGGAGGCTTTAAAAGTAGGACTATGAGGCAGTACCATATGGCTGATAAGGCAGGCATAAGGGAGATTTTAAAAGGTAACTATGATCCCTGGAAAACGTAAATAAAAGTGTAAACAGACTCTGGGATGGGTTTAAAGCTATTGTTGAGGAACGTGAAAACAGGTTTGTACATTTAAAGGCGGTAAGGATTAGTAAAAACCCACTTTATTATAACAGAGAAATAAAGAGACTTTAAGAAGGAGGTGCAGATTGGAAATAAATAGACTTAGAAATGCTTGTGGAAGTAAGGAGAAATTGAAGGAACTTAATAGGAAATTGAATCTAAGAAAGAAGTCAACTAAGGATAACATGATGGCAAGCATAATTGGCAGGCATACAAATTTTAGTGAAAAATGCAGGGGTATGTATAGGTCTTTTAAGGCATAAATAGGTTCCAAGAAGGACATTCCAGGAATAATTAATGAACAAGGGGAGTGTGTATGTGAGGATCTTCAAAAGGCAGAAGTTTTCATTCAGCAGTATGTCAAGATTGTTGGTTAGAAGGCTAATGTCCAAATAGAGGAGGAGCCTAATGCTGAGGAAGTATTAAAATTTACATACAGGGTGGCGCACGAAATTTCATACACTGGAAATTGTTTATAGAAAATGTAATATACAACATATTGAATACAAAATGGCGTTACAACATTCATTGACATGTGCATGGTCAGCCCGTGTGCAGGACATGTTCAATATGTCCACCTTCTCGGTGTACAACAGCTTCGAGACGAACCCCCATGTTCGGGATCACTCTACGACATAAGTCCTCAACCCTCGAAGAAAGTCACAATGGCCGCTTGCAATTGCTGTACATTTTCTGGTTTATGGCGGTAGATTTTCTCCTTCAAATATCCCTACAGGAAGAAGTCGCAGGGATTGAGATCGGGGCTATGCGGTGGCCAGATTGAGCCGCTCTGAAAACGCTCGGGGTATCGATGGGACATCACACGGGACCCGATGTTCATTCAGGAAGTCCAGGACAACATTAGCTGTGTGCGGACGAGGTCCATCTTGCATGAACCATTGTGTCTCTATTGGTAGTCGTGATGCAAAGAGTTCTGGAAGGAAACTGTTTGTCAACATGTCCAAGTAACGCTCACTATTGACTGTGTCATTAAAAAAGTTTGGCCCAGTAATTCCATAACTGGAAATTGCAGCCCACACACACACTTTCACACCATGACTTTCAACCTCATGCACAATAGCTGGCCGTTCTTTCGCCCAAAACCGGCCATTCTGTTTGTTCACTGCACCATTGAGTTGGACGTGTGCCTCATCACGGAACCATGTGTTGTTCAATACGGGATCACCTTCTGCAATAGTCCACGCAGCCGTTGCTTTTCAAGAGCCGTTAGTTTATGACCTGTTGTCATCTTGTATGAAACACGTCAAGATCAGACTGCAGTAGCCTATTCTCTGAATTGACCGACGAGAGATGCCCAGCTGAACTCATGCAGTTCTGGTGGATTTGGAGGGGCTCGGAGCCACAGCCGCTCTCACAGCAGCAGCATTCTCCGATCAGCGGACCGGCTTGAGGCGGGGCCTTTTTCTCTCCAGTTGTGTTGCCTTCTGTTTCAAATTGTCTGGCCAGTCTGTATACCATCTGCTGTCAAGGAGCCCACCAAGTACGAAAATGAACCCGAAAACTTACCTGGCTCCGAGCTACGCTCTTTGTTTCCGCATAAAGCAACACTACCTTCACCTTCTGTTCACGCGTCAATCTCCTTTTACCCGCCATGCTGTATAACTGGCAGCCGGTACGGATGCGCGACATGTGGTGCTGCCTGTCGGATCACGCATGAAATAAGGTTTTTGTTCACGAAAGGACATGGTTGTGAGCCAAGGTTTACACATTCTATAAAACATTTGCGATGTATGACATTTCGTGCGCCACCCTGTATGATAATAATGACATTTACAATAAGGTACAAAATTTGAAAACTAGAAAAGCGGCTGGAATTGATAAGATTTCTGGGGATATACTAAAGATAATGGGTTGGGATATAGTACCATACCTGAAGTACTTATTTGAATATTGTATGCATGAAGGAGCTATACCAAAAGAATGGAGAGTTAGTATAGTAGCCCCTGTGTATAAAGGAAAGGGTGATAGACATAAAGCTCAAAATTACAGGCCAGTCAGTTTGACATGCATTGCATGTAAGCTTTGAGATAGCATTCTTTCTGATTATATTAGACATGTTTGCGAAATTAATAGCTGGTTCGATAGAAGGCAGTTCGGGTTTAGGAAAGGTTATCCCACTGAAGTTCAACTTGTAGAATTCCAGGAAGGTATAACAGGTACACTGACTGACAGAGCAAATGCAACACCAAGAAGGAGTGGTCAGAACTTTATGCCAATTGCAGGGTAGACTGACGTCACTGAGGTATGCTCATGATGTGAAATGCGCCGCTGTGCTGCGCACGTAGCGAACGATAAACGGGACACGGCGTTGGCGAATGGCCCACTTCGTACCGTGATTTCTCAGCCGACAGTCATTGTAGAACGTGTTGTCGTGTGCCACAGGACACGTGTATAGCTAAGAATGCCAGGCCGCCGTCAACGGAGGCATTTCCAGCAGACAGACGACTTTACGAGTGGTATGGTGATCGGGCTGAGAAGGGCAGGTTGGTCGCTTCGTCAAATCGCAGCCGATACCCATAGAGATGTGTCCACGGTGCAGCGCCTGTGGCGAAGATGGTTGGCGCAGGGACATGTGGCACGTGTGAGGGGTCCAGGCGCAGCCCGAGTGACGTCAGCACGCGAGGATCGGCACATCCGCCGCCAAGCGGTGGCAGCCCCGCACGCCACGTCAACCGCCATTCTTCAGCATGTGCAAGACACCCTGGCTGTTCCAATATCGACCAGAACAATTTCCCGTCGATTGGTTGAAGGAGGCCTGCACTCCCGGCGTCCGCTCAGAAGACTACCATTGACTCCACAGCATAGACGTGCACGCCTGGCATGGTGCCGGGCTAGAGCGACTTGGATGAGGGAATGGCGGAACGTCGTGTTCTCCGATGAGTCACGCTTCTGTTCTGTCAGTGATAGTCACCGCAGACGAGTGTGGCGTCGGCGTGGAGAAAGGTCAAATCCGGCAGTAACTGTGGAGCGCCCTACCGCTAGACAACGAGGCATCATGGTTTGGGGCGCTATTGCGTATGATTCCACGTCACCTCTAGTGCGTATTCAAGGCACGTTAAATGCCCACCGCTACGTGCAGCATGTGCTGCGGCCGGTGGCACTCCCGTACCTTCAGGGGCTGCCCAATGCTCTGTTTCAGCAGGATAATGCCCGCCCACACACTGCTCGCATCTCCCAACAGGCTCTACGAGGTGTACAGATGCTTCCGTGGCCAGCGTACTCTCCGGATCTCTCACCAATCGAACACGTGTGGGATCTCATTGGACGCCGTTTGCAAACTCTGCCCCAGCCTCGTACGGACGACCAACTGTGGCAAATGATTGACAGAGAATGGAGAACCATCCCTCAGGACACCATCCACACTCTTATTGACTCTGTAGCTCGACGTGTTTCTGCGTGCATCGCCGCTCGCGGTGGTCCTACATCCTACTGAGTCGATGCCGTGCGCATTGTGTAACCTGCATATCGATTTGAAATAAACATCAATTATTCTTCCGTGCCGACTCTGTTTTTTCCCCACCTTTCATCCCTTTCGAACCACTCCTCCTTGGTGTTGCATTGTCACTGTCAGTCAGTGTATATTGGATTCAGGAGGTCAACTGGATTGTATCGCGTTTGACCTGTCCAAGGTATTTGATAGGGTGGATCATGGAAGACTACTGGAAAAGTGAGTGCAATTGGACTAGACAGAAATAGATCTCAGAGAATTAGAGTAGGTGAAGCTTTAACCTGACCCTGTAATAATTATGTGGGAACTTCCTCAAGGCAGTATTATTGGACCTTTACGTTTTATGGGTAAAGAAGTGGGATCGTGGGATGATGTTATTCTGTTACAAGATTGTGAGCAACCACAAAATAGCCTCCAAAATGTTGTGAGGTGGGCAGCAGGCAATGGTATGATGATATACGGGGTTAAAATTCAGGTTGTGAGTTTCACAAACAGGAAAAGTCGTCTCAATTTCAATTACTGCGTTGATGGGGTGAATGTTCCTTATGGGGATTACTGTAAGTACCTAGGGGTTTTTATAACGAAAGATCTTTATTGGAGTAATCACATAAATGGATTTGTAAATAAAGGATACAGATCTCTGCACATGGTTAAGAGGGTATTTAGGTGTTGTAGTAAGGGCATAAAGGAGAGGGCATACAAGTCTCTGGTAATACTCCAAACAGAGTATGGTTCCAGTGTATAGGGCTCTCACCAGGATTACTTGATTCAAGAACTGGAAAAAATCCAAATAAAAGCAGTTCGATTTGTTCTGGGCGATTTCCGACAAAAGAGTAGCATTACAAAAATGTTGCGAAGTTTATGCTAGGAAGACTTGGGAGAAAGGAGATGAGCAGCTCAACTAAGTGGTATGTTCCGAGCTGGCAGTAGAGAGATAGCGTGGAATGACATCAGCAGACGAATAAGTTTGAGTGGTGTCTTTAAAAGTAGGAAAGATCACAATATGAAGATAAAGTTGGAATTCAAGAGGACAAATTGGGGCAAATATTCGTTTATAGGAAGGGGAGTTAGGGACTGGAATAACTTACCGAGGGAGATGCTCAATAAATTTCCAATTTCTTTGACATCATTTAAGGAAAGGCTAGGTAAACAACATATAGGGAATCTGCCACCTGAGTGACTGCCCTAAATGCCGATCAATAATGATTGATTGATTGATTGATTGATTGATTGATTGATTGATTGATTGATTGATTGATTGATTGATTGATTGATTGATTGATTGATTGATTGATTGATTGATTGATTGATTGATTGATTGATTGATTGATTGATTGATTGATTGATTGATTGACTGGACCAGTTACTGGGTGCTACAGAGATGTATAAGGTGACTGATAAGACGATCCCGTCGTTTATCTAAGAATGGTACTTCCCAGCAGGGCACGGCATTTTAAGTCAACGCATGTGAGATGGGGGCGTCCTTGGTTGGATGCTAAATACGGTTGGTCCGCGAAACTCTGTAGAAACCAATGTTCGGTACACGATTCCCTTCGCTGGCTGACGAGTTTCATCGCTCGAAGGATTTCTGCTAAATATCATATCTTACATGAGTGTGTATATTGCCGTTATAAAGTGTAGAGTACGTTGTTTGTTACTGTTATTACTCATGTCTTGAAATTTACTTTTTTTGCTAGGGGCTTTACGTCGCGCCGACACAGATAGGTCTTATGGCGACGATGGGATAGGAAAGACCTAGGAGTTGGAAGGAAGCGGCCGTGGCCTTAATTAAGGTACAGCCCCAGCATTTGCCTGGTGTGAAAATGGGAAACCACGGAAAACCATTTTCAGGGCTGCCGATAGTGGGATTCGAACCTACTATCTCCCGGATGCAAGCTGAAATTTACTATGAAGCATGATGCCGAAAATGTTCACTTTATTTACTAAAGATAGTGACAATTAGGGTGCAGGTTGAAAATAATGTCCGAGAAGAGGCATTGCCAACCTTTCACATCAAGCTGGGATCCAGACATATCCCGAAATTCGTAGATTGTTTCCATCGTAGAGAGTTCATCCGAGGGAGTTGTCAGGATCACGCAAACATCATAGGTGTATGCTCTCACCGTTATTTTCTGGTCATTGATACTTAGTCCCGTTATATTTTTATTTGCCCTAGGAAATTAGCGTTCTACAGTAATGGCGAGAAGGATTAAGGACAGCGGGCAACCTTGTTGAAGTGATTTATGTATTGGCATTTTGGGTGTGGGACAGGCGCGGCCTCATCATATGATCTGCACAGTTGCAGAACCACCAGAATGAAAGATGTAATATACAGGGATGAGCGATCCCACCTTTCATATTGTGTGTTGTTATCGAACGGAAGATCGATACCCATTCAGTTATTGGTGATCTGTCCGACTCGTTGGCTGAGTGGTCAGCGTACTGGCCTTCGGTTCAGAGCGTCCCGGGTTCGATTCCCAGCCGGGTCGGGGATTTTAACCTTCATTGGTTAATTCCAGTGGCCCGGGGGCTGGGTGTTTGTGCTGTCCCCAACATCCCTGCAACTCACACACCACACATAACATTATCCTCCACCACAATAACATGCAGTTACCCACACAGGGCAGATGCCGCCCACCCAGTTGTAAACTGTTTTCCGTGACGACGCATGTTCTCCACAGACTGCCACCAAGCGCCGATGAATTTCTGCGATATCGACAATACTTACTAATAATAGTTCGTCGTAACAAACAGGCATGTAAGTGTAAAGGTGGTTATTATTATTATTATTATTATTATTATTATTATTATTATTATTATTATTATTATTATTATTATTATTATTATTATTATTATTATTCACGTGTGGCATACGGAGAGGCCTGGTGTCCTATAGGTACGGTGACCATACGTCCCGAAAACATCGGGACAGTGCCGATTTAAAGAAGCATGTCCCGGCATCCCGAATATTAATAAAAGTGTCCCGACCGAGCTCGATAGCTGCAGTCGCTTAAGTGCGGCCAGTATCCACTATTCGGGAGATAGTGGGTTCTAACCCCTCTGTCGGCAGCCCTGAAAATGGTTTTCCGTGGTATCCCATTTTCACACCAGGCAAATTAAGGCCACTACCGCTTCCTTCCCACTCCTAGCCCTTTCCTGTCCCATCGTCTCAATAAGACATATCTGTATCGGTGCGACGTAAAGCAACTCGGAAAAAAATGTGTCCCGATTTTTAAGTTTGAGAAATTAATAATAATTCTTTGAAAAATATGCGTAATGAAACGAAAAATTAGTTTTGTTTTTAATATCATTTTAACAAACTGTAGCCCTTTACTTAGCTAGAGCAATTGACTTTTCCTAAGTACGCAATTCGCACAACAGATGATTTTCTAGCCTAAGTTGGCAGCGCAGCGCTTGCTATAGAGGTTGCGGGCTACGCTGTGTGTAGGTCTATGTGTCAGTGTGTGGCGGGATACTACCCCTGCTACTCACTCCCGTCAGTCTTGAAGGTCACGCTCAAGACGGGACGACGCGAATCAGATACACCTCACCTGCTCCTGCTAGTCTAGAGTCTAGTTAGTTGTTAGTAGCAAGTGTCAAATCATAGAAGAAGTACTCAAATAGTGTCTGTGACGTGACTGTTGTTTTTACTGTACTGTAATCTGCACTTAAACACTTAAACTGGTACTGTGTTTGTGTAGTGACGACAAGGAGTGGCGATAAAAGAAAGAAACGTGAGTGTTCTTTTAATAATGAACTCCAAAAAGAGTATCCTTTCTTAAAGAAGCATGAAGATAACCCGCATGTTGCATTTTGCTTTCAATGTTCAAGTGAGATTAATATCGCACATGGTGGCGTTTCTGACATGAAACTTCATTTGAAGACTAAAAAACATTTGGATGGTGTTAATGCAGTGGCAATGTCATCATCAATGAGTAAGTTTGTTACTAAGCAGTGGCGGCGCGTGACTTTCGTCACTGGGGGTTCAACAGAAGGAAATATTCCCACCCCCCCTCAATATCTCCTTTCCCCCCCTGTCACCTATGCCATGACTAAGTTCAGAGAATGGGCATAACGGTGCACATAATGTGCATGCCTAAAATCTTTCCTGATAAGCACTTGCACCCTGAATGGTGACCACTCATTACATTTGCTCCATCGTAACCTTGTGAAATCAACTTATCTCTATTATCCACAACTTCGATCAAAGAAAATGTTAAACACTCTGCTATTGTCTTAGCATCATGACTACAGGGTAGAGGAAATCCCAGAATCTTTGAACTGGCTTACCGTTGGGAAGAATGATAACAAATTGTGCGGTAGTTGATATATCGGTGGTCTCATCTGCTATTACCGAAATGAAGTGCGATGTGGTGATTTTTTTTTTCTCACGACAGATTTCATACATGCACGAAAGCAAATCATTCTGAATGTCTTTCGAGGTGACTTTGAAAACAGTAGCTTTGGATAGATGGTCTCTTAATGCAACGTCAATTTCAGAATTAAAATTGACGAGGCCTCGAAATATGCCAGGATTCGATGATTCACTTGTTTCGTCATGCCCGCGCAATGCCACCTCAAACGCGCCACATACTTTACACAGCACATAACGAATTTTCCGTACTTGGTCGTTGTCTCTTTCCACAGACTGCCTGTAAGCACAGTCAAATTACTGACGGTTATCGTGTCTCCCCAGGAGATCGAATTGTAACCGGGCAAGCATATGAGATTTTGAACTTATCTGTTTCTTTATTATTATTTTTTGGACAGATATCCTATATGTACCACTCCGACTTTGGTCCAACTCCCTTCGCTTTCATCACTCATGAATCATAAAAAAGGAAACCAAATCAACATGTTAGTAATTTCGCACCCACAGATCCACTCGATTATTTTATACGGTATAAATCCAATCTGAATTTACGCACGATTTCATTACTTTTACTTTTAGGATGCCTCGTTATATCAAGATCAGGCATTGGGCGTCCGGCATCCTTAATCTTAAGTTTATGCTCAAGAGAGAGAGAGAGAAGAAAAGTTTGTCTTCTTAAGTATCATATCACTGTTCAAACTCATTATGTAGCTCCTTACCTTTCCCGGGAACAAAAATTGTGGACGCAACTACAGTGCACAAAAATACACACACGGAGAAAATATTGTAACTTCTTTATGTCCTAAAAATTAAGTTTCTGAACGGCACAACTGTGCAGAAAAACACTCACACGCTTACACAGCGTACAATAATATTACGAATTATGATAACTATTGCAAACTGTTGTAAACACTAGCATCACACTTGAAAAACAGTGTAAACTTTAGGGATGTATGTTCGCAAAGTTGGTAACTTAATTTTAAGAACTCCTGTGGCTAGGCAATTAGCGTTTTCTTTGGTATTACATTCCCGCTACTCTTTGTCTCGGTGATTTTTAAGTTAATTTTCTCTCCAAAAAGTAATTATTCCAAAGAAGGCAAAATTTGGGAAAATACATCAATTGGAATTTGGCAGTTTAATGTGACTGCTGGCAGTAATGATGCTCTTCAACACTAGCGCTAATTATGTACACTATTTTCTGCTACGTAGTTGAATTCCTGTAAGGGCAACAGATGGCAGGCACATAGGCTACCCCAACACAAGGTCAGTCTACCTTGCCCCAACACCCCCGACAACACGACTAGAGAGAGTGGCATATTGCGCATGCGTAAACCATGGATATCTGTTTCTGCGATATCCTGGTCTAGTCTACGTGCCGGCCGATATCCCCCTGCACCTCACCACTCCCTTCGCCCAGGTACGGACGGAGAGAGCGCCTTCGAAGGAGGTTCATTCCAGACAAGTATCCAGCCACGGAACGTGCGCAGTTCACATGAATTGAAAGCCAGTACGAGTATATTACGGATAGATGGGCTAAGCAAGAGCTTCGAGATTGACAAGGGAGTTATGAATATTGAGTAGTTAAATAAAATTTGATATAAACTGGAGGTTCATTGCTCCATTGCGCTATACCAGAAACCGCCACTGTTACTAAGAATGATTCAGGAAAAAATGAGATTTTAGCAAAAGAGGCAGTTTTTGGATATCCATATTGTAAAACATAATAATAGTTTCAGATCGTTAGATTGTACATCAAAGTTAATTTCAACGTTGTTTGATCAAAAATTCTCTTCATCAAGAACAAAAAGTGAAGCTATTGTTAAAAATGTTTTAGTTCCTTATTGTCAAAACAACTGATGCAGGAACTCAGTGAAACCTCTTGCTTTACAGTGATGGAAGACAGTTTAAACCATGGTGCTCAAAACCTACTACCGATCGTTGTGAGATATTTTCATTTACCCAGTGGAATAAATATACAGGTTTTAGAACTTGAAAGATTACCCGGGGTAAAGTGACCAACTGAAAGATCATAAATTTTCAGTTTTAAGTCGCAATAAACTGGTTAACAAATTAGTTTGAATGCCAGCAGACGACCAATATACCAATTTCAGGGGTGCAGAAAGAAACGGAAAAAATAACCTGTTTTGTACATTATCGGCAAGTACTGACAAAACCTTAGTTGACATAGGCTGCATGGGTCATATTGTTAATAACTGCATTAACAATTCTGCTTGATAGCCTTCCTATTGATGCTCAGGTCGTTGTTGTTAAACGTTCTAATTCTTTTTCTTATACACACTATCCGAGTGGCAGAAATGAAAGTGTTTTGTGACTTTATTGGCGTGGAGTACAAAATCATCTCATCTTACTCCAACACTCGTTGGCTGAGACTTTCCCCAGCTTTGGAGCGTGTCCTTCAATTGTTTGAACCCCTTAGAAACTACTTTGCTTCTCAATCGAATCCTCCCGTGGTATTAAAGTCATTCTTTGACGACCCAAAGAGAGAACTTTGGCTTTGGTTCCTACACAATGTATCTTCAAAGTTAAATGAAGTTGTAAAGGAGATCGAAGGTGATAAATTGTCAGCAACAGATGCAGTTAATTAATATTTGTTTTTGTACAAGAACTTGGTTGACAGGAAAGCATGTTTGTTGCTACCTACAAAAGTGAAAGAGAGATACAAAGAAAAATTATATCTGACGGATATGACTGTGACTTACAAATCCTGAAGGGGACAGTTTGTTCATTTTATGATCAGTGTAAACTTATGAGTCAGTTATCCTGGATAGATCTGAAGGAATCACTCAAGTGGGAGGAATTAGAGGAAAGTTGTACTTTGTTTCAAAATAGTATGCCACCCATTTCAGCTGTTCGACAGCGTACTGGCCTTCGGTTCAGAAGATCCCGGGCTCGATTCCCGGTCGGGTCGGGGATTTTAACCTTCATTGGTTAATTCCAGTGGCCCGGAGACTGGGTGTTTGTGCTGTCCCCAACATCCTCGCAACTCTCACACCACACATAACACTATCCTCCACCACAATAACACGCAGTTACCTATACACGGCAGATGCCGCCCACCCTCATCGGAGGGTCTGCCTTACAAAGGTTGCACTCGGCTAGAAATAGCCACACGAAATTAATTAAAAACTCATTTCAGCTGACAACTTGTTTAATGAGTTGAGTGTGCTAAACACACAGGTCTCTGATAGCACATTAGCAGAATGGGTGGAAGAGAAAATTTCAACAGAACAAAGATGGCTACTTGTGTTACAGGATTTAAGGAAGAATGACATCGAAGTTCTTAACCTCAAGATGTTTGTCGAGTTTGTTCTTTCCCTCCCAGGGACTAACGCTTCGGTGGAACGAGCATTTTCATTAATCAATAACTTTTGGGGCCCAGAAAAATCTTCAATGTCAATTGAACGTGTAAAAGCGATCTTGATCTTGCAAATGATCTGTACATTCACGTGCACAGACATGTACGATTAAATTAGAAAGAAAACTAAGTTGAAAGCATTGGCGTCGACGGAAAAATACCATTGGAGCAAGAAGAGCAGTGGTGATCAACCATCATGTTCCACGATCCTATCCCAGTTCAGGCGCTTGTAAAGACTCAGTAAGAATTTTCTTTTTGTTAATGTAATCATAAGATGTAAAGTGAGAAACTTAAAAATAAACTTACTAATGTTTTCTTTTTCTCTCACAAAACTTGTAAGGTACTTGCATAAATAAAAAACACTAAAATAAACTTTGTATTCATTTATCCCTCTATATTGGATTTTTGGTGGATCGATTTTTGTGGAACTGAAAATTAAATTTAGTAAAAGGCCATAACTTAAAAAAACCTCTATATGTTAGGATCAAACTATTATCTCTCCATTCTCCAATACCCCCCCCCCCCGCCCCTCCACCAACTATCAAAAATATGGTCACCGTACCTATAGGCGACCTGCACGTCTGCGAGTATGGTGCTATCTAAGATGAATTATCATTATAAAAATAGCATAAATACCCAGTCCCCAAGGCAGGGAAATTAAACAGAGAGAATTACAATAATTGATCCGGCCGGAAATTGAACCCAGAACCCAATGAACCAAAGGCCAGGGTAATAACCTTTTAGACTTGGGGCCAGATATTGTAATTATAAGTAGCGTAAAGATGTACGCTTTGCTCATCACGTCATTGGTGCTTAAATTTCCAGAAACTGTATGTGTGTGCGAGTGAAGAAGAGTTTTCTCGCGGGCTGAGTGGCTTAGAGGGTTGATGCTCTGCCATTCTAACCACAACTTGGCAGGTTCGATCTTGGCTTAGTCCGGTGGTATTTGAAGGTGCTAAAATATATCAGCCTCGTTCCAGTACATTTACTGGCACGTAAAAAACTCATATTGGACTAAATTGCAGCATTTCGGAGTCTCCGAAAACCGTAAAAGTAATTAGTGGGACGTAAAAATCAAATATCATTAATATTATTAAGATTTGTCTCGTTCAAGGAACAATATCCCGTGAGTTGTAGGTCTAGCTTAAACAAGAGTCTAACTCCTTGGCTGAAAGGTTGGCGTAGTGCCCTTCGTTTCAGAGGGTGCAGGATTCGATTCCCTTCTAGACCAGGTATTTTAACTGTGCGAGATGAACTCCTCCGGCTCGGGGTCTCGGTGTTTGCATTCGTCATTATGCACATACTTCCATCTACATAAATAAACCACAGAAACGTGCGTTCGTGAATTGGTCCCTTCGCGTAGTTAAGGTTATACGGCTGGAAAGCTTGGTCAAATCCATATCAAATGCCGATCCTATGAATTTGGGGAAGTCTACAAGAAGATAAAGAAGAAGACGAAAATATTGCATTGAGTTTTTCTGTTAATTTTGTGTAATTTTAATTTCATGTTGTGAGTACATTTTAGCTACAAAACTTTGGAGCTATGATGATGATGATGATGATGATGATGATGATGATATGATGATGATGAAACACGTTTCCTTACTTTTTTACATTTTGCTTTACGTCGCACCGACATAGTTAGGTCTTATGGCGACGATGGGACAGGAAAGGGCAAGGAGTGGGAAGAAATCGGCCGTGGCCTTAATTAACGTACATTTCCCATTTTCACACCAGGAAAATGCTGCGGCTGTACCTTAATTAAAGCCAGGGACGCTTCCTTCCCATTCCTAGTCCTTTCCTACCCTATCGTCGCCATTGTGTCGGTATGACGTAAAAGCAAATAGCAAAAAAGTTAACGTACAGCCCCAGCATTTGCCTCGTGTGAACTTGGGAAACCACGGAAAACCCTCTTCAGGGCTGCCGACAGTGGGGTTCGAACCCACTATCTCCCGAATATTGAATATTGGCTGCACTTATGCGACTGAAGTTATCGAGCTCGGTTCTTATTTTATTAATTCGGAACTTTGCTCGCACGTATTTTGTGTGCTTCAAGAAAGAGTTGAGCATTTTGAGCTGTTATTAAAGCTCGCTACACTTTCTAACTGCACCTTGGCGGGGGCGGCCGCAACTCCTCAGCGTGGGATGCCGTCGGCAATAGAGTAGGTGGATAGCTTTCTATGTTAACATTCGTGTATGCGTAGATGTGTAACGTGATAGCTATACTCCCACTCGAAATCCACTCACCCACAACACATCCTCCTACATCGAAGCATTATGAGCGTGTCCAAACGATCATCCCACCGATTCCTTAATGACAAGTCTATGTTAGGAAAATCACAACTGTGACTATTTCTTTAATTAAATTCAATTGTGATTTTGTAAATTAATTTCACATTACCCGGTAGCACTAGTGTAGATATCATTATCGGAATATCTTCTTTACCAATGTATTCGTTGCTTTTATATAACAGGCCATTTTTTCATTGAAAGCCCTTCCTGGATCTTTGGTCTTCAAATTACATCACTATTTCTGGAAATAATAATAATAATAATAATAATAATAATAATAATAATAATAATAATAATAATAATAATAATAATAATAACTGTATGGCCTCAGCTACCGTGTGAAAACATTTCAATTTGACGCCATCTGGCTGTCCGCTCGTCAATTTCGACGTTCTGTTTTACTCTAGGCCTACTAAGATGCCAGACAGGGTAAACCGAATCTGTCTTGGGTGTCTGTGGCTGAGATTTAATGAATTTTGTCGGTAAACACCAAATGTGTCACCAGAGATCTTTTACATGCCGATATCGTACGACAGGGAATGTCAAATGGACTTTTTTTCCGCCCTTCAGACATCCGACTACCTCTGCCGGGTTTGAACCCGCCATCTTGGGATCCAGGGGCCGACACTCTACCACTGATCCACAGAGGCAGCTATAATAATAATAATAATAATAATAATAATAATAATAATAATAATAATAATAATAATAATAATAATGATAGAACTTCAGTAATATCCTTCAGGTCTAGCAATAGGGGATACTCTTTGGTTAACTTCCATGCTCCTACCAATGACTCTAACAAGAAAAACCCAGAGACTACAGATAAGTATTGGGACACCCTTGAGGAAACCCTAGACCACATCCCACATCATCATACGACAATACTTCTGGGAGATTTCAACGCTCAGATTGGGAGAGAACAGAAATACCGGAAGATTGTAGGAAGATACCCCGCCCATAAGAGAACCAACAAGAATGGGGAACGGCTAATCAGTCTGTGCACCAAGTATGGATTGCTCTTGAAGTCTACGGCTTTTATACGCCTACCTAGGAAGGCCATGACGTGGCGCAGCCCAAACAGCATGATGGGCGAGTTCCAAATTGACCACGTAGCAATAGATAAGAAGCACCACTGCGACATTATGAACGTGAAGGTTTTACGAGGAGCTAACATAGACTCCGATCATTACCTGTCCATGGTTAAGATGAATCTGAAACCACTGTATAAGACCAAGGCTATGCTTATGAAGAAAAAGAAGATTCCTAGGTTTGATATCACCAAACTTAAAGAAGACAATGCAAGTTACCAAGAGAGTCTGAACCAACACATCAATAGGATTAACACCACTACAAATTGGGACCCACTTCGGGATGCTAAAACAGACGCGGCTCAGAAGACGATCCCCAACAGACCTAAAGGAAACAAGCACCCATGGTGGTCAAACGAATGCGATGAGGCTATAGAATCCAGGCGACTAGCATGGCTCAAATGGAACCATCATAAAAACGAAACCATCCTACAAGCCTTTATTACACAAAGAAAGAACACCTCCTGCATCATAAGAGGGGCGAAAAGAAAATACACCAAAGAACTGATTAAGCAAGCCGAGGAGGATTTTGGAAAAAACAACTCCAGAGACTTATACAAAGGTCTAAAACAACAGACGACCCAGTTCACACCCCAAACTTTACACTTCCAGAGAACAGACGGATCATTGTGCCTCAATGATGATGACTGCATCAAGACCCTAGCTGATTATTTCCAAGGACGTTTGAATGCTGAAGAACCTGCGCAGCGCCTCCCAGTTAGAGAACCAGCTAACCCGGACACCAAAGACATCCCTCCTCCCACCTATGAAGAAGTAAGAGAGACCATTCAACTTCTCAAGAACAACAAAGCTCCTGGAGAAGACGGAATAGTGGCAGAAATGTTGAAACAAGCTGGTGAGCAAACATTCAGGCAGATACACAAAGTAATCCTGGACGTATGGGCTAAGGAAAGGCTCCCAGATGATTGGACATCAGCTGTTATCCATCCAATCCACAAGAAGGGAAGCAAAACAGATCCTAGCAACTATAGAGGAATATCACTCCTTTCAGTATCGTATAAAGTCTTTTCCAAGATTCTGGAACAGCACATAACAAGACAACTGGATAAAGAATTAGAAGAATATCAACCAGGGTTCAGAACTGCAAGGTCTTGTGCTGAACAGATACAAAATCTGAAGACCATCCTTCAATATAGCAAGAAAAGATGCCGACAGTGGGTAGCTATCTTTGTCGACTTCCAGAAGGCATACGACTCCGTGGATAGGATCACACTCTTCAACACCTTAAGAGAACTGGGACTAAACGAAAAAATTAATAGGTTGGTGCAAGCCACCCTGCACAACACCACTTCGAAAGTTAAATTTAGAGGTCAATTATCAGAGAGCTTCACAATCAAAACAGGGGTGAGGCAAGGAGATGGTATCTCATGCATATTATTTAACTGTGTCCTGGAAAAGATCATAAGAGAATGGACCAGGTCATTACCTGAGAACACCAGATTAAGAATGGGGTTTAAATCAGACAACCTGAGGATTCCATGTCTGGCCTTTTCTGATGACCTTACTTTATTAGCAAACGACATGCATGAGGCCACTATGCAGCTTCAAACACTGCACGCTATTGCATCTAAAGCGGGCATCATGATCAACATTGGAAAGACCGAGTTTATGACCAACATCAAAGATGCCCCTACAACAATGGGAGGCAGTGATACAAAACACATCAAGAGAGCTAAAAATGTGAAGTACCTCGGAGAGTGGGTATCGGAGGACCTAAGTGAAACGATGGCTCTTGAACAAAGGAGAATCAAATTAGACAAGGCCTACCATGCCTGCAGAAAACTGTATGCCTTAAAGCATTTATCAAAGAATGTAAAACTGAGACACTATAATGCAGTAGTCAGACCATCAGTCCTCTATGCAGCAGAATGCCTATCCCTAACTAAAAAAACCACTGAGAGCCCTGGAAGTGCAAGAACGGAAATTCCTGAGAAGAATAATAGGGCCAAGGATCCTACCAGATGGAAGGCGATGGTACAAACCCAACAATGAGCTCTACCAGCATCAAGAAAACCTCATAGATGCCATCAGGAGAAAACGTCTGACTTTCTATGGACACCTAAACAGAATGGATCCTAATAGATTATCCCATAAGATCTTCAAGGTTGCTAAAAAAGGCAAAGCTACTGGATTCCCCTGGACTAAACAAGTGGACAAAGATCTTGCAGAGCTTAATATTAATCAAGCCGCCATTACTAACAGAAATGCATACCGTTTAATGGTCAAAACTAAACCTTTCCTAACATCCCTTACATCAGCTAGCCACAAAGGAGCCGGGAATTGGTCAGAGGAGCGCAGGAAAGAATTCAGCGAGAAAATGAAGGAATACTGGGCCAACAGGAAGGCTCAAGAGGCCACTAAGAACACAATCCAGTATGCTAAAAGGGGCAGACGAAGACAAAAACACAGCTAGAACACAAGCACCGTGGTCCACAGATGGCCTAAACGCAAAGAGAGAGAGAAATAATAATTGAACCATGAGTTAGGCCTCTCCGGCAATTCAAATCGTCCCTAGTCTCAAATGTAGAGTTCCCTACTTTAAAATTCATGAACTATCTGATGGAGGAAATTTCAGCTTTATGGAAGAGATGCCTTTGCGGGTGCTTCACTAACGCCGTCTAGTATTTAAGGACATTAACTAATATGAAGAAATTTTGTTTTTTCTGAGTTTGATCATGTAGTATGTTTTGTTTATGTTGTCACCCCTGCTAGTAAGTGTTCTCCAACCCTATTGCTCCTCTCTTAAAAAGCTATCATCCAGTCCCGTCTTCTCTTTCTTTTCCTTCTGGTATGTTCGACCCTTTAGCTATTTAGGACGGGTTTTTGTTGGATTCTGTGTCTTTTCTGGCAGCAGTGTAACTTGTGTTGAGCATCTGAGACGAGTGTCCCTCTGAAAGGGAAATCGATGGAGTTGGGGGTTCGGCTAGCATGAGAATGTACTGACAAGGTAGGCAGAATACCAAATATGTTTGTACTTAGGGAAGATTTCTACGACCCCATATTAATGTGTAATGTTCAGTTTCCGTTCATCTTTATGTTTTTACGTAGGATCTTTTCTGGTAACGACTATGAGGATTCCATTCTCCTTCTTCGGAGTCCGAATTATGTTCTGATGGGTCTATGTGAAATATAACGAAGCATGAGTGATGTGTCCTCGATAAACTTCCTCTCAACTTAACTTTTGGCGACAAAGTTTTTTCTAAGAGATAAAATTCATTTTCTTCCTTTCGGCTTTTAACTATTTCATAGCGTAGTCACCTGGTAGTATTGACTAGCCTCTGTTCCGTGAGGCCTTATGTCCAATTAGCAACTGCGTATTTTCTCTGGAGTGTTAGAGTTTTGCCTTCATTCATTTTGGTTTTCGGCCCTTTGTATAATTTAACTTTCTAGTGTTTTTGGCCGTGTAACATGGGCCTTCATCTCCTGTTTGCTACGGATCTGTATTTACCTGTAGTGTTAATAGCGAGTGTAGTTTTGCTTTCAAAGCAGCGTTTGTGGCCTTTTCTCTAGGTGTCGGGAAGAGGAAATCAATCCTAATACTCACATCCATTGTAAGCTTATACGGTGACAAGTAAGTGTACTGTGAAGTATGTAGTTATTTCAGCTAAGATGACGTTTAGATTTTACAAGTACCGGGCGAGTTGGCCGTGCGTGTAGAGGCGCGCGGCTGTGAGCTTGCATCCGGGAGATAGTAGGTTCGAACCCCACTATCGGCAGCCCTAAAGATGGTTTTCCGTGGTTTCCCATTTTCACTCCAGGCAAATGCTGGGGCTGTACCTTAATTAGACGCTTCCTTCCCACTCCTAGCTCTTTCCTGTCCCATCGTCGCCATAAGATCTATCTGTGTCGGTACGACGTAAAGCAGCTTGCAATAAAAAATCCGTGGATATCGTTTAATTTGGACTGCCCGAGAGTGTGTAATTTGGACCTTTGAAACAATTGTAAAAATTTTTTTACAAGTTGTTTTACGTCGCAACGACACAGATAGGTCTTATGGCGTCGATGTGACAGGAAAGGGCTAGTAGTGGGAAGGAAGCGACCGTGGCCTTAATTAATTAATTAATTGCCTGGTGTGAAAATGGGAAACCATGGAAAAGCATCTGCAGGGATGCCGACGGTGGGGTTCGAACCCACCATCTCCCGAATACTGGATACTGGCCGCATTTAAGCGACTGCAGTTATCGAGCTCGGTTATTGTAACAATTAAGTTTGTTCGCAGTTTTACTGGTGATTCTAAAATAATTTGTTTTATCATTTGAGGCCAGCCCCGCGGTGTAGGGATAGCATGTCTGCCTCTTAAACGGAAGTCCCGGTCTCGATTCCCGGCCAAGTCAGTGTATTTTACCTATATCTGAGGGCTGGTTCGAGGTCCACTCAGCCTACGTGATTACAGTTGAGGAGTTATCTCACGGCATTTTATGTGGCAGTATTATGATGACGATTCGATTCAGTGAAATGCAATAGTTGCAAATTGTGGGCTCATGAAACCTGTGCCAAAATTCAGCATGAATTGTTTCATCATTGCCGCACATGCCAAAAATGATGACCACAGTTCACAGTGCCGTATTTTTTGCTTAGTATTTCATAATAAATTCATTAAATAACTTGTAAGTGTTTATATTTACCAGTCTAAATTACACGGTCACCTGGTCCAAGTTACACGCTATCGGTCCAAATTGTACGATAACAAATTTTAGAATAAATACTACTTTTAAACAAATCCTAAAAATAATATAAACATTTATTTTCACCAAATCATTTGATACATTGCAATCATTATCCTGTATAAAATTTGAGATATTTTCACTAAAGTCAATAGAGTTATGGACGTTTAAATTTACGTGGTCTACACGGACTTACTCTATTGCATTCTAATGAGGCTTTGTTGAACCTCCCAAATTTTTACCCCTGCTCTTCAATGTAGCACCAGTATGCTCATTCAATCTTTATACATTACGTTTCAATGTTACACATTTTTATCTATTATAGCTCTATCCTTGTTTCTGCTGAGTGGGGTATGATATAACATTGTGGCTTTGTATTCAAGAAATTCTTCCACCTTGGATATTGAAACACGTAATTAAACTAAGAACTGGTCGTAGCCGAATTTCCCCCGTATGGTCGATGTTCGCTCATTACCATATGCTTGCCATTAGAAGCAGGCTGTAGCAGGCTAGGCTATTCCAATATGCTCCAAGCAGGTAACGTAAACCCCCGGTAATTTGCTGGTAAATTGTCCCCGTTGAGCCATTTATCTACTCTCCGCTAGCGTGTCTTCCCCCGAGTCTTTAAAGTAATGTGCACTGTACCACCATCTGCTGCACTCTTGAAGACCCGTGTGACAACTAACTTAGCAGGAGGCGTTGTTAAATTCGTGGTCATTATTGTGTTTAGTATGTGAGAAAGAACGAAGGAAAATAGAATTAAGTGAGTACAATCTCTTGTACTATAAATGTATATAATTATAGTGATTAGTCGGCATTTGTTTCACACTGTTTTCCTAATGCTTTTTTTATTTTTGAAAAAGAGGGTGCGATCAAATATTGAGAATAAGTTTGTCATAAAACTGTGAGGTTTATGACCATAGAGGGGCTGTCAGGATCAGATTTTTAGTATGCACCAGGTAACTGAAAAACGCTACGAAAGGAGCAGACAATTATGTTTATGTTTCGTAGATCTAGAGAACGCATAGAGGGAGAGAGAGTAGTTAATGTAATCTCTTGGCCCATTTGAGGTCTTTGGATGAATTGTATTTCTGGGTAAGCGATCCTCGGCTGTCTTGCTGATCTTGCCTCAGACAGGGGGTGACCGTACTTGCAAATACCAAAAGCATTATCGGTCCAATTTACACGGACTTCCCCTATCGCATGTATGATTAATAGTGAGAAATATTTCAGTTACTTGCACAATATTGAACTTAAGACTATAGAACCTTACCGGCAGAAGTTCCAAGTTAAAATACTTCACATAGCAGTTTTTGCTGCTGCCACGATGATATGTAAATGGCGGTACATATTTGCGACTTCTTGAAATGTATTATCTAAAAATTGTTACAAAATATACAGTATTATTTCGAGCACACAGAAGGATAATATGTAATAGTTTTGCACATATCTGTGAAGCATCGGAAGGTCAAATGTAAAAATCTATATAAATAAAATAACATGTCCTGACTGACTGACTGACTGACTGACTGACTGACTGACTGACTGACTGACTGACTGACTGACTGACTGACTGACTGACTGACTGACTGACTGACTGACTGACTGATTCATCATAGCCGAGCCTAAACTACTGGACAAAAAGAAATTAAATTTCGTGGGTATATTTATATTACAATGCAGGTACTCACTAAGGGAGGATTTGCAGACATTCCGCCGCTCACGGGGTGAAAAGAGGGATGAATTTTTAAAATGAGTGTATCAATATCTCAAAAACCTAACAGTACAAAGATGTGAAAATTGGTTTTCCCCTTAAAAATAAGGAAACGCATACTTATTTGTTTTTGTAAAATCCTCTTAAGGGGGTGAAAAACGATGAAAATGTGGTTGAAGACCTTTTGTGAGGATGATTATATTTCAAAAACTGAAGATGTTACAGTAATGAAATTTGGTATTTGGAATCTCCTTTAAAAATAAAGAAACACGTATTTTTGTGGAAAATCTACTTAAGTACATTCAATAGTAGGCGTACTATAAAATGTATATAATTATAGTGATTAGTGGACATTTGTTTCATACTGCTTTCCTGATGCTTTTGTTATTTTTTTAAAAGAGGGTGCGATCAAATATTGAGAATAAGGGTGGCAAAAACCTGTGAGGTTTGTGACCATAGACGGGCTGTCAGGATCAGATTTTTAGTATGCAGCAGGTAACTGAAAAATGCTACGTAGATCTAGAGAACGCATAGGGAGAGAGTAGGTAATGTAATCTCTTAGCCCATTTTTAAGCGTACCACACCTAAAGTATTAAATGAGGTTAGCTCCGTAAACGAAATTATTCATCCCTCTAAAACTGTTTGATATACAATGTTGTAATTTTACGAGAAGGTTCTTCTTTTACGCTCTAGGTGTAAAATATCGAACACTTCAAAATATTTCTCCCACAACGGGTTCAGATGGTGATTGACTAAACTAAATAGGAGTGAAATACGGGGTGAAGTTTTAAAATGAGAATATCTACAGTATATCTCAAAAACGTAACATGTTGCAGACGTGAAAATTGGTATTTGGAATATCCTGTAATAGTAAAGGAATGCACAAAACTTTTTCCTGAAAATCCACTTAAAGGGAAGCGTTAAACGGGGTGAAGTTTTAAAATGAGAATATCTACAGTATATCTCAAAGACTTAACATGTTACAGGCGTCAAAATTGTTATTATTAATCAATGTTAAAAACGAAGTAACAAATATATTTCTGTTTACGGAAAAAAACACTTATGGTGGTGGGGGGGGGGGGGTAGAAAGGACTGAAAGGAATTGAATTATTTTTATTAGGATACTGATATCTCAAAAGCAGAATATGTTACAGACGTGAAAATTGGTACTAGGAAGCTCCTTTAAAATAAATATACACTTATTGTTGGTTTTCGGAAAATACACTTAAGGGGGTGAAAAAAGGACTGAAAAAGACTTTAATTCTTTTCATGAGGATATTTATATCTAAAAAAGTGAAGATATTACAGACTTGAAAATTTGTATTTGGAATCTTCTTTACATATAAAGAAACACGTATTTTTTGTTTTCAGAAAATCCACACACGGGAAGGTTCTTCTTTTGTGCCCTAGGTGTAAAATATCGAACACTTCAAAATATTTCTCCCGTAAGGTGTTTAGATGGTGAAAGGAAGTGAAGAAAGTATTGAATTATTTTTATGAGGGTATTTATATATCAAATTCTGAAGATGTTACAGACGTTAAAATTGATATTTGGAGTCTCCTTAAAAATATGGAAACACATATTCTTGTGTTTTCGGAAAATCCAATTAAGGAGGAGGGGATAAATGACATGAAAAATGAGTTGAATTATTTTTATGAGGATACTTATATCCCAAAAACGAAGGATGTTACGGACGTGAAAATTGGTATTTGGAATCTCCTCTAAAATAAAGGAATACGTATTTCTTGCGGGGGATCAAATTAAGCGTGTGTGTAAAAGGAGTTGAATTCTTTTTTGCGGAAACAAAATGAAGTGGACTTAAAACAATACACCCCTAAGGCGTTTTGACTGGGTGGGGACGAATAATGGCAAAAATATGCATTTATATGAAACCGTTTGTATTACGAAGTTAAAAGTTCAAGCGATATCCTAGGTGTTAAGTAACACAACGTTTTAAATAAATTTAAACCCTCAGATAGTTAAATGGGGGTTAATATCCAAAACAGATATAGGCCCCTATTCATTTCTTCCTCCGAAACGGTCTAACGTACGAAGATAAAATTCAAAATAGCGGTATATATTTTATATCCTAGGTATGAAATCTCTATATATAAAGTAACATACCGATCTCGATAGCTGCAGTCGCTTAAGTGCGGCCAGCATCCAGTAATCGGGAGATAGTGGGTTCGAGCCCCACTGTGGGCAGTCCTGAAGATGGTTTTCCGTTGTTTCCCATTTTCATACCAGGCAAATGCCGGGGCTGTACCTTAATTAAGGCCACGGCTGCTTCCTTCCAATTCCTAGGCCTTTCCTATCCCATCATCACCGTAAGACATATCTGTGTCGGTGCGACGTAAAACAAATAGCAAACAAAGTAACATGTCCTGACTGACTGACTGACTGACTGACTGACTGACTGACTGACTGACTGACTGACTGACTGACTGACTGACTGACTGACTAACTGACTGACTGACTGACTGACTGACTGACTGAGTGACTGAGTGAGTGATTCATCATCGCCGAACCAAAACTATTGGACTTAAAGGAATGAAATTTTGGGAATACATTTATATTAGGATGTAGGTGCTCACTTAGAAATGATTTTTGGATATCCCGTCGCTAACGGGGTGAAAAAAGGGGATAAATATTTTAAATGAGGATATCTGTATCTCAAAAACCTAAAAGTTTACAGACGTAAAAATTGGTATTTTAACTCTCCTTTAAAAATAAAGAAACACGTACTTTTGTTCTTGGAAAATCCCATTTAGGGGTGAAAAGGGGAAAAGGGTGTTGAATACATTTTATGAGGATACTTATATCTCAAAAATTGAAGATGTTACAGACATTAAACTGAATGTTACAGATGTGTAAATTGGTATTTGGAATCTCCTTTAAAAATAAATAAACATGCACTTTTGGGGGAAATTTACTTGGGCGATGAAGGAGTTTAATTATTTTTATGATGTTACATATACCTCAAAACTGAAGATGTTACAGTTGTGATAATTGGTATTTGGAAGATCCTTTATAAATAAAGAAACACGCATTTTTTCTCGAAAAATGCACTTGAGGGGAGGGGGAGGGTAAAAGGAAGTGAAAAAATTTAATTCCTTTTATGGAGAAACACATAGCTCAAAAACTGAAAGTTACAGTCGTGAACATTTGTATTTTGAATACCCTTTAAAAATAAAGAAGCAAGCATTTTTGGAGGGGACAGGAATCAACTTAGCGGGCTCGAGTGGGGTGAAAAAGGAGTGGAATTCTTTTTATGAGGATACTTATATATCAAAAGCTGAAGATGTTACAGGCATGAACATTTGTATTATGAATCTTTTTTCAAAGTAAAGAAATACGTATTCTTTTGTTTTCGGAAAATCTACTTAAGAGGGTGAGGTTGAAATTAAGTAAAGCAGGAGCTGAATTATGTGTATGAAGATACTTATATCTTAAAACTGAAGCTTTTACAGACGTGAGGGTTGATATTTTGAATTTCCTTTAAATATCAAGAAACACATATTTTTGTTTTCCAAAAGTCCACTAAAGGGGAGAGAGGGGTGAAAAGAAGTGAAGAAGAAGTTCAAATTTTTGGATGAGGATACATAGATCTCAAGAACTGAAGGTGTTACAGACGTACACAAGTGTGAACTGGTATTTGAAATCTCCTTTAAACATAATGAAACACGTATATGTGTTTGTTTTCGAAAATCCACGTAAGGTGCTGAAAAGAAGTGAAAAAGCGGGTGAAATTTAAAAATGAGTACCGGTGTATCTAGAGTATATGTCAATAACTTATCATGTTACAGAAAAAGAAGCTTTGTATTTGGAAAGTCCTTTAAAAGTACAGGAACATGTACCTTTCTCAGAAAAGGCACTTAATGGGGTGAGAAGAAGTGAAAAAAGTTGAATGCTTTATTATGAAGATACTTATATCTCAAAAGCTGAAGATGTTACAGACTGAAATTGGTCTTCGGAATCTCATTCAAAAATAAAGATTTTGTTTTTGTTTTTGGAAAATTCACTTAGATTGGGGAGTTGGTGGGAAAGTACTGATAAAGGGGTTGAATTCTTTTATGGGGATACTTATATCTAAAAAAACTGAAGATGTTACAGCTGTGAGAATAGGTATTTGGAACCTCTTTTAATAATAAAGAAACATGCATTTACTTTTATTTTCGACTTGATAGAAGACTGTTTCTCACATGTACAGTTTCATGTCACATGGTCGTCTTACCCCGAAAAGGTAACACCACAAGCGTGGTTTACAAAGTGTTTCTGGGGTTAATGTAACTCAGTTTTTTGGTGAGATTTTATACTTTAGGGATATTCATATAAGCCTTAGTACAATTCCAAGATATGACAACTTTTATCAAATTTCGAAATCCACGCGAGCTAAGCCACGGGTAACTGCTCGTAGGAAATATTTTTAAACGTGCCACATTTAAAGTGTTAAGTGAACTTAGCTCCGTAAACGAAATTATTCATCCCTCCAAAACTGTTTGACGTACAAAGTTGTAATTTTACGAGAAGATTCTTCTTTTATGCCCTAGGTGTAAAATACCGTACACTTCAAAATATTTCTCCCATAAGGGATTTAGATGGTGGTTGACTTTTTAAAACACAATACCCATTCTTCCGGAACCGTTTCAGGAACGATTTTTTTATGAAGGTTGGTCTACTATATCCTAGATGTTAGTAAATATTTAAAAGCATTCACCCCTTAAAAAAACATTCATTCCTCCATTACTGTTCAACGTTCGAAATCAAAATTTCACAGGTTGGTCGCTTTTACATCCTAGACCTTAAATAAGATAGGGTTTAAAACATTCAAAGAGTGTTAGATCAGAAAATAAACAATCATTCCCCCAAAATGTACGAAAGATATTGGCAATTACGTTTCCCAGGAAATACTGAATAAATAGGCAAGCATTTCGCTTGTCAGATCAGTCTACCTTGTGCCACAGTCGAGGCCGGTCGGTTGGCTGTTGGTGATGTTAGCCGCCAGTTCGTTAACAGTTCAGCTACAGTCTACACCTCAACGATGTAGCTTCACTGCATCGTATTTTCAAGACAGGACTCTGTCCGAGTGAAGCGTGAACTTTGGACATAGAATACTTACGTTGTTACGGAACTTATACATTTGCAGTGAGTAGAACTTTATTAAAGAAACTTTTAAAGATTCAAGTTCGGCTCCAGGACTTGTAAATCATAGTATAACCAATACTTACGTATGTCACATATGTCAGAACAGTTTCAAAGTGAATTTAATTGAACTTTGACGTTACGACTTGAGTGATAGAATATCCAGGTACTTTGTAATGGACTTTACGTATTGCAAGTGTTCTAGTAGTGCATTTCAGACATTGTAAAGAATGCAGCACTTATAAGTGACATGTTTTAGTGAATTGAACTCTGCTGACAGGAGATATTATTTTTAATAATAATAATAATAATAATAATAAGTGCTTCGTGTGAATTGTACTTTACGAATAGACATTCCATGACACGAATGCAGTCTTAAATCGCTTTAGACATTCGTGTAGAATACAGTAATTACGAGTGATATTTCCATTTTGAACTGTGTTGTGCTAATTGACACGTCATCTCACAAGTGCTTTTGGTCGGTCACCGCAGACATTTAATTTCATTCTGGAATATTCAGGAATTATCTCAAAATGAAGTAATTCCATCAGACACTATATTTTCTGATGTGATTGAGAATAAACTGTGTATTTATCAGTGTAAAGAAACAGTGCTAATTTCTAGTTTCGCGGGAAGACACCACGCAAGTGTAGGGATTCAAGCTTGATTTTTTCTTTGTTTGTGAGCAAACAACCACAATCTTTCCACAGAAGTACGTGCTATTTTTCTAAACTAACATTTTTGTTCTAAGTCAAAGCTTAATCAATTATTAAATATTACGTCACGATTACGAAGTGCTGTGATTTACGCGAAACCATTCCATTACTCGGACCGTCAAATGTGGACACTCGCGTAACATAATCGGTGAGTGGTTACCTCGAACCAAGACCTTCTAGAATCAACGACGACCAGCTTACAACGGATCGTGCTCCATGGTTCGGTTGCTGAGCACGAAGGATCATGTTTCCATGGTTGGGTCTCCGTTCCACAAGGAGTATGTATGGAGACAACTAGAAGTACTCATTATAACTGCTACACTGAGGTGATGTGGTAATCTGACTGTATTTTCATGAATATTTTTTTTAAACAATCAGTGTTCCATTATACTTATCTGACTTCCCTCTCCTCTGTAACAATTCAGATAGCGACCGGTCACCACCTAGGCCGAGTCTTATGTTCGAGCTAGCCATCAAAATAAACTTTTACGGTTACAATACTTATGATTCACAGAAAGGCAACTTAATATATAAAATTTGATATATGATCCTTGAATTGTGATGTACAACAAATGTATCTTGTAATATCCAGATGGCTTTTTGGTTTGATAAGGATCTCAAATATGTTTTTCTAAGGATGGAGCTAGGAATTCACGACATTGAACTAACCCATTCTTTTTCTTCCAGTACATAACTTTTGAAGGATGTTTGGGACCATATTATTTTATTTTTTACTCTTTGTTGTATGTATTTATCAGACTTCCAATGATGTTTAAATCGTGCAATGTTGTAATATTCCGTAGCCCTTTGTCTCTTCTCTGCATGTTCCTTGAATGATGAGCTGACGCAGCAGCTGATACAGTACTTCTTGTTTCTCATAGTATGACCAAGATATACAGAATTTATTATCATTATTGTGCCTAATAGGTTTCGCACAGTATTCATCTCCTTCACCTCTTCATCCTTGTCTTCCTGCCAATTATCTTGGTTTTATACGAATATAAAAATAAATTCACTTGTGTGAATTAATCCTATTCCTACAGCCCGGATGCCCTTTCTGACGCCAACCCTATGTAGAGGGATATATTCACTATTGCGTGTTTCTCTGGTGGCCGGAAATTGAACCCGGGGCTCTCTGACCCCAAGGCCAATACGCTGACCATTCAGCCAAGGAGGTAAGAATTATAATCATGTACAGCAAAGTAAGCCGAGATACCTTCCTGGTGAGATATTAGTGTACGCTGCGCTATGTCTTCTGCTATGGACCATAACGTGATTTACTATGTTCATCGACCTGTTTAACACTAGCTTTTGGTCGTGATAGTATTCCCTCTTCTTAATTTTGTGTTAATCCGCTCTGAGAAACCATAAATATTTGTGAAGCATCGAAAGGTAAAATGTAAAAATAGATGCATTTTTAACTGGGTCTCCTGAAAATGTATAGCGTAAAAATGATACAGAAATGTAAACGTATAGGAACTTTTTGCCATGGGGTTCGTCATGGCATGTTTTCTACTGGTTGGTCGACCTCGGTGTATAGAAACAGGGCGATGTGAGGGATCTTGAAGAGAAGAGCAGACATGTACATATTTAATTATTGGGTGAAGGTAGAATCTGTGGTGTAGTGGTTAGTGTGATTACCTGCCATCCCCGGAGGCCTGGGTTCGATTCCCGTCTCTGCCACGAAATTTGAAAAGTGGTGCGAGGGCTGGAACGGAGTCAACTCAGTCTCAGGAGTTCAACTGTAGAGGGCGTTCGATTTCCATCTCAGCCATCCTTGAGGTGGTTTTCCGTGGTTTCCCAATTCTTTTCCAGGTAAATGCCGAGATGGTGCCTAACATAAGGCCACAGCCACTTCTTTCCCTTCTCCTTGTCTATTCCTTCCTATCTTCCCATCCCCCACAAAGCTCCCGTTCAGCATAGCAGGCTAGGCAGCCTGGGCGAGGTACTGGTCCTCCTCCTCATTTCTATCACAAACTAAATATCTTACGCTCCAGAACATCGCACTTGAGGCGGTAGAGGTAGGAAACATCGCTGATTCCGGGGGAAAACCTAACCCTAGAGGGTAAACTGTGTATATAAATTATGAAGGTAGAAATTGATTTGCGTGGTTATTTGTTATTTACTGACTTATTTTATATTACGTGACTCAGGCTATGAAGCCTGCCGTTGTGCCAAATCATCTTATATATGCTTATTCTTCTTCTGCTTCTTCTTTATCTGGTTACCTTCCAGGGTCGGTTTTCTTTCGGACTCAGCGGGGGATCTCACCTCTACCGCCAGTGTCCTGGAGCTTCAGACTCTGGGTCGGGGTATACAACTGGGGAGGATGACCAGTACCTCGCCCAGGTGGTCTCACCTGCTATACTGAACAGGGGCCTTGCGGTGGGATGGGAAGATTGAAAGGGATAGACAAGGAAGAGGGAAGGAAGCGGCCGTGGCCTTAAGTTAGGTACTATCCCGGCATTTGCTTAGAGGAGAAGTGGGAAACCACTGAAAACCACTTCCAGGATGGCTGAGGTGGGAATCGAACCCAGGCCTCCGGGTGTGGCAGCTAATCACACTAACCACTACACCACAGAGGCGGACCTTATATATGATACATTGTACAAACTGCAGAGTCTTAAGTTTCCTAATTAGGCTACGCATAATTAATTATGAAATTAAACTTAAATAATAGTTATAAAGGAAAGGTAAATTTCTGAGAGTTATTGCAAAGAAACATTACATTATATAGTACAGTAATTTATTAAGTCTATGTATCATTTACAACATCTCTTTTTAAATCCATTTCTACTATGTATGTTTCCAATTACAGCTGGAAGAGAATTCCAGGAGCGTATGGTTGCAGGTATGAATGAGTTGCCGTAACTTGTCGTCCGGTAAAGTGGGAAGCTCAGCAGGGAAAAGCTTTCTTACCTTGCAGATATACTGTTTGTGGATGACAAGTATTTAATATCCGTTCTTAGATAGCTTGGTGTGCCTATAAGGAGGACACGCCTGGGCATAGCATATTCAATACAAAACAGGCGCATGTATTACATGACCACTGGTACACTGATAACGATTTACTTTGTAGTAGAGGGGTGTTTAGCTTGGGGAGTGTTTCCCAAAACTTCGACTAATGCTGAGTGACCAAACATATGGCTTCCGATTGTGATAGATAAATAAAATTCAGGAAACTCAGTCATCAAAAACCACCAGTGTTTCACCCCAGTGCGGCATGGGCTCATCAGTTGGATACCGCACATCCCCAGGACACTAGCCGGCTAGCACGCCGGTAGCGACACCACTACAAGCTATACATGTGATAAGCACAATGCTGTGCCGACGTACCAGGGGAGAATGGCATCTCCACTTGTTGAGTATCCTGAAATTTATTTACTGCTGAGTG
This sequence comes from Anabrus simplex, assembly GCF_040414725.1. Taxonomy (NCBI): domain Eukaryota; kingdom Metazoa; phylum Arthropoda; class Insecta; order Orthoptera; family Tettigoniidae; genus Anabrus; species Anabrus simplex. Next base: position 1,158,568,888 of record NC_090266.1, read on the forward strand.
TGTTCCTGCATTCCAGAAGGTGATTTAGGTCTGCTATTTCACCAAGATTAGTCCAGCAGTTTGGTGATTCAAGAGCTCCAATCCTGTGCAGGTGACTTGAGTTACAACCACCGTAAGTATCAGTCTGATGATATATGTTCCAAGTCGTCTGGTGAGAGACATATTGGAATACCATGATTTCTGGGGGATGTTGACCTGAATGGTGGCGTAATGTTTGCCTTTTTTGTTGTTGTGAAGATTTTTATTCTACACTACTTGGTTACATGCATAATTAATTAACTATTCACTTAATTAATGAATCAATCAACTATTGAAACAACTAAGAAAATCCCATCTCCCGGTCACTGATAACCACCAAAATGAGAGAGAGTTTCATGAATGAATTGAATTAATTATTTACTTCTTTGTTTGCTCTTTGCTTTACGTCGCACCGACACACATAGGTCTTATGGCGACGACAGGACAGGAAAGGGCTAGGAGTGGGAAGGAAGCGGCCGTGGCCTTAATTAAGGTATAGCCTCAGCATTTGCCTGGTGTGAAAATAGGAAATCACGGAAAACCATTTTCAGGGCTGCCAACAGTGGGGTTCGACCTACTATCTCCCGAATACTGGATACTGGCCGCACTTAAGCGACTGCAGCTATGGATCTCGGTTAATTAATTACTAATTAGTTACTTAGTTTAATTAATCGTTCAATAAAGTAAGTAAAGAAAATCCTTTCTCCCAGTCACGGATAACAACCAACTTGGGAGAGAGATTCATGAATGAATGAACCCACAGGCAATTAATTTATACAGTATATTGGCAATTAGGCATGTACCTATTTCAGCCAAAACAAACTAACAAACAAACCAACAACCAGGTAAACAAACAAACAAACAAACAAACAAACAAACAAACAAACAAACAAACAAACAAACAAACAAACAAACAAACAAACAAAAACAACCTAATTAAAAAGTATACAATACGGAGTAGGGCCTACATATCAATGAACGGAAATACTACTAATTTGAAGATATACAGTACGTAAATAACACAAACAAAACCGAACAAATATAAAGCGTAACATGATACTAAACTTATTGGAGGGCTAGTATGTGGGGGAGTCTTCCGACTTGGGGAGGAGAGCAACAGCAAGCTGCTTTTTCTTCCCATTTTCCTAGTACGCCACCTGTGACGCCCAGACTTTCTACATGAGTTGATGATGAGACTGTTGGGATCCAACCAGCCTCTAGAAAAGGATTCAGCAAATAAAAAACTAAAAGGACCATCACTGCAAGTTAATGTTATGCAATGAGTAAAGTTTCAGCTGTGACGGAGAACACTTCTTAGAGAATTTCGTCCTTGCATCGTAACTCTCATAACATGGCATACGGGAACTTTGAAATTCTCGTCAATGCAACCAACTTTATTTCCAAGTATAGTTGAATTTATTTATCATCGAGCGAGTTGGCCGCGCGGTTAGAGTCGCGTAGCTGTGAACTTGCACTCGGGAGATGGTTGTTTAGAATCCCAGCTTGCCGTGGTTTCCCATTCTACACCAGGCAAATGCTGGGGCTGAACCGTAATTAAGGCCACGGCCGCTACTTTCCCAATCCTGGCCCTTTTCCATCCTTGCACTGCCGGAAACCTTCGATGTGTTAGTGCGACGTTAAACCAACAACAAAAAAGAATACTTATAAATGCCCTTTTATTGCACAAAACTAACCTCAGTAAACAGTTGGCATTTTTCGTATTATGACTGAAATACCGAGTACCACACGAAATAAATGTCCCAGATGCTCGCAAATTCCATTGAAACAGATAAAATAATGAACTTTTCAGATACAGAGGCACCCCAAAGGACAAGTGTGCAACTACGAAGTTTGGAACTTTAATAGTGGCATCACTGATGTAGAGACGCCATTCAACGGCACCTAATAACGCCACTGATAGCACACCTTACCTCAGAGCACATGGAATCCCCATTCCCACATCACGTGCGAGAGTAACAGAGCCCCGTGTTAGGTTGTAGTCTGAAATTGTGCTGTCATGATGTTTTCGAAAAGGTAGAAACGGAGTTGGATAAATATAGAACATTCCAGAGGTTATACAGCACGACAGTGTCATCAAGGTCTTCAAGAGGTATGCGTGGAATCACCATTGCCTTACAGAACAATGGCACGGTGGGTAAACGCCTTCAACGAGGGACGCCAATATGTGACAGACATGCATCGGCCAAGTTGTTCTAGTGTCGGTGAAGCCCTAGTCACCGGATTAGTGCATGCGACTTTGCTTCACATTCTGAAGGAACGCCTGGACAGGGAAAAAGTTGTATCACGATGGTTCAGCGTGATTTTACGGAAATGCAGGAATGGTTACGATAAGACGCTGCTCGTAACCACATGGAACGCTATGAGTGCGAAGGAGAGGCTTTCTTACTCCGTATCATTATGAGACATGGGCTAAATCGTACGAACCACGGTTGAAACGCTAATCGAACTAATGACATCATTACGGGTCACCACAAAGATTGAATGTTTGTCAGAATCCCAGCAACGTGAAAGTTATGGTTATTCTCGTGCACGACTGTAACGCATTACGTTTCTCCACAGCAGACCGCCAATGCGCAGTATTACTCTTAATTTTTCGAACACAACATGGGACCAGCTTTGAGAAAGACGCGGGGACACTTTCTGCAGAACCACCGATCAGTTTGCCCGACAACGCTCGGCCACGGCGCAAGCTGTGTCTGATTTGTTCGGTCGATGGGGCTGGGAATTGCTGTACCATCCACCATATACCCGGACTTAAGCCCTTATGACTCTGACATGATTCCTAAGATGAAGGAACTACTTCGTGCCATTCGCCTCAGAACTGTTCTAGAGATTCGTCACGCAGCAGAGCGCTCCATTCGAATATCAGCACAACAGGCGCCGCTAATGGTATCCTACAACTTCCGCATCGCTGGCAACGGATTTTACACAATACTGGTGACTACTGCGAAGGACAGTAAAACTTGGCAACATGTATCTCTTTTTGTACCAGTTGTAATTAGATAGTTGCCACTATTAAAGCTCCAACCCTCATATATCAACGAACTCGATACAAATATATAACATTTAGTATTACATGCAGGCACCAACAGCCTTTAAAGATAAGGGAGGTGGATAGAGTATTTCTACGAAATGAAGTAGTTGTGTGTTGAGTCCCCTCAACCCGAAGGCTGGTTGTATCCCAAACTGATTCACCATCAGCGAAGAGACGTACTAGGGAAATACGTACTGGGACGTTAAAGCAAGAACATTATTATTATTAAATTGTGAAATGACGGCAGTTGGAATCTTCATATCCGGCTCCATGGCTAAGCGGTTAGCGTGCTGGACTTTGGTCACAGTGGCCCGGGTTCGATTCCCGGCAGTGTCGGGAATATTAACCATAATTGGTTAATTTTGCTGGCACGGGGGCTGGGTGTATTTGTCGTCTTCATCATCATTTCATCCTACGGGCGTCAAATCAAAAGACCTGCACCTGGCGAGCCGAACTTGTCCTCGGACACTTCCGGCACTAAAAGCCATACGCCATTTCATTTTCATTTCATTTGGAATCTTCATAATACATTCATTTCGAAATGTTGCGAGGCACTTGAATTCGATGCAAATTATCATCTAAAAATAATATTCTCTTTCTTCATGTCTAGAAAGCTCAAAATAAGTCCCCCAGACCGACCCAATTCTTAACCCGCGACCCCACAAGGTGTGAGAAAAGTGGTAGAAGAAAACATTGCCCAGTTGCTTACAGTAATAATTTGCTTAGTATTTACTACGCTCATGATAGTATTCCAGTATTCATAAATTTTATATTGAGGTGGGCATTCATTGAGAATGGCGTTAACACTGTGTTTATTTTTATTGACAAATGTTGTTTTATTATTATCTTTGGCAAAAGATTGTTACAACACCGTAGTATGATGCGTTGTATGTATGTGATGAGGAGGGTATTGACAAAAACAAAAGTACGCAGTCCCCGAACCAGAGGAGTTAAGCACACACAATACGCAATACTGGATACACCAGCTCATCCGGGATTCAAGGGGACGCGCAGCAGGTTGATGCATGTATCAAAGCTAAGGAAGGGCATTTTGAACATTTCATGTAAGAAAGAGTTTCATGTGCTATGCTGTTACGATCTGTTCCGGTGTCTTTCCAATAATTATTGTACAACGTAGAGTTATAGAAAATGAGTTCTAACGTGGAAATATAGCGTTTCTGGACCCTTGTCCATATGACATACTTTCTTTTTCTACGTGTGAGGAATATGCCCTGAAACTGTGACCGTATTTTATTGTTACACCCTGTGTACTCCGTTCCTTCATCCAAAAACAAGACACACTGCACGTCAGAGATCTGTGAGAAAGAACCTTTCGTACACTTCACTGTGAAAAATGAGTGAGAAATAACTCCCAACGGCTAAGCCTGACGTTACCAATACCCGGCTAAGCCTGACGGTACCAATACCTGGATCATGGTGCGGATGGCCTACCTACCTACGCTACGCCTCGCACCAGCAGAAAGTCCGACTCGTTCGCTGAATGGTCAGCGTACTGGCCTTCTGTTCAGAGGGTCCCGGATTCGATTCCCGGCCGGGTCGGGGATTATAACCTTCAATGGTTAATTCCAATGGCTCGGGGGCTGGGTATTTGTGCTGTCCCCAACATCCCTGCAACTCACACATAACACTATCCTCCACCACAATAACACGCAGTTACCTACATATGGCAGATGCCGCCCACCATCATCGGAGGGTCTGCCTTACAAGGGCTGCACTCGGCTAGAAATAGCCACACGAAATTATAGTTATTATACCAGGAGAAAAATGCTTTTTCCTTCAATATAATATTTTACCGATTTTTAAACTTTTCAATATGTGTTATAGTATTAAGGGTATTGGTCTTAGGTCTGGAAGCACCTCTCCACCAAGTAGCCCAAAATGGAGTTAGGTGCCCGAGAGTAGCGGCGAGGTACTGCCTTCAAGGAAGAGGAAACTATTCTCTATAAGGCTCAACTTGTTATCTTAGGTGGAGATGCACACACAGGTTTAACTAACTTGACGTCCCCACCAAGTGTCGGAACTTTTGAGACATTTATTACAAGTCTAGAAGAAAATGTGTGCCACGCCACAACACTTACGGAAAGTTACTCGCCTTGCCAAACTTTACGGTTCGCTAGAGAAATGAATGACGGTGACCTGAAACTTCCCGTACGCTTGCACTCGGCACTCAAAATATCATCCGCGATGGGGTGGGGGTTGTCATAAATCGTCAGGAAAGTTGTTGGAACAGAAGGTACACTCAGTGCCATAACAAACAGAGAGACGTACAGGGTGCATTTCAAGAAAGTTAGGATTACTTTGGACGTAGTAAGGGATATTGACTCGTTGAGAATATGTTGGCAATATTTTCCAGTTGGCTAATAAATAAATAAATAAATAAGTAAATAAATAAATAAATAAATAAATAAATAAATAAATAAATAAATAAATAAATAAATAAATAAATAAATAAATAAATAAATAAATAAATAAATAAATAAATAAATAAATAAATAAATAAATAAATAAATATCCGCCTCTGTTGTGTAGTGGTTAGTGTGATTAGGTGCCATCCCCGAAGGCCCGGGTTGGTTTCCCGGCTCTGCCGCGAAATCTGAAAAGTGGTACGAGGGCTGGAACGGGGGCCACTCAGCCTCGGGCGGTTAACTGAGTTAGATTCCCATCCTCCGTAAGGCCCCTGTTCAGCATAGCAGGTGAGACCGCCTGGGCGAGGTACTGGTCATCCTCCCCAGTTGTATCCCCCGACCCAGAGTCTGAAGATCCAGGACACTACCCTTGAAGCGGTATAGGTAGGATCTCTCGCTGAGTCCGAGGGAAAACCGACCCTGGAGGGTAAACAGATAAAGAAGAAGAAATAAAGAAAGAAAGAAATAATGGCGTTAGGCCTCCGGAGAGGTCTGGTGTAGGTCTCTTGAGTTGAAGCCTTTTAGGCTGTGAGGAATGGTGAATTATAATGGTTAAGACGGAACCCAAACCCATCCCCCGAGTCATCACAATTATCCAATGAAGGTTAAATCAGTTTCCGGCCTGGAATAGAACCCGGGACCGTTTGGAACAAAGACTAGCACGCTAACCATTTAGGCATGGAGCCGGACAATTGAGCAATAATTTTCAATGGAAAATACCTAAATATATGTTCCAGATTTGAATTTTCATGTATGCGAAAACGTCCGATTCAATCATAATTTACTATATGCCAATAAATATGGTTGAAATATACCGGGTGGTTCACCAGCCCCTCAATTTTTCGGAGGTAGGTAACCCAACTAACGCGTATATCAGCCATATGAAAACAGTCGTACCTGCTCTTTATGGCCTAAGTACAACTATATCATTTATATGGTGCTCGCGAAAACGGTAGAAATCATTAGCGGCAGTGTTTCCATTATTTAAACTATAATGAATGAGTAAAACGATCACTTTTTCTTCTTCTTCTTCTTCTTCTTCTTCTTCTTCTTCATCTGTTTACCTTCCAGGGTCGGTTTTCCCCTCGGACTCAGCGAGGGATCCCACCTCTACCGCGTCAAGGGCAGTGTCCTGGAGCTTCAGACTCTGGGTCGGGGGATACAACTGGGGAGGATGACCAGTACCTCGCCCAGGCGGCCTCACCTGCTATGCTGAACAGGGGCCTTGTGGGGGGATGGGAAGTTTGGAAGGGGTAGACAAGGAAGAGAGAAGGAAGCGGCCGTGGCCTTAAGCTAGGTACCTCCCCGGCATTTGCCTGGAGGAGAAGTGGGAAACCACGGAAAACCACTTCCAGGATGGCGCTGGAGGGAATCGAACCCACCTCTACTCAGTTGACCTCCCCAGGCTGAGTGGATCCCGTTCCAGCGCTCGTGCCACTTTCAAAATTTCGTGGCAGAGCCGGGAATCGATCACGGGCCTCCGGGGGTGACAGCTAATCGCACTAACCACTACACCACAGAGGCGGGAGTAAAACTATAACACTATCTTACGATTAGACAGGAAGTGTCTATAAGGACTACAACATGCTAGGTATGAACTACGGCTCGCGGTAGCTAAGGGTGCTGATGTTAGTAATCAGTCGTGGAGTGACACGTTCTCCAGCAAGTGTGGAAGTTCATTTTGAATAAAATGAAGGTAGCATGCTCCCTTTGGATGTCCGTCGAAGAAATATGGTCCGATGAGACAGTCACTCAACATCCCACACCAGACATTTACTCCCCACTGCACTTGAAATGAGCCCTGTCTTACCCAATGAAGATTCTCCACTCTCCAATAGCGCATATTGTGCCGATTCACGACGCCTTTGTTGCAAAATGGTGATTCGTATGAAAACAGGACTCTTGACAAAAAAGGCTGCATTCAGTGGCGGCTGGTGGTATCTGAAGCTGGGTGTTGCACCAAAATTTTCAATGTTGCAATTTTAAATGAGAATCTTACAGAAATAACAAGAATCCCTAGTATCCGTATGTAATGAACTGCATTCCTATTAAAACTGAAATATAACCAGCAATTAAAACACAGGAAATAATAGGCTATTTATACAGTATAACTACAGTTATTCTTACCTCACTTGAATTGAAAATGTGCCCTCCTGTTTTTCATTGATGCAAACTTGTCAGTCACCCGTTGATTGAAGTCTGCGATTTCCATCACCAGATCTCTTTCTATAGAAAGCATCGCCAAGGCCGACAATCTTTCCTGGGTCATTGAGTTCCTTAGAAAGTTTTTATCCTATTCAAAGTAGAAAAACATCTTGCTGCTTCAACAGTCGTCATGGGGATTGTAAGAATTAATTTCAACAGTTTCAAGCACTCACTGAACGTTTTCTCTAGGTTGTTGGTTATTATAAACTCTGCTAGACTAACGGCACCCGACAATGTTCTGAATTCTTGTGCTAAATAGATGGACGATAGTTCATGGCGTAGTTTTAGTTTGTCCAAAAACGTATACACTGAGCACACTGACTGTAAGGTACCTTCAGGGAACTTAGAACGGTACAAGGAGAACTTCTCTGGAAGAAACAATGATGAAGCTACAAGATGACCTGAGAAGCTAAAACGATGTTTAGCCTGGGAAATTATCACATCGCACACTTCCTTTGCTTCTCTTTTCCATTCAGTCTTGTCCAATTTATTTTTCTTCAATGAGTAATCGGTAGGTTCATTACCGCTCGTGAGGTCAATTTCTTCTCGGATCTTGGAGATGTTTACTTCAAATGCTTAAACGGCCTTATGTGCAGAACCAGCATCAGTGTCTCCGTGTTGTAGCTGACCGAAGAGCACTTCAACTAGTGGCATAATTTTACGGAAGAATTCCAGCCAAAAGTTGAAACTACAACTGGAAAGAACCTTTTTATGACCAAGAGCCTGAAAAATTGTAGTTTCACTCATTACAGTGTCGCCTTCCAATATCTGGTTCATACACTCAATAAGATCTTCCTTGCAGTCATAAACTGTATTTACGCATCGTGATTGAAAATTCCACCTAGTAGGGCAAGCCCGTGGCAAACGTTTCCTCACTACCTCGTCAAGTAACGCGGTCCGCTGTGGACTGTTGGAGAAGAATGCACAAATTCCTTGCAAACTTGAAAAAAATATTTTCACATTGCGGTTGATTGATGCCGCCTTGCTCATTACAAGATTAACTTGATGGGCATAGCAATGCACATATTCTGCGTTGGGATAGGAATTTTTTACAATAGCTTGTACCCCACCAGAGGAACCAGCCATAACGGATGCCCCGTCATATGTCTGTGCAATTAACTTTTGGGGAGTTTCATTTACTTTGTGCTTCTTTAATTCTTCCAACAAACACGCAGCTAATGTCTGTGCGTCATGTTTTGCAGTAGACAGGAAACTCCAGAACCTTTCTATTGGTTTGCCTCTTACTACGTAACGGTACACAACAGCCATCTGGAATATATTGGAACTGTCACTGGTTTCATCTGCTATAATAGCTAAAAATTCTGATTCCCTTATTTGTTTTGATATTTCTTCCTGGAATCCAACATAATTTTCAAAAGTTCATTTTGAATTGTTTTGGATGTTCCTTTGAAAACAGTTGCCTTTTCCAAATGACCTTTTAGCACGGCATCCAATTCAGCGCTAAAATTAATTAGTCCTCTGAAAACGCCTGGGTTTGATGATGATTCAGTTTCATCGTGCCCCCTTAAGGCCAGTTCAAAGAACCGCAGAAACGAATACAGTTTATTAAAATATTTAACACATATCTGTTATGCCTAACTTCTTCGTTATAGTCCGCAATTTTCCTTCTATACGCACTATCGAGTTGTGCAGCTATGTTGACAGTTCCAAAAAATGTCAGTCTTAAACAGTTTTGAATGTGAACAGCTGAAGATTCATGTTTCTTTACTTTGGTTCTTAAATGGTTTATGTCCGTAACTCCTACTTTGATCCACGCGGGTTCCCCACCAAACAACAAGCACGGGAAGCAGAATAACGCATTTTTAAGTTCGCAACCACATAACCAATCACTATTTGTATAAATATCCCTTTTAAACACCCTCCTAAACTGTCGATTTCCAGTATTAATATTCTGCACAATATTTAAGCCCGGTACTGGTCTTCCGAGTGTCTTTACGGTAAGTTTCTCCTCATCAGAAAGCTGGAAAAAACTCTCTAACTTGTAAATTACTTACAGTATTCATTTTCACTCACACTCCGCTACACATGAGATTAAACCTTGAAAAGTTAATATTTCAAACCAAACATTCAGTTAAAACAAAATACTAATACACCCACAGGTGATAGATTTGACCGATAATGCCATGACACGACAGCAACAAATAGTCAAACGTAACTACACTAACACTGGCAGCTTTGTGACGAACTCTTACTCACAATCTAGAATCCATCAGTTATAATAATAACGCACAGACAAACTATCTACAACCAAAACACTCAATCACCTGAAAACACACCAAGACCTACATGTGATAAACATAACGTCTACAGCAACACCAACTCCATGTCGCAAATCGCAATAGTCCAGGCGTTTATCAACAATCAACATGTGACAATGTTGTCACAAAGCTCGTTTTACGGTTGAAAAATGTATAACATGAAGTTATGCTCATGAAAAAACGTTTCCTCCGAAAGTATATCCTCAAAACAAATTTTGCGATTTAAAAATGATCATGATTGCCCATGAAATACAAATGTTGGTAACATTGTGAATGGTGCGGTGCAGCTTATCCTTACCCTAGTGGCGTGGAAAAGAAATTACCGTTGCGAGAGGAGAGAAAGCAGGGATGAAGTCATCTCTGCAGAGTGGTGCAATCTAACGGGGACATTTGAAATTGTTTTTCGTTAGGGGACTTGCTGTTCTCGTGCAACTCCCTAGGACCGACACTGGCAGGCTTGCTGCCTGATGCTATACATCGTATAGGGACCGTGCGCGCACGAGAAGTTTAGTAGCTAGCGCTCCTAACGGAAACAGCTGCAGTCGTTTGATGGGGAACTCACGAGACATTTGACAGTGCAGTTCATTGCAACCAGCGCAGTAAGCTTTGACTTGTGATTGTAAAATAAAGAGGTAAAGCCAGACAGTAATGTCTTCGACAGTAGCAGCGACCGCTATAATTTATGTACGGTTTCAGACAGTGCAACACTCAGATTATTCCCGGGAATCCACGCTAAAGAAATGTGAATATTTAAATAGCAGTAACCATGTCTTCGACGTGAAGGAAAGGTTAGGGCAAGAAATATACGGCAAGTGTCTAAGGGAAACGAGTATTAATCAGCCACCATACAACGTTGAAATTAAGGTATTTATTATATTTTATTCCTATTTCGGGAAATTGTTAATTATTTATTCACAATAACTTTAGTTATAAATTATTGAATCATTGCGCGGGGCCATCGCATACACTGAGTCCTGCAAGAGTTGTAATAATGAATTTAAAGTCGGATGCCTTTCCTGAAACACAATTCTTTCAACTGAAAATCGCACTTCAGTGACAGTGGGGTTCAAACCACGGTCACTAAAGTCAGAGGCTAGCAGCTAAGCTAACATAAGGAAAGTAAGCCAGTTTTCTCAGTTATTCTACTATTATAAAGGAGGTAGCAAGAGGCTTACCTCAAGTTCCGGCGACTATGGTTCAAATTCCGGTAGATTTTCAGTTTATAAGTTAAAGAATGAGTCCATGTTGCTGAAAAAACAGAATCAACCATTTTCATGTTTGTACCAACGAGTGAAAATTACGTGGTGGCAAGTTCCATTCTACAAAACGTTATACATTCTGCTGCAGAACGTAGCGAAATTGAGGATTTGATCAAGTATGTGAACGATGTACAAAATCAGAATACCCATGCAGTCCATACGTGCTATTTTGTTACGAAAATGTCCGCTGTTAGATTATCAGTCAAACCCGTGTATTAACTCGATTTCTTCCCTCAAGATGTGCAACTATTTTACACCGCAAACGTTACAGTTACAACAGAACAGATGTACAAAATTGCATTTGACACAAGGTTTCAATATTGCTGTGCTGCATGGTTCAAACAAAGAAAATTACGCTTATCTGCCAGCCAGCAAGCTCATCAGATTAAGACACTGAGAAGTGGTGATTATGATCAGCTTGCAAAATCATTTCTAATTTCCACATCCCTTAACACACTTGCGATAGGGTACGGTAGGAGCACTGAACAACTGGCGGTGGTTGAGTACTGCAAACTCAATGAATGTTTTGTAAAACAAGTGGGAGTGTGCATCAAAGTAGAGCAGCCATGGCTGTGTTCGAGTCCAGACGGGATAGTATTTCATCCCAATGGCTTTTCTTTCTTGGAAATGATGTGTCCTATTTCGTGTAAAGGAAAGCCTATTATTCAAGAGAAACGGAGCAATGTGCCGTATTTGTATGTGACACAACAAGGTGAAATTAATATTAAAGGCAGTCACGTCTACTACACCCAAGCGCAGATATCCATGTATGTTTTAAACATCAACTTACATGAACTGTTTGTATATCCTCCTAAGGGAAGTATCACTGTGAAAATTTCAAGGGATGAGCAATCCATGCTGTAAAACCCACCTCATATCTCATAATAAAACAGGGTGAACACAACGAGGCTAGTTCATTTTTATTTGAAGGAGAAGTCCCCTTCAATAAATGTTAACGTCAATTCCTTGCTGGGAGATGAGTGAAAGTTTTGTTTGGTTTCACTCGTTCGACTCTCCATTCTTTAAGTTAACACCGACATAAACTAACTCGAGCGCTGGCCTGCAGCTTACCCCATCAAACGTTTTCTGAGATAGTCGCAAGAGCGCACCACTCGCCATTCGCACGGTCCCTCCTGCTGAAACTAAATAGCGGCGCGCTGTGCGCTAGGGAGTTTGGCGTAGGAAAGTCAACCCCCTGAGTTTGATTTGAAGACGGCGGAGTTTAATGGTCCGTTACGAAGCATTAGTACATCGAACGACAAAAGATGGTTGGTTTTAACACATTTTAGAATACATGTTAGGTTTATTAAGCTGCAAAATAGGAAAGAAAGACGACCAATGAAGCGTAAAATTATTGGGAGTTGTGCAAACCTGCAACAATACCACGCACCGCCCTTGGCTGCATTATTGGTCACCTTGCGTAATGCCCATTGACAAAATGTTACTCTAGCATCGAAATCACATCCGTGGAGTTTCTGGTGTACAGATGGTAAGGGTGAAAATTTTTGTTATGCAGTGTGCGTATGACTGATGACCGGCTGATATTAGTCTGTTGCATAAGTGTCCGAGTGCTAATATGAGGGTTATTACGGACAGCGTCCAACACAGCCTCTTCATTTGGACCAGACGTTATAAGAGCATCTCTAACGGAAGTTACCCTTCCAAGCATCCCAGCTGACAGCAATCTTCGTTCAAGCTTTCGAACGTATTGGTGGACAGCAGTCTTCTCTCAGGAAAACGCTCGTGATAGGGACGTTGCGACTGGACTGTGTTCTGCCTTGTTTCCCCTTAAATGAGCAACATATCAACGTACTCGTCACTTGAATACATCGTGAGTGAATGAATGCGTGCTGTGATGTGACCAGGTAAGTGTGTATAAACATGCGTGTCCGTAAAAATGAGACAAATTAAAAATATGCAAGATGTTCGAATCGAACAACTGCATTAGCGGTATTCAGACACCTTGTGTCAACGACCCCCATCCGACTCCGTCATAAATACAACACGCAAAACGCTCGCCAAGTGAATATTACTTAAGTATAGCCGTTCGACATCGAAAGTTAATATCCATGTCCAAGTCTTCAATGATGTTTTACAGTGTTCGTTTAACTTTTTACTATTACGAAGCACATGACATACATATTAATTCCATCGCACTTTCTCCATAAATTAGCAACAACTCAACGCACTCTTTATAGGAATGTATCGTGAGAAAATGAATAAGTGCTGTGATAAGACCTCGAAGGTGTGGATTATTATTTGTGTGTGTTGGACTAAGGAGGTTGTGGATTCGAATCCCATGCTGGCCGTCCTGAAAATGGTTTTCCTCGGTTTCCCATTTTCATCACCAGGCAAATGCCGGGACCGTGCCTTGGTAAAAGACTAAGGCCGATTTCCTTCCCAATCCTTTCCCCACCCATCCATAAGGGAAAGACGCCACATTAGAGCGCATCCCCTAAAACCAATAGAAAAAATATGTTGTATCGCCGCTAAAATGGAGCACCTATGTCGTTCAAGGAATTTCCGTTATGCTGGGTTCGAACCACTACGCTGCCGATACCCTAACATGTTCTGCTCCAGCTCTTAACCGATTCGATCACAAAGTCAACAAACATGATACGTGCTAGAGGTATAGTACTTAAGTATGGCCATTCCGCCTCGAAATTTTTTTTGCTAGTTGTTTTACGTCGCACCGACACAGATAGGTCTTACGGCGACGATGGGACAGGGAAGGGCTAGGAGTGGAAAGGAAGCGGCCGTGGCCTTAATTAAGGTGCTGCTCCAGCATTTGCCTGGTGTGAAAATTGGAAACCACGGAAAACCATTTTCAGGGCTGCCGACAGTGGGGTTCGAACCTACTATCTCCCGGATACTGGATACTGGGCGCACTTAAGCGACTGCAGCTATCGAGCTCGGTCCTCGAAAATTAATATCCGTGTCAAAGTCTTCAATGATGTTTTACAGTGTTCATTTAACTTTTTTACATTACATAATACGTGGCATAATCTATTATTTCGATCGTATTACGGGTATCTGTGTTATTTCAAGGCACCACAAATCACATGTTTGCAGAATGGTCCTTAGTATTTGGCGCGGAATTGTGCATAATAGGTTTTCCTTTGCTAGGTCCATGGATCAATTTACAGTGATGATATACAGGTAGCGGAGGGCCTTATCGACCGTAAGGAGAAATTTCAAGTTATTTGGTGTTCATGAAACTAAATTGCAAGGATCTTTAGGTTATACGCGTTACTTGGACTCCCTATCTCTGAAAAATAAGGGGCTCGTGAACCACACGTTATAATAAAATAATCCGACATAAAGTGATACGATAAAACGCATTATTTTTAACAAATTAAGGAAGAAATTTGAGAATATATTATTTTTCCTTAACTTTTCCCTTTCCTCTTTCTCCTTCCAATGAAGAGTTCGATGTTTTCGGAGCTCAGTAATTTAACGTTCAGTTAATTCCTATGGCTCGGAGGCTGGGTGTTTGTGACGTCTACAGCATTAGAATTCGCCATAGGTAGGGCCCCATACTCACAGACGCGCAGGTCACCTATACGGCGTCAACTTGAAAGACCTGCCACGTCCCATTAATATTATTATTAGCCGTGTCGTCTCAAAATATCCGAGTCTCAAAATATCCGAGTCTCAAAATATCCGTATTCCAGAGGACAGTTTAAGACTCCAGTTTGCTACCTGGAAGACGAGTCCCAAAATATCCGGATTCCAGAGGACAGTTTAAGACACCAGTTTGCTACCTGGAAAACAAGTCTCAAAATATTCTAATTCCAGAGGACAGTTTAAGACACCAGTTTGTACCTGGAAAACAAGTCTCAAAATATCCGAATTCCAGAGGACAGTTTAAGACACCAGTTTGTACCTGGAAAACAAGTCTCAAAATATCCGAATTCCAGAGGACAGTTTAAGACACCAGTTTGTACCTGGAAGACGAGTCTCAAAATATTCGGGTTTCTACTGGTTGCACTGCTTCAAAACACCCTGCGAGTTTACATTATTATCTTAATAGGCAATAAGTAATACAAAACGGTGTCGGAAAAGTTAGCACCAACTGGGGCTGCGTGCCCTCTTCTAAAAATGGTACCTCAACTTCAGGTATGCCTATAGTATAGCCTCACACAAACATAACATATACGACAGGGGGTCAATAGAACCACGGACGCTAGGAACCCGCGCAAAGTTTAAAATCCTTTTGCTTTGTGCTATACGAAAAATCCTCCGGCCTATAAAGCTACACCTGGTGTCATTTTAAAAACGCAGCTATTGCTTTGTCAGATATGAACCACCTTGACCATCTACAAAGATCTGTGTGTATTGTAGAGGTAGATTGTAAATATTGTAAATATTTTAGTGAAAATTTTGCCGCAGGTTTCACTCCAATATGATGACGTAAGAAATTCTGAAAAATTTCGATGCCTCCAGTTTTCCCGTATTTAACTGCAGCTCTTTGGATTCTTTCGTCTAAAATACAGTATTTCCCGCTTCTCTTCTAACCTTCGAGATTCATACGCATGCTGGCTATTTGAAAATCAGATGTTTCAGCTTTTTTTTTTTTTTTTCAAACAAGTTACCAAATCCTTAAAGCGGGGTGAGGTTTCTTATCAGACGGTCAAACTTAGATTACTATCCTTCAACGACATTGTTTGTTCGGTGTGGTTTTCCGTGACAATTCTACAGTTCAAGTGACTGGTCGTCGAAGAATATTAATAAGAAGAAAAATAAGAAGAAGAAATTCTCCCTCGATGTAGCGAAGTACGGCACCCACTTAATAACCGTTTGTTTTTAAAGTCCTATGCAGCTACTTACACGTCTAGGATATTCTGAGGCTCATTAGCTTAATTATTATGGCTACAAAATAATAATAACGGCAGATTTTCACAAAACGTCTGCTTCTGAGCTGTTCAGTTTAATCCACGGAACCGAACTCCCTGTTACAGAAACAGGCCAACCAAACGTCTTGTGAATTGTCTTACAAACTGGTAATAACAAAGTTGCAATTCCTGTCCATGCAGCAGCGATTGCAATCTCACCTCTGCTTCTAATCTCATGTATACTAAACTTGAATAAACAAATGTTTCCCCGCAGCCTCCTGGAGTTTCAAAAAACCGAAGTTATGACATGATTTCACAGAGATATCTATCGGACTAACATAGAGAAAGATCTGCATAGATAACTTTCAAAGAGCCATCTATTGGGCTGAAATAGGAAGATCAACGGAGACAACTTTCACAGAGCCATCTATCGGACTGACATAGAAAGATCTGCATAGACAATCTTCACAGAGCCATCTATTGGGCTGAAATAGAAAGATCAACGGAGACAACTTTCACAGAGCCATCTATCGGACTGACATAGAAAGATCTGCATAGACAACCTTCACAGAGCCATCTATTGGGCTGAAATAGAAAGATGAACGGAGACAACTTTCACAGAGCCATATATTGGGCTGAAATAGAAAGATCAACGGAGACAACTTTCACAGAGACATCTATCGGACTGACATAGAAAGATCTGCATAGACAACCTTCACAGAGCCATCTATTGGGCTGAAATAGAAAGATGAACGGAGACAACTTTCACAGAGCCATATATTGGGCTGAAATAGAAAGATCAACGGAGAAAACTTTCACAGAGCCATATATTGGGCTGAAATAGAAAGATCAGCGGAGACGTCTTTCACAGACCCATCTATCGGACTGACATAGAAAGATCTGCATAAACAACTTTCACAGAGCCCTCTGTTGGGCTGAAATAGAAAGATCAATGGAGACAACTTTAACAGAGCCATCTATTGGGCTGAAATAGAAAGATCAATGGAGACAACTTTCACAGAGCCATCTATTGGGCTGAAATAGAAAGATCAACGGAGACAACCTTCACAGAGACATCTTTTGGGCTGAAATAGAAAGATCAACGGAGACAACTTTCACAGAGCCATCTATTGGGCTGAAATAGAAAGATCAAGGGAAACAACTTTCACAGAGCCATCTATTGGGCTGAAATAGAAAGATCAACGGAGACAACTTTTACAGAGCCATTTATTGGGCTGAAATAGAAAGATCAACGGAGACAACTTTCACAGAGCCATCTATTGAGCTGGCATAGAAAGATCACCGGAGACAACTTTCACAGAGGATTAATTGAATAAATGACTATTTACTACAAATAAAGGACTTAATGAAATAAATAACATTTTACTAGTAATACTCAAATTGAGATCTTTTTTGATGCGTAACACATAGGCGTTAGAATTGAGGTTTTCTCACAATATTGCGTTACATGTTCAAATTATATGTAGAGATTGCCGTTTCTAACGTTATTCTAAGTTGACGAACTCTCACCAGGAAGGTCGGTAGATGCAGAGTGGCTCTCGAGCCATAAGTGGCCACGGCTGGTCCGTATTCCTACAGCTCTTTACTCTAACCGGCCAACCGTGCATAGGAGCAGTGGCCACGGCTCTACCATAGCTGTACGCCTCTGCATTCGGTACACGGGGCAGGGCTGGACCTCACGGCTGGCCCCAACTGTCGGCTGCCCTTAGAATGGTTTTCCGTGGTTTTTCATTATCCTGCACTAAGGCGGATGCCGGAACATTTCGTAGCATAGGCCACGGCCGCCAACCCCCTCACATTCTCCGAGCATCTCTTTCACCATAGCAAATCTCCCTGCCTAAGAGACGGCGTTACCGTCTAAGAGGCCCGCCTCACCCTTCAGGGGAGGAATAAAAACATTTTAGTAGTAGTCACCAGGAAAACAGAGAACTTTCTTGCTAGTTGCTTTACGTCGCACGCACACAGATAGGTCTTATGGCGACGATGGGACAGGCAAGGCCTAGGAACGGGAAGGAAGCGGCCATGCCCTTAATTAAGGTACAGCCCCAGCATTAGCCTGGTGTGAAAATGGAAAACCATCTTCAGAACAGAGAACTTGGCCGAGCATGTTCGACGTCAGGTAATCCCCGAAGTGTGAAAAGAAATTGCCTGCACCGTGACCATTGGCATGTTGACAGATACAATATGTGTCAAAATTTCTACCTTTCCCTCATTGGCCACTATCCTGCTTCAGAATCAATTTTGATGAATACAACCCTGTTTCACGAACTCCTTACGGAAGAATCCAAAACCGGTGAAAACATTGTCAAGACATTAATTAAAACGACTGGTAGAGAATTCCACCGGTTTTACTTTCAGAAGCAACATTTGTAACTGAACAAGGTGCGAGTATTCAAAAGGGACTAAGTTGATGAGGTTTTCGGTGACTCCCTTTACTGCACGCATTAAAAAATGAACTTGTCCTGTAAAATTGCCCGGATTTTGTATATGTACTAGCAGTCTTCGCTCGAGTGGATTTCGTAATCTGATAAAAGTAATCGTTCGTCGGTACTGTACTAACACATTATTTGAAAATCCAGAAAACATACACACTCACCGGAAAACTGGGCTTTACCCCAGAAAATCTTTGTACAAAACGTTTGTGATACTGCCTTTTGGGGCTAAGATGAGCAAGCGACATAGAACTGTACATGTGAGAAAAAGTCTTATCTAAATTCGGAAAAAAAAACAGGTTAATTTATTTTAAACCGGACGAGTTGGCCGTGCGCGTAGAGGCGCGCGGCTGTGAGCTTGCATCCGGGAGATAGTAGGTTCGAATCCCACTATCGGCAGCCCTGAAAATGGTTTTCCGTGGTTTCCCATTTTCACACCAGGCAAATGCTGGGGCTGTACCTTAATTAAGGCCACGGCCGCTTCCTTCCAACTCCTAGGCCTTTCCTATCCCATCGTCGCCATAAGACCTATCTGTGTCGGTGCGACGTAAAGCCCATAGCAAAAAAAAAATTATTTTAAAGGAGACTCCGAATACCTATTTCCACGTCTGTAACATCTTCATTTTCTGAGATATAAGTATCCCCATTAAAAAATTCAACTTCATCAGACCTTCCCCCACCCTAACCCCACCTAAGTATATTTTCCGAAAACAAAAACATACATGATTCTTTATGTTTAAAGAAGTTTCCAAATACCAATTTTCACGTCTGTAACATCCTCAGTTTTTGAGATATACTGTAAGTATCCACTTAAACAGAATTCAAGTCCTTCTTTACCTATTTTCACCTCCCCCTCCTTAAGTCGATTTTTCCGAAAACAAATACGCGTTTATTTTTAAAGGAGATTCCAAATACCAATTTTCACGTCTGTAACATCTTTAGCTTTTATAGATATAAGTATCCTCATACACATTATTCGACTAATTTTTCAATTTTTTTCACCCCTTAAGTGGATTTTTCGAAAACAAAAGAAGACATGTTTCTTTATTTTTAAGGGGGATTCTAAATACCAACTTTCACGTCTGTAACCTTTTTTTTATTTTTTGAGATATAAGTATCCTGATAACAGGTATTCAACCAATTTCCCCCCCCCCCCTTTTTTCACCCAATGGGATTTTGCGAAAACAAATAACGCGTGTTTCTTTATTTTTAAAGGAGATTCCAAATACAATGAGCCTCCGTGGCTCAGGTGGCAGCGCGTCGGCCTCTCACCGCTGGATACCGTGGTTCAACTCCAGGTCACTCCATGTGAGATTTGTGCTGGACAAAGCGGAGGCGGGACAGGTTTTTCTCCGGGTACTCCGGTTTTCCCTGTCATCTTTCATTCCGGCAACACTCTACATTCTCATTTCATTGCATCTAACAATCATTAAAAAATCACTTTGGGAGTGGTGACCCCATCGTACTAACAGCCTACATCTGCTTCATTCATTACACCCCTGACCCGGTCAATGACTGGAAAACAGGTTGTAGGTTTTCATTTCCGAATAGAAAGTGTTACGTCTGTAAACTTTTAAGTTTTTGAGATATAGATGTCCTCATTTAAAAATTTCTACCCCCCCCCCTTTTCACCACCTTAGCGATGGAATACCCGAAAATCCATCCAGGTGAGCACCTACACCCTAATAGAAATGTATCCTCAAAATTTCATTTTCTTATGTCCAGCAGTTTTGGCTTGGCGATGATGAATCCGTCAGTCAGTAAGTCAGTACATGTTATTTTATATATATTAGGGAACTGTAAGTCACTAGTTACGCGAAATACAGCGGAGTAGTATCAAAGCTCGATTACAGTATTCGCAAAGATGTAGAGACAATGTTTAATTCTACATTTATACACATCTTATGACAATCTCGAAGCTATAACGTGAGAGTCGGAAACATTGACAAAACACTGTGGAAGGGCATTAAAGACTTCTTACAACAGTTTAAAGTGGGATTGGATGAGTTATAAGGAGAAAAGTGTGTTACCATTGACAAAGTTGCCTTATGGGTAACTTATTTCGCTCAGCATTGTCGAATAAATTATAGCGATGGGGCAACAGGGAACAAATATTTTGAAAACTTGAGGTCAGAGGTATCCAGGCTCAAAACTGGACTTTCACATTTTTCATCACATAGCACTTTTACTCACAAATGACAATATTCAGTGAGGAAGAAAAGCAACAAGTCTTAGCAGAATTTCGCAATCGTAAATTTCAGCTTGCATGCAGCTCGTGTCGTCATCCTGAGGTGACGCAACTTTTTTCAGGCAACCCCAACTGGACGTGAGATGCTTGTACCATTTTAACCACATAACAGGACTCTTGCTATTCTTAAGCCACTGGCAGTACTAGTAATCGATCCCGGGCTCTGGAGGACGGTATATGAAATGGCGTATGGCTTTTAGTCCCGGGAGTGTCCGAGGACATTGGAGGACGGTAGTTAACCGTTACACTACGGAGGCGTAAATTACAGACAATTTATTTTCATAAGTGCCAATGGAAAGACAAGTTGAAACTGAGTTGGGAGAAGATCAATTTGGCTTCAGAAGAAATGTAGAAACACGTGAAGCAATCCTGACTTTACGTCAGATCTTAAAGAATCGAATTAAGAAGAACAAACCCACGTCCATGGCGTTCGTAGATCTAGAAAAATCATTCAATTGTGTTGATGGGACCAAGCTATTTGAGATTCTGAAGGTGATTAGGATCAGATACCGATAACGAAGAATTATCTAAAATTCGTATTAAAATCAGTCTGCAGTGATAATAAACGAGGGCTTTGAAAAAGCACCAGCAATCCAGAAAGGAGTGAGGAATGGCTGCAGTTTGTCCCTATCCTTTTCAATGTTTATATAGAATAGGCAGTAAAGGAAATCAAACAGGAATTTGGAAAGGGAATAACAATCCAAGGAGATAATATCAAAACCCTGAGATTTGCCGATGATATTGTTATTTAATCTGAGACTGTAGATAATCTAGAGAAATTGCTGAATGTTTTGGACAGAGGCCTGGATAAGAAGTACAAAATGAAAATAAATAAGTCCAAAACAAATGTAATGGAGTGCAGTCGAACGAAATTAGGTGATACAGTTAATATTTAATCAGGAAATGAAGTCTTAAAGGAAGTAGAAGAATATTGTTTCTTGGGCGGTAAAATAACTAACGATGGCAGAAGTAAGGAGCACATAAAATGCAGACTAGCACAAGCAAGAAAGATCTTTCTTAAGAAAAGAAATTTTCTCACTTGGAACATCGATATAGGAATTAGAAAGATGTTTTTGAAGACTTTCGGCTGGAGCGTGGCATTGTATGGAAGTGAAAAATGGACGATAACTAGCTCAGAAAGAAAGAGGAAACAAACGTTTTAAATGTGGTGTCACACAAGAATGGTGAGGTGATTATTATTATCCTCTGTGATATAGTGGTTAGTGTGATTCTCTGCCACCCCCGGAGGCCCGAGTTCGATTACTGTCTCTGCCACGAAATTTGAAAAATGTTACGAGGGCAGGAACGGGTACACTAAGCCTCGGTAGGTCAGCTGAGTAGAAGGCGTTCGATTCCCATCTGAAGCCATCCTCTAAGTGGTTTCCCGTGGTTTTACACTTCTTCAGACAAATGCTGGGATGGTCACGGCCACTTCCTTGCCTATCCCTTTCAATATTCCAGTCGCCCACCACACCCCTGGTCAGCATAGCAGGTGAGGCCGCCTAGGCGCTCCAGGATACAGCCTTTGAGGCGGTAGAGGTGGGATCCCTCGCCGAGTCCGGGACAGAAACCAACCCTGGAGGATAAACGTAATGTATTTACTACTGTGATATGGTACTGGTCAATCTAAATGCCGAACAAGCTTTGCGACTTCAACGAACACAAAACTCATGCATACGATATGCCTTCCAACTGCGACATGACGCTCGTGTTACACCATATTTCAAAACACAGGGGTACAATAAATGGAATGAGGAATATTCACCTAATGAGACTTGTTTACCAAATGCTTTCGACGAACACTCTTACTTACCCACCTTCTAATTTCCGTTTCCTTTCCTCATTCCATGAAATTAGTACCCGTCCTGGTTCCTTACTTGAAATTCCAGTGAATCCAATGAATTCCTAAAAACCTGATTTTCTACTTACTGGATCGAGACCCTGGAATACACTCCCAATGGACATTTGGCACTTTAATTCCTCTCATTCATTCAAACCTACTTGCAAACGGTTTTTCCTGGGCACATATAACCAAATACAGTGGAGACAATACGCGACACTTTGCGAGATATCGAGGGACAGCGATTAGAGCTCTATCTA
The DNA here is from genome assembly GCF_040414725.1 of Anabrus simplex. Taxonomy (NCBI): domain Eukaryota; kingdom Metazoa; phylum Arthropoda; class Insecta; order Orthoptera; family Tettigoniidae; genus Anabrus; species Anabrus simplex. The sequence continues at coordinate 1,158,591,766 of NC_090266.1, forward strand.
GCGGAGTGACCTGAGAGTTACTGATTTTGTCATAAGAGTACGTGTACTTGTTTGTGAAGTTTTTGTGGTTATTTATGCGTTTGCATTAAGATGACATAAGTAAATAGTAGCGTGTGTCATTCCTTTATATCTCTTGTCAATATGAGTGGAAAGATATGTGCTGCGTTTGGCTGCAATAACTATGAAGTGCAGAAGGATTCGCGATCTTTCTTCCGTTTCCCTGCTGACAAGAACATGTAAGTAAATACTGTGTTTGCATATATATTCTTCCAGTAACAAATATATTTTTATAGAAGGCCCACTTCCTAAACTTCTGCCCTGCGTGACCCATATTTTAACTTATTTTATTGTATTAGTGGGGCAGCTAACCTTCAATACCGATGTGTTGTTGTAGGTGTGATCTGTGGGTTTTGATTTAATTCAGGAAAATGCATATGTATGTGGCTGTTTGTGTTCCAAGTTACCCCATTTGGAATGCCGTAATGCGCTGTCAAGCACTGAAGAAAATATGGGTGATTTAAGAAATGTGATGATGATACAAAATTTGCTTTATCCTAATGTAATGGCAAGTATTGCTTATAGGAAAATTGTGAATGTTTTTGCGGCTAAATTTATAGATTTTCTTTCTGTTAGTAGGCTTCAAGTCAAAAGGAAAATTGTCCAGCTCTTAAATGTAAATTCATTGAATCATGTGTGTAAGGAATGTGCCGATATTTTTATTGACAAGTGTCCTAATGTGATGTACAATGCTTTTAAATGAGAAAAAATGACAAATCTAGCCGTGAAAGTTCAGGCGGGTATGCTAAAGCTAAAAAAGTAATGCATAAATGAAAGATCAAGCCCTTTCACAGCAGTCCATTTCACATCCTGATTATATGTATAATTTCAGTCTTTAAATAATAACCTGTTAAATAATTCTTCATTCATGTATCCAGAATTGCTTTAGAAACTTTGAAGTTAATATTTTAGCAACAACTTCTTTCTAGATGTAATTTATTTATCCATCTCCATATATACATTTCCACTGATATTTGAATTTAGTGCGAATTTTCAGGTCACGCCACTAGGAGCGCCACTTGCGAATTGTTTCCCATTTTAACAAGGCTAAATCCGTAAGTGTCGCGTATTGTCTCAGCTGTATTTGATATAACTAAGTTGTGTGAGTCAGCCTGCGTATGTTGTGTGAATGGGTTTTCTTTTATCTATTATGCACTTCAGTCTTTATTATTATTATTATTATTATTATTATTATTATTATTATTATTATTATTATTATTATTATTATTATTATTATTATTATATAATTTGCTTTACGTTGCACCGACACAGATAGGTCTTATGGGGACGATGGGCTAGGAACGGCCTAGGAGTGGCAAGGAAGAAGCCGTGGTCTTAAGTAAGGTACAGCCCCAGCATTAGCCTGGTGTGAAATGGGAAAACCCGGAAAACCATCTTCAGAACTGCTAGCAGTGGGTCTCGAGCTCTCGGATGCAAGCTCATAGCTGTGCGCTCCTATCCGCACGGCAAACTCGCTCGGTATATTATTGTTATTATTATTATTATTATTATTATTATTATTATTATTATTATTATTATTATTATTATTATTATTATTATTATGTTCTCTCTTTGTATTCTACTTATTAATATTATTACTCTTATTGCCTTACTAACTTATAACCTAATCGTAGCGAATCTGTCCTTAGTAGTTAGGTTTTTTTTAGAATTTCTATGTCTCACTCTTATGTTTATATTTTTACATTTTATTACTGAAATTGCTTAAGACTGTAAGAGAGAGCCGTGAGCCCTGCCTTCACCACAAATGTAAGTGAAGAATAGAACACAATAAATAAAATAATAATTATTATTCTCTTGTAAAGTAGACACTCAGATAAAGGGGGGAGGGTAATGTCTGTCGTGTAAGAGGAACTGTGTGCTAGGGGGATAGAGGATAGTGTCGAATGTGTGGTGAATGAGATGCAAGGATTTTGGGGACAGCACAAAGAGCCATTCATTGAGCCTATTAGATTTGACTGTTTATAAAATTATCGTGGCCATTTGTATGGAATTTGTAGAAAGTAGAGTGAGAAAGGAAGTTCATGAGAAAACCCACGAGTCGTAACTATTTCACAGTAAGGACATCGTAAGACAACCAATAATTCAGCCAAAAACTGCATCAAATAATCAGTCAATAAGTCAAGTAATCAAGCAGTCAAACTATCTGCCATATTCCGAAAAGTTCATACCTAGAAGTATGTTTTCTAGCTGTTCATATTAGTAACACCATTTATTATACCCTCCCGTGCTGGCCCTGGGTGTAGAGTTAGCGTGCTCGCCTCTTACCGGATGTCCCAGGTTCGATTCCCGGCCATGTTAGGGATTTTATCTAGATCTGAGGGCTAGTTCGAGGTCCAGTCAGCCTATTCGATTACAACTGAGGACATACCTGACAGTAAGATAGTGACCCCGATCTAGAAAGCCAACAGTATGAAGAACAGCCGAGAGAATTCGTCGTGCTGACCACACGACACCTTGCAATCCACAGGCCTTTGGGCTGAGCAGAGATCGCCTGGTAGGCCATGGTTCTCCGGGGCTGTTGTGGTATGGGGTTTGTTTTTTTTATTTTTTTATTTATTGTACCCGTTCATATTTCATTCATTAATGTCGCTTCGGCCAGCTAAGGACCACGTCATTTCAACTATCACTTTCCCGGGCATTAACATTTGCCCATTACTCACGGATTCATTGCCGGTGTTTCTTTCTTGCTTCGGTCCACACTTTCCCTGTTTTAAACTTCGGCTTTACTTGGAAACCCTTGTGGTCTTCGAGTTTCTTCTTAAATGGGTTCGTTCCCATACAGGGCCTCCGAACGAATGACGGTGCGGCAATGTCTGTGTTTGGTGTTCAGTAGGAACGTATGGTTAGATGTTATGCCACTTCCATTGTATTCATGCGGAACATGAAGGCTTCTCTACCACACATTCTGGGTTCTATCCTTTACCTTCCGCTCATCGAGGGGTCTTCATGGCATGTAAAGTGATTAAGTTTATTATTATTATTATTATTATTATTATTATTATTATCATTCCCGCCTCTGTGGTGTAGTGGTTACTAGGTTAGTGTGATTATCTGTCACCCCTGGAGGCCCGCTTCGATTCCCGGCTCTGTCACAAAATTTAAAACAGTGACACGAGGGCTGGAACGGGGTCCATTCAGCCTCGATAGGTCAACTGAGTAGAAGGGCCATCCTCGAGGTCGTTTTCCGTGGTTTCCCACTTCTCCTCCAGTCAAATGCCGGGATGGTATCCAACTTAAGGCCACGGCAGCTTTCTTCCCTCTTCCTTATCTATCCCTCCCAATCTTCACATCATTCACAAGGCCTCTGTTCAGCACAGGAGGTGGGACCGCCTGAGTGAGGTGCTGGTCCTCCTCCTCATTTGTATACCCGACCTAAAGTCTCACCCTCCAGGACACTGTCCTTGAGGTGGTTGAGGTGGGATCTCTCGCTGAGTCCGAGGGAAAACCCAACCCTGGAGGGTAAGCAGATTAAGAAAGAATTATTATTATTATTATTATTATTATTATTATTATTATTATTATTATTATTATTATTATTATTATTATTTCTAAACAAGCAGTTCGCTGTTATCACGAGATATGAAGCTCTAATTTTGAATGATTAAGTCACATACGCCTGACATAATTGGAGCCATGCGTCATTAGCCACAAGAGAACTGGTGTGCGGTCACAAAGTCTATTAGTGCAGCTCAGGTGGTTGGCTGTCGGCCGCTCACCCCAGGCTCAAAACTAGCTCCAGCATACAAAAGAGGATTACATTAATTCTGCACGTGGCAGTGCCTTAATTTTCATCAACACCAAAAAAATGTGAAGCTACCTGGTAGTCTTTCTGCAGCCAGCGGGTAATGTTCGTTATTCGAACTGTTCCCAGCATTTCAGTTATACGCAGAGTTTTTCAGTATGTTAATACTACAGTATCACCCAGTTTACAGGGTAAATCTGAAACAACTTCGGAACTTATCGGATCTGATTTGATATACTCTTCTCTTTGGAAAATGTAATTTCCCAATTTATCAATAATTTTCTTCCTTTCTTAATTCGTTTACCCTCCCGGGGTTTTTTCCGTCGGACTCAGCGTGGGATCCCACACCTACTCCACTCAAGGGCAGTGTCCTGGAGTATCAGACTTAGCGTCGGGGGGATATAATGAGGCAGGAAGACCAGTACCTCGCCCAGGCGGCCTCACCTGCTATGCTGAACAGTGTCTATTTAGAGGGATGGGAAGATTTGAAGGGATAGACAAGGAAGAGGGAAGGACACGGTTGTGGCCTTAAGTTTGGTAGCATCCCAGCATTTTCCTTGAGGAGAAGTAGGAAACCACAGAAAATCACTTCGAGTATGGCTGAAGTGGAAATCGAATCGAACCCACGTCTACTCAGTTGACCTTTCGCGGCTGAGTGGACCACGTTCCAGCCCTCCCACTACTTTTCAAATTTCGTGGCAGAGCCTGGAATCGAACCCGGGCCTCTGTGTGTGGCAGATAATCACACTAACCACGTCGCCACAGATGCGGACATCAATACTTCAGGAGAAAAAATAATATTTCATTAGAACGTTACCATTGGAAGGGTGCGTCTCTTGACTTCCATCCTCGAGTGATGATTGCTTCATAACAGGCCTAACGTTTAGGTAGCTGTAGCTCAACCTCAAGTTTCGTGGATTGCATTCCTGGCGACTTCTAGCCGTATTACTGGGTTGAGAGTCTCAGACGGTAGAGTTCTAGCCTTCTGAGCCCATGTTGGCTGGTTAGCTCAGGGCGATCGTTTACCGGACTGTCGGAGGTACATTTACGAGAACGTAAACGAACTTATGCAGAACAAAATTACGGCACCTCCGTGTCTCCGAGAAGGTAGTTAGTGGGACTTAAAATCAATGACGTTAGGCCAATATTATCTAATCCACTGGAACAGCGCGCGCTTGGAGGAAGGTGACAGTGGTTGAATGTCACACTAACACGTGAAGGTTTTCGGTGACTTTGAAGTAAGCGTCCGCAGCATTTTCCTGGTATAATAATGAGAAACTATGGAATCAAATCTTCAGGGCTACCGACGACGGGGTTTGAAACCACCACCTCCTAAATGCATGGTCCTGCATTGAGCACCCAACTCCGCCGGCTGGTTTTGAACCCCCGACCAAGTCCAGGTGCTCCACCGATACCACACGAACGTGGTAAGGTGTCGTTGTAAAAGGTAATTGAACCTCCATATCATGAAACAGGTGTACTCTTCTTTTGGCCAACACAGATAATCTAAATACGTACCTCAGCATCATGAAATGTTATTACTTTCACCCATCAAATCTGCAAATTTCTCTAAATGAATTAAGCAACTCTCTCTTCAATAGCCATCTGCACCTCGTTTAGTTCCTCGCTGCTTATCTTGAAATCATTACAAACCGATTCTAACCATTCATCAGATTCTCTTACCCTGCATGGTGAGGTCCATTACTCTCGTGAGTGACCTGTTTTCTGCCATTTATTATCCTGCCGCTGAAGCCGGTTCATAATGTAGGCCTACAGATTCATCCATCGTTTATTATTCCTTATTTATCCTTGATCTCATCACGTGTTGTACCAAATATACGACAAAGTAATCCCATATGATGTTCTAGGTAAAGCAATTAGCTCTTGCGAAATGAAGCCAGAAGTACTGTGGCATAAATATTGCAATATATACCTAAAAGAGTCGCGAAGTTTTCTCCAAGATCCTTAAGATCTATTCGCGATATCAAGAACTTCATTTGAAATTACTTTCTTAGCGACTTAAATTATCTGTATTGTCACAAACATAAGTTGGTTCATGTCAAATGATTTGGCACATTTGAATTACATTCGTCAACATAAACAACTATACAATGGAAATGAACTTTTGGATTGAAAAGAAACGTTGTTTGTGGCGATATAAACTTATTATAATATTATTGGACTAGTACAATGTTTTGCCCACCTGGTAAGATCAACTTTTAGATCACGTTAAACCACCTCGTACCTGGATACATGCGTTCATACGATTGAAAAGGAATCAGATATGTATACTGTATGTTAACCTGAGGCAAATTCCTCCACAAAATGGAAATTTTCACAGCCTGTTTCCAGTCATTCGACTCAATCAGGAATGGAATGAATGAAGCCCCAATTTAGCGGCGAAGATAGGAATTGTGCCGGCTGCCGGGGCCTGTCGCTCTCCTCTGGGGCAATTATTAATGATTGACAGATGAAATGAAATGATGTTGCAGAGGGTTGCTGGAATGAAAGATAACAAGGAAAACCGGCGTACCCGGCGAAAAACTTGTCCCGCCTCCGCTTTGTCCAGCACAAAGCTCACATGGACCGGGATTTGAACCGCGGAACCCAGCGGTGAGAGCCGGCGCGCTGCCGTCAGAGCCACGGAAGTTTTGTTTCCTCCACAACTGTTGCGAAATATGCTCCGAATAATTAATATTTGTACATGGAGGTAGTTGACGTCCAATTGGTCTCACAAATGGGTAACAGACAAAATGAGTGTTATAACAAGACCCGATCACGCTTGAGACGCCCGAGCTGTGTACGAGCGAATGCTTATCCTGACTGACTGACTGACTGATTCATCATCGCCGAGCCAAAACTACTGGACATAAAGAAATGAAATTTTGGGGATGTATTCATATTAAGATGTAGGTGCTCGCTAAGAGAGGATTTTTGGATATTCCGTCGCTAAGAGGGTGAAAAGGGGGTGAAATTTTAAAATGAGTGTGTCTATATCTCAAAAGTTTTAAAGTTTAGAAATGTAAAAATTGGTATTTAGAATCGTCATTAATAATAAAGGAACACATATTTTTTTGTTTCCGGAAAATCCCAATAACAGGGGAGAAAAGGGGTGAAAAAAGGATAGAATGCCTTTAAAGAGAATACTTATATCTTAGAAACTGAAGATATTACAGACCTGAAAATTGGTGTTTGGGATCTCCTTTAAAAATAAAGGAAGGCGTATTTTTTTGTTTTTAGAAAATCCAATTAATGGTGGGGGGTAAAAGGAGAATGATTTTTTAATATGAGTGTATCTATACCTCAAAACTTTTAAAGTTTATAGATGTAAACATTGGTATTTAGAATGTCCTTTAAAAATAAAGAAACACGTATTTTTTGTTTTTGGAAAATCCAATTAATCGGAGGGTAAAAAGGGGTTAATTTTTAAAGTGAGTGAATCTATATCTCCAAACTTTTAAAGTTTGCAGATGTAGAAATTGGTATTTAGAATCTTCATTAAAAATAAAGAAACACGTATTTTTTTTGCTTTCGGAAAATCGCACTAGGAGGAGTGAAAAGGGGTGAAAAAGCGGTTGAATGCCTTTAATGAAGCTACTTATATCTCAGAAACTGAAGATATTACAGACCTGAAAATTGGTGTTTGGGATCTCCTTTAAAAGTGAAGAAACACGTATTTTTTGGTTCCTGGAAAATCCAATTAAGGGGGGGTGAAAAGGGGGTAATATTTTAAAATGAGTGTATCCATATCTCAAAACTTTTAAAGGTTATAGACGTGAAAATTGGTATTTAGAATCTCCTTTAAAAATAAAGAAACACGTATACTTTGTTTTCGGAAAATCCTAATAGGAAGGGTGGAAAAGGTTGAAAAAGGGGTCGAATGCCTTTCATGAGTCTACTTATATTTCAAAACCTGAAGATATTAGAGACCTGAAAATTGGTGTTTGGGATCTCTTTTAAAAATAAAGAAACACGTATTTTTTGTTTTTGGAAAATCTAATTAATTAGGGGTGAAAAGGGGGTGACTTTTAAAATGAGTGTATCTATATCTCAAAACTTTATAGTTTATAGACGTAAAAATTTGTATTTAAATCTCCTTTAAAAATAAAGAAACGCGTATTATTTTGTTCTCGGAAAATCCCAATAGGAAGGGTGTAAAAGGGTGAGTAATGGGTTGAATGCCTTTAATGAGGCTACTTACATTTCAGAACCTGAAGATATTACAGACCTGAAAATTGATATTTGGGATCTACTTTAAAAGTAAAGAAACACGTATTTTTTCGTTCTTGGAAAATCCAAATATTGGGGGGTGAAAAGGGGGGGTGAATTTTTTAAAATGATTGTGTCTACATCTTAAAACTTTAAAATTTACAGATGTAAAAGTGGTACTTGGAATCTCCTCTAAAAATAAAGGAACACGTATTTTTTTCTTTCCTTAAATCCCAATAGGAGGCGTTTAAAAGGGTGAAAAATGGTTTGAATGCCTTTAATGAGGATACATATATCTCAGAAACGAAAGATATTACAGAACTGAAAATTTGTATATGGGATCTCCTTTAAAAATAAAGAAACACACTTTTTTTAGTTTTTGGAGAATCCAATTAATGGCGGTTAAACAGGAGTGACAAAAAGGGGTGAATTTTTTGAAAGACTATATATACAGAATATCTTGGAAACGTAAAATGTTACAGACGTAAAAAGTGGGTGTTTGGAATCTCCTGTAAATGTAAAGAAACATAGGTGATTTGTTTTGGGAAACTAAACTTAAGGGGAACTCAAAAGGGGTGAAATTTTAAAATGAGAATTTTAACAGTATATCTCAAAAAACTTAACATGTTACAGAAGTGAAAAATGGTATTTTTATCTCTATTAAACATAAAGAAACGTGTACTTTTAGTTTTCGGAAAAACCACTTGGGTGGAGGGGGAGGGGTAAAAGTGACTGAAAATGCTGTTGAATTCTTTTAATTAGGCTACTGATATCTCTAAAATGAAGATGTTACAAACGTGAAATTTGATATTTGGAATCTGCTTTAAAAGTAAAGAAACACGTATTGTCGGAAAATCCAATGAAGGGGGGGGGGGGTGAAAGAATTGAAAAATTAATTGACTTAATCGTATGAGAATACATACATCTAATAAAAACTAAAGTTGTTACAGACGTGATAATTCGTATTTGGATCTCCTTTAAAAACAAAGAAAAACGCGTTTTGGGGGGGAGGGGAAGCCATCTTGGAGGGCGGGAATGTAAAGGAGGTGAATTCCTTTCATGAGGACACATAAATAAAAAACTGAAGAATTTTGAGTCGTGATAATTGGTATTTAGAAGATCCTTTACTATTAAAGAAACAAGTATTTTTTGCGGGAAAATTCACTTGGGAAGGGGGGGGAGTAGTGTGAAATGAAGTGCAAAAAGTAAATTATTTTTATGGGGATACTTATATCTCAAAGCTGAAGGTAATGGACGTGAACATTGGTGTTTGGAATCTCCCTTAAAAATAAAGAAACAAGCCTTCTTTTAATTTTTCTTGGAGGGGGGGGAGGTGGCGGTAAATAAACTTAACGGCGGTGGTTTGTAGAAGGAGGTGAGACCAATAGATTTCACTGTTATTAATGTACTTATAAGGATCCTCCGTTGCTCAGGCGGCAGCGCGCCGGCCTCTCACAGCTGGGTTCCGTGATTCAAATCCCGGTCACTCCATGTGTCATTCGTACTGGACAAAACGGAGACGGGACAGGTTTTTCTCCGGATACTCCGGTTTTCTCTGTCATCAACCATTCCAGCAACGAATAATAATAATAATAATAATAATAATAATAATAATAATAATAATAATAATAATAATAATAATAATAATAATGTTCCGGACCGTCGTCAAATGTGCGGACCGCGCTGGAAACGGCTCCTGGACGGGTAATGACTAAGAATGCAACCCGGCCGCGGGTTCAGTGCCGCCAAGGCACCCAATATGACACCACGCCGGATCTCCTGAAGGATTTTATCCATATTAAAAATGATTATAGGAAAAGATGGCAAAGAATTACGGACCCAACTGACCGGGAGGAATACCTGAGCCTAACCCAGGAAGTACGAAATCGATTGCTGAAAAGGAAGATTGAAAAATGGGAGGAAACGTGCCGTAAAATAATAGAAAACGAGTCAGATCGGGAATTTTGGTAGATTCTCGCAGAAAACGAGTCAGATCGCGAATTTCGGAGGATTATATATTTAAAACAATAAGCATTCAATCAAAAATTTCAGTATAATACCGTAGCGGAGAATGGGTATCTTGCTAGTTTCTTATAAAATAGCTCCTGTGCTCCTCCCTAGGGAGAGTAACTCACAGGACACCCACGACATTTTCAACTTACCACTGTACAGTCAATGGCTCTCGTATCACTATCAATGACGAACGTCTACAAAATGCGATTTCTCTATAGACCATCACTGCAGTGCAGGGGAGATCTACTGTTGTAAAGGGAGACGGAGGTTCAGCGCTAACCTGCAGTTTTCCATACTATGGCTCGGTGGCCATATGCTTCCAAAGTAAAACATGTACATTTTCCACTCCGTACAGAACAACATTGTATTCTGCAGACACCATCGCAAGCGAAATGTCGAGATGTCGATGACAGGTCATCGAGATCTGCTAAGTGAATGGAAATGCTTCACTAGGTCACCTTCCCTTTACCAGAAACTCGGCATGATACACGATGAAACTGTTCAATCTCTTCGATTGACAGTAAAAGGTTCTACCGCCGTGGTCGTCCAGAATTAGTCCGCTCTGTATGAATACCTTAGCATTTCCATTGATCCAAAGACGTTCAGACCAGGTGTCTGAATCATTCTCCTTGCTCTCTCGCAGCACGATTGCGTAGTCCCTCTCAAAAGTCATTAATTGCTCGTACTGGTATATTGTGCGTCCTTGAGAAATGCTTACGTGGAAATCAAACCGCAAGGACATGACTCTTCATCTAAAAAATAACTCATGCACTGTCCAGGCAAAAGTCCACGGTCACCTTGGTCAGAGGCCAGTGACTATGCCCCATCCGTATAAAAACTGGCTACTAGAAAAGTGCAAATATTCAATCTACCTTTTGATTACACGTACTCCGCAGTCAACTGTGTCATTACACAAAATTATTATTATTATTATTATTATTATTATTATTATTATTATTATTATTATTATTATGAGCCATGCAACCTAGGTGTTAATATATGGAAAGGTCTTCATTGGGGTAATCAATTAAATGGTATAGTGTACCCTGATGAGAGAGGCCCTAGTTTCATGATTTGATTTTGATATGAGAAATACAGATATATTGGAATATTAAATAAATACAGTGTCAGTTTGTGTGGACGGGAGAATTTCCACATGATCGCGACAGTCCGGCGCCACCGTAAGCTTGTCATTAAGGGGAAAAAGGTTTCCTGGTCAAAAGATAAGAGGATTAAAATCTAGAGCTCACAACAACAGAATAATTACTACAAGGAAGTGAAAGAGTATATATTTCGGACCAAGGCCGAGCAAGATGCATCGCCAATACCGAGAATATGACGTACGGGTTTTGTCCACGCCCGAGGCATTTGGTGTGGCCACGTTTCACAGGGAGAGATTTCAAACTAACCAAAGCGGTCCTGACCAATGAGAAAATGTATCGTAGGCCCGCAGATAAACCAACATAAGAAAAACTCAGAGTGAACTCCAGTTAGCTTCTCCGATAACAATAATTAAATTAGTCCAACCACATGATTGAATAGAGGGGATTTTTGTGATATCATTCCCATGTTGATTAATTGTAATCATAATAAATTCAAGTATTGAATTCGTGGAAATGACCCACGCTATCTCGCCATTGGTCGAGATGAGCACGCCATCAGGGACGCCGAGTTAGCGCGCGAAAGGTGGAGGACAGAAATTAAGTGATATTTCCATGATCACCGAACGATAGGAGTTCAGAATACGACACATGAATGTGTATCGCCAGTGTATTAAATAGGATAAAGCAAGAGATCCAAATCCACCTGCATATGCCAATTTAGGAAACCAACCCCCCTCTCCAGGAAGTGACCGCGGATGACCCCGGCGGGAAATCAGATCGTCCATAAAAGTCCAGTAGAGAAGCTTCACATCACTCAGTCGTTTGAAGTCACCAGTTGTGACCGAGCGGACCTCACATCACTCAGTTCTTACCAGCACTCAGTTCTTACCAGCACTCAGTTCTTACCAGTCACCAGTCGTTATCGGTCACCAGTCGTGTCAGTCGTAATGAAGTAGTTGAGACTCTGACACGTTGACTCTGTAAGTCAGTACCTCGGGACGTATTCGAAGTCAATTTGAGCTGAAAGTACGTGAATTATTAGGAGAATGAATACGAACAGTGAAATTATCCATAGTACCGAGTGTGTATAATCAGTACAATTGTATGTTGAAATTAATGAATGTCATGTGTTTAAATAATAACTAACTAACGGAACGCCGATAGTACCTTTGGAAGGCAGTGTGCGGAGCCTGAAGTAAACACCTCAAGATAGACGGTGAATAACTATCCGAGCAGGGAATTATAGGAGCTAGGCGATGATCAAGACGGCTTGAAAATAAACTAGGAAGTGCCGGTTGAAGACGCGATACGCGCCGGTTCAAATGAACGACATTTCGTCGTAATGCGTCACGACGTGTGTTTCGGGCGTATATGAAGAGTATATTGTGCGAGTGTCAGTGGTCTAGGAGCACCTATAAGTGTTTTTTTTTGTTATTAGTATTCTTGTGTAAATTAGTGTAATAAGGTATTAATCATGGGTAGTCACCCAGAAGTGTTTTATTGTGTAAAATTTGTATTGTGCGACATGATGGACGTGTAAATCACCATGGGGCCGTAAAGCCTATATTTCATCCGCCACGAGACAATGGAATTCTACATAGGAATGAGTACACAATTTTGATATTTGGGAGATGTTATCGCGACTAAACGGGGTTCAGTGTAAATTAATTATGGTTACTTAACATGGTCCGCTTCCCGAGTCCATGATTTTTATTTTTTTGTTAGACGGACGAACTAATTTATATTAACGTAATAATGGGTTAGATTAATTAATTTGAGTAATTGTTTGTTGTATATAATGTAAATATGGGATATATTTCTTTCAATTAATGCATGCTGTTTATAATACTTTGAATTAAGTTCATTTCAAGTGTTAAATTCTTTTTTTGTGCTAACCCATTTATTTGAATTTCATTCACTGCGGTGATCATTTGTAATTTAATTAGGAATAATTTCTATTAGACAGCCAGATTATGAAAAAGCCAGAGTATGGAAGATTTGTGTTGCGTACGGAAGGTCATTAAAATACTAATAATAATAATGTTTATGAGTTGACAAAGGAAAGTAAAATAATAATAATAATAATATTTGGGCGTGTGCAAGTTAAAGTATAATAATAATAATGACAGTGCTTCGTGAGTTAGCCAGTGCAAATATAATAATCAATGTGGAGATGACATGTAGCGTTAAAGACTTTCATTCGCGTAATCAGTTTGATTTTACGTAAATTTTTGATTTTACGTTTTTGGACTTTAATTTAACCATTAAAATTTTGTTTAAAAGCGATATAGGCACGTGAATTAGAATGGTCACGATATGTTAAAAGCCCAGAATGATTTGAGCCCATATTTAGAGTTGGAAGTCATGAGGGACGAAAATCCGGCGTGAAATAAATTGAGCCGTATTGTTTGTAATGATGAAATAGATGAATCTCAAGGCCTAAGATGATATAAATGCATATGCCGGTGTTGTTAGTGGTAGAATCCACGCACCGAGGATTATTTTATGAATTAAATGTTTGAAGAGTTCCGATGAAAGGAAATGGACTTCAAATTTGAAGGAATAGTTTAGCAATCGCCGGCATTGGAGGTATTTGCCCAGCCGCGATGTGCCATAGGTTGTGAGATGTGTCTTGGGAGGACAGGTGTCCCCATATAAAATTAACGGCAGTACGAAGTTGAAGGTACGGTCCCGAATACCGTGTTGTCCCGACCAATATAAAGCAGATCTTAGTGGTTCATAACGGGATTTAACATATGTGACTAAATTCTAAAGAGTGGAAATTAAAATATCATCTTTCCAGTTTTAATAATAATAATAACAACAATCATACTCCAAGTGAATCTTGTCTTAAATCGAGTGCTTAGTGCCAAGATAAATCGGAATTGTAAAAGGGGTTATGCGTTAAACATATTAAGAGTGGACTACCGTGTAACAGGCGAATTTAAGTTTTTTTTAAATAATAATAATAATAATAATAATAATAATAATAATAATAATAATAATAATAAAAATAATAATGAAAAGTTGAAGGAGCAGAAGATAAAGAACTTGCAATAGTAATTTGAGAATAATAATTATGATGAAAGGAAATTAAGATATTTAATGGGCGATGATTCATTGTTACGAATATCATAATAATAATAATAATAATAATAATAATAATAATAATAATAATAATAATAATAATAATAATAATAATAATAATAAAAATATTTATGAGGAAGCTGATCATTATATTGTGCGGATAAATTAGGAGTAAGAACGACCCTCGTTTGAAACGCCGGCAAGGGTTGGCATATAATCATCCCGGATGACAAATGATAATAATCAAATACCGGATTATAATTGAAATTAATGATAATAATAAATTAATTGATGGTAGTCAAAGTATATGCTAATGATCAGATAGAGAATGGTAATGATATTATCTAATAATAATAGGAGGATATGCTAGGGACAGTCATCCTGTGTCGAACTGCTCTGAACCAGATGTTGGGTTTTCACGGGGAGATAGCGGTAGATACGTAAATAACCCACGGACGGCACATGTTTGCGGGGTCAGAGCAGAGTAATGAACCTTTCCGTACGTCTTGTCGTATTGACAAGTGTAAATATTAAAGTAGCTTTTGAGTTAATGAACTCTACCTGGTGTGTTTGTGAATCTGGAAATAATGGGTTAGAGTTTGTCCGTATTATAAATTCCCGTTTTTTCGAGGCGATAACATTTTCTACGGTGGGTGTCCGGCTCACCAGAATGTACATACCGGAAGTGTCTCATGTCCAAACGGAACGAGGAGACGACAGTAAAAAGTTACTGTCGTGCCTTCGTCGCCGAAAGAAGATCTCCAGCGGTGAAACGTCCAATCATACGGATGTGAATTCGATCCCCAGTAACCAATTGGGACGAATTCACCAGATGTTTTACACTACCAGAGTAGTGAGGTAAAATCCAAATATTATGTCATTTATTTTTCAGGATTAAAAGTGTCCCAATGTAAATTTGTCATCATGTGTAGTATGCAAAATAAGTGAATAAATTGCTCCTCATTGCAATTTCAATAGGAAACAGCTTCCATATCTTTTCATTGTAGTTAGTCCAGTATGCCCATGGAATTTAAGTTGTCACTTCCCAGTCCTATTGTGGAGTCAAAATTTTGTATCCATGAATGAGTCGTCCCCCGTAACCTTAAATTTGCATGCCCCGTTCATCCCTGTGTTCATTTGATGCGCCGATATATATTTTTTTGATTTTCTTTATATAAATTTTTTTATCGTTTTCGAACTGATCACCCCTGAGATAAATGCTAGTCTGGGACTCAGGAGATGGGCGGGTGCATTATGGCGCCCAACGTAAAAGGGCCTATTGCATCATGTTTGAGCAACGGGTGACTTTATAAATTTTTACGAAAAACAAAAAAAAACAAAAAAAACAAATCTGAACTTTTTGTTGTATTAGCGACGATATCATTAGCGACCAGCTCAGTGCCCGATTTCATTATAAAGAGGCCCAGTTGTTTAACTTAAATGTAAACCCAATCGGGATATTTAATTAAATTTTGACCGCATCACGGTTAAGTTAAATAGTGGTTTTTGATATGTCAAGTAGTAATTCATGTTAAAGTAAGGTTAGTTTCGAACGGGGCTAGACTTGATAATTATACAAGAGTAGTTTATTGCTATAAAGACTCATTAAATTAATAATTCCCTATTCTATAAAATTAAAATTTATTGTGATCTAGTGAGACTCCACATAAATGTAACTATCCATGGGCAGGAATTTTATATAGGCAAAATTTATTAGGAATACTGTATTTGGTAAAAATGTGACTGAGAACCAGATTCAAGTATTAATAAAAAGATAATGGAACTGTGTAAGTTAAATTTAAATTATTTCAAGACAGGTGACTTCAAGGTTTTCGTCATGGTATTATCGATTGTTGTTGTTGTTGTCATAGTCGGGAGTGACTAAGGATATGAATTTCAGGCATTATAAGCACGTGATGGCAATTAATATGCAAATTTGAATTACGTTATATAATAATTCGCTATGTGAAAGCGAAAAATATTGTTTGGTTTTGAATTTGGAAATTTAAAATTTTTAGAAATTATTAACGAGGATATAACCGTATGATAGGGCCTAGACCCAACATTGTCGTAATCGTGTGCGATAGGATGAGAGGCTGATCGGCCCTCTTTTCTCATTTGATATAATGTCAGACGAAGGTGGGGAGCGTCCCCAAGGTGAACAGTTAGAAGGACAGGGAGAGGTAAAAGCTCTCACTTTGGAAGATTTAATGCGAGTTTTGGCTATAACTACGGAACAAATTCAGGCCGCTAATGTTTCTACTAAACAGGAACTGACATCTATAGTTCAGGCCGCTAGCGTTTCTACTAAACAGGAACTGACATCTATAGTTCAGGCCGCTAGTGTTTCTACTAGACAGGAACTGACGGAACAAATACAGGCCGCTAATGTTTCATTAGAAAATAAAGTCGAGATGGTACAGGCCGCGTGTGAATTTAATAAAATAAAACT
Source organism: Anabrus simplex (assembly GCF_040414725.1). Classification (NCBI taxonomy): domain Eukaryota; kingdom Metazoa; phylum Arthropoda; class Insecta; order Orthoptera; family Tettigoniidae; genus Anabrus; species Anabrus simplex. Next base: position 1,158,608,450 of record NC_090266.1, read on the forward strand.
CACAGAACAAATAGCTGAGGTTCATGCCGCCGGTATATCACTAGGACAGGAATTACGGGACCGAATGACCCAAGTCCAGGAGGCGTGTCATTTCGCTAAGGACGAATTGAAAGGGCATATCGACTCTTGTATTATTAGTGTCAATGAAAAGGTTGACCGATTCAGGGATGAGGCGTTACTAGAACGTAATGAAATTAAGGAGAAATTAAAGGCCAGTATTCAGGAGATTTCAGCTCAGAGGTTGGTCGACCGCGAAGATTTGAAGGCGCACATCGAAGAGGTGAGGGGTGAATGTCGCAAGGAAAACGATATCATCCGAAGCCACGTGGAAAGTAAAGGTGCATATACTGCAAATACTTTGGACAGGCACGAAAAGGGAATCGATGAGTTACGAGGTGAAACTGTTCGTACCCTAGTACTAGTAGCCGGTCTCAGAAATGAAATTCAGGATATAAAGACGAATTCGGAAGATCGTAGCCGTAGACTCACACAGTGTGAGGAGGCAAATATAGCATTGTTCAGAAAGACTGATGGGTTAGCGGAACAAAGCCAGACGATCGCTGACACAGAGGTCAGAATAGTGGAACAATTTAAGGTCCACACGGGGCAGAATTCAGTGTCCAAGCAAATGCCCGACAGTAATACCGAAAGGCTGGAAGAAATTAGAAAGGATCTGGAACAGGTCAAGGCCAGGTTAGAACAGCCAGGGTCACTTCAGGACTTCCATCTCCAGTACCGAGAGTTCGAGACCCCAGACAATCAGGGCTTTCATAAAAAGGAAGGCATGTCACAAGCCGATACGACCGGACTTAAGTTTGAAGTAGGAGACGGATCGTCATCATCATCAAATGCCCTTCCGACGTCTGTGGTCCACGTCATCAAAATGTCAGACGACAAACCACCTAGATACGACGCCCGAGGACATATAACCCCTAAAGGCTTCATCCGCGAGATCACTAACTATATTAGTGAAAATAAAATTCCGGCGGAGCGGCAATTACGAACTGTAGAGAAGTTTTTGGACGGAGCACCTGCAATGTGGTTCAGGGCCTTCTTATACACATTCGAGGATTTCATGGGATTCCGACAGGCGTTTTTGCAAAAATTCTGGAGTATCCAAGAACAGCAAGATCTTAGGTTGGAGTTGTATTCTAGACGTTATTCAACATCGTCCCCAACTAAATATTCAGAGTATTTCGTATCCCAATTTCATAAGATGCGGGAATTAGACAATCCGGTCAGTGAGACAGAACTCATTAGCGCTATCGGGAAGCAGTTACCATTTGAGGTCCAGCGGATGATGATTGCGTCGAATATTCAGACTGCAGTACAAGCGGAAGCTCTTTTACGTCAATTAGATCAGACCACGTATCACTCTAACCAGAGGCAACCCAGGCCTAGAGAGCAACAGATAAATAACTTCGAGAGGCAGACGGAAACTAGAACCATCAGTACTAGAAGTCAAGGAACGAGTACCGATCCAGAACCCAAGAGGATGTATGATCCAGGATGGAGACCCCGACAATGGAATCACGGAGGAGGATTTGCGGAAGGCAACTGGCAAACGAAGCATGTTAAATTCCATGACGAAAGGGGATACCGTGGATATCGGAATGGAAGGAGCGAAACTCAGCCGTACCACCGAAGAAATCAGAATAACCGAAGGCCTTACACGGAGGAATACCGTAGAAATGGGGAGGATCGACACCCAGAAACCCAGCAGTACCTCGATGAGCTGAAGAAGAGGAAATGGAAGGAGGCAATCCAAAATCATGACCGAAAGGATGACAAGCCATGTAGTGTTTGGGACCGAGACGATGGGAAACCATACATAGAGGCAACGATACAAACTATGGAGGAGCTACATCAGGAGACCAAGCAATATTTAGAAGACAAATGGAAGAAGGAGGCAAATGGTGGTCGCAACGGGGAAAGGAACGCGCCGTTGTCACATTCTCAATATAGTAGCCAGCTAAATCCAAACGCCCCTAGATTCGAGGACGAACGACAACTCGGTGCTAGGAGGAAAACGAGAGAGTTTCAATAAGGCAGAGGACGACCAAGAAGAAGATGAGGACGAAGGAGAGGATGATGAAGAAGAAGATGGAAGAGAAGAAGTTGTCCAGCTGATCCATAGGCAAATAGAAGCAAGACCATGCCCAGAATGCGGAGAGATCGACAGTGATGTCCAAGAGTTCGTTAACAGGATCCACCTGATTCAACGAGAGAATGAAGAATTGAGACTCAATAACCACAATCTGCGGGACAAGATCAGTCACCATCGAAAAGGGAACGAAAGCAGTAATCAAATCATGATGAAAGTATGATGCGGATATATAAAAAAATCTCATGATTATCACAAGATTTTTTTTACCGAGCAACAGGAAAATGTACCCTGATGAGAGAGGCCCTAGTTTCATGATTTGATTTTGATATGAGAAATACAGATATATTGGAATATTAAATAAATACAGTGTCAGTTTGTGTGGACGGGAGAATTTCCACATGATCGCGACAGTCCGGCGCCACCGTAAGCTTGTCATTAAGGGGAAAAAGGTTTCCTGGTCAAAAGATAAGAGGATTAAAATCTAGAGCTCGCAACAACAGAATAATTACTACAAGGAAGTGAAAGAGTATATATTTCGGACCAAGGCCGAGCAAGATGCATCGCCAATACCGAGAATATGACGTACGGGTTTTGTCCACGCCCGAGGCATTTGGTGTGGCCACGTTTCACAGGGAGAGATTTCAAACTAACCAAAGCGGTCCTGACCAATGAGAAAATGTATCGTAGGCCCGCAGATAAACCAACATAAGAAAAACTCAGAGTGAACTCCAGTTAGCTTCTCCGATAACAATAATTAAATTAGTCCAACCACATGATTGAATAGAGGGGATTTTTGTGATATCATTCCCATGTTGATTAATTGTAATCATAATAAATTCAAGTATTGAATTCGTGGAAATGACCCACGCTATCTCGCCATTGGTCGAGATGAGCACGCCATCAGGGACGCCGAGTTAGCGCGCGAAAGGTGGAGGACAGAAATTAAGTGATATTTCCATGATCACCGAACGATAGGAGTTCAGAATACGACACATGAATGTGTATCGCCAGTGTATTAAATAGGATAAAGCAAGAGATCCAAATCCACCTGCATATGCCAATTTAGGAAACCAACCCCCCTCTCCAGGAAGTGACCGCGGATGACCCCGGCGGGAAATCAGATCGTCCATAAAAGTCCAGTAGAGAAGCTTCACATCACTCAGTCGTTTGAAGTCACCAGTTGTGACCGAGCGGACCTCACATCACTCAGTTCTTACCAGCACTCAGTTCTTACCAGCACTCAGTTCTTACCAGTCACCAGTCGTTATCGGTCACCAGTCGTGTCAGTCGTAATGAAGTAGTTGAGACTCTGACACGTTGACTCTGTAAGTCAGTACCTCGGGACGTATTCGAAGTCAATTTGAGCTGAAAGTACGTGAATTATTAGGAGAATGAATACGAACAGTGAAATTATCCATAGTACCGAGTGTGTATAATCAGTACAATTGTATGTTGAAATTAATGAATGTCATGTGTTTAAATAATAACTAACTAACGGAACGCCGATAGTACCTTTGGAAGGCAGTGTGCGGAGCCTGAAGTAAACACCTCAAGATAGACGGTGAATAACTATCCGAGCAGGGAATTATAGGAGCTAGGCGATGATCAAGACGGCTTGAAAATAAACTAGGAAGTGCCGGTTGAAGACGCGATACGCGCCGGTTCAAATGAACGACATTTCGTCGTAATGCGTCACGACGTGTGTTTCGGGCGTATATGAAGAGTATATTGTGCGAGTGTCAGTGGTCTAGGAGCACCTATAAGTGTTTTTTTTTGTTATTAGTATTCTTGTGTAAATTAGTGTAATAAGGTATTAATCATGGGTAGTCACCCAGAAGTGTTTTATTGTGTAAAATTTGTATTGTGCGACATGATGGACGTGTAAATCACCATGGGGCCGTAAAGCCTATATTTCATCCGCCACGAGACAATGGAATTCTACATAGGAATGAGTACACAATTTTGATATTTGGGAGATGTTATCGCGACTAAACGGGGTTCAGTGTAAATTAATTATGGTTACTTAACATGGTCCGCTTCCCGAGTCCATGATTTTTATTTTTTTGTTAGACGGACGAACTAATTTATATTAACGTAATAATGGGTTAGATTAATTAATTTGAGTAATTGTTTGTTGTATATAATGTAAATATGGGATATATTTCTTTCAATTAATGCATGCTGTTTATAATACTTTGAATTAAGTTCATTTCAAGTGTTAAATTCTTTTTTTGTGCTAACCCATTTATTTGAATTTCATTCACTGCGGTGATCATTTGTAATTTAATTAGGAATAATTTCTATTAGACAGCCAGATTATGAAAAAGCCAGAGTATGGAAGATTTGTGTTGCGTACGGAAGGTCATTAAAATACTAATAATAATAATGTTTATGAGTTGACAAAGGAAAGTAAAATAATAATAATAATAATATTTGGGCGTGTGCAAGTTAAAGTATAATAATAATAATGACAGTGCTTCGTGAGTTAGCCAGTGCAAATATAATAATCAATGTGGAGATGACATGTAGCGTTAAAGACTTTCATTCGCGTAATCAGTTTGATTTTACGTAAATTTTTGATTTTACGTTTTTGGACTTTAATTTAACCATTAAAATTTTGTTTAAAAGCGATATAGGCACGTGAATTAGAATGGTCACGATATGTTAAAAGCCCAGAATGATTTGAGCCCATATTTAGAGTTGGAAGTCATGAGGGACGAAAATCCGGCGTGAAATAAATTGAGCCGTATTGTTTGTAATGATGAAATAGATGAATCTCAAGGCCTAAGATGATATAAATGCATATGCCGGTGTTGTTAGTGGTAGAATCCACGCACCGAGGATTATTTTATGAATTAAATGTTTGAAGAGTTCCGATGAAAGGAAATAGACTTCAAATTTGAAGGAATAGTTTAGCAATCGCCGGCATTGGAGGTATTTGCCCAGCCGCGATGTGCCATAGGTTGTGAGATGTGTCTTGGGAGGACAGGTGTCCCCATATAAAATTAACGGCAGTACGAAGTTGAAGGTACGGTCCCGAATACCGTGTTGTCCCGACCAATATAAAGCAGATCTTAGTGGTTCATAACGGGATTTAACATATGTGACTAAATTCTAAAGAGTGGAAATTAAAATATCATCTTTCCATTTTTAATAATAATAATAACAACAATCATACTCCAAGTGAATCTTGTCTTAAATCGAGTGCTTAGTGCCAAGATAAATCGGAATTGTAAAAGGGGTTATGCGTTAAACATATTAAGAGTGGACTACCGTGTAACAGGCGAATTTAAGTTTTTTTAAATAATAATAATAATAATAATAATAATAATAATAATAATAATAATAATAATAATAATAATAATGAAAAGTTGAAGGAGCAGAAGATAAAGAACTTGCAATAGTAATTTGAGAATAATAATTATGATGAAAGGAAATTAAGATATTTAATGGGCGATGATTCATTGTTACGAATATCATAATAATAATAATAATAATAATAATAATAATAATAATAAAAATATTTATGAGGAAGCTGATCATTATATTGTGCGGATAAATTAGGAGTAAGAACGACCCTCGTTTGAAACGCCGGCAAGGGTTGGCATATAATCATCCCGGATGACAAATGATAATAATCAAATACCGGATTATAATTGAAATTAATGATAATAATAAATTAATTGATGGTAGTCAAAGTATATGCTAATGATCAGATAGAGAATGGTAATGATATTATCTAATAATAATAGGAGGATATGCTAGGGACAGTCATCCTGTGTCGAACTGCTCTGAACCAGATGTTGGGTTTTCACGGGGAGATAGCGGTAGATACGTAAATAACCCACGGACGGCACATGTTTGCGGGGTCAGAGCAGAGTAATGAACCTTTCCGTACGTCTTGTCGTATTGACAAGTGTAAATATTAAAGTAGCTTTTGAGTTAATGAACTCTACCTGGTGTGTTTGTGAATCTGGAAATAATGGGTTAGAGTTTGTCCGTATTATAAATTCCCGTTTTTTCGAGGCGATAACATTTTCTACGGTGGGTGTCCGGCTCACCAGAATGTACATACCGGAAGTGTCTCATGTCCAAACGGAACGAGGAGACGACAGTAAAAAGTTACTGTCGTGCCTTCGTCGCCGAAAGAAGATCTCCAGCGGTGAAACGTCCAATCATACGGATGTGAATTCGATCCCCAGTAACCAATTGGGACGAATTCACCAGATGTTTTACACTACCAGAGTAGTGAGGTAAAATCCAAATATTATGTCATTTATTTTTCAGGATTAAAAGTGTCCCAATGTAAATTTGTCATCATGTGTAGTATGCAAAATAAGTGAATAAATTGCTCCTCATTGCAATTTCAATAGGAAACAGCTTCCATATCTTTTCATTGTAGTTAGTCCAGTATGCCCATGGAATTTAAGTTGTCACTTCCCAGTCCTATTGTGGAGTCAAAATTTTGTATCCATGAATGAGTCGTCCCCCGTAACCTTAAATTTGCATGCCCCGTTCATCCCTGTGTTCATTTGATGCGCCGATATATATTTTTTTGATTTTCTTTATATAAATTTTTTTATCGTTTTCGAACTGATCACCCCTGAGATAAATGCTAGTCTGGGACTCAGGAGGTGGGCGGGTGCAATAGTAAATAAAGGATACAGATCTCTGCACATGGCTATGAAGGTATTTAGGATTTGTAACAAGAATGTAAGTCTCTGGTAAGACCCCAACCAGAGTATGGTCCCAGTGTATGGGACCCTCACCAGGATTACTTGATTCAAGAACTGGAAAAAATCCAAAGAAAAGCAGCTAGATTTGTTCTGGATGATTTCCGACAAAATAGTAGCGTTACAAAAAGGTTGCAAAGTATGGGCTGGGAAGACTCGTGAGAAAGGAGACGAGCTGCTCGACTAAGTGGTATGTTCCGAGCTGTCAGTGAAGAGACGGCGTGGAATGACATTAGTAGACGTAGATGTTTGAGCAAAGATCACAATATGAAAGTATATTTGGAATTCAAGAGGACAAACTGGGGCCAATATTCGTTTATAGGAAGGGGAGTTAGGGATTGGAATAATCTACAAAGGGAGATGTTCAACACATTTCCAAATTATTTGCAATTATTTAAGAAAAGAGTAGGTAAACATGAGACAGGTTATCTGCCACCTCGGGGACTGCCGTAAGTGCAGATCAGTAATGATTGATTGATTGATTGATTGATTGATTGATTGATTGATTGATTGATTGATTGATTGATTGATTGATTGATTGATTGATTGATTGATTGATTGATTGATTGAGCTCAGAAATGCTATTGTCTCAAATTGGAACAGGGAATAATTGAGAGCAAGGGTCCGACCTCAGCAGCACATTCGGTCAGTGGTTGTTCTTCGCTTCCCTAGAGAGCAAGTTCTGTCCCGGCTTAGGATGGAAGCATTTGGGGGAGTTTAAACGTAGCAACTCTTTATCGGTGGTTTTCAGCGCGTTAAAGAACTACTGAGGGACAAAATTCTCGAAGTTTACATCAGTTGAGGTGACGTGAAACAAAAAGCTTCACTTTATGCTGTAATTGAACGTGGCACTAAGGCACAGAATCACTCTGCTATGGTATAGGTAGCAGCCGTGCCTTTGATTATGGCATTTACCTGCTATGAGGATTGAAATCTCTGTCAGTACACAAAATTATTATTATTATTATTATTATTATTATTATTATTATTATTATTATTATTATTATTATTATTATTTAGGGAATACTGAGCGAGTTGCGGTTAGGGGCGCGCATCTGTGACCTTGCATTCGGGAGATAGTGGATTGGAACCCCACTGTCGGCAGCCCGAAATATGGTTTTCCGTTGCTTCCCACTTTCACATCAGGTAAATGCTGGGGCTGTACCTTAATCAAATCCACGGCCGCTTCCTTCCTACTCCTAGCCTTTCCTGTCCCATCGTCGCCATAAGACCTATCTGTGTCGGTGCGACGTAAAGCCAATTTGTATTTAGGGAACTGAAGTGCAAACAGTTAGACGATATGTACGATGGCAGTATCCCAACTAACAAAAATTATAAGCCATGGCTCGGAACTAGGACACCAGCAAGGCTCAAACATTTCCATCTGGACACTGGGTGGTGTCTGCATCAGTTCGCAGTGGTAGGCTATTGGATGCCTTTATTGCTTTACTGGAAAAGCGTAAAGCTTCAATGTGGAATTCCGCCTTAATTTCAGTAGTAGGACTGACAGCACGCTTGAATCACTGATACGTTAGTAAACAAATGGAATACTGTAACGTTCAAACTTTCGTAAAGTGTGTTACACGTCCACTAGAGCTACAGACTTCAATATCCTTTTTAGCCCATCAGGTTGATTAAATGTTAGGCACAAAATGGAACGTCGCAGTTATATTCTGCAAATAAGACTAGTATTCTGCGTGATTATCAGCGCATTCAATAGGTGTTGCAGACGTCGCTTATCACTGGAGCATTTTACGTTAATATGTTGAGAACAAAAATCATGTGCTAGATTTCCAGTCCGTATTTACCTCCCACAAAGTAGCGCTATACTATAACACTTACGAAATTTTATAAGCATACCTTATCTGTATTCTGGCAGACTCGTTGGCTGAATGGTCAGCGTACTGGCCTTCGGTTCAGAGGGTCACGGGTTCGATTGCCGGCCGGGTCGAGGATTTTAACCTTCATTGGTTAATTCCAATGGCACGGGGGCTGGGTGTTTGTGCTGTCCCCAACATCCCTGCAACTCACACACCACACATAACACTATCCTCCACCACAATAACACGCAGTTACCTACACATGGCAGATGCCGCCCACCCTCATCGGAAGGTCTGCCTTACAAGTGCTGCACTCGGCTAGAAATATCCACACGAAACTATTAATTATTATATCTGTATTCTGCATCATATTTAATACAGTGTTTTCATTTCAGCGTCATCTGACATTTTAAACGTTTTTTACAATTGGCTTTACGTTGCACCGACACAGATAGGTTTTATGGCGACGATGGGAGAGGAAAGGCCTAGGAGTGGAAAGGAAGTGGCCGTGGCGTTAATTAAGGTATAGCCTGGTGTGAAAATGTGAAACCATGGGGAACCATCTTCAGGGCTGCCTACAGTAGGATTCGAACCCACTATCTCCCGGATGCAAGCTCACAGCTGCGCGCCCCCTACCACACGGCCAACTCGTCCGGTCATCCAACAAATTAACCCCAGTCTTAGACAATGGGTGGAGTCGGTAGAATAACATTCATGGTATACCCTGCCTAACGTAAGAGGAGACTAAACAGGGCCCCAGGGGATCTTGACTTGGGAGCACGGATTGGCGACCACGGGGCCCTTAGCTGAGTCCTTGCATTCCTTCTACTTTCTTGTTTCAGATGCTTCGCTTTCATCTATCCTATCCGACCTCCCTAGGTCAACTTTTGTTCTTTTATCCGACACCGACGGTTTTAGGTCACGAGGCCTACATTGTCTTTCATTTACATCCCTTCGTGTCCCTTGTTTTCCTTTTTGCCAATACATTCATTTTTCGAAGGGTCGGACCTCTTCAATTTTCCGGCTGATCAGTGTTAATATTTTTTTGTTGCTATTGGCTTTACGTCGCACCGACACAGATAGACAGTCAGCAGCCCTGACGATGGTTTTCTGTGGTTTATTGTTTTCACACCAGGCAAATGCTGGGGTTGTACCTTTATTAAGGCCACGGCCGCTTCCTTCCAACTCCTAGGCTTTTCCTATCCCACCGTCGCCATAAGATCTATCTGTGTCGGTTCGACGTTAAGACACTAGGAAAAAAATTGGTAGGACTCAAAGAGTCTTGACTCATAGTGACAATTTAAGAACGATTGTTTCTGAAGCAACACAGCCAGATAGTTTGCTTTCACACTCAGATGGTGCCGCATTGGCTTCCTCACCCAAGACAGGCGTAGTCAAACGCGACTCAGTCCAGTGGTATTTAACACATTTTTACAATTTGCTTTACGTCGCGTCAACGCACATAAGTCTTATGGCGACAACGGGATAGAAAAGGGATAGTAGTTGGAAGGAAGTGACCGTGGCCTTAATTAACATACAACCCCGGCATTTGTATGGTGTGAAAATGGGAAACAACAGAAAACCATATTCAGGATTTCATGGCTGTCAGCTTGCTCGCTTTTATACCGTAAACCTGGTAAACCAACTCGTCATTATCCCAACATTCCACAGCACCTTACACTGACTTATCAAATGTCATGGGATAGTAAACTAGTAGCGTGTGGGGCCTCCTCTGGCCCTGCGAACTGCAGTGAGACGCCGTGGAAGTGAGTCGCTAGTCCCCTGGACGCAGCTGACACCAAATCGTTTGCAGAGCGGCCGCCAATACTGATTTGTTCGTGGGTGCAGGATCCATGACACGGGGCCTACGTTCCAGAACATCCCAGATATGCTCGATAGGGTTCATATCGTGGCTCCTGGGTGGCCATGGCAGTCGTTCGACCTCCGCTGCATGTTCCTGGAACCATTTCCGGGCGACGTTGGAGCGATGTGGCGGCGCGTTATCATCTTGAAACACCGCAGAACCGTCTGGGCGCTGGAAGGCCAAAATGGGTGGAGATGGTCTCCGAGCAGCTGAACATACCGCGTACCATTCAAAGTCTCTTCCAGAACAACTAATGGGCCCATTCCATACCAGAAAAATGCACCCCAGACCATAACAGAGACACCAGCGCCCTGGACAACACCTTCGAGGCAGGCGGGATCCATCGCTTCATGTGATCTGCGCCATACACGGTGCCTCCCATCGGCATGGTGCACTTGAAATCGTGATTCGTCCGACTATATCACATTACGCCATTTTTCCAGTGTCCATCTCTGGTGAATGGCGACAAATGCGCGTCGTTGTGCCCGATGACGTTGGGTTAACAGTGGCACCCGTGTGCGGCGCCGGCTCCCATACCCCATAGAACCCATGTTCCTACGGATTGTCCACTGGGAGACGTGTCTAGCACGGTCTGTGTTGAATTCAGCCGTGATTTGTTACACGGTTGCCCGTCTGTCATTATTGACAATCCGTCTCAGATGACGCCGGTCACTGTCATCGCGGGTGGCTGGACGGCCGGTCGTTCGTCTGTTGTGGACTGTGACACCCGCATTCAACCATCCACGATACACCCTGGACACGGTTGATCGTGTGAAGCCGAATTCCCTCACCAATTCCGAAATCGAACTTCCCATCCGTCGGGCACCGACCACCACACCCCGTTCGAAGAGTGTCAGCTCACAATGACGTTCCGTGTTACACCTGTCACATGCACATGCACTGCTCACAAGGTCTCCTATACAACTGCCCCTGGCACAGGGGGCGTGTGGTGCGCAGACAACACACCTGCTATCCCATGACATTTGCTCAGTCAGTGTACGCTCCCCATTCTCATTGTATATCTTATTTCATATGGTAGATCTCACATCGACGAAGGAGACGAAGTAGTTGCCATGACCTAGTCCCCTAATCCTCGTAGTATCCGGGCAGAGTGGCTCAAGCGTTAGAGAGCTGGCCTTCTGAGCCCCAGGTTGGCGGGCTCAATCCCAGCTCAGTCTGATGGTATTCGAAGATGCTATAATGAAATGAAATGGCGTATGGTTTTCTTTTTAGTGCCGGGAGTGTCCGAAGACATGTTCGGCTGGCCATGCAGGTCTTCTTATTCGACTCCCGTAGGCGACCTTCGCGTCGGGATGAGGATGAAATGATGATGAAGACGACACATACACCCAGCCCCAGTGCCAGCGAAATTAACCAATGATGGTTAAAATTTCCGACCCTGCCTGGAATAGAACCCCGGACCCCTGTGACCAAAGGCCAGCACGCTAACCATTTAGCCATGGAGCCGGTCAGATGCTATAATACTCCGCCCTCATGTCATTAGATTTACCGCACATGACAGGACGTCTGCAGAACAAAAACTCATCATCTACGAGTCTCCGTAAACCATAGAAATAAATAGCCAGCCGTAAAGCAAATTAAATTAAAATTATTATGTCCAAGTATTAATCAAATTAACTAAAGTATAATTTTTGGGTAGATGTAGTGATGAGTTTGAAATAAGTGCAGGTGTACGTCAAGGTGATGGGCTCTCATTCTTACTGTTAAATATGCTCTTGAAAAAATTGTCAGAGGGTGGAGAAAAGCAGGTATACCATGTCACCCACTATGACCAAAAATTGAGAGTGTTGGCCTCTCAGGGTGCATGTTAGGTTGACCAGAGTGCAGATCCCTCACTCCTGGATGTTGAGCAATAGCTCTGCCTCTCCCTTTCCTTACTCCTATCTCTCTCGCTCCACCTCTTTCCCCCTTCCTCACTCGCTAAGCAGCTCTCCGGCATCTGAGCCGGCAGCCGAGTCGTCCCGATGCACAGTGCCCAGAATCTCTTGGCCTCGTTTTGAACGTGTGAGATTTTGTGAGAATTTGAGAGGCCCTGGCATAGACTGTCTAGCGTTTGCTGATTATATGGCACTAATTGCCAAAAGGCATCTCTGATGCACAGAAACAGATTGCTATACTGGAAGAACAAGCAGCAAAAATAGGACTTAAAATCTCATATGGCAGAAACTAATTTTACGATAAATATGAAAATTGCTCGACCTAGACTTACCATTGATTTGAATAAAATTGCAACAATAAAGGAATTTAAGTAATTAGGTGAATAGATCACTGAACATGGAAATGAAAATAAATCAGTAACTTCAAGAATTCAGAAAAGGGAAATTGCTTTTCAACACACAAAGAATGTTCATAACAAAAAGTGCTTGTCCTAAACAGTAAAATTCGTCATTGCAGTGATCAAACCTGAAGTTCTTATTGTTACAGAAACGATCAATTACAACATAAAAAATAAAGGAATATTTTCTAGATTAAAGAGAAGAAAAGCATGAAAAAATCTTAGAGCAAAGAATTAAAAATGGAATATATTTTCCGAGACCCAAATCGGAAATATATTTAAAATATATAAACTTACTGATACAATGAGACTGCGACCAGTTCAATTTATAAGCCACTTGGAAAGAATGAATAACAACAGACTTACTTATCGAATACACAAATTTTTGCAAATCAAACGTACGAATTCAAAATGGTATAAGCATGTAGAAAAAGACCTGACTGAATTAGGATCACCAAATCTGCAGGACAGAAATATAATCAGAAAAATTGTTCACACAAGGGGATTTGAGGAAGACGAGAAGAAACCACCTTTACGTACTTGGTAGGAGGAAGATGAATTACAACAATCGATGAAAATAAAGAACTATTGGGCGAGGAGGAAAGCTGAACACATGTTAATTCTGCGTGGTCCTATGTGACCCATTCCCGCGGAAGTATAAGGTTATTCACTTTCAGTGTTGTGTGTGTCCTCCGCGCTCAAGCTCCGCGCCTACAAGCTCCGCAACCCGCCGCATCACCGATGTTTCCAGAGCCTACGAGAGGACTGCACTGCGCCTGGAATGCTCGTCGGTGACGTCAGCCAGCGCTATATAAGGAGCGACGTTCCTCGCCCTACCGAGGACTACCCCAGTGTCCAACGACCAGACCACACCGCAAGTCAAACACGGAGGCATTCCTCTTAAAAATGTGTCTTGAACAGGTGGACTGATTGCTGGTCGTGAGATCTCACCTCCGGACATTGCCTCATCTTCCCCGATTCCAGTAGCCACGTCGAGCCCTGAGTCAAGCATTCTGCTACACTCTCAAGTCCTCACCAGTGCTCCGACGACTAAGTATTCTGCGAATTAAGATATTGATGCAAGTTCCTTGCAAGTCTAAGTCCAATACTAGCATTCTACTAACGCAACTCTCCTTACAAGTTACACTTGTTATCGCACAGCAGATAGTTCTTGACTATCCAAGGACATTTCCCAGTGGAATAGACTATCTCCTCAAGATAGGTGTGAATGTGTATATAGGACTCTCTTTTTGTAAATATATATTTGTGCCACAGACTTTCAGTCTTTCATTTAATAACAGCATTAACTGCGTGCAACCAATCAAGCTTCAAGACAAGTTTGATTATATTTCTTGTAAATCTATATATACACTGACTGACAGAGCAAATGCAACACCAAGAAGGAGTGGTTCGAAAGGGATGAAAGTTGGGGAAAAACAGAGACGGCACGGACGAATAATTGATGTTTATTTCAAACCGATATGCAGGTTACACAATGCGCACGGCATCGACTCAGTAGGATGTAGGACCACCGCGAGCAGCGATGCACGCAGAAACACTTCGAGGTACAGAGTCAATAAGAGTGCGGATGGTGTCCTGAGGGATGGTTCTCCATTCTCTGTCAACCATTTGCCACAGTTGGTCGTCCGTACGAGGCTGGGGCAGAGTTTGCAAACGGTGTCCAATGAGATCCCACACGTGTTCGATTGGTGAGAGATCCGGAGAGTACGCTGGCCACGGAAGCATCTGTACACCTCGTAGAGCATGTTGGGAGATGCGAGCAGTGTGTGGGCGGGCATTATCCTGCTGAAACAGAGCATTGGCCAGCCCCTGAAGGTACGGGAGTGCCACCGGCCGCAGCACATGCTGCACGTAGCGGTGGGCATTTAACGTGCCTTGAATACGCACTAGAGGTGACGTGGAATCATACGCAATAGCGCCCCAAACCATGATGCCGCGTTGTCTAGCGGTAGGGCGCTCCACACTTACTGCCGGATTTGACCTTTCTCCACGCCGACGCCACACACGTCTGCGGTGACTATCACTGACAGAACAGAAGCGTGACTTATCGGAGAACACGACGTTTCGCCATTCCCTCATCCAAGTCGCTCTAGCCCGGCACCATGCCAGGCGTGCACGTCTATGCTGTGGAGTCAATGGTAATCTTCTGAGCGGACGCCGGGAGTGCAGGCCTCCTTCAACCAATCGACGGGAAATTGTTCTGGTCGATATTGGAACAGCCAGGGTGTCTTGCACATGCTGAAGAATGGCGTTTGACGTGGCGTGCGGGGTTGCCACCGCTTGGCGGCGGATGCGCCGATCCTCGCGTGCTGACGTCACTCGGGCTGCGCCTGGACCCCTCGCACGTGCCACATGTCCCTGCGCCAACCATCTTCGCCACAGGCGCTGCACCGTGGACACATCCCTATGGGTATCGGCTGCGATTTGACGAAGCGACCAACCTGCCCTTCTCAGCCCGATCACCATACCCCTCGTAAAGTCGTCTGTCTGCTGGAAATGCCTCCGTTGATGGCGGCCTGGCATTCTTATCTATACACGTGTCCTGTGGCACACGACAACACGTTCTACAATGACTGTCGGCTGAGAAATCACGGTACGAAGTGGGCCATTCGCCAACGCCGTGTCCCATTTATCGTTCGCTACGTGCGCAGCACAACGGCGCATTTCACATCATGAGCATACCTCAGTGACGTCAGTCTACCCTGCAATTGGCATAAAGTTCTGACCACTCCTCCTTGGTGTTGCATTTGCTTTGTCAGTCAGTGTATAAAGTAACTTGTCCTGACTGACTGACTGACTGACTGACTGACTGACTGATTCATCATCGCCGAGCCAAAACTACTGGACATAAAGAAATGAAATTTTGGGCATATATTCATATTAAGATGTAGGTGCTCGCTAAGAGAGGATTTTTGGATATTCCTTCGCTAAGGGGGTGAAAAGGGGGGTGAATTTTTAAAATGAGTGTATCTATATCTCAAAGTTTACAGATGTAAAAATTGGTATTTAGAATCTTCTTTGACAATAAGGAAACACGTATTTTTTGTTTTCAGAAAATCCAAATAGAAGGGGTGAAAAAGGGTGAAAATGGGGGGAAAAAAGGTTGAATTCCTTTAATCAGGATACCGGTACTTATACCTCAGAAACTGAAGATATTACAGACCTGAAAATTGGTAATTTTGATCTCTTTCAAAAATAAAGAAACACGTATTTTTTTGTTTTTGGAAAATCCAATTAATGAGAGGGTGAAAAGGGGGTGAAATTTTAAAATGAGTGAATCTATATCTCCAAACTTTTAAAGTGTGCAGATGTAAAAACTGGTATTTAGAAACGTCATTAAAATAAAGAAACATGTATTTTTTGTTTTCGGAAAATCGCAATAGGAGGAGTGAAAAGGGGTGAAAAAGGGATTGAATGCCTTTAATGAGACTACTTATATCTCAGAAACTGAAGATATTACAGACCTGAAAATTGGTGTTTGGGATCTCATTTAAAAATTAAGAAATACTTATTTTTTGTTTCTGGAAAAACCAATTAAGGGGGGTGAAAAGGGGGTAATATTTTAAAATGAGTGTATCTATATCTCAAAACTTTTAAAGGTTATAGTTGTGAAAATTGGTATTTAGAATCCCCTTTAAAAATAAAGAAACACGTATATTTTGTTTTCAGAAAATCCTAATAGGAACGGTGGAAAAGGTTGAAAAATGGGTCCAGTGCCTTTCATGAGTCTACTTATATTTCAGAACCTGAAGATATTACAGACCAAAAAAATTGGTGTTTGGGATCTCCTTTAAAAATAAAGAAACATGTATTTTTGTGTTTTTGGAAAATCCAATTAATGTGGGGGGTGAAAAAGGGGTGATTTTTTTAAATTGAGTGTGTCTATATCTTAAAACTTTAAAATTTACAGATGTAAAAATTGGTAGTTAGAATCTCCTCTAAAAATAAAGGAATACGTATATTTTGTTTCCTGTAAATCCCAATAGGAGGGGTGTAAAAGGGTGGAAAATGGGTTGAATACCTTTAATGAGGATACGTATATCTCAGAAACGAAAGATATTACAGAACTGAAAATTTGTATATGGGATCTCCTTTAAAAATAAAGAAACACGTATTTTTCAGTTTTTGGAAAATCCAATTAATGGCGGTTAAACAGGAGTGACAAATTGGGGTGAATTTTTGGAAGACTATATCTACAGAATATCTTGGAAACGTAAAATGTTCCAGACGTAAAAAGTGGATGTTTGGAATCTCCTGTAAATGTAAAGAAACATAGGTGATTTGTTTTTGGAAACTCCACTTAAGGGGAACTCAAAAGGGGTGAAATTTTAAAATGAGAACTTTTACAGTATATCTAAAAAAACTTAACATGTTACAGAAGTGAAAAATCGTATTTTTTATCTCTATTAAACATAAAGAAACGTGTATTTTTAGTTTTCGGAAATACCACTTGGGTGGAGGGGGCGGGGGTAAAAATGACTGAAAATGGTGTTGAATTCTTTTAATTAGGCTACTGATATCTCAAAAATGAAGATGTTACAGACGTGAAAATTCGTATTTGGATCTCCTTTAAAAACAAAGAAAAACGCGTTTTGGGTGGGAAATCATCTTGGAGGGCGGGAGTGTAAAGGAGTTGAATTCCTTTCATGAGGACACATAAATAAAAAACTGAAGAAGTTAGAGTCGTGATAATTGGTACTTAGAATATCCTTTACTATTAAAGCAACAAGTATTTTTTGCGGAAAAATTCACTTAGAGGGGGGGGGGAGTAGTGTGAAATGAAGTGAAAAAATTAAATTATTTTTATGGGGATACTTATATCTCAAAACTGAAGGCAATAGACGTGAACATTGGTGTTTGGAATCTCCTTTAAACATAAGGAAACACGTCTTCTTTTTTGGTGGGAGGGGGGGGTGGCTGTAAATAAACTTAACGGTGGTGGGGTGTAGAAGGAGGTGGGACCAATTGATTTTACTCTTCTTAATGTACTTATAAGGATCCTCCGTTGCTCAGGCGGCAGCGCGCCGGCCTCTCACAGCTGGGTTCCGTGGTTCAAATCCCGGTCACTCCATGTGACATTCGTGCTGGACAAAACGGAGGCGGGACAGGTTTTTCTCCGGATACTCCGGTTTTCCCTGTCATCAGCCATTCCAGCAACACATAATAGTAATAATAATAATAATAATAATAATAATGTTCCGGACCGTCGTCAAATGTGCGGACCGCGCTGGAAACGGCTCCTGGACGGGTAATGACTAAGAATGCAGTCCGGCCGCGGGTTCAGTGCCGCCAAGGCACCCAATATGACACCACGTCGGATCTCCTGAAGGATTTTATCCATATTAAAAATTATTATAGGAAAAGACGGCAAAGAATTACGGACCCAACTGACCGGGAGGAATACCTGAGCCTAGCCCGGGAAGTACGAAATCGATTGCTGGAAAGGAAGATTGAAAAATGGGAGGAAACGTGCCGTAATCTAATAGAAAACAAGTCAGATCGGGAATATTGGTGGATTCTCGCAGAAAACGAGTCAGATCGCGAATTTCGGCGGATTATATATCTAAAACAATAAGCATTCAATTACACTGACTGACAGAGCAAATGCAACACCAAGAAGGAGTGGTCAGAACTTTATGCCAATTGCAGGGTAGACTGACGTCACTGAGGTATGCTCATGATGTGAAATGCGCCGCTGTGCTGCGCACGTAGCGAACGATAAATGGGACACGGCGTTGGCGAATGGCCCACATCGTACCGTGATTTCTCAGCCGACAGTCATTGTAGAACGTGTTGTCGTGTGCCACAGGACACGTGTATAGCTAAGAATGCCAGGCCGCCGTCAACGGAGGCATTTCCAGCAGACAGACGACTTTACGAGGGGTATGGTGATCGGGCTGAGAAGGGCAGGTTGGTCGCTTCGTCAAATCGCAGCCGATACCCATAGGGATGTGTCCACGGTGCAGCGCCTGTGGCGAAGATGGTTGGCGCAGGGACATGTGGCACGTGCGAGGGGTCCAGGCGCAGCCCGAGTGACGTCAGCACGCGAGGATCGGCGCATCCGCCGCCAAGCGGTGGCAGCCCCGCACGCCACGTCAACCGCCATTCTTCAGCATGTGCAAGACACCCTGGCTGTTCCAATATCGACCAGAACAATTTCCCGTCGATTGGTTGAAGGAGGCCTGCACTCCCGGCGTCCGCTCAGAAGACTACCATTGACTCCACAGCATAGACGTGCACGCCTGGCATGGTGCCGGGCTAGAGCGACTTGGATGAGGGAATGGCGGAACGTCGTGTTCTCCGATGAGTCACGCTTCTGTTCTGTCAGTGATAGTCACCGCAGACGAGTGTGGCGTCGGCGTGGAGAAAGGTCAAATCCGGCAGTAACTGTGGAGCGCCCTACCGCTAGACAACGCGGCATCATGGTTTGGGGCGCTATTGCGTATTATTCCACGTCACCTCTAGTGCGTATTCAAGGCACGTTAAATGCCCACCGCTACGTGCAGCATGTGCTGCGGCCGGTGGCACTCCCGTACCTTCAAGGGCTGCCCAATGCTCTGTTTCAGCAGGATAATGCCCTCCCACACACTGCTCGCATCTCCCAACATGCTCTACGAGGTGTACAGATGCTTCCGTGGCCAGCGTACTCTCCGGATCTCTCACCAATCGAACACGTGTGGGATCTCATTGGACGCCGTTTGCAAACTCTGCCCCAGCCTCGTACGGACGACCAACTGTGGCAAATGGTTGACAGAGAATGGAGAACCATCCCTCAGAACACCATCCGCACTCTTATTGACTCTGTACCTCGACGTGTTTCTGCGTGCATCGCCGCTCGCGGTGGTCCTACATCCTACTGAGTCGATGCCGTGCGCATTGTGTAACCTGCATATCGGTTTGAAATAAACATCAATTATTCGTCCGTGCCGTCTCTGTTTTTTCCCCACCTTTCATCCCTTTCGAACCACTCCTCCTTGGTGTTGCATTGTCACTGTCAGTCAGTGTATAAATTTTAGTATAATACCGTAACGAAGCACGGGTATCTTGCTAGTACTGTATAAAACTATTGAAGCAATAAACTTTATGTTGTGTTACTGTATACCAAGTTGCTTGTATACAACATTCAGCTTCACGAGGGTGAGCTGATATATTTTGAGAATGCTGTGAGAATTCAACTGGCTGATAAGGCGATGTTATGAATGTCATGAGAATTTACGTCATTTTGCTATTATTCCTCTGGAAATAATGCCTGTCGTTGTACGTTGCTTCACTAACTGATTTTCCTCATCGTTTCAAATAATTTAAAATCATTTTCTGTTGTGCTAAGAGGTTCTGAATAATATTTAATCGCTTAAGAGCATAAAGATATTAAACAAAGTGAATTACATGTTTCCGGCAAGCAGTTGGGTGAGAATACACTTAATATTTACAAAGGCTACGTAGTTATTACAGCTGTAAAATTAAAATACTTTATAAATGAATGTAGCAAATTAAAGATACCTTTCAGAGAGATTTACTTGTTACGTAGTTTACGTAAGCTACACCCAAGTTACTTCGGTAGAAAGCCAGTCCTTTACCCACATTTAAAAAGCTCAGTAAAATTACTAATATCAAATTACTTTAATTGTATTACATTTTTAACTTTAATTTTCTAACAGTTTCGGTAAGAAATCGCTATTTCCTAAAAATAATTTATTCAAACACCTAAGAACAGTTTTTAAAATATATCCTTGTTATTTCAAATATTCCTAAAAGCTGAGAAACCTGTTGATATACATACGTCTTGCACCAGTACTTGTGGTATAACAATTTATGTGGATTGAATTCCAACGGCGTCAATGTCCTCCACTAGAATTTCATAAATAACTTAAAAGATTACAGAGAAGAAATAAGTTGATTGTGATATGTTATAAAGGAATCAGCAAGCAGCTAACTGAACAGAACCTTTAATTACCTACACTCATTTGCAAAATAATCCGTGCCATGATGGAGCCAACGCAGCGGCACGTAAGTATGATATTATAAAGAGCCTAGTAGTATAAAGAAAACGTCAAAATACTTTACCACACCGACCATTTATTTTAGGGTAACAAGCACCTGCAGGTTGAACTTAGAATGGTGTTTGACCACCCGTAGCATGGAGACGGGTGGTGGTACGGTGGTGGTAGTCATACAGACGTCGGATATCCTTCTGAGGGAGATCTTGCCACAACTGGCGCAACTGGCCCTTCAAATCGCCCGCAGGTGCCACTGGCGGAAGTTGCTGTCCAATCTAGTCTCAAACATTCTCAATGATCGAGAAGTCTGGAGACCTTGCTCGCCAAGGAAGCACGTTGGTAGTCCAGAGATAGCCATGCTGTGTGAGGCTGGGAAGTATCCTGCTGGAAAATGGGGTTTGCGAGATGCACCAGGAAGGGAAGCTCACACGGTCACAAAATTCCCCACATGTATCACCGCATGACCAGGGTTCTTTCAATCACCAACATTAGGGAGCGGAAATCATAGGAAATGGCACTCGCACACCGTGAAACCTGTCGTCGGGGTGGTGAGGTACTCGACAATGGAGTGTGGATCACAGCACTGGCCAGAAAGTCTCCAGGCTTGATTTCGATGGTCGTCTATACCTAGACAGAACCGTAATTCGTCGCTGAGCACCCCTCCTCACCAATCCACGAAATGCTATGCAGCCCGTTCCTGAGAGAAGTTTAAACGTGCTCGGTGAGGCTCAGCTCGTAATGGTAGACGTCAAAGAGCCCTTACACACGAGCGTTCCCCTATCGTCGTTGTCGACTACAATCATACGATTCTTTGTCATCCGTCCGACCATTTCTGTAGTTCAGTATAACCACATTTTGTGGCTAGGTCGGCGTCAGAAAATGGTCCAGCAGGCTTCGCCGCATATGGAGTAATTTCGTTCCGCAAGTGGAACTTCGGTCATTCACAGTATGAATTCTTGAGAGGAGGCTGTACTTCTTCTGTCCATGCGACGATGCAGAAAAAGAAGGAGGAGAATGTCGTTACAGCCATTTGTTGAAGTCCAGCTACAGTTTGGGCAGTTTCATTATTTATATCAGGAACTTTGCAATTATTCGTAAATGATTTTCCAGTCTATAAATGTCTATAAATTCGTCCATTGAGCTTCTACAGGAAATTGCACCAATTACTTCAAAGACAGATACTTCGATTAGGAAGGCCATATCGACATCAAGATAACTGCCAGCGGGAGCTTGTTGTCACGATGTCGCTGCCATGTCGCCCGAGCAGAAAAGAATGCGCTGCAGTCGCTCTGTGGTCAGTGAACGGGATCGGCTACAACTGGCGACAGTGGTTCGCATGTGATCGAGAATGCATTCGTCTGAAAAGGGGAAGTATTCTCCCATTGCAGTATATAGCAATGGTAAAGCAGCGACAACCCACCACACACGAACCACTTTTTGCGGTCGTCGACAGAAAAACGCTGCGACGACAAATCTTGCTCCGCTAAAAACCTAGATATGGTACTGGTGGACACAGGTGTGGCCGGTCTCTAGGTGGTGCGCAGTGACACCTGTGAAGTGCTATAAGCCTGTCGAACAATGACAAGTTTCTCCCTGTTGGTGATCCGCCAGGGTCAACCCGGGCCTACACGACACGTGTATACATCCTGACGTTCCCAGTGCGTCCAGCTCCCACACGCTGTTTAATCAGAACGGTTAAAGTGGGCAGCAATGTTCCGAGACATTAAACCAACCTCTCTTAGCCTGAGGATGCGTCCTCTCTCACACTCTGTTTGGCGAATGTGCCAACGGGGCGTGCTTCATGTTCACTCAGCGTAGCTCTGTAGTTCGTACTACTCACACTACTACTAAGGCCCTATTCTTTGTGTTGCATGTAAGGATGTGGGAGAAAAAATACGCCCCCTAGTTGTTCATCCGCGCTAGCAATCAGTATGGAACACATGTCAGCCTATGATGATACTATTAGTTTCGTTGTAATCACGCGATTCCTTCATGCTGTACTTTAATTAATTAATTAATTAATTAATTAATTTATTTATTTATTTATTTATTTATTTATTTATTTATTTATTTATTTTTAAAATGAATGTTTAAAATATAGCTGATTTCGGCTTCCAGCATTCAAACATATTTTGCCATTAATTTAATTTGGAATAAAATATATGTTTTGCACTAAGAGGTTAAATACACTAGGCAAGGCACATTCCAGGAATATTCAGTATTTCTATACCTGATTGAGGGAGTTTCTTGTAATTTATCCCGTTATTATTGAGGGCTTCTTGCGGTGTGAAAAAAAAATGTGATGCGACTAGTTATTATTGGATTTTCGAAATTCTCTTCGTATACTTTTCAGAACACAATAACGCCAATAGTAAATACGAAACGAGCAAGTTGACTGGGTCACGTAGGTGTTACCTTGCATTCGGGAGATAGTGGATGAGAATCTCACTGTCGGCAGCCCTGAAGATGGTTTTCCAAGGTTCCCCATTTTACACCAAGTGAATGCCGGGGATGGATCTTGGTTATGGCCATAGTCGTTTCCTACTCATTCCTAGCCCTGTCCTGTAATATTCCATCGTCACCACAAGACCTGCCTCTGTCGGTAGGACATAGGCACAACTGGGCAATCTGTTTCGCTCCTCTTGTAAGCAGAGGTTTTCTTCTAGACAATGAACCACCTTGAAATTAACAGGAAATTTGTATAGATTTTTGAAAATTTTAAGTGGACATTTTTGAAAGTACAGAATTTATAGATACAGTACCTACCAAATTTTGAGACCACAAGTGAAGAACCGTTATTGAACTTCTGGTCCTACATTTATGGAACGAATTGGCCTGAATATATTTTGTTTTGTTTATTCGTGTCGATATACAACTTAAGAATAATGACCGTTAGGATATTGAATAAAGTTTATGAGTTATAATTTTTGAAATATATTAAGAACCAATAAAAATACCCTACTTTTGGGTGTAAATGCCACTCTGTTCAATAAACCACAGCAGATATTATGGCTACTTATTTCTTTCAAAATACCTACCCAATGGAGTGTATATTGCCATAAAAGCCGAAAGATGAAAATATTACTGGGTCTTTTTTTCTCCACGACACTCACGTCACAGTTCGGACGGTGACTGTAATGTCACAGGTAACAGTCAGTCAGCGATAATTCCCCATCTGTAACATGTATCGATCTGTTGGGCGGAAGCCTGTACTACATGGCGAGAGCAAGTTCGGTGACTGTAGCTCATTCCAAAGATATTTCAAGCTTTTCTAAAGAAATACGATGTTAGTCTTTATTATTTAAATGCGAAATTTCAAAAAAACATATCCAGAATAATACGACCCTATGATACTTTCATCCTTCGGCTTTTATGCCAATGTGCACTCTACTGGATAGTTATTTAGAAAATAGTAGCCATATATCTTCTGTAGTATATGATCAGGATGTCTTTATACCCAAAGTTGGGATATATTTATAGGTTCTCAAAATGTTTGTAAAGTTATAACACTTACACATCAATCGATATCTCAACGGTTGTTTTTCATAATGTGTATATCACCGCAAATAAGCCACAAAATATTTGCAGAGCAATTCGTACAATAATTGTATGACCAGGAGTTCATTAACCGATTTTCGCTGGTGGTCTTAAAAATTGGTTACGAACTGTAGTTTTTCTCCTGCAATCCGTGCAGTTTCTAATTAAATGTGACTATCTTGGTTCATCCTCGAGAATAGCTATATCTGAATAAATCTACCCCAACAGAGTTTGGATCACGTAGCTTACATCTTTCATTCGGTAGATAGCGGGTTTGAACCACTCTGTCAGCACCGCTGAAGATTTTTTTTCCGTTTTTTCCCATTTTCACTCCGGGTAAATTCTGGGGCTGTACCTTAATTCACGCCACGGTCGCTTCCTTTCCTATTCCATCATCGCCGTCGGACTTGCCCGTGTCGGTGCTATGGAAATAAAATATCCAAGGAGTGTGCAAAATTTCAAGTTAAATATACAAAGGAGTTAGCAAATGTGAGGTTAAGTAGCTTGTTCTTCGTTTATTTATTTTTATTTATTTATCAAGATAGTGAGAGTGAGTGCCCGTATGCCTTACCCAAAATTCTGACTGGAGGTTATACTTCTTCACTAAAATTCAAATATCCATAAAACAAACTACCGAGATTTTTTGCACGAAAATTATTACAAAGACGTAGAAAGGTGTGATGTATGAGATGAATGTGGAAGACAAAGAAGTGATGTTTTTAAGGAATTAATCCTTTCAGCGTTTCAGAACGTGACACACACGACACGCAGTTCGTAGTACTTACATAGGCTAAGCCTGATAGTAGTGGGGTAAAGTATGTTCTAAAACAATGGGTGCTACGTCAGCATTTTTCCACGCTTTTGGAGGGAAATTTGAATTTTTGCTGAGTCAGCATCGTTATTTTTCTCGTGTACGTGTGTAAAAAATTAGTAAGAGTCTGTGTTTATTTGGAATCTGCGTAAATGTGTGTAATTGTAACTACAACGAAACTGGAGTAGGTGCCACAGTAAGGTAATATCCTAGTATCTGGAATGACCATAGTACAATTTCTAGAAGAAAACTATACTCAGGATAGCCTATGTCTTGTCAGCGATGGGATTCGAGAATCGAAAATCCAAATGGTGGATTTCCCCAGTCCCGACATGCAGGAGCCGAAGCCTTTTGTGTCCAAGATGGCGGGTTCTATCCTGGATCAGTCTGGTGGTACAGGGAGTATAAGACTTCGTAGCGGAGTACCGAGGCATATGAGCGCAGAGAACAGGTGACAACGAGAGCAGTGCCCGCTATGGCGAGCGGACGTAGTCGTCTCAAAGAAGCGGCATGATTACGCCTGTAGAAACTAATCGAAACTGAACACACCAGCTGTAGACATGCTCAGGAAAAATAAGTAAATACATAAATGAATAAATAAACTAGTAAATGAAAGTGAACTCACCACTGAATGAGTCCGGTAAGATCGTATATGTAACAGCAACGTGTACTGACGAATGTGAAATACCAGTTTCCTGAACTACTCTCCGAAGCGACTTATGTGGACTGACGTACAGTCTATCCTCTCCTGTGTGAGAATTGTTCTGTATTGCTGTTTTTTCTTATTAGTTACGGAACCAGTACTACACCACGTGAGAACGCGTTGTTGCACGCAGCGTTTAAATGGTACTGCAGAACCGGGAATTTGACTACGAAATTTTCGAAGGCATTCCTTTAGTTTATTCTTCTTGCGCAAATAGCACTCAACCAAGAATATTATCTACGTTGTAGTGTACTGAACTCTCGCGATAATAACCCCACAACACACCTTAAATTTGAGTAGTTACTTGCGAACTGCTGCGTCAGCTGTCAAGAATTGAGGATTCCCACGGCTTGTGAGCAGAATTGTGAAGTCTTAAATTACACTCCCTGTATTTGAAGGTATTTGAAGTGTCATGTCGGAATACTTACCTTCAGGTGAAAGAATTCATGTGGGGCACAATTCCGGCATTTTTTCATTTTCAAAAACCGTAAAAATAGTAAATGGGACGTAGAACCAATAACGTAATTGCTGACAAAGCCTCGTGACAAAGTCCGTTTGTTGATTATCATAGTGGAAGGGAAGATCTAAAGTATTTAATGGAAGCATTTTTGTTTTGAACGCATTTAAATGTCGGTGTTAAGTTACTTGAACTATATCAATTCCGATCTTGTTGCGACATTAATTTCACGGTTAAGTTTAGGGGGGGGGGGGGCGTTGACAACATAGTCATTCACAATAACAATCAAGATACGAACAATAAAGCCTGGTAGAACATGCAAAGTGAAATTATCCACCTGCTACTATTTAATATCTCCTGATTAAAACTTTTCATGCTGGTTCTTCACCAACGTCATTGTCCTTATTTTGAAAGTGCGCCTCTTCGTTCTATACACAGTGTATATTAATCATACGCCTAAGCTTTAGATTGCATGTGGCCAAATAAAATAGTCCAGTGAATGGACATACAGATTCCGTAAGTGGAGTCATGCTTCTTCTTGCGCATGTGAATAATAATAATAATAATAATAATAATAATAATAATAATAATAATAATAATAATAATAATAATGTCGAGAAAATCGGCTGCACTGTTAGAGTAAGTATTGTTGGTAATACGAGTATATTTAATATTAATTTCATGTAAAAGGCATTACCATTATTACCTTTATCTTCGCTTGACATCCAGAATCAGTGTACTGTAGTTTATTCATTTTATTAGTCCGGATCCATGGCTAAATGGTTTGCGTGCTGGACTTTGGTCACAGGGGTCCCGGGTTCGATTCCCGGCAGGGTCGGGAGTTTTAACCTTAATTGTTCAATTTCGCTGGCACGGGAGCTGGGTGTATGTATCGTCTTCATCACCATTTCCTCCTCATCACGACGCGCAGGTCGCCTAAGGGAGTCAAATCAAAAGACCTTCACCTGGCGAGCCGAACTGGTCCTCGGACACTCCCAGCATTAAAAGCATACGCCATTTCCATTTCATTTTTATTCATTTTATTGTGTACTTATTTGTTATTGTGCAGTTTATGCTGCCAACGGTTGTAAGCCACTTGTAGCAGAAATAAATACTTACTTACTTACAGCGACGAATGCACAGACATAATTTTAATCTACGAAGGATCTGGTCGGAATGGAGCCGAAGATCGCAGACGGTATGCGCAGGAGTTTCCAAGTAGCCGCCTGCTTTCTGTGCACGTATTTGGCCGAACAGAGCTATAATCAAGAGCTAATGGATCGCTCAAGAAACATACCATATACATAAGCAACTTTTTGGTAGAATGGATTACCTGTACCAGTGCAAAATTAATGAGTTAATAAACATTATTTTCTGCATCTTTAGAGTTTACAAATGCACTCTGTTACAGAACGTATACACTGTAGTAAAATGACTGCTCCTTTGTAAACCAGCGATTAGGCATCCCTTTCATCTTTAGTGCATGCGGGACACTTACGTGCAGAAAGTACGGCGCTGGATGGCCACCCAGTCAACATGGAAGACTGTAGACTAGATTCCTTTTGTATGTTTGTGTGTCTGGCGCTTGAAGTGATGAATATCAAAGTAAGGAGTAATTTATTGACTCCAGAGGTGCAGACCATTCATTAGTCCTTGTTCTGTTCCCAAAATAAGAATTCAATCCGAATTTAGATAGGTGCTATTTGAGGGTGCTCATGTGTGACAGCTCCACATTGTTGACTTCCAGGACATTAAATAACACTTGTAGAACAAAATAAGTCGATGTCTATTAAAACCATTAGTAATTGAAAAGTCGTTAAATAAATACCATTAGAAATAATCATTATCATCATCATCATCATCATCTGTTTACCCTCCAGGTTCGGTTTTTCCCTCGGACTCAGCGAGGGATCCCACCTCTACCGCCTCAAGGGCAGTGTCCTGGAGCTTCAGACTCTTGGTCGTGGGATACAACTGGGGAGAATGACCAGTACCTCGCCCAGGCGGCCTCACCTGCTATGCTGAACAGGGGCCTTGTGGAGGGATGGGAAGATCGGATGGGATAGGCAAGGAAGAGGGAAGGAAGCTGCCGTGGCCTTAAGTTAGGTACCATCCCGGCATTCGCCTGGAGGAGAAGTGGGAAACCACGGAAAACCACTTCGAGGATGGCTGAGGTGGGAATCGAACCCACCTCTACTCAGTTGACCTCCCGAGGCTGAGTTGACCCCGTTCCAGCCCTCGTACCACTTTTCAAATTTCGTGGTAGAGCCGGGAATCGAACCCGGACTTCCGGGGGTGGCAGCTAATCACGCTAACCACTACACCACAGAGGCGGACATTAGAAATAATTCAGAATAAAAGGAATGATGATACTTAGCCCGTTTATAATTAATTCACATTGCTGTAGTCCTGATTTGTTCTACTCGTAAAGGACTGGTCTCCAATCAGTAGTTTGAGAGTTGTATGTCAATCAAGGTGGTCTTTAATAATTCTGTGAACTTTGACATGGTACATTCCCAATACGAGTGACTGTGTGAGGACCTGCGGTAACAGATTCCCTTTGGGTATTGACTACCTCATTCTCCCTTTATCACATACGTGCCATGGAATGACCTCTCCTAAACGGGTAGAAATACGCTTAATGACAAGGAAGCTAATGAAAATTAATTAAATGAAAATGGAAATGAATTGAAACAGCAGAAGTTCTTGCTGTTTTATTTCCAGTGGTTTTAAGTCACACTAATACATCATTTCAGCAGAGGTCAATTGGCAAAGGGTTAGGAATGAGAAAGTAGCAGCTGTGGCTTTAACCCTAGAAGTTGTGGCACAAAATTCCACAAACCAGGAACTTTAAATAATTATGTCATTAGTTTTACGTCCCATTAATTACTGCTACAGATTCCGGATACTGTGGTTCCATTTCATTTCCTACAGGTGTTCATTTGTTGAGTTATCAGCCCGAAGACTGGTGAGATCCTCAACAGATAAATCTTCAGTTGTTATAGATTGCCTAGGCGTCGCTGGAGAGGCGGGCGAGGAAAATGAGGAGCGATGCACTTTCCTGTTGCTTTCTTCATCACGCCAGGTGGTACCGTTACATATTTGCCTGACAAGATGGCCGAGATTTATACATCAACCGACTTATGAGCAACACTTTTCCACCATTTATCACAGAAGGAAGGCGGTTCTTTTACGTTCCAATAAAAGGCAAAACAAAGCAAAATCCAGGAAGGCCCTTGGTGAGCTAGAGTGGTTAGCTCTACGCCCAGCCACTCTTGTCCCCTATAATTACCCTGGTACTCATTTTTGTTGTAGGCTGAATAAACCTCAGAGCCATGTGCAACTCGGAAATAGAAATACCGTTTCTTAAATTTTTGACGTCCTGACGGGGAAATCAAACCCACTTCCTTTCGGGTGAACTGACAATGATTTCACTGTTTCGACCAGGCAATCCCTTTACGTTCCAGTAAATCTACCGACTCGAAGTTGACGTATCTGAACATCTTGAAATACCACCGGACTGAGTCGCGATCTAACACACCAGTTTGAGCTCATAAGACAAGCGCTCTACTGACTGAACCCCTCAGCCCGGCAGACTCTAGAATGCCCCACATTCTGTCAGGTATTCAACTTTCTGAACACTTTTACTGTTGTTTCAGGCTGTGTGCGCTTCCTCTGGTTTGTTAGCATGTGTATGTGTTCCTTGCCTGCTTAAACCAGAGTGACATACATGTCGCAGAGATTCACCACAAGGTGACTTCGTTTACCTTATGTTTTTATGAGCCAGGCTGTCTTCCGTCGCGTCGCAGGCAAAGAACGTTATCCTATGAGTTGGGATCGATAGGTTAGAGAGAGAGAGAGAGAGAGCCAAGGCAGGAGTACCCAGAGGGTAACTGAGTTCCACGGAGTTCAAGCGCTTCAGAGGAATTTCTCGAGGAACGTTTTAATGACTGTGCAGAAATATGTAACAGTTCGTGCGCTGATCTGTCCAAATACCTATACACCTTCAGAATGTATTAACCCGTCAAGGCTTGTTCGGAATTCATAATACAGTCTGATACTTCCTCATTGCTGTAAGATCTTATTGTTACTATTGTTAATGTTTTTACTGTCAGTATAATTCTCATTGTTATAATAATAATAATAATAATAATAATAATAATAATAATAATAATAAAGTCATCATCATCATCTGTTTACCCTCCAGGTTCGGCTTTTCCCGCGGACTCAGCGAGGGATCCCACCTCTACCGCCTCAAGGGCAGTGTCCTGGAGCTTCAGACTCTTGGTCGGGGGATACAACTGGGGAGAATGACCAGTACCTCGCCCAGGCGGCCGCACCTGCTAAGCTGAACAGGGGCCTTGTGGAGGGATGGGAAGATTGGAAGGGATAGGCAAGGAGGAGGGAAGGAAGCGGCCGTGGCCTTAAGTTAGGTACCGTCCCGGCATTCGCCTGGAGGAGAAGTGGGAAACCACGGAAAACCACTTCCAGGATGGCTGAGGTGGGAATCGAACCCACCTCTACTCAGTTGACCTCACGAGGCTGAGTGGACCCCGTTCCAGCCCTCGTACCACTTTTCAAATTTCGTGTCAGAGCCGGGAATCGAACCCGGACCTCCGGGGGTGGCAGCTAATCACGCTAACCACTACACCACAGAGGCGGACAATAATAATAAAGTTCTTGTTGTTAATGGGGGTCACCAGCCATAGACTGATTTGACGCAGCTGAACATGCCATCCTATCCTGTGTTAACCTTTTCATTTCTACGTAACTTCTACATCGTATATCTATATTAATCTGTTTCTCATGTTCATGCCTCGGTAGACCCCTACCATTCTTACTGCCTACACTTCCCTCAAAAACGAACTGAATAAATCCTGGGTGTCTTAACATCTGCCAACGGCCGTAGCCGTGTTGAAACACCGGATCTCGTGAGATCTCCGAAGTTAAGCAACACTGGGCGTGGTCGAGAAGTGGATGGGTTGCCACGCGCTGTTGGTGGGGGTAAGGGAATGGAGGAGCGGAAAGGAACTGGCCAACCTACCGTACGTAAACTCCGGCTCAGGTACACCTCTGCTGTGGTTCGCACCTGCCTTCGGGCAGAACACACCTTACCTTACCTTAACATCTGTCCTATGACTCTATCTCTTCTTTTGGTCAAGCGGTTTTCAGGCACACCTCCATTGGAGGTGAGCTGCATGTACCTTTCTAACCACGTTCCAGCCTTCCTCCCACTCTTAAATCACTGGCAGTACCAGGAATCGAGCCCGGGACCAAGAAGGCGACAACAAATAATGCTACCGTTACGCTAAGAAGGTGGTAAATATGTAAGTAAAAAGAAGAAGAAGAAGAAGAAGCAGAAGAAGAAGAAGTAGAAGAAAAAGAAATATTATTGGTTTTACGTCAGACCGATATGAGACTGGCGATTTTTAGCACCTTAAAGTACCACCGGACTGAACAAGGATTGAGTCCACCAACACGAACTCGGGAAGTCAGCGCACTACGTCTGGGCTATTCAGCTGGATATTATTATTGTTATTTTTATTTATGCAAGTATTATTCTGTAGAGATTATTTTATCACGGTCTGTTTTAATTCGAGAAGTATTCCTACAGCGGGTGCAAATAAATAAATAAATAAATAAATAAATAAATAAATAAATAAATAAATAAATAAATAAATAAATAAATAAATAAATAAATAAATAAATAAATAAATAATAGTAGGTGCTACAACTACTCAATTCTGCTGCCGAAGCGTTTGAGGGTGCGAACTTCGTCGCACATGTGTACTTGGCTCTCCTTTAGGATCGGATACCCTTCCTGCAGAGAGGGATTTATTCATTCTGGTGTATTTATGTGGCGGTCGGTAGTGTGGTGTGTAATATGTGTATGAAGACAGAAACACAAACACTCAGTCCCCGAGGTGGACGAATTAACCAGACGGGGCTAAAATCTCCAACACACCGGGAATCGAACCCAGGATCCTCTGATCTGAAGGACGCGACCCCGGCCATTGTTTTACAGGTCACAAAAGAAATACGTTTGACGGGAGGCTAGTCGGCGGTAAAGGCATATTCGGTCGATTCCTCGTCAGGAAATAGAGAAATTTTGAAACGAAGCTTTCACATTTAATTTTCTTATTTATTTATTTTTTTATATTTATTTATTTATTTATTTATTTATTTATTTATTTATTTATTTATTTATTTATTTATTTATTTATTTATTTATTTATGCAAGTGGTTTAACACCGCACTAACACATCGAAGGTTTTCGGCGAAGCAAAAGTGGGAAAGGGTTAGGATTGAGAAGGACGTGGCCATGGCCTTACTTAAGGTACACACGGAGCTCGATAGCTACAGTCGCTTAAGTGCGGCCAGTATCCAGTATTCGGGAGATAGTGGTTTCGATCCCCACTGTCGGAAGCCCTGAAAATAGAGTTCCGTGGTTTCCCTTTTTCACACAGGGCAAATACTGGGGCTGTACCTTAATTAAGGCCACGACCGCTTCCTTCCCAGTCCTAGCCCTTTCCTGTCCCATCATCGCCATAAAACTTATCTGTGAAGGCGCGACGTTAAACCAATAGCAAAAAACCTTAAGGTACAGTCCCATCATTCGACTTGTGTGAAAATGGGAAAAAATGTTACAATTATTTTACGTCGCTGCGATACAGGTAGATCTTATGGCGACAACGGGATAGGACAAACTCAGGAGTGATAAGGAAAGTGCCGTGGCCTTAAGTAAGGTACAGCTCCGGCATATGTCTGGTGTGAAAATGGGAAACTACGGGAAAACATCTTCAGGGCTGCCGACAGTGGGCCTCGAACCCACTATCTGCCGGATAAAAGCTCACAGCTACGCGCCTCTAACCGCACAGCCAA
Source organism: Anabrus simplex (assembly GCF_040414725.1). Classification (NCBI taxonomy): domain Eukaryota; kingdom Metazoa; phylum Arthropoda; class Insecta; order Orthoptera; family Tettigoniidae; genus Anabrus; species Anabrus simplex. The sequence continues at coordinate 1,158,641,678 of NC_090266.1, forward strand.
CTCGCCCGGTAAATGGGAAAACACGGAAAACAATCTTTAGGACTGGATTCGAACCAACAGTTACGCAACCCTAGCCGCACGGCGAACTCTTTGGAGCTCGACACTTTGAGCCTGCACCAGCCAGACTGAATGGCGCAGATGGTAGTGTGCTGGCCTTCTGAGCCCAAGTTGGTGGGTTGGATTACGACACAGTCCGGTGGCATTTGGAGGTGTTCAAATACGCCAGCCTCGTGTTGCTAGATTTACCGGCACTTAGGAGAACACCTGCGGGACACATTTTTGGCACCGCGGCTTATAATTATTGTGTCGTAAAAATACTATTATTCCAATATTGTTCATTCTTTCGGGCAAAATCGGCCGGATCTAAAGCTAATTAGTCGGTCCCAGTTAGTGGGATCACCGCTGGCCTACAGGAAGGTACATAATGGGGAGATTGCCTGCCCTGCCTCTTACCCGGAGGCCCAACATTGGATTTCCGGTCAGGTCAGCGATTTTTACCTGGATCTGAGGGCTGGTTCCAGGTTCACTCAGTCTACGTGATTACAACTGAGGAGCTATCTGATGGTGAGATAGCACGCCCGGTCTAGAAAGCCAAGAATAACGGCCGACAGGATTCGTCATGCTGACCACAAGACACCTCTTATTCTGTAGGCCTTCGGGCTGAGCAGCGGTCGCTTCAGGGTTGTTGCGCCATGGGGTTTGGGTAACAGGGAGACCGGTAAGTAAGTTTGTAAGTCTGGTAGCCTGTTGCTCTCAGGGACAAGCTAACGAGATTACCTATCTTTCTGAACGTTAATTGAGGTAGATCCCTCGAACAAGCAGAAGTGTGGGGACGGAAAGAGTCAGAATGTTCCTCCCCAGATTTCACGGCTGGGATTCGAAGAGAGCTTCTGTTGGCCAATATTGTAGAGGAAAGCTGAAAGAAAAGTGCAATTTATGCAAGTGAAAGACATGTTGGACTCCACTGGGTCGAAGAGTCATGAGCGTTTTCGTAAATCTCATCCCACTTAGAGTCCAATAGAATATGCACAATATTAGGTGTATTTTTCTAATACTTCAACTCACTTTAATACTTTGCAATAAAATAAATGAGCGAATCGTATTGTATAAGTTCTTCGGAAGTACACTTTTCTTAGAAACAATTCAACCTATAGATAAAAGTTTGTTGTGGGTATCCACAGAGTTTTTATTTAAATGTAATGTGAATTAGATTTGATAATAATTAAAATTAAGTTTGAATAAGAATTCAGCGTGAGGAATATATAATACCATGAGCTCATTTTATCTAAGAGACTAAAGGTGTTTATTATGGACTTCTCTGCTTTTAGTAACATAGTGCCATCTATCAGGGATAATTGAATAATGAGTAAACAACGATCAACATGCACCAGTTACGTCAATCCTGAACTTTTCGAGTTTATGCGTAAGTAAATATTACTTAATACTTCATTGACCCAAGCTCTGCGTTCAGAAAACGAGTGAATTCGAACCCCAACGTCGGCTGTCCTGAGAATGGTTTACTGTCGTTTCCCATTTTCACTTGCAGGCAAATGCTGGGGCAGTCCCTATTCATAGGCCAAAGCCAATTCCTTACACCTTCTTACCCACCTTCATTCACCATAATTCATTTCATCTCCATTAGCTCCTGAATTAAGGTTGGCGACAGGAGGAGCATCCAGGCGTAAACACATGACTTATTCGCGACCCGATATCAGGAAACAGGACAAAAGGCTAGACATACATCTTTTTTTATAAGTTGCTTCACGTTGCACCGACAAAGATAGGATTTACGGCGACGACGGAAGAGGAAGTGGCTAGGAGTGGGAAGGAAGCGGCCGTGGCCTTAATTAAGTTACAGCCCCAGCATTTGCCTGGTGTGAAAATGGGAAACCACGAAAAACCATCTTCAGGACTGCTGACAGTGGGGTTCGAACCCACTGTCTCTCGAATACTAGATACTGGTCGCGCTTAAGCGACTGCAGCTATCGAGCTCGGTATATGGACATACAAATGTTACGTAATATTGTAGAAGGGATACTACTTATCTCTAATAATTTTGTACATCTTACTTATAGTTGTAAGTAAAAAGACTCCTGTCCTCCTCCCGAGGTGGTGCATATTTTTAGGACACCCACAATGGAGGTGAGCTGCATGTACCATTCCAACTACATACCAGCCCTCCTACAATTCTTAAAATTTCGGCAGTACCGGGAATCGAACCCAGGTCCACAACGACGGCAGCTAATAACACTACGGAGGCGGACAGTTGTAAGTACGAAAAGGACATCTGGGCACGAATAAGTTAGAATACGAACGTATTTAATAATGCTATTTGCTTTACGTCCCACTACTTTTACGGTTTTCTGAGACGCCGAGTTACCGGAATTTGGTCCCACACGAGTTCTTTTAAGTGCCAGTAAATCTACTGATACGAGGCTGACGTATTCGAGCACCTTCAAATACCACTGGACTGAATCAGGATCGAACCTACCAAATTGGGGTCAGAAGGCCAGCGCCTCAACCGTCTGAGCCACTTAGGCCGGCCAAACGTATTTAAGGCACACGCGCCTTCTACTCGCACAACGGTGCCGCTTCCTTCCCACTCCTAGACCCTCCCTGTCCCATCGTCGCCATAAGACCTATCTGTGTCGGTGCGACGTAAAGCAAATTGAACAAAAAAAAAAAAAAATTTCCCTTTCCACTCACAGCAAGTGAGCTGCTGGACGTTCTTTTCCTGAACAGTTGAATATAGTTGTCATTCTTCATTTTTAAGAAGGTTGTTAAGAAAAAATTTAAGGCAAAAGATCAAGTAGATTTCACATGTAATGTGCCCATACGAACAAGATATGTCACATGCTCCAAGACTCAAAGACTGACAGTTGTTTAAACCTTTACCACGATAAGGACAAATATTAAGAATGTGTTGCTAATTATGTGTATCTATGATGATGATGATGATGCTTGTTGTTTAAAGGGGCCTAACATCGAGGTCATCGGCCCTGTATCTATGAAACCTGTACTTTGTGTATATTTTTATCTTGAACTATGGACACAGCTGAAGATGGTTTCAAAAGGAAACGAAACATGTACTTAAAAAAATAGATTAATGTTCTTTTAATGTAAGAATAATCAAAGATTATTTAAGTGATGGAAAGGTGAAATTTTTTAATTCTTAAGGTTCTTGTTACATAATAAAACTCCACCACGGACCAATATGATGTTTATAACATGTAATAGTCCACCTCTATGGTGCAGTGATTAGCGTCTTTACCTGCCACCCTCAGAGGCCTGGGTTCGATTCCCGGCTCTGCCACGAAATTTGAAAAGTTGTACGAGGGCTGGGACGGGGTCCACTCAGTCTCGGGAGGTCAACTGACTAAAGGTGGGTTCAATTCCCACCTCAGCCATCCTCGAAGTGGTTTTGTGTGGTTTCTCACTTCTCCAGACAAATGCCGGGATGGTGTCTAACTTAATGTCTACCGAGCTCGATAGCTGCAGTCGTTTAAGTGCGGCCAGTATCCAGTATTCGGGGCATAGTAGGTTCGAACCCCACTGTCGGCAGCCCTGAAAATGGTTTTCCGTGGTTTCCCATTTTCACACCAGACAAATGCTGGGGCTGTACCTCAATTAAGGCCACGGTCACTTCCTTCCCACTCCCAGCCCTTTCCTCTCCCATCGTCGCCATAAAACCTGTCTGTGTCGGTGCGACGTAAAGCAACTAGCAATTAAAAACACCTTAAGGTCACAGCCGCTTCCCTTCCTCTTCCTAGACTGTCCCTTAAAATCATCCCATCCCTCCACAAGGCCCCTGTTCAGCATAGCAGGTGAGGGCGCCTGGTCGAGATACTGGTCCTCCTCCCAACTTGTATCCCCCAACCTACAGTCTCGCGCTCCAGGATACTGCCCTTGGGGCGGTAGAGTTGGGATCCTTCGCTGCGTCTGAGGGGAAAACCGACCCTGGAGTGTAAAGAAAGAAAGAAAGAAAGAAAGAAAGAAAGAAAGAAAGAAAGAAAGGATAACATGTAATAAATATTAGCGAGCTGAACTCTCAGAACCTCTAAAATGTATGCAACCCACGGACGTACATATAGAGCAGCTAGATGATACACCTTGTTTAAATAAGTTTGCATTCCGACTTATTCCAGAAAAAATCCCTTCCGTAGTTCTAAGTGATCGAGAAGAGTGCACCTGGCACATGTCAACACAATTAAACATATTGTCTTTTAATGAGTTTTACTAATTTTTTGGGGGATGTTGGAGATATGCGTTGTGGTCAGAATCAGTAATCGAGCCGCGCAGGAACATTGAAGCAACCGCAGTGCGAGTTGAACGTAACTTCGATGAAAGTATGCTCGTGAAGTGCGCTAAGTGGAGTAAACGCCAATAACAGAGTTCCCGAGCACAACGGCACTTTCAGCCTTCTCTACCAAAGGAGACCAGGAATTAATGATTATCTTCGGCCTTTGATGTGCAAGTACACTACATCCAGTACATTTTATATAATTGCATAACAATATGTAGCTTCTATAAATTTCATTTCTGTAATTAAGTGGCTGAGAAATTAGAAAATACATGAGTGATGGCACACTGACACAATGGATAGCACAGAAGAATTGCAACGCCAAATGTTGGCACATACAACCTTCCTCACCAAACTCACATGGGTACATTGGACTGTGGCTCTACCTGTTGAACTTCCTACCAACTAAACTGATGACCTCAGGCACATGTACAAATTACCACCATATTCGGCATGGCTAAGAAATCGCCTTATTACCAAATAAACCCCACAATTTTCATATATTGGCACTTTCATCCTTTTTTTCTTCATCTTTGGTGCTCAATTTGAAAACAATCCTATGTTTAAAATAACCTTTCAAACACATTTGACACGATCGTCAGCTCTTCTTATGCATAGCATTCGGGTCATGTTCCATGTTTGTATCGAAATACCAATGAAATGCTTTTACCTGTTCTTAATGAATGTTTTGGGGAGGTCAGGGGATCGAATCTTGATACAAATTTCCGTTTGGAATGACTTGAGAACTTTTGTGAAGATTAATATTGTTTGAGGCCGATGACCTAGCTGTTACACCACTTTAAACAACAAACAATCATCAAAATATGTTTTGTACCATTGAAGGCACCATTGAACTGAAAATGCAATGCCTCACAAGCATCGGTTGTTCTGTCATAAGTTACAGATTCTGAAGCCCATGAAGACCATACTTATGGTATGTTCGGAGAACTACATTGCCTCGATTGTCAGTCTCTTGTATATAGCATGAAAATTATGACGTTTCCTATGGTTGAATTGTCAGCATACTGACCATCTGTTAAGTGGGCTCCGGATTCAATTCCAGACTGGGTCAGAGGTTTTAACTTCATATGATTAATTCCTATGGCTCGGAGATTCCTAGATTGTGTTCCTCTTAATGTATATACAACACATCACGTTGCCAACACCTTCAAACACACATAGGAAGGACATCCGACCGTAAAACTAGGCCAACCGAGCAAGTGGCTACGCGGCATGCCTTACGTAGCTACCAGTTTGCATTCGGGAGATAACAGGTTTGAACCCCACTGTCAGCAGCCCTGAAGAAGGTTTTCCGTTGTTTCCCATTTTTACGCCAGGCAAATGCTGGGGCTGTACTTTAATTAAGGCCACTCCTAGCCATCTCCTATCTCATCGTCGCCAGAAAACTTATCTGTGTCGGTGCGACGTAATGCAAATTGTAAACAATCAAGATAAACAATCTAGGCAGAATGTAAATAAAGTTCCGACCCCAAATGACTAGAGAAAATGCCATCAAGAAGAAGGAGAATTTGAATGTAGATCACACCTGTCCTTTTCTGTGCGTTACAGAATAAACACGTGAGTCACGTGTTGTTATATAAGGCCCAGCTGCCACAGTACGGCTTCCAAGAGCGAGACGTACCTTATAATTGCTTTCTCTACAGCCTCAATAATGGCACGTCCAAATAAGACGTTGGAAATATTTCTTTTCCGAATTACAATGACGGTGCAACCATTATGTATGCTTAGATCAGACTATAGACTACCGACTTGTTTCCATTGTGATATTCTCGATTAATATTGCGTGACAAGGTACCATTAATGTATTTACCAGCTTTATTATTATTATTATTATTATTATTATTATTATTATTATTATTATTATTATTATTATTATTATTTTATTATTAATAACATTGAGTGTTAACCACGGTTTTGAAATTATTAATAATAATATGTCCGCCTCATTGATGTAGTGGTTACTGTGATTAACTGCCACCCACGGAGGACCGGGTTCGTTTCCCGGTCCTGCCACTAAATTTGAAAACTGGTACGAAGACTGAATGGGGTCCACTCAGCCTAGGAAGGTCAACAGAGTACAGATAGTGCTAAATTCCCAACTCAGCCATCCTGGAAGTGGTTTCCCGTGGTTTCCAACTTCTCCCCCAGCAAATGCCCGGATGGTACCTAACTTAAGGATACGGCCGCTTCCTTCCCTCTTCCTTCCCTATCCCTTCTAATCTTTCCATCCCCCACAAGGCCCCTGTTCAGCATAGCAGGTGAGGCCACCTGGGTGTGGTACTGGTACTCCACCCCAGTTTCACCCCCGACCAAATGTCTTAGGCTCCAGGACATAGGCTTTGAGGCGGTAGAGTTGGCATTCCTCACTCAGCCAGGGGGAGAAACCAATCCTGGACGGTAAACTGCCTAAATAATAATAATAATAATAATAATAATAATAATAATAATAATAATAATAATAATAATAATAATAATAATAATAATAATAATAATAATAATAATAATATTTATTTATTTATTTATTTATTTATTTATTTATTTATTTATTTATTTATTTATTTATTTATTTATAACTTATCTAAAATACATTTGCAAATATGCAGTAGGATTATCTTTGCAATTATTTACACCTGCAAAGCACTTGATGTGCTTATCTGCCGGTGTAGTTGTTTCACACTTTTATACATTGTTGCAATCCTTACTGTTTACAACATTAATAAGGTATGTATATTTACATTAGCATTGTAATTTTGTCCTGTGGTGTGAGTTTTCTTAATCCCCGATAGTATCACTCAAAATAGATAATAATAATAATAATAATAATAATAATAATAATAATAATAATAATAATAATAATAATAATAATAATGTTATCTGTTTTACGTCCCACTAACTACTCTTTTACGGTTTTCGGAGACGCCGAGGTGCCGAAATTTTATCCCGCAGGAGTTCTTTTACGTGCCAGTAAATCTACCGACACGAGATTGACGTATTTGAGCACCTTCAAATACCACCGGACTGAGCCAGGATCGAACCTGCCAAGTTGGGGTCAGAAGGCCAGCGCCTCAACCGTCTGAGCCACTCAGCCCGGCGCAAAATAGATAAGTCTTTGGTACATTTTTAATTCATGAACAGATATTTAAACTGTAATTTTATTAACTATGATCCATAGTTTTACATGTTTTTTTAGTTGATATTTGGTTTTCAAGTGTGTCAGTTCTGAGGGCAACTTGTTCAAAAATTTAGGAACTACAACCTGCAGTATTCTGGATCCATATTTGTTGTAGTACCTCATGACCTGAAAATAACTTATATGCCTCAGTCTTGTTCCATGTGTATGTTCATTTACAATTCTATATTGAGGCTTCCAGTAATTTTCTTTAATTATGTTGTACATATAAAGTTGTTTAACTCTCAAGAACCTTTTCTTCTGGTACATCCCTGTTAACATATCCTCACTTAAGCTAAATATTCCTCTGTTTTCATACCAAAAGAATGCTTTGACAATACGATTTTGTAACATTTGTACCGTGTTTATGTCTGTAACAGAAGCTGATCCCCATACACTTACACCATATGATATAAGTGACTCAACAAGTGAATGATAAACCATTTAGCTATCATGAGGTATTATATACTTAACCATTTGCATTTTGAACAAGCTTAGCCTCAGTCTTTCACACAACTTATTAATATATTGCTTTCATGAAAAATATCTATCTATTATTATACCTAGATATTTCATGTCATCAACTTCCTCCATTACATAGTCACAATTGCATGATTTTTGTTCACCATCATGAATGCACTGAACTGAATGGCCTGTTATTTTAATGTTTTCTCTTTGCATTTTTGGCGTAGTAATGTACAAGACTTTTGTTTTTGAAGTGTTAATTATTAGACCCTTATCATGGCACCATTCTTGAAAGTAGTTGTACTCCATTTGTAAATGCTTCTCTGCCACTTTTGGGTTTTTATGTACTGATACAATTAGTTTATCATCTGCATACATGAAATATTTACAGTTTTTAAAACATGAGCTTATATCATTGACAAAAATAATATACAAAATGGGTCCTAGGATGCTTCCTTGTGGAACACCTCTTTTAATAGAAGTTATTTCTCCATATATATTATCAATTTTTACCCTATACGTTCGGTCAGTCAGATAACTTTCAAAAACTTTTAGTGGTGTTCCTCTTACCCCAATTTTGCTTAAGGCTGCATAATTTTTCATGGGAAATTGAATCAAATGCCTTTGAGAAATCAATAAACATAGCTAAAATGTGCATACCTTGATTTAGCTTCCCATTGATCAAATTGGAGAACTCCTCAAGAAGATTACTTGCACCCTTGTGTTTTTGATAAGCAAATTGCTGTTCATCAATTATTTTAAATTTTTCTAAATATGAGATTAGGTGATCAGCAATGTATCTTTCAACTACTTTACCTATAGTTTGAAGAATAGATATCTGTATATAGTTTTCATACTGTAAATGTGAACCTTGCTTGTAAATAGGTCTCACTATGGCAGTCTTCAGATCCTTTGGGAAAATACCTGTCTCTATTATTTTATTGATTAGCTTCTGTATTACTGGTCTTATTATGTCTATGTTATCTTTCAGATGTTTAACTGTTAATTTATCCATGCCTGGTGATTTATTTATGTCCATTCCTTCAATTATGTTTGCTATATCTGCTGTACTTGCTAGTGGTAGGTAAAATGATGAAAGTCTCTCTGTATTAGGTAATGGTCTTCGTTGTACCCTACATTCATGTACTACCTTGTCTAGCTGTTCTGAAAATGTTTTTGAAAAGTTATCAACTATATTTTCTAATGAGTATTGCCTTCCTAAATAATGTCTTACCATTTCTTCTATTGTCCATTTCTTTTTAGTCTTTAGCGCATCATTTAATACTTCCCATGTTTTCTTCATGTCGCCTCTACAACTTTCAAACTGTAATCCGTAATACTTTCTTTTTGCTTTATGAATATCAGCTGTTATATTATTCCTCATTCTTTTATATAACCTCCTTAAATATTCCTTACTTTCTGGATTTGAATTTGATGCATTTTTCCATCTTTTGAAAAGTCTGTCCCTTTCTTTGATTTTTCTATTATAGCACCCGTCAGCCACGGTTGAGTGTCTTTCCTTCTCTTCTGGTTTTTTGTATCCTTCGTTTCATTAGTTGCCTTGTTAACTGCATTGCAAATCTTCATGTATATATATCATCTGAACTCATATTCTCATTTATTTCTTTTCCAATAATTTCTATTTCTGTTCTTAACATGGATTTACTCACCCTTTCCTGTATACTACTACTACTACTACTACTACTACTACTACTACTAATAATAATAATAATAATAATAATAATAATAATAATAATAATAATAATAATAATAATAATAATTGTACCGGGTGGTACACCTCCATGCCGCTAATTCAAACTTTGCGCCAGTTGAAACTCCCCTACTGGAGGAAGTCTGAACTTTATCTACTGCGTAAATTTTCAAGTTTCTCAGAAGATGTCACTACTTGTAAATTTTGAAGTTTTTGAACTGGGTCGTTTTCGATGTATTTTTGTTTTGCCTGCAGTAAGAAGTGTGGACATTCTCTTCCAGATGGCACTACTGAAGAAATACAATTATGCACCCTAGTGTGAAGTGAAAGAACTATGTTTTTGAAGAAATTTTGGGGTTATAAGTTTGTTCCTTGTTAAATTTCTTTCAGTTATGGTTTATGTTGGCAATATTAACCCCTTTCTTCCGCCATGTTTGAATTTAGATAATCCCGAATTTCTTTAATTAATTTATGACCAATCAGGTGTATCTTCTTCAACTTGGATATGTTGCTTAACCCTAACCAATAAAATTCTTGTGGGAGGGTGTTCTCATTCCTGAAACGCCTCGAACCTTCCGCGAGGGTTTATAAACTGCTGATTTTCGGGTCTCCGCGCCACTTCAGTAACATCTATCAGTGCATAAAGTACATAGCAGGGGGCGGGAAGCACCTCTTTCTTCGGGCAGCAGTTCAACCACAAGGTAATGGCCGTTTAATAACTTCTTTTCTTGCTAGCTCAGCAGTTTAACTCTCGGGGCCGGTCCGAAGCTTTTCCACCATGTAACCTTTCCCCTAAAATGTAAAGACACTTAGTATCTATTCTATCTTTTAAACTACATATTGGGATAGAGAGTACTTAACCCTCTCGAGCTCCCACTCATATTGCATTGAGGTGAACTTATTTTTCACAACCGTTTCTTCCTTAACATAATGTAAATTGTTTCCTTCTAAAAGTCACCTCTTTAGTATGGGATTAGCCCTTGCAGTAACGGCCTAGTGCCAAGTAGGTTTTATATAAAGTGTATTAGGAGTGCAACTTCGCCTCCTTTCAAATTGGTATTGTCGAGGCCATGTAATATTTCTGCTTCTTTACTTAATAGGCCTCAGTAGGTTGGGTATTTTTACCCCTGTTTTCATGTCCTTGGAGGACAAGTTGAAAGTGGAGTTTGGTGTGGCCTTGGATAGGCTCGTACTTAAGAGCAGGTTGCTCTTTCTAAAAATTGTGTTTTCTGCGCGCCTCGAGGAGGCTTTACTGTGTAATTGGGAGCAAGTGCTCCTGGGCATGATTGGGGTCTTCTGCCCCTTTGTTGAATTCTGTATATCGTAAGGTTGGGCTTATAGCTCAAGAATTAGGTGTCTGGCTCTCGGAGCCCAAATCCTGTAATCATTGTAATTGTACATTTTCGAATTGTATTTCGGCTACTGAGTACCTGTTCTATTTGTTATTTCTTAATCTTTAAAAGAAAATATAACCTTGTTAAATTTTATCTTAACTTTAATTTCGTATTTTGGGACCTGTTCACCCCCGCACCTTCTTTCACCTCTGCTGTTCCACAGATACCTCGGAACAATAATAATAATAATAATAATAATAATAATAATAATAATAATAATAATAATAATAATAATAATAATAATAAAAATAATATGCTAATGAGGGAAAATTCTCATCATCACGAAGAAGGAGGAAGTATTTTTCCAGTTTCTCCTCGATGACGAAGACAGCGGCTTAGAAACGTGTAATAGTGTGTTGAGAAATCGCAGTAATTCCATTTATAAGACAGAGGGCGTTAGAGACACAGCCAGTCTCAGGTTTTGAACCATATTCTGTTCCCTTAGGATCTCCAACCTATAGAAGTGCCTCATAACACTTAGACTTCAATTGGAGGTTGGGATCTAGAATGTAAATTTGATGTTGTCGGTTGAAACGTTCGTAACTGAAAATGTAAAGATAGAGTATAATAGCATTCAGCGGTGTTTCTTCTAGCGAAATAATCTGTGTGTCAATGGGTTAAGATTTTTTCTTCTTCTTAATCCTTCTACCCCCCAGGGTTGGTTTTTCCCTCGGACTCAGGGAGGGATCCTACCTCTTCCGCCTAAAGGGCAGTGTCTTGGAGCTTCAGACTCTGAGTCGGAGGATAGAACTGGGGAGAATGACCATTACCTCGCCCAGGCGGCTTCACCTGCTATGCTGAAGAGAGGCCTTGTGGGGGTGGGGAGATTGGAAGGGAAGGAAGCGGCCGTGGTCTTAAGTTATGCACCAGCCCTGCATTTGCCTGGAGGAGAAGTGAGAAACCACTGAAAACCACTTCCGGGATGGCTGAGGTGAGAATCGAACCCACCTTTACTCATTTGATCTCCCGAGGCTCACCGAACCCAGTTCCAGCCCTTGTACCACTTTCCAAATTTTGCGGCAGATCCGGGAATCGAACTCGAGCCTCCTGGGGTGGCAGCTAATCACACTAACCACTACACCACAGAGGCGGACGGGTTAAGATTTACGGGTACATTAAGGAACTAGTCTGGAACAAATTACCGGCACCTTCATGTCTTGGAAAACCGTAAACGCAGTTATTGGGACGGTTAAAAATAACGGAAATGAACGTTAAGAAGCTATAATGTATAGAAAGGTAACAAGAGAATGAATGACGATTAAGGGGATTATTAAATAAATTGGAGACGGGGCGGAGAAGTGAAAAAAATCAACAATGAGTGACATCGATTTCACTGGTGTTTTGAAGTCACCTCATTAAAGTGCTTCCGAAAGCAAAGCAAGTAATTTATCATCAAAATCAATTCCTAAGTCGTTATTAATAATATTTATCATGACGTAAACGATGTTGCCATTAAAGGTGGAAGTAGAAGAATGGAGACTACTCCATTGTACAGACTTTTAATGGGACATAATGGTCAAGGTTGAAATGTCTGAAAGGGAATGATTTCGCTGTTCAAGTGGTTCAATGGCACACTAACATAAGTTTTCGGCAACGAAGAAGAGAAAAAGAGAGAGATAAATACCGAACGAGTTGGCTACGTGATATGAAACGTGTAAATAAAAGTTTATGTAAGGTGTCGAACGGTAACTGTGCTTTTAGAAATGATATGTTGGTTCCATCTTTTTGTATATAGCCTCCGTGGCTCAGGCGGCAGAGTGCCAGCCCCTCACCGCTGGGTTCCGTGGTTCAAATCACGGCCACTCAATGTAAAATTTGTGCTGGACAAAGCGGAGGCGGGGTAGGTTTTTCTCCGGGTTCTCCGGTTTTCCATATCATCTTTCATTCCAGAAACACTCTCCAATATCATTTCATTTCATCTGTCATTCATTAATCACTGACCCAGAGGAGTGCGACCGGCTTCAGCAGCCCGCGCAGTTCTTATCCTCGCCGCTAGATGGGGGCTACATTCATTCCATTTTTAATCCGGTTGAATGATTGACAACAGGCTGTAGATTTACATGGTGATCTCATCTGTCCGGATACGTTAATGGTGTGATTTTGTTACTAAATAATTTTGTTAGTAGGAAATGTCGACTAGTCCGCTCTAACGCCATGTAGTGGGAGTAACATAAATTGTAGGGGTTCTAATGGGACGAACTCCTAATGTTTATGCAAACCTCATAGCATTACCGTCGTGCGGGTAGACTCTACTTATTACTCGCTTCAGTACGTTTGCATTCTAACCTATCACTGCATAAACATCCGGGCCCTACTGATAACCCTCACAAGTGGAAGGAAATGCTTCTAAACGATCCGAAGATCGGGGTATGGTGTACCTCAGATCGGCAGCTAGTTATTGAGCCTACCACACCACCGTCAATACAGAACGTTACCGCACCGAAATTCTGGAACCTGTCGTAGCTCAATTCAATGAGCGCGAGATTTCAGAGGGCCCATTCGAGCTACGTTTTCCGGAAAGTGTTCAGTATGTCTGCAGGCCACACGAGAATGTTTCCAATATCTTCCGTAGAGAGAACTGCGCTGCCGTAAGTACCGGGCTACGTAGCTCAAGCGGTATAGTGCTGTCCTTCTGAGCACAAGTTGGCAAGTTCGAACTCTGCTCAATCCGGTGGTGTTTGAAAGTGCTTAAATACGTCAGCCTCGTGTCGGTAGATTTACTGGCCCGTAAAATAACTCCTGCGGGACAAAATTCCGACACCGTCCCTGAAAAACGTAAGAGTAGTCAGTGTCACTTGAAATAAGTAATAATAATATTACATTTTAAATGTCAAATTACTACAGGATAGTTACATTTTGGGCACCCTGATTTCCTACTTTCACACCAGGCAATTGGCGGAGCTGTACTCTAATTAAATGCACGGCTGCTATCTTTCTATCCCTTGCCTTCTTTAAATCTAGCTCCCCAGAAAACCTGTATGTGTTAATACAACGCTAAGGACAGCTGGTCCTGTATATTCGTGTATCATTTCTAACCATGACGTCAACCCTGCCCACTTTTACTGTTCATTCTTACTAGTAGATCTGTAAGAAGTTCAAAAAATGTGTAGTTGTTTCCAATTTTCCCCTTCGCTTTGTGAACACAGCGAAGCACTCCTGGTCTTAATTCCAGATATCATTATTCATTCTGAAATTAGTATACTATTGTACGGCAGATGCATTATTCCCTACCACAATCAAATACTTCAGCTTCGTCTCTTACCCGAACCTCACTAATATTTAATATGTATTTTGCTTACTTAGTTAACACTACTTTCCTCATTCAATAGTCATCATTGATAACTACAGACGCGCATTTAGTGTAGTATAATTCGGTTGGTGGTCTCCAAGAACTTCACGATCCGGCATTCCCGTTAGCTCGAAACTTAAAGTACTTTTTAAATTTATTCTCTTCTTGTCGATCACCAAAAGCTAACATATTAATAAACGTTGAAAGAATTGAAACTGCATTACATTCTAGTCACAAAAAGGCGACGTGAATGATATATAAGTCGGTTTAATGTTACGTCGGCAGAAAACCTTATCCCTCTCCGCGCCCCTCCAACCACAAAAAATGGAAAAATATCCCCCTGTTTTAATGATCGAGTCCAGAATCTTTAAGAAATTGAGATAAGCATTATCATCGGATTTCCTTCCAGGTGAAGTTTTTTTTTCCAACCTTAACGCAGAGTTGCTGATAATTCATCACAAAAGCCTTTGGATAAATTTATCGATTTCACCAAGGTTACAGGGTGGTTAGCCTGTGATACTACAAATCTACAATAAAATTTAACATTTCGAGTTATAATATTTTGAACCCATTCTTTGTCTACAGTAAATGGCATACATGTGTTGGAACACCCCGTGGGAAACACTAGGTTAAGCAACATCGAGCTTGTCAGAATATGAGTGGGTGGACCACGTCTTAATGATTCCTGGCTTACTGTAGCTGGGTTCACTGATCAAGTTCTTAACTCCCAGGAATAGATCTAGCAGTTGCATCTTATTTTGTATTTGTTTACAGAGCGTTATGAGGTATGACAAATTTGCAATATCGTTTGATATTCTGTCTGTTAAACCTGATGGTTCACCAGCCCCTTGCGATTTAATTTTATGCATCCCGCTGCCTTTAATACAATTCTGAAATATATAGGTCCCTTCTCCTAAACTGTGGTAATATAACGAGATGCGGGGTTATAGACTAAAAATCAGCAGGAATCGTGAGCGCCACCGTCCATTATCACAATTCCCATCGCACCGCTGCCAAGTGAGCTATTGCGAGGCTTGACACGCAGTGCACTATTTCCAACCTACAAAATACCTATTCCTGGCCTGTGCGTGTGTTGCACCTCCTGTTGTAAGGTACATTCCTTTCGTATCTGTGCTAGTTTTAGGGTTTCATTCAAGGTGCTCACAATGAATAAATAGTGGCATTCACGAATCCTGCTGTCTTTTAGCCCGGAACCACACTTCTTGTTATGTTACCCCGGTTTAGGGAGAGGGATCGATGTGTAAAATTTTACACCGATATTCTCTCAGTGAATAAAATTGTGTTTTGAATTTGGTAAAAATCAATTCTTATCATTTCTTAGATTAATGTATTCCTCTTACTATAGTGCCCTATGTTACATGCCCCCTTTATATTTAGGGGCTGCCTGGCCGAGACTGTAAAGGCGTGCTCGGTTCGCCCGTAAGGACGTGGATTCAAATCCCTGTCAGGAAGTCGTAAAATTTAAGAAACGAGATTTCCACTTCCAGAGGTGCACATGGCCCTGAGGTTCACTCAGCCTACACAAAAAATGAGTACCAGGTTAATTCCTGGGGCAAAGGCGCCTGGCGTAGAGCTAACCATTCAACCCCATCAAGTGCCAAGTTTACGGATAGTGGAAGCCTTCACCTTCAACCCCTCCAAGGGCCTCCATGGCCTGTACGAAGATGACTTTGCTTTTTTTGCTTTGGTTTTTGTCCCCTTTATATTTATCGGACAGAACCATGACCCATATGCTCTCGAGCGTAGTCGTTGTTCTGAATGAAAGTACCACCATTGTACGATTACGTTCTAAGTAGTCTACTGCTTAAGTGAATGGAAATATGGATGTGCCTGGAGGAGACTTAAATAACACCATACACTCAATAACTTTTTGAGCGACTGCACATTTCCGTGCGTGATGTAGTGGTTGAAACGAAGCAGAATGAAGCAATGTCCCTAGAGATACCTGAAGTTTTTGGCTGAACAGCGGTGTATGATAGCATTCCAACAGTAATTTATTTCCAACTCGACTACTGCCTCTTGCTAACGTACATCGATCTTACATGTTGGCTTTAAGGAGGACCCAATAGCCCAACATTAAATTTTCCCGTTAAATTTGCATCCATTCTTTCCAATGACCATATCATTCATTGGATTTTGAAGCTGCTGATTTCATCTCATGTACTATGTACTCATGAGAAGCACAATAAAGCACTGAAATTATTATAATTGCGCTGTTGTTATTTAGTGTTTTTCTTATTCAACGGCATTGAAACAAAAGCTTTTTAACTCCGAAATGCTGTAGGCTTACATATTTGTTTCTCCAGCGCTCCCTCGAGATAATGGCGAATTATGTATTTTTATCAACAAGGCGTGAGTCCAGCACGAGAACTACGCTTCCGACATCAAGGCGAGTAGCGCTTCTTTTCTGTCTAATGACTACACATTTGAAACCCTTTGATATATCCTAAAATACAAGTCAGATTTGCAAAATAAGATCATCACTTCATTTGCCGCTCGATTCTTCATTGTAGAGGTGGGGACGGAGCGAGTAATACCGATGAGTAATCCGGTTGTAGCTGTAGAGCGCACCACCGATCCCCTCCGCTTACAACTGCGAGTACTCGCGGAGGACCTGAGCACAGTGTAGCGCACAACACGTACGAAAGTACCTGTATTCAATCTGTGTGTATCGAATGTACGTATATATTTCCTACGCTTGTTATGTTTTGTAGATAATGTAAAGTCTGTTATATTATATTTGTGGTGTTAGTGTGATATTTAAACATATTCGTAGAAAGTAGTTATATTTTTAGAACATTTAAAGGAATTTAAAGAAATTTTTACAGAACGTTGTTCCACAAATGCCACGAAAACCGTCGGATGCCTGGCAGTTTTTTGACAGCACTGATAATAGGAAACACGCAAAATGCAAATTTTGTGGCCGCACATACGCGACGGGTGGTGGCACATCAAATATAATATAATATAATATAATATAATATAATATAATATAATATAATATAATATAATATAATATAATATAATATAATATAATATAATATAATAACTGTATTTATAGAAGCAATCTACTGATAGCTGTTTGGCATTGGGACGTGTAGTAGTATGTTGTCAGATATGTTTTGCAATCACATTTGCAAAGAAGGACATTCCAGTCAACGTTCATTTACGTAATTACTTTTGTCATCCTGTAGATGAAATTATGTCAGTGTTTTTCATTATATTCTGATAAGATTCTTTATATTCAGGTTAATCTTCTCATTAACAGTGTACCGTATCACATGAACTTACGAAATAATTGTTAATACATTACTTTTCTGTTAACTTCCAATCCCCTTCTATACAAACCCTTTCGGTAGGTATGTGCCATACTTTGTTTCACTATTCGAATGATTTAACTATACGAGTTACTAACATTTTTTCCACATCCTACCTCCTACTCCCTAGCAGTTACGTATATAACAATTATAGTGAATATATATGCAGTTATTTACAGTTGTTATGTTGCGAGAGAAGGGTATTAATAGGGGGATGCAATACCTTCGCAGTGCCATACCTATAACGTGTTTAAACGACCCGCGTCAGGACATTCACTCGGTAGTTCACTCGGTACTACCGGGTGATGACGTCACAACAACTGCTCCGCTCCGCTCCGCTCCGTCCCCAGCACTACTTCATTGTTCTATTGCAGGGCCTCTCACGATGTATGCACCCGTGCACTGCACGCCGCAAGCGCAGGAGATGACTTCACTAGGTTGACCAGAGTGCAAACCCCCACTCCACTTTCCCTACACCTGTCTCACCCGTTCGGCCTGTCTTTGCCTTCTCCAACTTCCCCGCCGATCCTCCCCTCACTGCGAAATGTTAATGTGCGGTGAGCGGTGACACTGTTGTATGGGACAACCTTACCGGTGTTAAAACACTCTTCCTTCAATTTGCTTTGAGCAGACAATTTATCTTCTCTAGCTCTTCTTTTCCTTTATCTTTGCAATGATACCACTTATGCCTGGAACAAGCGACCGGTTGACAGCAATTCTGAGGGCCTTCTTTACATTACAATCAGAAATATTCCTACTCGCACGCAATCTAGTTTTCGTACAAGTCAAAACAGGAAAAAATACCTTTCACATATGCATGTGGAACCAAACATAGAAATAATTTTAGCTGCTTCTCGATGCAGCTTAGGAAAATCTTCCTTCGACAAATTCTCGTAGAATTTGAGCAAAGCCTCTGTATTGGAAAAATGGATCTTTTTGATTAACTTATCACATAATTATTGTCCCACGGATTAAGTATTTGGCTTTATCGTCATGACTGACAAAAAATACGAAAGTTCACAGTTCGATTGAAATGGACTTTCGGAAGCCTTTGTTTTCTTAGAAACAGGTTACTCGATTATTATGTTGTTGTCTTGCGCTTATCTATTTCACTGATAAACAAGTCGTCTATCACCGAACGCTTCGCCGCTCTCAGCACACTACACCATCCGATTCAAGCCGAGTTGAGCCGAGTGGGACCGATGCACAGTGCACGGAGTCTCTGTGCCTCGATTTGCACGCGTGAGATTTTGGGCGTTTGAGAGGCCGTGTTCTATTGGGTCAAATTAGAAAACAAAGTTACTACCGGTTTCTCGGTAAATGCGCATGTGTTCGAGAGGAGTAGGATAGGATTTGATGAGCCCCGTAATGCAGTTTAAGAATTTGAAAACACAATGTGTATAACTTTAATGGATCAGAAGATATTTCAGGTGGACAACTTAGCTGAATCACTCTGTATAAGAATTATTTGAAATAAGGGTAAGTTTAGTTTACATCACTTTGCTTTCTTTCAGAATTATGAAATTATGTATATAAACAATGAGCCAGATTGAAAGGGAAACATTCCGTGACCGTACGGATTGTTATTGCCAGTTCGAAGCGTACTGACTGTCGCTGCCCGTGGACAGTTCTAGCGAGCCATGACTTCACATGCTTGCCCTAAGGGAATGGATCTGACGAACTCTGGCCTCATTTTCTCAGCACTGAGGCATCTTTTTGCAATGGAACAGAAACATACCGTTTCTGTGTCATTCAGGGCTCCCCGGTGGGGCTCCTTGCCTAAATGGTCACGCAGTGACCTCCCGTACAGAGGGCCCCGGGTTTGATTCCCGGCCGGATAGGGGATTTTAATACTTAAATGGTTCATTCCTTTGGCTCGGGGACTGGGGTTTTACGCTGTTCCTAACATCCCTGCAACTGATATACCACACACAACACTACCCTAACACCGAAGATGCCACCCACCCTTGATGGAGGGTCTACCATGCAAGGTTAGCAATAGCCACACAAAATACAAATTAAGCGACTTCACATTCTGTCCCTCATTTAAAGTACTTCAGGCACACTCTGTATAGTTCTCGTTCGTGAGTAATGGGTTTATGAATGGCGTAGATTGTACATCGCCTTCATGAACAAGAGAATATCCAGTTTCACTCCGTACGATAAGGTTTGCACAGAACAAATCGTATTTAAATCAAAACTACATTTTCTCTTGTAAAATCATGATATTTAATTCAGAATATCGTTTTAACAGATAATGAAAGTACGATTCCCTACTGGGAACTGAAGTTTGATTATGCAAGTATTTGTAGCGAGTAGAGTATATTTCTCCTAGTTCTCTGCTACTGCATTTGTTTCAAGGGAGGGTTACAGTGTATTAGCCGCCAGCGTCTTGAAGAGGTGTGGCATTCCACCTGATGAGCCCGCTGCCGAACTGGGGCGAAACGGTGGTTATCTCCCAATATAAAAAAATTCTGAAAATCTTAATGCTTTGAAATCTCGTTTTATTACTTTAACTTCACTCCAAACTTCGCTCACTCGGACACAACTACGTATTTCCACTTACAGATCAAAAGCTATACAACTGAATAATTAGCTATGTCGTCCGCATTATACTTGAAGTAAACAAAAAAAGTTTTAAAAGTTTGTATCTCTGGTGGGACTTATTGCATGAACATTCAGATTTATGGTCATATAACTCTGAAATTTGTGGCAACTTACCTGCCAATAACGCAGTGACGCCAGCAATTCCTAGAGATGCCAAAACGCAAGGTCCATTGACGTCTTCCGCCGCCTGACCCACGAGTAGCAGAACGCCTATAGCCCAAGGCCCAGCCAAGGCGGCGCTCAAGAGCCGCAGTGCGGGCAGCATACCCAGCCGCATCCTGGAACAACAGGTTCACCAACATAGGAAAAGCTTCTCAATCCTAATTTCTTTCTGACAATAAATTAGTGTGCTTCACAATATTTAAAATAATTAAATCTAATTTTATCGTTTATTTAACTGGTTGTTTATTGAAATGACCCAAATTAATATTAAAAATTAAATTCACTTTACACTCTTGTCTCTCTATAGCACATCTCAAAACAAGAGACATTTAAATAGTATACTATTTGAACTACTTTCTCCATGAATAGAAAAAGTGACTTAAATAACAGATCGTTTCCGAACATTTCTTATGATATTAATAGAAGATGAACCATACTATTTACTTCATAAGCAGTGGTTCCTCGAAATTATGAAATATATTTACTGTGTGTAATAACAGTTCCTTTGTCCTCTGCCCAGAAAAAAAGTATCTCAAAGAATAGAAAATCTAAGAGGCTATAAATGAAGGTATACTTGGTGACCAAAAATTTCCAAAGAGGACTCAAGAAAACGAGGTGTACCGGGGAAATCTGAGATTGCCAAAGGAGTTGTTTCCGTTGTTGGAATGACTTATATTTTACGCTAAAAAGAAGCTGTTCCCTATCATCCCGGCTTTTGTTACAACCACCAATAAGGCGAAACTGCAGTCCTTCAGTAACGTGGAATAATCTCCAACGTTGTGCTCACCTTAACGAAGTTCAAGAACAATTAAAATATTTTAGGTCAGGAAACAATAGAGGTGATGGAATTGCTGAAGCAAGAAGGTCGCGTGATGAGTGGGTACGTGTGAGTGATAACAAGCAGCAAGTTGCAACACCAGCAGCAGATTGTAAACATAGAACAGGCTGATGAGGTGTTCATTTCATTTTATTTTGTATGTGGTGGAGGGTGGTGGCTTGGGTTGGACTGCGTTTATTATTAGTTATTTATTTATTTATTTATTATTATTGTGAACGTGTATTCGGGGCTGAAAGCCTGTTTTGTTCATTAATAAATACTATACTATACTAATTAAAATATTTCTCCAAGACATTGAGGAACAATGCCATATACCCTTCACAACCGAGCTAATAGCGCTATAAGATTTTTTAAATGAAAACTGTCTTTTTGATATCAGACTCCACGGAAAAGTTTTCAATTATTTATTCGTCGTTCAACACATAATGCCATAATTAAAGTAGGGTCGATAATCTACAAGTTACCTATTCACGACTCAGACTCGTAATAAATGAATGCGAACATGTACTCTAATTTAAATATTAAACATCTCAATCAGGGTAACTTCAACCACGGAAAGGTATCAAGATCAACACTGAACGGGATAATTCACTTCGTCCATCATAAATCATTAAATTAATCATTATTAAAACCAAACCCCATGGTGCAACAGCCCCAAACGTCCAGGGCGTACCAAGAGACCGCTAGACCGGTACCGCTATCTCACCATCAGATAGCTTCTCAAATGTAATCACGTAGATTGAGTGGACCACAGTTACAGTTAAACATTCCTGACCTGAATCGAACCCAGGCCTTCCAGATATGAGGAAGGCACGCTACCCGTACATCACGAGGCAGGCCTAATAATTACTACACTATTTTATTTCTATGAACTTAACAGTGGATACGAGTCACTTAGTCAATTACTGCTATGGCCTGTTTCAAGCCTTACAACAGATAAGTCAACTGTCATTCACTTACCCAAACAGAACACGATGCTGAAAGTGAACCACGTCACGCAGCTTCATGGCCGAGCGTCTAAAATCCAGTCCATACTTTGGTCACGTCACAAGATCGTTAAAGTAAACTCTTAAAAGTCACATCGATTATGTCGTTAATGAGTAAACAACTGGAATCAGAGATAAGGCTTTTTGCCGATGATGTTATTCTGTAGAGGTTAATAAATAAGTTACAGGATTGTGAGCAACTGCAAAAAGACTTCGACAACGTTGTGAGATGAACAGCAGGCAATGGTATGATTATAAACGAAGAGTGAAAAATATGCGAAGAAAAGCAGCTCGATTTGTTCTGGGTGATTTCCGACAAAAGAGTAGCGTTACGAAAATGTTGCAAAGTTAGGGCTGGGAAGACTTGGGAGAAAGGAGACGAGCTGCTTGACTAAGAGGTACGTTCCGAGCTGTCAGTGGAGAAATAGCGCGGGATGACAGTAGTAGACGAATAAGTTGAGTTGTGTTTCTAAAACCAGGGAAGATTAAAATATGAAGATAAATTTGGAATTCAAGAGAACAAATTAAGGCAAATATTATTTTATAGGAAGAGGAGTTAGGGATTGGCATAATTTACAAGGGAGATGTTCAATAGATTTCCAAATTCTTTGCAATCATTTAAGAAAAGGCTAGAAAAACAACAGATAGGGGATCTGTCATCTGGACGACTGCCCTAAATGTAGATCAATGTTGATTGATTGATTGATTGATTGATTGATTGATTGATTGATTGATTGATTGATTGATTGATTGATTGATTGATTGATTGATTGATTGATTGATTGATTGATTGATTGATTGATTGATTGATTGATTGATTGATTGATTGATTGATTGATTGATTGATTGATTGATTGGAACAATTCTGTAGTTGACGTCTTACATGAGGTCTTATATGCCCTCTCTTTTACATCCTTACTACAACCCCTAAATACCCTCATAATCATGTACAGAGATCTGTACCCTTTATTTACAATACTGTTTATGTGATTACCCCAATGAAAATCTTTCCTTGTATTAACAACTAGGAACTTACAGTGATCCCCATAAGGAACTTTCACACCAACAACGCAGTAATTAGAAATGAGAGGACATTTTCTATTAGTGCTCTTTTTTCTGCGACGATGGGAAAGCCCTAGGAGTGGGAAGGAAGCGGCCATGGCCTTAATTAAGGTACAGCCCAAGCATTTGCCTGGTGTGAAAATGGGAAATCACGGAAAACATCTTCAGGGCTACCGACAGTGGGATTCGAACCCACTATCTCCCGGATGCATCTCACATCCCCGCGTCTCTAACCGCATGGCCAACTCGCCCGGTCCTATTAGTGAAACTCACAACCTATTAACCCCTTTAACATCATACCATTGCCTGCTGTCCATCTCCCAATATTGTCGAAGTCATTTTGCAGTTGCTCACAATTTTGTTACTTATTTATTACTCTATACGGAATAACATCATCCGCTAAAGCCTTAACTCTGATTCCAGTTCATTACTCGTATAATTTATATATATAAGAAAAAGTTCCAATAATACTGCCTTGAGTAATTCCCATCTTAATGATTACAGGATCAGATAACGCTTCACCTAATCTAATACTCTGAGTTCTATTTTCTAGATATTTAGCCACCCTTTCAGTCACTCTTTCGTCTATCCCAATAGCCCTCAGTTTTGCCAGTAGTCTCCCATGATCTGCCCTATCAAATGCCTTAGACAGGTCAATCGCCATACAGTCCATTTGACCTCCTGAATCCAAGATATCTGCTATATCTTGATGGAATCTTACAAGTTGAGCTTCAGTGGAATAACCTTTCCTAACACTTGGAATCCTGAGCAAAATGACCACACAAAGAACTTTACATTCTGAATGTATTTCCTAAATAAATGTTTGTTTTTTCTTTTTTTTTAAACAGCACATGAGCAATTAACAACAAGGAAAAATATTTTTTTTAAAGGGGTTTAACAATGAATAGCAACAAAACGAGCTTTAAAGCTTCGTCAATTTCCAGGGAAATCTCCGAATTTTCAAGGCTTATTAGCCTTTACCTTGATAAGTCAATCTTAGGTATATAGCACAAGAAGCCGGAGCTTCCGATAATAAAATATTACACTCCAAAAGATGTCATACTCCTAACCTTGAACACCCTTTGGTCTTCACGCCTATATCAAGGTATATCTTAAATACATTCCCATACAATTACAGACTCGCTGCCCGTATTTAACAGGGAAGCAAGTCACATCATTTGAACCGGAAGGATCCAGGAGAAACAGGAGTAGTAGCTAATACTGCACGGATAAGAATCACTTAAATAGGATGCTTAACAAAAAAGGCCAAAAACCAATTAGATTGGGATGCTGAGCCCACTCAAGCAATCCCGTGATATAAGTACAATAAAACCCAATGGAGCAGAAGGCCCGGTGACACATACTATATTGCGACTATGACAAGGAAGGTTAATGTCCGAAAAGCAATAAATTTTGAAAAGCTTAGTGACAATAACACGAAATGAATGTGGAAAACGCGTGTCCATACTCGTACTTCCTTACTACATTGCAACCGCTCGGGTGTTTTCACTCGTTGCCAGAAAACCAACATTTCAAAAACCAAGTTTAAGAATCCCTGTTCACAGACGTTTACGCAATAGCATGTACCGAGTGAGTTGGCTACGCAGTTTGAGTCACGTAGCCGTGAACTTGCATTCGGGGGATGGTGGGTTCGAGGCCCCACCATCGGAAGATCTGAAGATGGTTTTATGGGTTTTCCCATTTTCAGACCAGGACTTTAAATAATATCACGGCCGCTACCTTCCCAGTCCAAGCCTTGCCTAATCGCATCGTGGTAATAAGATATGTCTGTGTCGATCTGACGTAAAGAAACAAATAGCACAACAACAGCACGCCGATAAACTCGCCAAACAAGCAGTAAATGGTGATCAGTCTGTGAGAGTTGTTCTGCACTTTCCATCAACGGCCCATATTTTGTCCCCATAGCAGATTATTTTGGACTTGTAGAAATTCAGGAATTTTATGGACAAGGCAAGAAATTGGTATATCTACTACTGAGTATAGTCCCCACTTACGTTATGGCAGGATCATTGTAACTTACCGTAAGGTAGTCAATATTTGATATAAACACTACAAAAACTAAACTACCAAAAACGTGTTCGTAATTTCGTCCCCCCAAATTTATGAAAATTACAATTAGGCCTACTTTTAATCTATTTACCTTTCTAACCTTATCAAACACTTTCACTATAACGAATTACTTGAAGGTCATTTGTGAAAAAATGTTTCTTGTTATTCTTTTTAACACAGTCTTTCAGCGTTGCTCGTGGGATGTTAAAATATTTACTTGCACTTTTGTAATCCATTATCTTGTCCCTCACTGCCTTAGTCGCATTTTTCATAGCCTCTTTATCCCACTGCTTGCGTGTTCCAATCTCAAAATAATAATAATAATAAACTTCATAAATAACAAATAAAATGAAGGGTGGGGGGGAATTACGAACATTCCCTGATTTATTATCATGGCCGCTACAGTAACTCACGCCAACCACCTCACTACAGTATAGTGATTACACGCCAGGAACTACACCACACGAATGAAATGCAGTCCAGTATTTCATACACATATCAGTGCTTACTCTAGGAATAACAGGCTCTTAATTTGAATCCTACACTAACTCAGTGCAGCATGAAAAGTGAATCCTCCTTGTAACCCGGAAACTAAACGTGGTGGACACTATTGATGGGCAAACGATACCCGTGTTCGAGCCGACCCGATACGCGCCGAGGTTCGAGCCTGTTCGAAGCAAGCTCGAGCAGTCACGTGACCGAAGGCGAAGTCTGACTCGGGCTACAGCGCGAACGTGCAGATTAGCATATAGCGTACGAAGTGAAGCACCGTTCACGCAGGTGTGTGCATGACATTGATAACGAAGGTACGTGCTGTCATGTATTACTACATTCAGTCATTGACGTATATCTTATGGGGAATAAAGATTGCCCATAAAATTAGAAGGCTTAGATCAGGGCCTCTCAAACGCCCAAAATCTCACGCGTGCAAATCGAGGCGCAGAGACTCCGTGCACTGTGCATCGGTCCGGCTCGGCTCAAATCGGTTTGATTCTGATGGTGTAGTGTGCCGAGGGGGACGAAGCGTTCGGTGATAGTTGGCTTGTTTATCAGTTAATTAGATACGCGCAAGACAACAACATAACAATGGAACAACCTGTTTCGAAGAAAGCAAAGAATTCTCAGTCGTGACGATACAGCCAAATGCTTAATCTGTGGACAATAATTATGTGATAAGTTAATCAAAAGATCTATTTTCCAATACAAAGGCTTTGCTCAAATTCTACGAGAATTTTGTCGAAGAAAGATTTTCCTAAGCTGCACCGAGAAGCAACTAAGATTATTTCTATGTTTGGTTCCACATACACATGTGAAAGGTATTTTTTCCTGTTTTGACTCGTACGAAAACTAGATTGCGTGCGAGTAGAACTATTTCTGATTGTAACTTAAAGCTCTCAGAATTGATGTCAGCCGGTCCCTTGTTCCAGGCATAACTGGTATCATTGCAAGGGTAAAGGAAAAGAAGAGCTAGAGAATATAAATTGTCTGCTCAAACCAAATTGAAAGAAGAGTGTTTTAACACCGGTAAGATTGTCCCATACAACAGTGTCAACGCTCAACACACATAAACATTTTGCAGTGATTGGAGAATCAGCGGGGAAGGTAGAGAAGGCGAAGACAGGCTGAAAGGCTGAGGCAGGTGTAGGGGAAGTGGAGTGGGAATTTGCACTCTGGTCAACCTAGTGAAGTCGTCTCCTGCACCCTGAGAGGCCCTGGCATTAGATTATGATTAAAAGGACAAAGTATATATCCGTAATATTCCCCGCGTATTAACGAAAGTATTTCTTCCCAAACCAGTACTTGTGTATCTTGTAACGACTGTACGTTTGACGCAAAATTATGAATAAAGAACCAAACCAAACTCCATGTCCGCCTCTGTGGTGTAGTGGTTAGCGCGATTAGCTGCCACCCCCGGAGGTCCGGGTTCGATTCCCGGCTCTGCCACGAAAATTTGAAAAGTGGTACGAGGGCTGGAACGGGGTCCACTCAGCCTCGGGAGGTCAACTGAGTAGAGGTGGGTTCGATTCCCACCTCAGCCATCCTCGAAGTGGTTTTCCGTGGTTTCCCACTTCTCCTCCAGGCGAATGCCGGGATGGTTCCTAACTTAAGGCCACGGCCGCTTCCTTCCCTCTTCCTTGTCTATCCCTTCCAATCTTCCCATCCCTCCACAAGGCCCCTGTTCCGCATGGCAGGTGAGGCCGCCTGGGCGAGGTACTGGCCATTCTCCCCAGTTGTATCCCCCGACCAAGAGTCTGAAGCTCCAGGACACTGCCCTTGAGGCGGTAGAGGTGGGATCCCTCGCTGAGTCCGAGGGAAAAACCGAACCTGGAGGGTAAACAGATGATGATGATGATGATGACCAAACTCCATGGGGCAACAGCCCCGAAATACCATGGCCTACAACCATTGACATATATAACTATTTCCACACGTGTAATGGTTTCCTTTTTCTGTATTTATACGGCCCAAACAACACATTTTAGTAGAGAATTGGTTTATTCGGATGGACGCATTTGTAAAGAATCATCGCACAAACACAAATTTTGACTGTACCGGTATCCAATATATAGGTATCGTATCGTATCGTATCGTAATCTGCTTACCGAGCTCGATAGCTGCAGTCGCTTAAGTGCGGCCAGTATCCAGTATTCGGGAGATAGTAGGTTCGAACCCCACTGTTGGCAGCCCTGAAAATGGTTTTTCGTGGTTTCCCATTTTCACACCAGGCAAATGCTGGGGCTGTACCTTAATTAAGGCCACGGCCGCTTCCTTCCCACTCCTAGCCCTTCCCTTTCCCATCGTCGCCATAAGACACATCTGTGTCGGTGCGACGTAAAGCAACTAGCAAAGCGTAATCTGTTTACACTCCAGGGTCGGTTTCTCCCTCGGACTCAGCGAGGGATCCCACCTCTACCGCCTCAAGGGCAGTGTCCTGGGGCTTCAGACTCTGGGTCGGGGGATACAACTGGGGAGGATGACCAATATCTCACCCAGGCGGCCTCACCTGCTATGCTGAACAGGGGCCTTGTGGGGGGATGGGAAGATTGGAAGGGATAGACAAGGAAGTGGGAAGGAAGCGGCTGTGGCCTTAAGTTAGGTACCATCCCGGCATGTGCCTGGAGGAGAAGTGGGAAACCACGGAAAACCACTTCGAAGGATGGCTGAGGTGGGATTCGAATCCAACTCTACTCAGTTGACCTCCCGAGGCTGAGTGGACCCCGTTCCAGCCCACGTACCACTTTTCAAATTTCGTGGCAGAGCCGGGAATCGAACCCGGACCTCCGGGGGTGGCAGCTAATCACACTAACTACTACACCACAGAGGCGGACCAATATATAGGTATGGGTCGAAATTAGATTATGTACAAAAGACTCGGAAGTAACAGTAAACAGAGGAAGAACCGGTAAGGTCCAGCATAATACTCTTACACATCCTTCTCAAGTTTTCTGGGTGTTATTTTAACAGCAAGGCGCTAGGTTGCGGCGCGCACTAAAGCTCTAACTTGTTCGAGCTCCGACGTCAGCTGTTCGAGCAGCTAGAGCCGGGCTCAAGCACATCACTAGTAGGGATGGGCGCGACTGAAGCCTGGAATCGAGAGCGTCGATTCCATCGACTCTGAACACCGGTCTGGGTTCGCATGAAGCCTCTCGACTCTAAGTTAACTTGATGCGCATTGCGGGGCCGCACGGTCGCTTCGCATGAAGCCTCGCGACTCCAAGCGAACTTGACTCTCATTGCGGGGCCGCTTGCGTGTCGAGGCGCGGAAAATAACATGAAATATCATACATGTTGCTGCTCATTTGCCCATTGGGTTTTTTAAGAGTGTTCTAGAGTGAAGTACGATATCGCTAACGAAGACGACGAGCGTAATCGTGTAGTTGAAATAAAATTAAACGTGTCAAGTCAGAAAGTATCGGCATAGCAGACCACGGACTTTTAATTTCACGTCTTTATTTGTCGTGATCAGGAAGATGATAAACAGATATCGATGGTAAATCATTATGAATTGCACATGAACGATGAAAACAAATCTAATATGGGTAAATCCTCCAACATAATTCGAACATAAGTTTAACCATTACAAGCCTCTGTGGCTCAGGCGGCAGCGCGTTGGCGTGTTACCGCTGGATTCCGTGGTTCAAATCCCGGGCACTCCGCGTGAGATTTGTTTTTCTCCGGGTACTCCGGTTTTCCCTGTCATCTTCCATTCTAGCAACACTCTCCAAAATCATTTCATTTTATCTGTCAGTCATTCATCATTGTCCCAGAGGAGTGCTACAGGCCTCGGCAACCGGCACAATTCCTATCCTCGCCGCAGGATGGAGGCTTCATTCATTCCATTCCTGACCCGGTCACTGACTGGAAAACAAGTTGTAGGTTATCATTATAATTCAAGGACCACGTTAAGTCTTGTTGCATTATTAATATTATTATTAGTAGTAGTATTAGTAGTAGTATATACAAAAGCCCGTTTTCGCGACAGCCCTGGTAGGCCTTGGCCTACTAAGTGACCTCTGCCCAGCTCGAAGGCCAGTAGAAGGTGACGTGTGTTCAGCACGACGAATCCTCTCGACCGTTATTCTTGGCTTTCTAGACCCGGTCTCTACCTCAACGTGATCACGAAACCTGAGATACAGGTAAAAATCCCTGACCTGGCCGGAATCGATCCCGGGGCCTTCCTAGACTACGGAGGCGCTATTATGACGCACAATGTTTGGTAAAATATTTGTTGTAAAATCACACTCTAAGCACTGGCTTCTTATTTTCTGTTTTATGCACCAGGCCAGGGGTATTAATCATATACAATTAAAAAACCTAACCGGCCGAGAATCGTACCCGGGACCGCGGGGTGGCAGGCGCACACGTTGCTCCCTGAACTGGTTGTGGTCAATATTGGCGGTTATGTAAACGTATACTGTCAGATTATTATTACCACTACAATTATCGTCATCATTATCATCATCGTCGCCAAAATATACCTACAACATTAACACTAACGATGATAAAATCCCGAAACAATATTTAATGTTTGCTGGCTAATAATCATCTTGTATTCATCGTATCACGAGTTACTAAGGGAGGAACGTTGAACTATAATTCCAATCAGTTTCGGCAATAGTTGATAGATGGCGTTACTGCATCTATGGAGTCGACACTGGAGTCGAGAGTGTCGGTTCCAGAGGTAGCAGTCTCGACTCTTCGCGACTCCGTTCGCAGCCCATCCCTAATCACTAGTGGAAACAACCAACTCTCACAACGAGACAAGATGAGGCTACGCGTGTGCGCGCGCGGCTAAACATTACGTACCAACCGTGCAAACTAGAAATCCCTAGGGGGACGACATTACGGTAGGTGCGGGGACGGAATTTGGCCCCCCCTACCTTTTACATTCGTCATAGTCATGAGCTAACTGGAGGCGGTGATTGCTGTTACAGTGCAAAGTTACTTGGTCATCAGCATCTATCAATCAGGGGTCAACATTGTACTATCTAATTAGCTATTCCTGATAACTCTGAAATTTGTACAGGATGCTTCAGACACATGTTCCGCTAGAAGAACTGTCGCTGTGATGCACGAAACTGCAATACTCAACAACGTGAAACTGAAGAAGTCGCCAAATATTCCTGGGCCTGCAGATTAATCGGGAATTAAATTTGCGCTACTGCCTAAACCTCGAGTTTGGTGCTAATAATATTTTTTTAATTATTTAAAAATAATAATAATAAGTCGGCTCTGTGGTGAAGGAGTAATTAGTCTGTCACCTACTTGGAGTACCCGGATTCGATTCCCAGGCAGGATATTACTTTTAACATGGTGCCGAGAGCTGGTTCGAGGAGCATTCAGCCTGCATGATTATAATATTGTAGAGCTATCTGACAGTGAGATAGCGGCCCCGTTCTAGAAAGCCAACAAATACGGCAGATAAGGGATTCAGATCACGCGTCACCTCACAATCTGCACACTGTCGAGCCAAAGGCCCTTCGGGGCTGATAGTGCCAGGGGATTGGATTGGATATGATTTTAATAATGATAATCATCATCATCATCATCTGTTTACCCTCCAGGGTCGGCTTTTCCCTCGGACACAGCGAGGGATCCCACCTCTACCGCCTCAAGGGCAACTGGGGAGAATGACCAGTACCTCGCCCAGGCGGCCTCACCTGCTATGCTGAACAGGGGCCTTGTGGAGGGATGGGAGGATTGGAAGGGATAGGCAAGGAAGAGGAAAGGAAGCGGCCGTGGCCTTATGTTAGGTACCATCCCGGCATTCGCCTGGAGGAGAAGTGGGAAACCACGGAAAACCACTTCCAGGATGGCTGAGGGGGGGAATCGAACCCACCTCTACTCAGTTGACCTCCCGAGGCTGAGTGGACCCCGTTCCAGCCCTCATACCACTTTTCAAATTTCGTGGCAGAGCCGGGAATCGAACCCGGGCCTCCGGGGGTGGCAGCTAATCACGCTAACCACTACACCACAGAGGCGGACTAATAATGATTATAACGAACGAAATACGTCTGGCCTCAGGAGGGGTATGGTGCAGGTCTTTCGAGTTGACATCTGATAGGCGAGCTGGGGGTTTGTGAAGATGGGAGCCCTACGTTTGATGTGTTCTAATGAGGATGACAGCACACACACACTCACCCCCGAAACATCGGCATTAACCAATGAAAGTTAAAATCACAAACCCGGCCGGGAATCGAACCCACGATCCTCCTGGGCCACGGGCTAGCACGCTAACCATTTAGCCTTGGAGCCAAATATCATTAATAATAATAATAATAATAATAATAATAATAATAATAATAATAATAATAATAATAATGTCTCAGCTAACGTTTGCAGGTATTTTCATTTGACGCTACTTATAATGCACGCGTGTCAGTTTTGACGTTTCTTTTCACTATAATATATGGAAGAGAAACAGATTTATATTCGGGACTTGTGGCTGAGTTTTCATTAATTTTCATCATCATCATCATCATCTGTTTACCCTCCAGGTTCGGCTTTTCCCTCGGACTCAGCGAGGGATCCCACCTCTACCGCCTCAAGGGCAGTGTCCTGGAGCTTCAGACTCTTGGTCGGGGATACAACTGGGGAGTATGACCAGTACCTCGCCCAGGCGGCCTCACCTGCTATGGTGAACAGGGGCCTTGTAGGGGGATGGGAAGATTGGAAAGGATAGGCAAGGATGAGGGAAGGAAGCGGTCGTGGCCGTAAGTTAGGTACCATCCCGGCATTCGCCTGGAGGTGAAGTGGGAAACCACGGAAAACCACTTCGAAGATGGCGGAGGTGGGAATCGAACCCACCTCTACTCAGTTGACCTCCCGAGGCTGAGTGGACCCCGTTCCAGCCCTCGTACCACTTTTCAAATTTCGTGGCAGAGCCGGGAATCGAACCCGGACCTCCGGGGGTGGCAGCTAATCACGCTAACCACTACACCACAGAGGCGGCTTTCATTAATTTTGTCGACTAAAATCTAAGTGCTTCATCAGAGACATTTTATTTGCCGACGAGAATTCGATAATCTCTTCCGGGTATGAACCCACGAACCTGAAATTTGGAGGCCAGCTCTCTACCATTGATCCAAGGAGGGGAGTTACATTGTCAAGTGCTATGTTTATAGGAATGAAGAACTTGTCGATACGCTTCTTACATTTGGAGACTGTCATCACAATGAGCAAGCGGGTGCGCTTTGTGCACAGTAGGACAACATCCTGATGTTCCTGAATGTAGAGGTTACACAGCGCAGCGACAGCACGGGAATGTCCGCACTTCGCAGTTCAGGTCCGTGCTTAGAACGTGTATTAATTGTTGATCTGTCGCTCCAACTATTCTTGAGTTGTGAAATGCGAGTATGGTGCGCAGTGGATGAATACAGAATTATAAAATCTATCTTTTTTATTGGCACAATTAATACACAAAGATACAGGGATAACATACTCAAACCATATTTTGACGAACTGACTGACACTGACAGGGGCTGCCTGGCCGAGGCGATAAAGGCGTGCTAGGTTCACCCGAAGGACGTGGGTTCGATTCCCGGTCAGGAAGTCGTAAAATTTAAGAAACGAGATTTCCACTTCCGGTGGTGCACGTGACCCTGAGGTTCACTCAGCCTACACCAAAACTGAGTACTAGGTTAACTCCGGGGGTTAAAGGCGGTCGGGCGTAGAGCTAACCACTCTTCCCCTCCAAGTGCCGAGGTTACGGATGGTGGAAGCCTTTACCTTCCACCCCTCCAGGGGCCTTCATGGCCTGTACGGAGATGACTTTGCTTTTTTGACTGACACTGACTGTCGAAATGGATATTTTCAGCAAGACTGCCACCGTGCATATAACTAATGACACATCAAACTTAATTGAGGACGTTTTTGATGACCGTGTTTTTAGTACGGATTTATGGCCACCACGGTCCCCAGATTTAACTGCTTGTGACTTTTGTTTATGGGGGGCTTAAAAAATAAAGTGTATGCAAGAAACCCTCACACGTTGGACGAACTGAAAGAACCTATCCGGAGAGAAATAGCCTCAATTACTGAAGACGAACTTATGCGTGAGAATCGAAGTTTCCTAGGACGATGCCAGAAATGTGTGGATGCAGGAGAACATTTCTCAATTCTTAAGTACTAACTTGCTTAATTCTTATTTTCTTAATTATTATTTTTTTCATTTTAATTGTTATCTCATGTCATGCACGGATGAAGTGAGCGAAGGGCTGTACTTGTTACTGTGCCACGGAGCGGGGAGTGATGAGTCAACGGGAGGCAGATAAGCTGGGCTCGCCTGCCGGCCAACCGATGAGAGAAACTCACTGTATATCGAGAATATTACTATTACGTTAATGTTCATAGAATAATTTAACATAATTTTTTCTGGTACAGGAGGAGAAATTCTTTGGAACAGGGAGGAGATCATTTTGAAAGTTGTACAGGGGGAGGCACCGAAAATATTCCGTCATTTTTGCCGATCCTGCCATGAAGGTGGACTGGGGAAAAGCTTGCTTTGTTCCCGAGTGGAGGGGGATGAGGTGCCCTGTCATGCAGCGCAACGAGCATGGTTGGCAGTAAGCGTACAGAATGAATGTTTAGTGTGAGTGTTCAGTTCTCATTGAAGATTATTAGAGTCGTGTTCCTGCACTTGCTACACGTACTGCACGCCTTTTTTGAAATACTGACTGAGGAAGAAAAGCAGTGTGCCTACATCCAGCGGGATAACGACGTTGCCCATACAAGCTCATCAATCAATGCATGCATTAGAAGAGAAGTTCCCACGATTTAAGTGTCTGTGATTTATATTTATGGGGGACTTTAAAACGGAAAGTGTGCAAGAACAATCCACGTACACTTGAACCACTGGAGAATAAAATCAGATGACTGTTACGTGAAATTTCAGTGGCGGATTATTTTACGCTGATATAACGTACGCCTCATTTTGGTGCTGCCATTGGTTTTTGCGGTTTCCTTATAACCGCATAACCTTTGGTGGTACTATTTGAGGATCCAACCAGCCTCTGGGCTGATGACCTAACAGACAGACATAACGTTTGTTTCGACAACGGTTAATATAACTTTTAATACCTGCTTTGGTGAATGGTAAGATCTGCATTAGATTTCAGCTTCATTCGTTAATAACTCTGAACTAATCATTTAGGCCTACGGCACTGAAACTGAACTCCCAACTGCACTGCTACATCTTACCGGCGAGTCTAGCAATTTACTGCGGGCAAACTGTTCCCCGCATAGGGTGGCAACTTTTCACTGCCTCTCGCAGTATATCACACTATTTCAAGAAGTAAAAAATTGTCAGTTTGCTTGGTTAGCCTAATTTATACATTTTTATCATGGGTAATGATAATAATAATAATAATAATAATAATAATAATAATAATAATAATAATAATAATAATAATAATAATCGTATGGCCTCAGATACCGTGTGCAGACATTTCAATTTGACGCCATCTGGCTGTCTGCTCGTCAACTTCGACGTTCCGTTTTACTCAAGGCCCCCACTAGATGGGAAACCGAGTAAACCAAAACTCTCTTGGGCGTCTATGGCTGAGATTTAATAAATTTTGTCGGGTAAACACCAAATGTGTCACCAGAGATCTTTTACATGGCGACATCGTACGACATGGAGTGTCGAATGGACTTTTTTCCGCCCTTCAAAGTTTGAACCCGCTATCTTGGGATCCGGAAGCCGACACTCTACCGCTGATCCACAGAGGGTAATAATAATAATTAATAATTTAATGTTATTTGCTTTACGTCCCACTAACTACTCTTTTACGGTTTTCGGAGACGCCGAGGTGTCGGAATTTAGTCCCGCAGGAGTTCTTTTACGTGCCAGTAAATCTGCCGACACGAGGCTGACGTATCTGAGCACCTTCAAATACCACCGGACTGAGCCAGGATCGAACCTGCCAAGTTGGGGTCAGAAGGCCAGCGCCTTAACCGTCTGAGCCACTCACTCCGGCCAGAGGGTAATCATGTGTTACGTGTTTTGGTATGTGCCTACCCTGTCATAGTCCACTTCGGTATTTCCTGAAAGGCATCTGGTTCCTCCCAGCCGGCCTGAGGACCTCCCGCGGTTTCTCCTCTATTTGTATTGTCTCCTCGTTTGGAAGAGAAAGTGGAAGGTGCAATGACAATGTTCCTTCTCTAGCCGAGTCCTAAAGATTCTAGTACTCCACCATCAGGATAGAAAAAGGAGGTTAGCCGCGAAAATTCGAATGAGTAATGGGAGCGAGGCGGCAGTAATGCTCGCTGTCCTCAGTGTCTTACTGATGTCAGAGTATCGTCGTTTATTGAGCCGGGTTCTGTATGTGTACTGTCTTGGAGTACCATGTGTGCACTACATTGGAGTACTGTATGTATCGACGTGGAGTGAGTGATTGAACATGGACAGCAGTAGTGCTAGTGTTATCAGTATTCCATCGATGTCAGAGTATCATCGTTTACTGAGCCGAGTACTGTACGTGTAATGTCTTGAGGTACCATGTGTGTACTGCCGTGGACTGTAGACCAACTTGGAGTCTGTTTGTGGAACAGTTGATTTAGTCGTATAGAGTAATTCACTGTGTGGAGCAGTCACGTGAATTGACTGTGCTGACTCTGGAGTCTAGCCAAAGAACAATAATCATGATTTGTCGTGGCCATTAGTCTTGTGTTCAAACCTATCAGCGTGCAGCTGTTGAGTGAGACGGAAGTGGAAGGAAAACCTTGTCAATGAGGATTATAGCCTGTTCCATGTAAAGACTGCCCAGCTGGAATCCTGCTGTGAGAGACTTTTAAATAGACAGCAATTAGTGCAGTATGGCCATTCATGGTTCAATATAATTGTGTGTTTATGTACTTACTGCGTCATCCTAGAGTTCAATTAGGTCTATGAAACAGTATTTTTTTTTTTTTGCTAGGGGCTTTACGTCGCACCGACACAGATAGGTCTTATGGCGACGATGGGATAGGAAAGGCCTAGGAGTTGGAAGGAAGCGGCCGTGGCCTTAATTAAGGTACAGCCCCAGCATTTGCCTGGTGTGAAAATGGGAAACCACGGAAAACCATCTTCAGGGCTGCCGATAGTGGGATTCGAACCTACTCTCTCCCGGATGCAAGCTCACAGCCGCGCGCCTCTACGCGCACGGCCAACTCGCCCGGTGAAACAGTATTTATTCATAACACTATTATGATACAATGATATTTAGTTATTATATTTTACCCTGTTTAGTTGTTTGTCATCATTTTATATAACTGTCTTTGAAATAAACTTGCACTGCATCCCACAGTTCCAGCTACATTCCTTCAAAGTTTCTTCTAATTGGAATGATTTTATTTATTTTATTTTATTTTATTTTATTTTATTTTATTTTATTTTATTTTATTTTATTTTATTTTATTTTATTTTACATTTCTGTCTTAGTTCAAAGTTTTAACAGGTTCTGAAGTTAAGTTCATATCTCTGACAGCCATGTTTACTCGACATATAACGTTATTTTTGGGGTGACAAACCTTACAACTACAAATAGACCAAATTATAATCAGAAAATATCATATATGTTACCACACAAACATGTCTGGCATGATGTACAACCTGACACCACCAGAACCTTAACATAGCCAGTAATGTGATATACAACCTTCCTTGAAGGAGGTCTTCATTTGTTGTGGAGAAACGTCCAACCATCACACACTGTAATTTTCCTTTCGCTTTCCTCTCCAGACGAATTCGTCTGCCACGTGCGGCAACCCAACGTACTGCGGAGTATGATGTGAAGCACCCGTACTGTATTCAATAACCCGTCAGCTAATTATAATTGATTAGTGTTAAATGCTGGTACATTCATCCCTCGTATCATGTGTTTCAGATCCTCTAATGTGGAGGTTGGCTGTGTGCTCCTTGCCAGAACAAGAGCCATTAGGCCATGGAAAGTGCTCCAGCTGATAAGAGAAAACGATTTGAGAGTGTGAGAGGAAGACACAGTGGTGAAAACTTCCTCGTTACAATCTCGTAAGGAGGAATGGGAACAACGCAGACAATTGATTCGCGTTAAAGTTAAAAAGAAGATAGTAAGTATAACTTTCTATTATAGTATGATTAGGAAGTTAAATAGTGTTCTGGATTATGTGAGTGAAGGCTTCATTTCTTTGTATACATCTGTATACTGCATGTGTACTTCAGTAGGTCCAAAAATATTCCCCTTCACTGTTTGTTGTACCTACCTCCCCTAATCCTTAAATTTATAGGCGATGCAGTTAAGAGGAGATGTTGGCACTCCCTTTCCACTGAGATACCTTGCAAAAAAGTACTTGAAAAAACATACTTCTGTGAGTAAGACAATTAATATTCGTCGAGTCCGTTAGAGGTAGAATATCGTTCGGTATTTAACTCTTTCGAAACTCGAATAAATTATGTACATGTAGATCAAGAAATCCCCTGTCAATTTTTTAAAATGTTGATTAATCAAAATATAACGTATGTTCAAAGCAATGTTCAGCACAAATCAGTGTTTTAGTGTGCATTAACTGTGATTCAATCATAAACGGTGCACATGAGTATGCTAAATGTTCAATTCATGGTAGCCTCCAGGCCATAGTTCCTCCACTTAAGTATAGCTATCGTTTCCGTTACGTTCATCATTCCATTGTTTCCACATGAGCTCCTCTAGTTATTGTAATCCCTTCCATAAAAGTTATACTCCCCACATAACGTGGAATCATCATGAGTGTCACTTTCAATCCATTTCAAAATATCCTTCTCATTTTAAAAAACTGACGGATATCGATCCTAAATTTGTATAGCTTTCTTTATAGCTTCATGTAGGAAGCTTCTCAAACCGTTTGGAGTAAATTCGTGTGCCGCGTTATATGTTTCCTGCCTATCTTGAGAAGTGAACTGCATGCGTTGTCCTTCTCCGTAGCGTGACGGTTAAAGCTATCAGCTGCTGCCTGGGAGGCGGTACTGATAGAGGAGATTGGCAGGAGGGCTGGTATGTGCTTGGAAAGGTACAAGGAACTCCCCTCGACTGAAAAGAACTGCACCACCTCGAGGAATACGAGAATACTACTTTTCGTTTTAACTACACACGTTTAAAAGTCGTGTTCAAACTTAACATTTCCGTATGTGGTGGTTGCGGAAATGTTCCGCAAGTAGGCGCCAGTTAGTTAAAGCTCTTTAGTACTAACGGAAACTCTTGGAAGCAACGTTAACTAGCAACATAGGTACAAATATTATGCTAAAAGAATTCATTCCAGCAGTACTACTCAAAATTTATTATATATATTTCAGGTTTCTCGAAACCTTCCGACCTAGAGAATCGTATAATACAGACTCTCCACCCATACTTATCATCTTTGATCATTACATCGCGTGTTAGTGGAACGCCTCATTTGTACTCTGGAATTACCTCATTTGGACTACTGCGACCTGACAGCTACAAACAAACCCAAAACGCCTGTGTTCGCTGTGTGACCTTACTATGGCCAAGTTACATCTGCCTACGGTGAACTTGTTTGGCTAAAACACAAACAAACTGCGCCTGACTTCTTCATGGAATATCCTCCTCGCGTTCACCTCCCTACTTGTACTGTCAATTTCACATCTCATCCAATCACAATTTCGGAACATGGTCAAAAACTGATGCAGCCTCATCGCACCACAAGATATACAAACTCATTTGTTATTTCTTCAGCATGACACTGGAATACACTACATCCATCTTTCAGTGGGGCCTCATCTGTTGGTTTCAGGCAACCTTGTCACTAATATCTACTAGGTAATATATGAAGTACTGGATTGTTGTTCACATGTTATGTAAATGGTGTAGATTAGCCTTCGTTCAACTGTTCACTTTATGTAAACAACCTTGTTATTATTAAGTATAAATATAAGGTTTTCTTTTAAATAAAAATTAGCTAAGTTAACATTTTTAATACTATAGTCATGTTATAATAGTGAACATCATCATCATCATCATCATCATCTCTTGTTTTTTCTTTCTTTCTGAATCTGTTTACCCTCCAGAGTTGTTTTTTCCCTCCGACACAGCAAGAGATACCGCCTTAAGGGCAGTGTCCCAGAGTCTGGGGAATTGGGTAGGGGATACAACTGGGAAGGTGGACCAGTACCTCACCCAGGCGGCCTCACCTGATATTCTGAAAAGGGGCCGGTGGGGAGGATGCGAAGGTTGGAAGGGATATAAAGGGAAGAGCGAAGGAAGTGGCCGTGGCCTTAAGTTAGGTACCATCCTGGCATTTGCCTGGAGGAGAAGTGGTAAACCACGGGGAAAATCACTTCCAGGATGGCTGAGGTGGAAATCGAACCCACCTCTACTCATCTGACATCCCGAGGCTGAGTGAATCCATTTCCAGCTCTCGTTTTTTTTAAATTTCGTGGCAGAGCCGGGAATCGAAGCCGGGCCTCCGGGGGTGGCAGCTAATCACGCTAACTACTACACCACAGAGGCGGACAATAATAATAATAATAATAATAATAATAATAATAATAATAATAATAATAATAATAATAATAATAATAATAATATCACGAGAACCTGTGTTTAAATATAACTACGACCATGGCGGTCATCATTAGGGATGGGGGAAAAGCTTGAATCATGTCAGTGATACGTACGTCATCCAGTAGAGAACTATCGCTTGCGGCTCGATGCACACCTAGAAGACGAACGTGAGATAATCACGTAAAGTGGTTTGAAATGCTGCCAATTCAATTACAAAGGCGCTCTATTCAATCGATTTGCAAGTGTCGTATCGCGTTTCGATTAAGTGCTAAACAGGGCCGCTCTTCTCTCGATTGGCTTTCAAGAAGTGAAAAATGTTTGTGACAGCTGATAAAGCAAACAGAAACTAAATAATAATAATAATAATAATAATAATAATAATAATAATAATAATAATAATAATAATAATAATAATAATAATAATAATAATAATAATATCTTATATATAATATGTAATATATATATTATTATTATTATTATTATTATTATTATTATTATTATTATTATTATTATTTCCAGCTCTATGGCTAAATGTTTAGCGTGCTGGCCTTTTGTCACAACGGTCCTGGGTTCGATTCCCAGCAGGGTCGGGAATTTTAACCATAATTGGTTAATTCCTGGACTGGGTGTGTATGTCGTCTTCATCATCATTTCATCCCCATCACGACGCGCAGGTCGCCTACGGGAATCAGAGAAGAGCGAATCAGATCAAAAGACCTGTATCTGGCGAGCCGAACTTGTCCTCGGACAACACACTCGGCACTAAAAACCATATGCAATTTCATTTTTTCATTATTATTATTATTATTATTAATTAATTATCGTTCAGGCCATCTATGGACCACGTTTTACAGTCTTTACGTTATTTTTCACCAGTCCTGACTTCACATTCTGCCAGTACTTCTTCATCCTTGCACTGACTTCTTTCTTCTGTTCTTCTGTGTAGGTTCTCTTCTTCTTCTTCACAAGTTCTTCCCCAGTCTCCTGAAAACCCTTGAACTCCTTCACTTTTTGTCTAAATTTGTTTCTGTCCAGTACGTCCTCTTTTTCTACTCCTATCCTGGCCAGGTCGGTCCTTACTTCCCGAAACCATTTTGGTTCCGTCTTCCTTAGGCTGAAGAAGCTGAAAATCCTTTTTGTCAGACGGTTGGTGTCCATTCTCTGTAGATGTCCATAAAATTGAAGCCTTCGCTTTTTCATCAATACCACGACTTCCTCTGTCTTCTGGTATAGTTCTTTGTTGGGTCTAAGTCTCCTCTCCCCACCTTTCATTTTCGGGCCCAAGATCTTCCGGAGCATTTTCCTCTCTTTCTTTCTGATGTTCTCTAGATCTCCCTTTCCAATCATGTCCAATGTTTCTGCTGCGTATAAGCATTCAGGTCTGATGACTGTGTCCAGATGTCTTAATTTGGCTCCATATGACAAAGCTTTCTTGTTGTAGGTGTCTCTAGTGAGCTGATACGCTGTTTCCATTTTTCTCGCTCGTTCTATCAGAGCTAGCTTCTCTGATCCATTCTCTTGAACTATTTCTCCAAGATACTTGAAGCTCTTTACTCTTTTGACTTTCCCCTCTTTCAACTTTAACATTTGGGGAGCCTCTTTGATGTTGGTCATAAATTCAGTCTTACTGTATGATATTTGCAGTCCAGTCATTTCTGCTATGCTATGGAGTTGTTCCACTCTTTTCTTTGCTATTTCTATGTCACTGGCAAAGACTGCGATATCATCAGCATATGCCAGGCAGTCTATCCGTATAGCACCTGCCCCTCTTCCAATACGGAATGCTTCTTTGTCTGGGATTCCTTCTTTCCATTTCCTTATCACCTTTTCCAAGACACAGTTAAAGAGAATTGGTGAGAGTCCATCCCCTTGTCTCACACCAGTCTTGACTTCAAAGGACTCCGATATTTCACCCATGAACTTGACCTTTGACTTGGTGTTGGTAAGTGTCTGTTTGATGATATTCCTTGTTTTACTGTCCACACCAAATTCTTCCAGTATTCCGAATAACGTCTCTCTATCTACCGAATCGTAGGCCTTCTTAAAATCCACGAAGACTACAACATATTTGCTTCGTCCCAGCATCTTGTACTTTATGATGTTCTTGAGATTAAAAATCTGCTCAGCGCATGATCTGCCTTTCCGGAATCCAGCTTGGTACTCGCCCAGTTCTTCATCGAGTCTTTCTTCAACCCTGGTTTGAAGGGCTTTAGACAGCATTTTATATGGGACCGAAAGCAGCGAAATTCCTCTATAATTATTGACATCCTTCTTGTTCCCTTTTTTGTGTAATGGATGTATTAAAGCAGTTAGCCAGTCTTCTGGAATTCTTTCCGTTTCCCAAATAATTTTAAATAAATGGGTCAATGATGAGATTAATTCTGCATTTCCCATTTTGAGCAGTTCTGCCACAATACCGTCTTCACCTGCTGCCTTGTTATTTTTTAGCTCCTGGATGATTTTGGATACCTCACGTTCGTCAGGTGGCTTTGAATCTGGCATTGTTACCTGCGGTCGCTTAATTGCCAGTCTTTCTTGTGGACCGTCGCAATTCAGTAATCTTTTGAAATATCTGGCGAGAATTTGACAGTTTTCCTTATTGTTCATTCCTAGTTTACCCTCTTCATCCTCAAAACATAGACCAGGTGATTTATATCCTTTTAACCGTGACTTAAAGGTCTGATAGAAATTTCTGGTGTTATTTTTCTGGAAATCTTCTGAGGTCTTCTTCAGCTGATCTGTTTCATATTGTCTTTTCGCTTGCCTGAAAGTTTGTGCTGTCAATTTTCTTTGATCTCTGAAGGCAATCAAGTCACAGTTCCTTCTGGTGGAACTCCATTTCTTCCATGCCTCCATTCTGCGCAAGAGTGCATCTTCACATGTTTCATTCCACCATTCACGTTTCTTTCGTTTCGCCAAGAGAATGGTTTTACTTGCAGCATGTTTAATATTGTCTCGAATGTCATCCCAGTTTACTGAATTCATGTTTTCCAGCTCTTTTTGGTATTGATGCTTTATTTCCTCACTAAGTTTTAACCTTCCCACATCGTAT
Organism: Anabrus simplex; assembly: GCF_040414725.1. Lineage (NCBI taxonomy): Eukaryota > Metazoa > Arthropoda > Insecta > Orthoptera > Tettigoniidae > Anabrus > Anabrus simplex. Next base: position 1,158,685,159 of record NC_090266.1, read on the forward strand.
CTTGGTACTCTTTTCTCCTTTCGTCTTTTCCTGACTGGGAGAAGTCTCATCTTTATTTTGGTTAAATAATGATCAGAATCAACTTGGGCACCTCGTAATACTTTCACGTTCATGATTTCTTTTTGCGCTTGTTTAGAGATCGCCACATGGTCAATTTGGAATTCACCCAGAATCGGATTGGGAGATCTCCACGTTTTTTGTTTTCTTGGCAAGTGTCTGAATTTAGTTGACATGAGTTGTAGATTAAAGGCTCGGCACAACTCAATAAGCCTCTCTCCATTCCTGTTTGTCCGCCTGTGTGCCGGATATTCCCCTACCATTTTTCTGAACTTTTTCTCTCTTCCTATCTGAGCATTGAAGTCCCCCATTAATACCTTCACATTTCTTTCGGGAATCCGGGAGATCTGATCTTCCAATTCCTCCCAAAAACTATCAACTTTGTCTGCTTTTTTTCGGTTGTCTTCATTGGTCGGGGCGTGGGCATTGATTAATGTGTACGTTTTGTTTCCACATCCTAAATGCAGAAATGATAGGCGTTCAGAGAAACTCTCGAAACCTACAACGGAGTCTATTAAACACTTGTCTACAATGAATGCTGTTCCGAACAGTGGGAGAGATTTAGTTTGGTCCACTATGATGGCTGGTTTTCCTTTAAATATCCTAAACTTTCCAGTATCGAGTAAGTCCTCGTCTCTGTATCTTGTTTCTTGAACAGCCAAAACTCTTATTTCCCTTTCTTCCATTGTCTTTGTTAGTTCTTTCAATTTTCCGACCTTAAGTAGTGAGTTTACGTTCAGAGTTCCTAGCCAGAATTTGCGTTTCATCTTGAGTCTGTGGTTCCCAGGGGACTCCGACTTCCCCTCGCGTTGTGGTGCAGGCTCTCCAGAACCCTTTGGCCTGCTTGCGCCACTTATCGTGGCGGTGGATTTCCCTTTTGGGCTGCCACCTGGAGTAGTTTCATCAATGAACTGGTAGTCCATAACGCGTTAACTGTCTAATCATTAGACGTGGCGAAGCAAGAATTGCTTCGCAGATATAGAACTGAGATTGTAAGTCCCAGAGCTTCCATTAACAGCCGCCCCTAACATGGGATAACAGACGCTGACCAGCAAGCCGCCCGATGCGGGAACAGACACCATGGCTGGATTTGTGGTTCATTGCCCCTTCCGCCTCACTTGCCATACCGAAGAACTTCTTCTCTGCCAAGTCAACCGTTGAGGTCTTCACCATAACCCCGGCAAGGGCTCTCCATACTTATTACCCCTGGAGAGAGGGTGTCCCAGTATTATAAAGCCCCCAGGAACTGGGCTGACTATTGGTCCGAGGGTTCCTTTCCGTGGTTTTAGAACCAGCCCACATTTCTGTGAGCCCCTTATCCGCCACCTTGTTGATGTTAGCTGGTGGGCGTGAGCCCGGGACGGTTGAATCATTCATTTTGATTCACCTTCACCGTAAGGGTTGTTAGTCCAAACGGGTAGCTGATGTTCTGCTATGATGTTTATTATTATATTATCACAGACCACCAAGATGGCTCCCAGCAGTAGGCTAAGATCTGTTGCCTTAGAGACGCCTCAGTGGAAGAGTGGAATGATATATCTAGTTGGTAGTATCTATGGAGACCAAGAAAATTTAGCGAGTGGGTGGTTGTTAGGGCAAGGTTAGCAGCCAATATACACTCTTGGTAAGTTATCTATGGAGCAATTGTAGTTAAATCCAACATGGAGGCGTTTATGGCAATAAAATGAAATAACATTATGCCCTCAAATCAATTAAAACAAGCTCTAGATTCCCAAGATAACACGTTCACACAACCACCACACCAATCAAATGCTCAAATACTCCCTGATACCCACCGACACTACACAGAACGCGAGAAAAGATGTCAAGATCGCGGAGCTCCACTTCATGACTCCAGCTTGGCGGCCATTAAATAATAATAATAATAATAATTATTATTATTATTATTATTATTATTATTATTATTATTATTATTATTATTATTATTTCTTCCAATGAACCAACTATGGACTACGGAGGTTAACCAATATGGTTTTAAGCTAACAAGAGATTGATTTCACGTTCTTAAGAGCCTTCTTTCTAGCCCATACCTCCTTCACTTTTTGGCTTTGTAGTTGCTTAGCTACTTATGATCTCTTTGGTCTCTGTCCTTTCTTATGTTTAATCTGCGGGTCTTCCTTTAACATTTTCCTGAAATTTTGTCTGTCCTGGATATGGGATTCAGAGATGTTGAAGGTTTGCTTGCTTGTACCACAGTGATGTCTTCTTGTAGGAGCTGGCTCTGTGAATGACGTTGGTCAGTCTTGACTCGTTCATACTCTCAAGGTATCCGTAGAATGGGAGGCGTCTTTTGATGCTGGTGTCCATTTGAGTTGGTGGTTTTAGGTATAGATCATCGCTAGGCCTTTACAAGGGATACACTCGGCTAGAAATAGCCACGCGAAATTATAATTTTTGTCGTTAGGCCTGAGGTACCTTTCCCCATTTATGAATCTTGGGCCTGAGATCTTTCGCAAGATATTTTTTCCCTGACCTCTAGTTTCTGTATGAGTTTGCTCCTTCAATGGTTAGAGTTTCTGCTGCATAGAGGACCTCAGGTCTGATTATAGCGTTAAAGTGTCTTAATTTCGCATTGATGGATATGGATTTCTTCTGTTAAGATTGTCCCCATCCTTTCTTCAAATGCTTTGTTGGTCTTGAGGTCTTCACTGATCCATTCTCCCAAATAATTAAATTCACTGACTATACGGTCCCTGTTGCAGGGAAAATATTCTGGTGCAGATTTGTCATTTGTCATGAAAACTGTTTTCTCGTAAGATAACTGAGGTCCAATCTTGAAGGCTATGGATTGAAGTGTATTTATCTAGTCTATTGCTGTTTCAATCGAATCTGCTAGTATAGCTACATACAGTATAGCGATACAATCCACTCCGGTATTGATTTTTAATTTTCTGTTTATTACTCTTAGACCTGTCTCAGGGAGTGTTTTCCTCCATTCTCAGATTTAATTTTTTCTAATACACAATTAAACAATATGGATGAGATTCCATCTCCCTGCCTTACTCCTGTTTTAATCTCAAAAGGGTCAGAGTTTTCTTTTGAACTTGACTCTAGATAGGGTGTTTGTTCGGGTGCACTTCACGATGTTTAATTTCGTATGATCATGCCCGAGTTCTTGCAGAATATGGAATAGAACTGCTCCATAAACAGAGTCGTAAGCTTCTTTAAAGTCAATAAATGTGATTACGAAATATTTGTACTGTTTCTTAGTCTGCATTATGATGGATTTAAGGTTGTGTATTTGTTAAATACATGATATGCCCTTCCGGAAACCTGCTTGCTATTCTCCAATTTCTTTATATAACTGAGATTCTAAAATATTGAGTAATATCTTAGATATAATTTTGTATGTTACCGACAGAAGGGAAATGCCTCTATAATTGTTAACATCGTCTCTAAGCGCCTTTTTGTGCAGAGGGTGGATTAGTGCAGTGGTCCATACAGCAGGGAGTTCTTCCGTAATCCAGATGTCTTGTATAATATTAGTCAAGGTGTCTATATTTCTGCTATCTGCATTCTTCCAAAGCTCTGCTATGATTGAGTCTTCCCCGCTGGCTTTTACGTCCTTGAGTTCTTTGATGGCTTGTTCCACCTTACCTGTTGATGGCATTGGAGCATCTAGTTCGATGTCTTCAGGCTTATTGAAGGGTAGTTGTTCCCGTGGTGGTTTACAATTTAGTATCTGTTCAAAGTATCTCGCTAAGACCTTCTGGGTCTTTGAAGTTAAGCGACGGCGGCTCATACTTCTGGGCGCTTATTTTCAATGTTTTGAGAACATTTCTTGTATTGTTTTTCTTGATGTCTTGTTCGATGGATTCAAGGGTATCTTTATCAAAGGTCCTTTTCGTCTTTCGGATGACTTCGGTAGTTTTCTTTCTTATTTCAAGGAAGTGGAGCCAATCTCGTTGACTTCTTTTTTTTTTTTTTTTTTTTTTGCTGGTTGCTTTACGTCGCACAGGCACAGATAGGTCTTATGGCGACGATGGGACAGGGAAGGGCTAGGAGTGGGAAGGAAGCGGCCGTGGCCTTAATTAAGGTACAGCCCCAGCATTTGCCTGGTGTGAAAATGGGAAACCACGGAAAACCATTTTCAGGGCTGCCGACAGTGGGGTTCGAACCTACTATCTCCCGAATACTGGATACTGGCCGCACTTAAGCGAATGCTGCTATCGAGCTCGGTGACTTCTGGTTTTGTTCCACCTTTCCCACGCTTCTTGTCTCCCTTTTATGGCGTCCTCACATTCTTCGTTCCACCATGGATGTTCATATTCCTTCTTAAAAGGAATTGTTTCCTGTGCGTTTTAGGTTACTGCTTCTTCGAGCTGTTCGCATGTGTCAGGAGGTGAATTACCGATGCGTTGGCTTAAGTGTTCTTTGAAAGTTGTGTGATCTTTGACTTTTACTATATCGTATTTTGGGATGGGTTTCTGTGCTTTCCTCTTGTTGATTTTATGGTTTCTGAGGATAAAGTTTTGTTTCACTTTGGAGATGTAGTGATCAGAGTCCACATTCGTGTTCGTGAGTACCTTTACATTCCAAATCTCTTTATTCGATATGTATGAAATGGCTACGTGATCAATTTAGTATTCTTCTGGCTATTATTATTATTATTATTATTATTATTATTATTATTATTATTATTATTATTATTATTATTATTATTATTATTATTATTATTATTATTATTATTATTATTAATTTAGCTCACAGAATTCAAGTGAGGTATGTTCGCATAATTCTACGGAAAAATAATTAATCTTTAACATTCTGTGCAAGCACTTCATACTTCTGAATTTCCACCTTATATGATAACTGCATGTTTGAACTGGAGGGCCCTGCAAAATTGACCGTCCAAACATGTTTGGCAGTGCGGTCCCATAGTGTGATTGATATCTGGTCTATTATGTAGCATATTTCAGTCGGAGAAATGCTCCTGTCTCATTACAACTTGCAGGGACCTATCTCTTGTTTGACCGGCGTGTACGAGCAGTACGGTTCCACTGATGTGACCTAACCATATTTGATGGCAAACGAGCAGAAAAAGGTGTAACAGTTAGATTTTTGTAGATAATTACAATTTGTTGTCGAAGAATGATTTTATCAGTGATATATATCCCCATAATTGTTATATTACACCTTTGTAGAGAGGAGTGGTGTCATTGATTACAAGAATGGGACACATTTAAGTAGAAAAGAATTAAATCATTGCAGGGCTGAGTGGCTCCGACAGTTGAAGCGCTGGCCTTCAGACTTCAACTTAGCAGGCTCGATCCTGGCTCAGATCGGTGGTATCTGAAGGTGCGCAAATATGTCAGTCTAATTTCGGTACTCGTTGGCTGAACGGTCAGCGTACTGGCCTTCGGTTCAGAGGGTCCTGGGTTCGATTCCCGGCCGTGTCGGGGATTTTAACCTTAATTGGTTAATTCCAATGGCACGGGGGCTGGGTGTATGTGTTGTCTTCATCATCATTTCATCCTCATCACGACGCGCAGGTCACCTACGGGTGTCAAATAGAAAGACCTGCACCTGGCGAGCCGAACCCGTCCTGGGATATCCCGGCACTAAAAGCCATACGACATTTCATTTCATTTTTCATTTCGGTAGATTTACTGGCACGAAATTGTACTCCTGCGGGACTAAATTCTGGTACCACGGCGTTTCCAACCGTAAAATTAGTTAGTGGGACGTAAACCAATTACATTATTATTATTATTATTATGAAAACCATTCATTGTTCTTCCGTGGTGCCAAGTGCGTTCACTTCACCGTCGTTTGTTGTACGTATTCTTGGTTGTTGTATAATTTTGGGCGGTTCTCGTGCGTATTGCACAAGCCTTCAACATAGTTTTGACTGTGATCTCTTAAAGAGGATTTTAATTGCGTATGATCATTACTTCTGGCTCGTGAACTGATTGTTTGTGTTTGTCCCAACACTCTCCTCTTCATATTCAGATAACACACCACACTGCCAAACGCCGAAGAAACACGCAATAGTTATTGCAACCCTCCAGATAGGATTGTCTTCAGGAAGGGCATCCGGACGTAAAACAGGGCCAAACCCACATGTGCTACACAGTTCGCAATCACGACCCCACAAGGTGCGGGAAAAGTGGTAGAAGAAGAAGACTTTACCCAATGAGGCAGTTCATTATGTATTTTAGACAAAGAATTGTTCAGAATCTTTGTTTTATTAGTTACTGTTTCTGATTGACAGTTTTTACGTGTGTCATACCACAGTACTATTATTTTCTTCAGCTAATCCTAGTTATTTCTGGGGTCACTGGAGCCACCCAGCATCACTTTGGTTTCGGACGAAGGTTCAAGGCCGGTTTAGGGTGACCAGATACAAAAAGGAGTGCAAAACTATTAAAAAAGGAGGAAAATGATGATGATGATGATGATGATGAAGATGCTTGTTGTTTAAAGGGGCGTAACATGTAAGGTCATCAGCCCCCAAAAGAGGAAAATTCCGGGGGAAAAGGACAAAAATTCCTCCACTGAGAGTCTGAATTTAGACTTATGTTTTCCAATTTTCACATACATAAACAAAATGTATCCCTTTCCATATTATACAGTACATTCTTACAAAATTTAAACAGTGAAACTAAATTACACGCATTGTTGGTGCTTTTCTGAAGATTCAGTTTCTTCAGGAGTTTTCGTGTGTCTAAATATACTTATAGAAAGATACACATGTAAATTTCTCTACATTACATTCAACCACCAAAAGGATTTTAACCGATTCTACTCCGAAACGGTTCCTACTATAAGTCCATTATTCTGGGATCAATGAAAATAGTATTTCTACATTTGTATTGTGGCCTGGTATAGAAAAAGAATATTCTGCAAGTTTTAATAACTCTGAGCTACAATCAACTGACTTCTGTGAATTGAAAATTTTGCCCATTTCTGACTACCACGTAACTTGTTAAATTCAGGGTCGTTATTGCTCTCATTTAGGAATTGTTTGAAATTGCAGAACTGATCAGAATATTTCACCTCATCAATTTGAAACAATTTAGACAGATCGTAAATACAGAATACACTTTTCAACATCACAATAATCAATAACACTTTTCAGCGCCATCCATTTAAAAGAGGCCTCCTTCAAATTCCGGTTATCTCCTGTCGCTTGTCTCGTTGCCAGCTGTCACACAGTGTACTGGCGGGGTATTGATGAGGGAGAAGCATGCAGTATCTTTCTCTACTTTGTCTGTTTACTTACCAGGCTCGGTTTTTCCTTCGGAATCAGAGAGGGATCCAACCTCTACCGCCTCAAGGGCAGTGTTCTGGAGATTCAGACTCTGGGTTGGGGGATACAACTGGGGAGGATGACCAGTACCTCGCCCAGTCGCCTTCACCTGCTATGCTGAACAGGGGCCTTGCGGGGGGATGGAATATTGGAAGGGATAGACAAGGAAGATGGAAGGAAGCGGCTGTGGCATTAAGTTAGGTACCATCCCAGCATTTGCCTGCAGGAGAAGTGGGAAACCACGGAAAACCACTTCCAGGATGGCTGAGGTGAGAATCGAACCCACCTCTACTCAGTTGACCTCCCGAGGCTTTTCAAATTTCGTGGCAGAACCGGGAATCGAATCCGGGCCTCCGGGGGTGGCAGCTAATCACACTAACCACTACACCACGGAGGCGGACAGCATGCAGTATACAAAGTGAAAAGAAATGCCATGTGGCCTCTGGAGAGGCCTGGTGCATGTCCCGTAGGCGACCTGCACGTCGTGATGAGGATGAATTGATGATGAACATGGCATATACGCCCAGTCCCGGTAACAGGGGAATTAAGCAATTATGGTTAAAATTCCCGACTCTGCCGGGAATCGAACCCGAGGCCCCTGTGACCAAAGGCCAGCACACTATCCACTTAGCCACGGAGCCGTACGCATAGAACGTTGTAAATACCGTCTCTTATCACAACACAAGGCATGTATAGAGTAATCGCACGTACTGTATATCCATAATCACATTTATATATATCGATACGATATCGGTGATGCCGTCGCGTAATGAGGAATTGATAAAAACGAAAGTCCGCCTTTGTTGTATAGTGGTCAGTGTGATTAGCTGCCATCCACGGAACCCCGGGTTTGAATCCCGGCTCTACCACGAAATTTGAAAAGTAGTACGAGGGCTGGAACTGGGTCCACTCAGCCTCGGGAGGTCAACTGAGTAGTGGAGGGTTCGATTCTCACCTCAGCCATCCTCGAAGTGGTCTCCCGTGGTTTCCCAATTCTCCTCCAGGCAAATGGTACCTAACTTAAAGGCAAGGATTCTTCCTTCCCTTCTCCTTGTCTACCCTTTCGATTCTACCCCCCCCCCTCGCAAGCCCTTTGTTCAGCATAGCAGGTAAGGCCACCTGGGAGAGGTAATGGTCCTCCTTCCTAGTTTTATCCCCCCGACCCGAAGTCTCACACTGCAGAACACTGCCTTTGAGGAGGTACAGGTGGGATCCTTTGCTGAGTCCGAGAGAAAAATCAACCCTGTAGAGTAAACATATTAAGAAAGAAATAATGAAAGATAAAAACGAAACAGTAAAACATATAACCCGAAAATAAACAGATTCAAAAGTAGGAGGACATTTCGAGTATTTTAATAATCCACCCGGACCCCGGACGACATATCCGGACAAAAGAGGACGTCTGGTCACCCTAGGCCGGATGGACTTCCTGACGCCTCGTGATTTTTGAGTTAAGAAAATTCAGGTTCGACCGCGATTCGAACCTCAGCCTTCCGCGTGCTAAGCCAGCAGCTAAGCTACTGAGCTAACCGCGACGCTGTCGTATTAACGTTCTACATTTGTTATATATTCTGAAAAGTTCTTGTTTACTTGATTGATAATATTTTTAGAATATACGCGTCAGCATTAGAGCCTCATTTGCTCAGGTGGCAGCAAGCCGGCATCTCACCGCTGTGTTCCGTGGTTCAAATCCCGGTCACTTCATGTGAGATTTGTGCTGGACAAAGCGGAGGTCGAGACAGGTTCTTCTCCAGGTACTCCGGTTTACCCTGTCATCTTTCATTCCAGCAACACTCTCCAAAGTCCGCCTCTGTGGTGTAGTGGTTAGTGTGATTAGCTGCAGCCCCAGAGGATCGGGTTCGATTCCCGGCTCTGCAACGAAATTCGAAAAGTGGCAGGAGGGCTGGAACGCTCAGCCTCGGGAGGTCAAATGAGTAGAGGGGGGTTCGATTCCCAGCTCAGCCATCCTGCAAGTGGTTTTCCGTGGATTTCCACTTCTCCTCCAGGCAAATGCCGGGATGGTACCTAACTTAAGGCCACGGCCGCTTCCTTCCCTCTTCCTTGTCTATCCCTTCCAAACTTCCCATCCCCCCCACAAAGCCCCTGTTCAGCATAGCAGGTGAGGCCACCTGGGCGAGGTACTGGTCATCCTCCCCAGTTGTATCCCCAGGCCCAGAGTCTGAAGCTCCGGGACACTGCCCTTGAGGCGGTAGAAGTGGAATCCCTCGCTGAGTCCGAGGGAAATACCGATCCTGGAGGGTAAACAGATTACGAACGAACGAACGAACGAACTCTCCAATATCATTTCATCTGTCAGTGTCCGACTCGTTGGCTGAACGGTCAGCGTACTGGCCTTCAGTTCAGAGGGTCTCGGGTTCGATTCCCGGCTGGGTCGGTGATTTTAACCTTAATTGGTTAATTCCAATGGCACGGGGGCTGGGTGTATGTGTTGTCTTCATCATCATTTCATCCTCATCACGACGCGCAGGTAACCTACTGGTGTCAAATAGAAAGACCTGCACCTGGCGAGCCGAACCCGTCCTGGGATATCCCGGCACTAAAAGCCATACGACATTTCATTTCATCTGTCAGTCATTAAACATTGCTCCAGAGGAGTGTAACAGGTTTCGGCAGCCGGTACAATACCTATCCTCGCCGGCAGATTGGGGCCCCATTCATTCCATCCCTGACCCGGTCGAATGACTGGAAACTGTTGATTTTCGTTTTCATAAACATCACCATTGGACTTCTGTAGCGTAAAGGTTAGTGTTATTACCTGCCGTCCTCGGGGGCTTGGGCTCGAATCCCGGTACTGCCAGAAATTTAAGAATGGGAGGAGTACTGGCATGTCGTTGAAATGGCACATACAGTTTACCGCCATTTCCTGAAAAGGGCTTCACCCCCTCGGGATTAGGACACGAGTTCACATTTTCGCATTGGACTTCAATTCTGATCCAAAATTAGTATCCCAGGCAGCTTGCTGTTAAATGTAGTGTTTCTAACACATTTTTGTAGCTTTACACCGTGAAATTTTCAGTGCTTTAAAATCTGTTTTATACTTGGCAAGCATGAAGCTGATTTAAATATCTAACACAGGCGTTTGTAAATATTGTGCTAAAACACGCAGACATGTTAATCGGATCTACAAAATAAACTCATGATAGCCAACGAGTGTGTAGGCATATGTTGCTGAGCGAGTCGTCGCTACAAACTGCTCTGTGTACATTTAGCTAGAGTTTACACGATTTATTATGAAGATAAATCCGCCTGAAGCTCGACACACTGGCCACATTAGCTGGCCATTATAGGCTAATCTCCCTTGATTGGCACAGAGCAACATTACCTCGCTGCTACCTGAAGTGACAGGTTAATATAATAGTTGGTCAGTTGTCTCCTTGATAACCACGCAGAAGAATGCAGGTAATTTATGGGTTCACATTCAGCAGATGTGGTAAATACACATCCTCCATAAGATCAGGAATAACATTTTGGGCCAGCCGAGTGGCTCGAGCAGCCGAGCACTGACCTTCTGAACCCAAGTTCATGGATTCAATCCCCGCTCAGGTAAGTCGTGTTTCAAGGTACCCAGATACACCCACCTACAATGGGTAGATTTACTGGCACGTAAAACAAAACCTGTGGGATATAATTTCGGCACATCGAAGTCTTCGAAAGCCGTAAAAGAAACAAGCGAGACATAAACAAAATTATTATTATTATTATTATTATTATTATTATTATTATTATTATTATTATTATTATTATTATTATTATTATTATTATTATTATTATTATTATGTGCGTATGGACCAAATGGATCACGCAAAGCTCTAACGACTCTGTTTTCTGAGTTGCCAAACAGCTCTCATCCTTTCTCCGTGGAGCCTTTTTCGTTCTTCTGTCCACTTTGTTCCAGTCTTCTTCTTCACTTCGTTCTCTGGTTGCACTTTCCATCCATTACTTTTTTCCCGTAGAAGTTTCTGTCCGCGGTGTTATTTGAGTTCATCTGGGCTTTTTCCAGATCCTTCTTCACTTCCAGCACCCATGGAATATTTTTTAGATGTTCTATGTAGGTGAGAATTTTTTGTGCCAGTCTACTTGTTGGCAACTGCGGACGTGCCCATAAAATTTCAGACGTCTTTTGCGGATGTCTGCTGCAATGTTGGAAAGCTCTTCTGTCACTTTGCGTGACCTCAGTCTATGTCCATCTTCTGTTTTTCGGGGGCCAAGAATTTTCCTCAGGATTCTTCTTTCTTCTTTTAAAATGCTTTCTAGGTCACCTTTCCAATTTAGTGTAATGGTCTCGCTGGCATATAAGACTTCGGGCTTGATTACTGTATTATAGTGATTATTATTATTATTATTATTATTATTATTATTATTATTATTATTATTATTATTGTTTTTATTATTATTGTTAAACTTACTAAGATCTGGCAGTACCGGGCAATATCAAAAGCCACGAAGATGCGCTTGGTAGAATCACTACTGTTCTCCGTCTATTTGTACGACTGTGAGAACTGGACCGTGAATGCCAAAGACAAAAAGCGCATTGATGTCTTTGAGATGTGGTGTTGGCGCAGAATACTACGTGTACCCTGGACAGAAAGAAGAACTAATGTTTCCATTCTGGACGAACTCTGCGTCAAGAAACGCCTATCTTCCCGTGTGAGTGAGTGTTATCTCAAGTTCCTTGGCAACATGTTAAGACGAGACGGAGAGAACTTGGAAACAGTAATTTTGCAAGGCAAAATCGAAGACAGTAGACTACGAGGAAGAACAGCAAGTAGATGGGTAGATCATGCGAAGAAGATCACTGGTCTACCACTTCAGATCATATTAAAGAAATCTGTAAACCGCTGGGGATGGAGACATCTCATCAAGGTTGCAGCACGGAAATGATAGAGATATGAGGTCGCGACGCTCAGTAATGAGCACAACGACTAATGATGATGATGATGATTATTATTATTATTTCATTATTATTATTATTATTATTATTATTATTATTATTATTATTATTATTATTATTATTATTATTATTATTATTATTATTATACCAGGAGGTAAACCTCTACGCTGCACGTTTAAATCTTGCGCCAATAAAACTCCCCTACTGGAGAAACTCTGAACTTAAAACTAGACCTCCTTAAACTTTTGTTCACAAGATGTCACTACCTTAATTTTGTTATTATGAAGTTGCCAGTACTGGGCGAATTTCAACTTGTTTTGTTTTCTGTTCCTCAAGAAGTGTGGACACTTTCTCATAGATGTATCTACTAAAAAACTATGATCATGCACCCTGGTGCGAAGTGAAGGAACTTGAAGAAATTTTGTAGTCATAAGTTTGTTCTTTACTAAATTTCATTCATTCAGTTGTGGGTTGGCAATATTTATCTTTCTTTCCGCCAGTTTTGAATTTAGCCAATCCAGAATTTCTGTAATTAATTTCTAACCAATCACGGGCTTCTTCTTCGATTTTGTGTGTAACCTTTCATCTACCAATAAAAGAGAGAGGGTGTGGCTTAATTATTCATGATAGGTCTCGAACTTCCCCGAGGGTTTATAAACTGTTGATTTTCTCGTCTCTCGGCCACTTGTTCAACATCTAACTAAGTGTGTGGACGTGTAGCAGGAGGCGGGTGGTGCCTATTTCATCAGCCAGCAGCTCTTCCGTAAGGTAATGGCCGTTTAACATCTTATTTCTTGCCAGCTCAGCAGTTTAACCCGCGGGAAAGGTCCGAAACTTTAATATGTAACCTACTTTTCTAAACATGTAATTTTCTGCCGGCTAATGTGAAGACTTCATAAAATCTGCAACTGTAATTCGGGGATAGAGAGTGATTTACCCTCTTGAGCTCCCCTTCATATTGGTTTGAGGTGACTGCGTTTTGGTAACTGGTTTCTGTAATGTCTTCAATTATTCTTATATGGGTCACCTCCATAGTTTGGGAATAGCCCCTGTTTCATCGGCCTAGTGCCTTTTAGGTTTTAAAATGAGTATTTAGGAGTGCAAGTACACGCCTCCATTCATTTTTGTATTTCGGGCCATTTACTTAACCTGTTCTTTTTCTGCTAAGGCTCAGTAGATTGGGTACAAGATACCCCCGTGTCATTGTTGTAATTTGTGCCTTGATGGCAATTAATTGTAAAGTCTGGTATTGCCTTTAAGAGGCTTGGAATTCTGAGAGCGGGGCAGCTCTTTTCTAGTATTGTAAGAATGTCTCTGGGAGGCTTAATATTGTAGTGAGGAGCAAGGGCTCCGCGTATTAGGGTATTTCTGCTCTTTGAACGAATTTGTGGTTGTAATGTGAGCTAGGAGCTTAAAATTGTAAAGTAAGGGCTTGAAGCCCAAGATCAGTTTATGCCACCTATCTTATCTTGACTCAACCTATTTGTTGATACTGGCACCTGTTACGTTGTTATTTGTTGTTGTTTTTAAAAAAAGAAAAGAAAATATAATCTTTTCTTAAAATTTTAAATTAACTTTGACTTTGTAGTTAGACCCATTCATCCCGGCACCTTTTTTCACCTCTGCTGTTCCACAGATACCCCGGAACAATTATTCATTTTTTCTTCCTTTCTTAATCAGTTTATCCTCCAGGGTTGGTTTTTCCGTCGGACTCAGCGAGGGATCCCACCTCTAGCGCCTCAAGGGCAGTGTGCTGGAGCGCGAGACATTGGGTCACGGGGATACAAGTCGGGTGGAGGACCAGTACGTCACCCGGGCGGCCTCATCTGCTATGCTGAACAGGGGCATCGTGGAGGGATGGGAAGATTGGAACGGCAGGCAACGAAGAGGGAAGGATGCGGCCGCGGCCTTAAGTTAGGTTCCACCCCGGCATTTGCCTGAAGGAGAAGTGAGAAACCACGGAAAACCACTTCGAGGATGGCTGAGGTGGGAATCGAACCCAACTCTACTCAGTTCACCTCCCGAGGCTAAATGAACCCCGTTCCAACCCTCGTACCACTCTTCAAGTTTCGTGGCAGAGCCAGGAATCGAACCCGGGTCTCTGGGGGTGGCAGGTAATCACGGTAACCACAACACCACAGAGGTGGACATTATTATTATTATTATTATTATTATTATTATTATTATTATTATTATTATTATTATTATTATATTCATTTACGGCCATTTGGGACCATGTTAAGCAACAATCATGCATTATATAAAGCCTTCTTTGCGGCCTAAAATTTTTGCATTCCTTCTCTGACAAGCTGTCTTCTTTTCTCTGTCCTTCCCCAATTGGGAACATGCATCATTTTCAAAAATATTTTTTTTGAAAAGTACTCCAATGAAATAGTACGTAAACGTATTACATTGTGGTATGTTGCCTTGTTTTCTACCACTAAAAAAATATTTAATAGTGCCTTTCCGCAAGGCGAGTGAAACGGCCTCTGACGTAAGCGGCGCGCTGTGACGTCACGATCCAGTACCGCATGGAGCTCTACCAGCCGTTGTGCATCAGCCGTTACTAAAAGCCGATTGTTTATTATTCATGATCGCAAATAACTTAGAAATGACGGAAGAAAGGTTCAAAACAGCACAGTCAGACAATCTATCATGTGTAAATGTCATCATTCTTGAAAAATAGTGACTTTTGTGGCCGCAGAAATTCACGGATAACAAGCAAGTTTGTAAGTGGTGTCTTTTATATACGTGCAATGTACTGTAACCCATAGTATTACGATAACAACGAACCTGGATAGATATCACATCACTTTCAACATTTCCTTCTAGACTGACTCCCCTATTAAAGAATAACATTACATTTTCGGGCTTTCAGCATTAGTAAAGCAAGAAATCGGATTTCAGCACTAACATAAACATATAGGTAGAATTATAGTACTAGTCCGCTTCTGTGGTGTAGTGGTTAATGTGTGCCACTCCCGGAGGCCCGGTTTCGATTCCCGGTTCTGCCATGAAAGTTGAAAACAAATAGTACGAGGGCTGGAACGGGGTCTACTCAGCCTCGGGAGGTCAACTGAGTAGAAGGGTTTCGAATCCCACCTCAGCCATCCTCGAAGTGGTTTTTCGTATTTTCCTACTTCTCCTCCAGGCACCTAAGGCCACGGCCGTTTCCTTCCCTCTTCCTTGTCCATCCCTTCCGATCCTCCCATCCTCCAACAAGGCCCCTGTTGAGCATAACAGGTGAGGCCGCCTCGGTGAGGTAATGGCCCTCCTCACCAGTTTCATCACCATACTCAAAGTCTCACGTTCCAGGACACTGCCCTTGAAGTGGTAGAGGTGAAATCCCTCGCTGAGTCCGAGAGAAAACCAACTCTGAAGGATAAACTGATTAAGAAAGAAAGAAAGAAAGAAGGAAAGAAAGAAAGAAAGATCATAGTACTATAGGGTATAATCTATCATTCCCAAAAAATATATATATTTATGGTTGGGACAACTGGCCTACCCACTTCCGGGGCCCATGAAAGAGAATTAAATATCTTTGTGGAGGGAAAAAGTTAAACATGATAAAGATAAATATGACTTCATCTAGTTTTCACAAGTCGGGCCGAGTGGTCAGACTGTTGAGGTGCTGCCCTTCTGACCCCAACTTGGAAGGTTCGATCCTGGTTCAGTCCGGTGGTAGTTGAAGGTGCTCAAATACGTCAGCCTCGTGTCGGTAGATTTACTGGCACGTAAAATAACTCCTGCAGGACTAAATTACTGCACATCGGCGTCTCCGAAAATCGTAGAAGTAGTTAGCGGGGCGTGAAGCCAATAACATTAATTACATTTGGCTTTTAACAAGCTGAGCATATCAGGAAAGAAAAGTGTCCTGGTGACATTTTAGTCGCTCAATACAGGAATGTCTTTGGGTGCTGTGACTTATTTTTTTGCTTTACGTCACACCGTCACATATAGGTCTTATGGCGACGATGGGAGAGGAAAGGACTAGGAATGGGAACAAAGCGGCCGTGGCCTTAGGTACAGCCTCAGCATCGAGCTCACAGCTGCGCGCTCCTAACCGCACGGGCAACTCGCGCGGTATTTTTACCCTTCGGTTTATTGACTTGGCTTGTATAACCTAAAACTTAGGATAAGTTGGATAATATTTTAAACACCTACATCACTATTTTCATCTGTGTGCAATTATGTTATTTATTTCATTAATATTATGATAATTATTATAATTGAGCATTATTAACTTATAAGACCCCAACAGACAAGCATTGGTTTTGTGTAGAGTTATACATTTGTTAAATTCACGTTGTTTCCTTTCATGATGTACACGCTATTCTTTGTTACATTATAGAGTATTTAGATATAGCCTAAATTTCTTTACCAATTAAGCTCTTCAATAAAGACATACATAACTGTCCCATGCCAAGATATATTGGTAGAATTAGAGCTGTCAAAATGGTTCATAACCCCTTTGATTTATTATCTTGACATGGATCACCCAAAACATAGGTTAGGTTTGGAGAATACTTTAATAATCAGCATTATTTAATGCACTGTTTATTACTTTCATATTCCAAGATGTAATTGAAGCATTTAAATAAAGCATCATACATTAAAATTTAAAGTATTACCACTAGAACAGCTGACATGGAAAAGTGATTTGAAAATTCAAACAAATTCATCTTACGTTAAAATCTTCAAAAAAATAAACTGTAGACTTTTCCGATATATCACCAGCATTTCTCCAGCTCGCCAAAATCCATTTCTCCCTAGTTTTAGCGTCTTTGGAACGTTTATAAACAATTTGTTTGGTATGCTATTGCACATCGGAACTCTACACCATTTATAAGTTTTCTGCCTCACTGTCTGCGCAGGATTCATTTTAAGTCTAAAATATACCACTTAGATTATTATCCAATGTATAGACCTCGAATTTAACCATACTAGACACTAACGTAAAGTAGAAATACGCGAAGTGTATCCTGCTTCTCACAGCACACTGTGTGTTACTTCGTCTGCTAATTCAGTCAACCTGTACGATGACGTCAGGCCAATGAGATCGCGTACTTGCGTGACGTGACATTTTCGTAGATTTTTATCATGTTTCGAGTTATTATTTGTACATTCTGATCACATTTTTGAATTCTGCATGCAATTTTGAATCAGATTAGCATATTTTTAATTAAAACCCCGGATCATGCATGTTCCCTATTCTTGATCGTCACGGAAACCTCTGAAGCTGTTGATCACTGATCTATAATTTGTTCGGTTTAGAATGTCTTCCCAATTTAATCCACATTGCTCAAGACCCCTTCTTACCTTCCTGCACCGTTCGTTGGAAACCTTAAGTCTACAGTGAAGTGTTTTAAAAATCTGTTTTTTCATCCTCTTCTCATTCATTCTAAAATTTGAATCTTCTTTTCCTCATTGACTCAATCAATCTTTCGCTTTCCTGGTATAGTTTCTCCCCTTCCTCATAACCTTTACTGGCCATGCACGATTTTGGACCCAATATCTTGCGGAGGTTCTTTCTCTCAAATACCTCGGCTTCTCTTAATCCTGACATTCCTGTCATTCGGAGGCATTCACTGGCATACAGACACTCTGTTTGACTGTTTTAATCACTGTGCTATAGTGTCTTTGTTTATCTCGCATTGAGATGGTGTTTTCCTTGTATAAAGCAGGTGTCCTGCGAAAAGCAGCAGCCATCTTCACTCACCTGATATAGATGCCTTCTATTTCGCTAGTTTTCAGCTGAATGATTTCCCCGAGGTGTTTGAATCTTTCAGCACGTTGTATCTTACTATTTTACTATTATTATTAACGTATAGCTACCGTGTGCGGTCATTTTAATTCGACGTCATCTAGACTACCTGCTCGTCAATTTCGACGTTCCTTTTTACGCTACCAGATAGCAAGGTAGACCGGAAATCTCCTGGACTATTTACGCAGCATGTTAATGAATTTTATCGTGTAAATATCGAATGTGGCACCAGAGATCTTTTACAAATGCCAACATTGTACGGCAAGGAGTGTCAAATGGATTGTTCAAAATTTAAACTACCCCAGAAGGGTTCGAACCCGTAATAATATGATCCGAGGGTTGACACCCTGCCACTGATACGCCGAGGGAGATCAATAAGCATATGGAAGAGAGTGGCGTAAGAAATTATTATTATTATTATTATTATTATTATTATTATTATTATTATTATTATTATGTAATCAGTTTACCGTCCAGAGTTGGTTTTTCCCTCGGACTCAGCGAGGGATTCCAGCTCCACAGCCTCAACGGTTGTGTCTTGGAGCGTGAGACATTTGGTCGTGGATACAACCGGTGGGGAGGGGGAGAACCAGTACCTGGACGGGTGGCCTCACCTGCTATGCTGATCAGGGGCCTTGTGAGGTATGGGGTGACTGGAAAGGATAGATAAGGCAGGGCTGAGTGGCTTGGAGGGTTGAGGGGCAGGCCTTCTGACCCCAACTTGGCATGCTCGTTCCTGATGCAGTCCAATGGTACTTGAATGTGCTAAAATACGTTAGCCTCGTGTCGGTAGATTTATTGGCATTTAAAAGAACTCCTTCGGAACAAACGCACGGCACCTCGGCGTCTCCGAAAACCATTAAGAGCAGTTAGTGGGACGTAAAAGTATTATTATTATTATTATTATTATTATTATTATTATTATTATTATTATTATTATTATTATTATTATTATTATTATTATTATTGATAGACTAGCTGATGTACCCGTGCTTTGCCACGGAATTCTACATTGTATACAGAATTTTAGGTTAGGTAGTGTACACGTTGTGAGCAAGAATGTATTAAATTGCATAGCACTTATCGTTACCCTAGAAACGCGACGGGGAAGTCAGCAAACGTCTTTTATCATATCAAGAATGGGTTAGGGAATTTTCATTGTAATGGTAGGCCTGCTTGCCTACCATCAGTCACAATCAGGTTGGGGAGTTTTCATCATAATGGCAGACACTCACCTTCCACTTGCCTTTTTACATCCTCAGAAAGACTGTCTTAGTAGTTTTTCCAATTGAAATGAGCATAGGTCATTACAATAACGTCAGTAGGAATGGCGCGATTAAAAGCAATGCTTTCATATGAAATACTCGATAAAATTAAAAACCACACTCTTTCTTACTCTTAACGCTGCCGATCTAACATTTCAAAGTACCAGAGCTGGAATGTCTAAGCCGCATACAGCCGTGATCCGTGAATACACTTCATCGTATTTCGGTCGGGTGGGGGTGTCGAACAGTAGAGACTCCTAGGGCGAAAACTATGCCCTTTTACTAATATTTTTCCTAGGAGTACCTGATGAGTCGGAAAATCTCAGTTCACTACACAGGTGGCGGAAAAATCTATCTGATTTGGAGGCAAATTTTTCTTCCAAGCCAGAGGAGAAACCCCCTCTTCACTGCTAATTTTTAATAAAATGAATGTAGAATTTAATAAAAGTGAAGAGGAAGAAGCTTTTCTTAAGAAACGGCTCTTTGCAGGGTTGAATCTTGAGTTATTTATTGAATTGTGGTGGTATAATGTGGATTAGGCCTAAATTGTAATTCTAGACCAGGTCATGCTACTACTAAGTGAGCCTCTGCCTTAAGAATGCACACTGCTCATTCAAACCAGCGCGTCAGAGTAGGGATCGAATAGCTGGAATACTATGATGAACCAGTCTGTTACGTACCAGCAGTATCAGAAAATGTATGAACCAGAGCAATGGGATGCTAAAGAAGAAAGTTTTCTAACTCCCCGGCTATTTTCCGCCAATATTCTGTCAGGCTGTTATACTCGGTACGCCGCAGTAATCCTATCTATCTGAGCTGAGTGGCAGCATAAGAGATAAAGCACACCACAACAAACAATGGTCAATGTAATGTTATTGTGATCAATGATGTGCGCTTTCAATATTGTAGGCCTTCACATTTAGTTTTCTTCCGATCCACTTATCAATGTCGGTATGGTAAAACTGAATAAAATATAAATGGTCGGAAATTGTATTCTCTATAACATTTGTTATGTAGTACTTTTCGATAGGACCAATAACATAGGTATTTAAAAATTAAATTTTAGGCGCCTTCCCCTAAACTACAATTTCATCCAGGGTGAATAAAATTGTTTATAACTTACAAATTACACTGTAGTTTCTTATTCCCCGACTCTATATACCGACTTTCATTAAATTCTATTAAACCATTTTCTCGTGGCTCGGCGTTGATATGGACATGGCAACAAAAATACAAATTTATGAATATCTGTGTTATCAAATCCGGTACGGTAACAATGTGTGACATAAATGATCGGAAATTCAATTCTACATACCTTTTGTTATGTAGTATTTATCGATAGGACCACTAATAATATAAATATTTGAGCATTGAATTTTAGGCCTTACCCTAAACAACCATTTCACTCTCTGTGAATAAAATTATTTATAGCCTAGATTGTAGTGGCTCATCCCCCGACTTCACATACCGATTTTATTTAAATTCTCTTCAGCAGTTTTCTCGTGATGCGTGTACATACATACAGACGGACAGACTGACAGACAGAAATTACGATTTCCTTGTTACTGTGGATATGACCGATACAGAAATGCCATTCTTTTCAAATTCTGAGCAATGTACAAACAAAACTCTTATTTTATATATATATAGACAAGGAAGACGGAAGGAAGCGGCCGTGGCCTTATGTTAGGTACCATCCCGTCATTTACCTGGAGAAGAAGTGGGAAACCACGGAAAACCACTTCGAGGTTGGCTGTGGTGGGAATCGAACCCCTCTTCTACTCAGTTGACCTCCCGAGACTGAGTGAACCCCGTTCCAGTCCTCGCACCACTTTTTAAATTTCGTGGCAGAGCCGAGAATCGAATCCCGGCTTCCGGGGGTGGCAGGTTACCACACTAACCACTATACCACAGCGGCGGGCAACGTTTACAAATACTAGTATATATTTTGAAGCAGTGGGTATCATTTTTTCAATGTCATCTAATTACAGTGGAATGTTGCCTATATTCTATAAAGATAAAAGTAAATTGAAAAATGTCCATTTTTTGCCCATAAAGCAGTGCACCTTCTTTTAATATGTTATCTTGCCCTATGAACTGATATTTCGAAAATTTAACATCGATTACATCTTCCACCGCACTTTTCTGAATAGAACGGTACACATAGCAATGTCCTTCCTCCCACTTTTGATCAGTGGTAAAGTGTCGGCCTCTGGATCCCAAGATAGCGGGTTCAAACCCGGCAGAGGTGGTCGGATTTTTGAAGGGCGAAAAAAGTTCATTCGACACTCCATGTCTTACGATGTCGGCATGTAAAAGATCTCTGGTGGCACATTTTGTGTTCAGCCGACAAAATTCATCAAAACTCAGTCCTCGACGCCCAGTCGAGATTCAGGTTACTGTGACATCTAGTAGGCCTAGAGTAGAAAAGAACGTCGAAATTGTCGAGCAGACAGCCAGATGGCGTCAAATTGAAATGTCTGCACACGGTAGCTGAGGCCATAAAATTATCATCATCATCATCATCATCTGTTTACCCTCCAGGTTCGGCTTTTCCCTCGGACTGGGCGAGGGATCCCACCTCTACCGCCTCAAGGGCAGTGTCCTGGAGTTTCAGACTCTTGGTCGGGGGATACAACTGGGGAGTATGACCAGTACCTCGCCCAGGCGGCCTCACCTGCTATAGTGAACAGGGGCCTAGTAGGGGGATGGGAAGATTGGAAGGGATAGGCAAGGATGAGGGAAGGAAGCGGCCGTGGCCTTAAGAGAGGTACCATCCCGGCATTTGCCTGGAGGTGAAGTGGGAAACCACGGAAAACCACTTCGAGGATGGCTGAGGTGGGAATCGAACCCGCCTCTACTCAGTTGACCTCCCGAGGCTGAGTGGACCCCGTTCCAGCCCTCGTACCACTTTTCAAATTTCGTGGCAGAGCCGGGAATCGAACCCGGACCTCCGGGGGTGGCAACTAATCACGCTAACCACTACACCACAGAGGCGGCTCATAAAATTATTATTATTATTATTATTATTATTATTATTATTATTATTATTATTATTATTATTACCCGTGATAAAATGTATAAATTAGGCTAACCAAGCAAATTACAATTTTTTACTTCTTTCTTTCTTTATTTCTTTCTCTCTTAATCCGTTTACCCTCCAGGGTTGGATTTTCCCTCGGACTCAGCGCGAGGGATCCCACCTCTACCACCTCAAGGGCAATGTCCTGGAGCGTGAGACTTTGTGTCGGTGGATACAACTGGGAAGGAGGACCAGCATTCGCCTAGGCGGCCTCACCTGCTATGCTGAACAGGAGCCTTGTGGGGGATGGGAAAATTGGAAGGGATAGGCAAGGAAGAGGGAAAGAATCAACCGTGGCCTTAAGTTAGGTACCATGCCGGCATTTACCTGGAGGAGAAGTGAGAAACCACGGAAAACCACTTCGAGGATAGCTGAGGGAGGAATAGAAACCCTCTCTACTCAGTCAACCTCCCAAGGCTTAGTGAACGCTGTTCCATCCCTCGTACCCCTTTCCAACTTTTCAAATTTCGTGGCGAAGCCAGGATTCTAACCCGGGCCTGCGGGAGTGGCAGCTAATCACACTAACAACTACACCACATTATTATTATTATTATTATTATTATTATTATTATTATTATTATTATTCCGTTAGTCTCATGTTTCATCATTCACTTACATGCCATTTACTGAGTATATGTAAGGAAGGGGGAGGTTATTCCCAGTTCATCAATGAAATGAAAATCCACTAACTGTTTGCAGTGATTTGACTGGGTCAGGAATGGAATGAATGAAGCCCCCATCTAGCGGAAAGGATAGGAATTGTGCCGGCTGCAGAAGCCTGTTGGACTCCTCTGGGGCAGTGATTAATGACTGACAGATGAAATGAAACAATATAATATTGGAGAATGTTACTGGAATGAAAAATGACAGGGAAAACCGGAGTGCCGGGATAAGAACCAGTTCCGTCTCCGCCTTTCTCAGCACAAATCTCACGTGGAATAACCGGATTTGAACTACGGAAACTATGAGAATAATTTTAACTTCTTGGTGCATTTTTATTGACGTTTTTGCCAATTTATGAAACAGAGTTACTGACGACGAAGGCCCCAGATGGTGACAAACATTTCTGGAAATGGATGATCTTCTCACATAATCTTCTTATTGGCAGGAGAATTAACGAGCTTCCTCTTTTAAGCGCGTGGCCTCCGGAGAGGCCTCGTGCAGGTCTTTTTTTATTTGACTCCCGTAGGCGACCAGCGCTTCGTGATGAGGATGAAATGTTGATGAAGACGGCACATACACCCAGTCGCAGTGCCAGGGGAATTAACCAGTTATGGTTAAAATTACCGACCCTGCCGGGAATCGAACTC
Organism: Anabrus simplex; assembly: GCF_040414725.1. Taxonomy (NCBI): domain Eukaryota; kingdom Metazoa; phylum Arthropoda; class Insecta; order Orthoptera; family Tettigoniidae; genus Anabrus; species Anabrus simplex. The sequence goes on from NC_090266.1 coordinate 1,158,708,822, forward strand.
GGGACCCCTGTAACTAAAGGCTAGCACACTAACGATTTAACCATGAAGCCAGGCATTAACGAGCTGATAACCTACCTACACAGTATACTATGAGTAGAGTAGATACGTGATTCTCACAAAGCAGTGCCTTTACCCTCTGTTTATCATTCTCTCACGCACTATAAATATCATTCAGCTCCTCATCAGCAACAACAGAAAACAAATGATGCAGAACTGCACATGCAAAGTTGTGTAATAAATAAGACGCGTATGTTGAGGCCTTCTTTTCTCGAGTGTCCGAAGACGAGGCTAAAAATAACACATCTTCTTTCTGGGTCACTGTAGGCCTTAAAATTCTGGGGTTTATTTGTCCTTTATTGTTTTGTTTTTTGGCTTGTTGGTTCTTTTTAGCCTTTTTTGGTTTATAACGGCTTTTTTGCAGTTTCGCCGTCTTCCGACTATATTTTTACTACAGATTCTCAATTCGAATCATCATTAGTTCATCCATCACGTCTTAAACATCATTTCTCTGGTAAATACATATATTTGAACCATACTGTATGTGAAAAAAGAGAAAATGAAATGAAATGGAAAAATCAAGCTAGTGCTTGAAAAAACAGAGGTATCGAATTACGTGCAAGATAAGTAAAATATTAACTTCGACTCATTGGCTGAATGGTCAGCGTTGAGGCCTTCACTTCAAAGGGTTCCTGGTTCTATTCTTCTGGCCCGGGGACTGGGTGTTTGTGTTTGTCCCAGCACTTTCATCTTCATATTCTCACAACACACTACACTAAGTTACCAACCACCAGAGAAACACGCAATAGTGATTGCATCCCTCAATATAGGGTTGGCGTCAGGAAGGGCATCCGGCCGTAAAACAGGGCCAAATCCACGTGTGAGACACAGTTCACACCCACGACTACACAGGTGTGGGAAAAGCGGTAGAAAACGAAGAAGAAGATAAGTAAAATATTGAAAAGAGGAAAATTTTGATGTGAGTGTTTTTGAAGGGTAATATCTTACAATACAAGTTGCTTTACGTCGCAACGACACAGATAGGTCTTATGGCGACGATGTGACAGAAAATAGCCAGGAGTGGGAAGGAAGCAGCCGTGGCCTTAATTAAGGTACAGCCCCAGCATTTGCCTGGTGCGAAAATTGGAAACCAATGGAAAACCATCATCAGGGCTGCCCACAATGGGGTTCGAACCCACTATCCCCCGAATACTGGATACTGGCCGCTTAAGCGACTGAAGCTATCGAGCTGGGTCGGATTACCTTACTTGCTTCAAGTATGAACCCTTAACATCCGTTGAAGTGGAGAGACGTTTCTCGGTAAAGACTGACGATCCTTTACGCCTAAGAAGCCGGAGATGACTATTACGATACACTGCAAAGCCAACTGAGGTAACGTTTCAGAATTCCAGTTTCCGTAACCCTAATGTGGTTAAACCAAATATGGTACCAGTTAAACTAATTTCAGTTTCTTTCTTTCTTCAGGATGTCAATTGTGGGTTCGCTGAATTCATTGTAAGTGGAAAAAAATATTTCGTTCTAAATTCTGCAAGTTCTTTTTTAACAAACACGTAATTCCTTTCTTTAAACTGTGCTAATCTTAAAATATAAAATGTCTGAAACAAGAATTATTTTACTCTTAGAGTTTTGCACTGTATGTTGCAAACCACCAGAATTTAGCTTTCTTAAACTGCTGTTACTAGAAAATGCTGTCAATGTTATATACTTCATTTATATAGGTAATAATAAATTATATACTATTAATTACGTGTTCTTACATTAAATATACTCATATTAATATACATACAGCAGATGTTTCATGACATAACCTCACAAATAGCACACAAGTAATATGACCGCGATTTATACGAAATAAAGTCCGGACATAACTCTATAAACATAATAATTCTAATACTAATAAATGTAAACAACTTCACAGACACTTCTCACAAATAATAATAATAATAATAATAATAATAATAATAATAATAATAATAATAATAATCGATATTTCCATTATTTACCCATGGGTTAGAGAATTGTTTCTAAGTTATACTAGCCCATTACACTTGCATCAAAACATTACAAACCTTCATTAAATACATTTAAACTAAAATTATGAGTGAATTTGGAAAGGATTTTACGTCTTTTTGCCAGTTTTTAGGTTCTTTTATGGATATTATAGGTCTTTTTAGGCAATATATAGGTCTTCAAATTCCGATCCCTAGTAATAACTTAGCTGTGTCCTAACAACACTGAAAATTTTCTTTGCATGTTTTTGGTAACTTAATGAACATCATGTTAAGGAATTATTGGCGATGAAATTCACATCGATTAAACCCAACATACCTCAGAACAAATTATAATAGTTTACGAGATGGGTAAGTCAAAATCTGGGAATTCTGGATCATGATTTCCTCTTTAGGAGAAATAATAATAATAATTAAACGACACATGACAACTATCTGTACTTCATTGGGAAAATAACAACGCTCTACAAAAGTGTAATTTGAAAACATACGAATGTTAACGAGAACTTCAAGTCTTCATAAGCTTTCACGAGCTTCTTACAATAATATTAAACGGTAAAGAAAAGATGCACTCTGCAAATGGTAGTTAATTTCCTAATAAAGTATACGTAAATGTTCTATATTGTGGGAATACTGCTGTCCCAAACTAAAATTTCCTATCGAAGGAATTTTCGTCTAAAATTCTTTATGATGTATATTATACTAAATCCATCTAGAATTCAACAAGAAATGTGTCCTGTTAATGATGCACATTAAGTTACAACCATCCAAAATCAGAGATATGTTACTGATTCTAGAATGATGAAAAAATGTATTAAATTGAAGTAATTACTTGTTTGAACTTTAACAGTTTCATACGAAAGAAATGCATGTTTCACAATAACAAGATAAAATTTGTATATCGTTCTTATCCCAGTCGCATCTTAGATAGGCATTTTAATTGGTAACACCTTTGTAATTTAGTTGTACAATTCGTCTGAAATATATTGTTGGTATATTTTAGGACATTAAGATCTTAAATAATAATAATAGTAATATTAATAATCGTATGGCCTCAGTTACCGTGTGCAGACATTTCAATTTGACGCCATCTGGCCGTCTGCTCGTCAATTTCGACGTTCCGTTTCATTCTAGGTGTACTGGATGGTAGACCGAGTAAACCGAAACTCTCTTGGGCGTCTATGACTGAGTTTTGATGAATATTGTCGGCTGAACATCAAATGTGTCACCAGAGATCTTTTACATGCCGACATCGTACGACATGGAGTGTCGAATGAACTACTGTGCAAAATATATGCCATGATCATTTCTATCACTCTAATCAGAGATTCGGAGTGGAATATTCGCTGTAAAACATAACAACTTGTTGAGGAATAAGGGTGTAGCTGTGCTGAAAATATTGTTCGTGTTACATATTTTGTTTATTGATTATTCGTACCATTTCCAAAATCATTCACAATTATCCCCCGGAAATATTACTGGAAAATCTGCGGCCTATTCTCATGAAGAAATCAGCTAAAATTAAACACGGAATAATAAAAATGTTGTATACTGAAAGATGTTCAGTGAGCGTTAATCAAACTACAAGGAATTATTTATTTTTTGTTTTAATTTTGTGCTTAGAAACTGTAGATTTGAGACGTTAGTCCATATTACGATAGGTTGAATCGTTAAAGTGTCCCATTAATGAAAGGTTTGTTTTTTATGTTATGTACTACTTAAAGATTTTTTATTACGAGTCACGTTATAGATTATATTCTGAATTTTGGGAAGGAATATATTAACATTTTTCTGGAATAGTGGGGAATAGATATTTACAATAATCTGTGGTTTTCAGAACCGATTGACTAAAATACACTATTCTTTTTTATCTGAGACCTACATTTCACTGTATACTTCATTGCGGATTGGTGTGAATGTACATCTGACGTAGAGAGTCCGCTGTTTCAACAAGTCGTGTATGAAAATTGAGTTTAGCTGACGTGCACTGCAGGATACACACTTCCACCCGGGAAGAGTTCAATTTCTTGTGACACGTCGTGGAGAGAAGAAGTATTTTTGCAGACTTCAGTGCTGTTGTTCTCAAGGCTTGCCACAGGAGTAGGACGTCGCCCAAACATTTAGCCGTCTGCCGAAATCTAGAAGCATGAGTAATGTCATTTGTCCTGTCAGCTTTTAATCATACAGAACACTCGATGGAGCAGCGCATATGCTCTGCTGAACAAGAAATCTGGCTGGCGAGACTCGGAAATGGCATCTGGGTAAGTCGAGAAGTGATTATGTTTCATGTTCTCTTACCTCTTCTTGTTGAACGTGTTGTAATAAATCTTAATGCGAATGACGGAAACTTCAATGCTTTAAACAAGTGAAAACAAATTCATAAATCCCCTTGTCGTCTTATGTTTATTCTAAACAAGTAAATGTAGTATGAGTCAAGTTTAATTTCAAGCAATGTTTAAGGGGCGTATGATGAAAAAGAAAACTAATTTCTGCTTTTTAATAGCATATTAACATTTGGGGTACGCCTCGGTGGTGTAGTGGTTAATGTGATTAGCTGCCACCCTCGGAGGTCCAAGTTCGATTCCCGGTTCTGCCGCGAGATTTGGAAAGAAGTACGAGTACTAGAACGGGGTTCACTCAGCCTCGGGAGGTCAACTAAGTAGAGGGAGGGGGTTCAATTCCCACCTCAGCCATCCTCGCAGTGGTTTGAAGGCCACAGCCGCTTTCTTCCGTCTTCCGTGTCTAACCCTTCCAATCGACCCATCCCCTACAAGGCCCCTGTTCAGCATAGCAGGTGAGCCCGCCTGGGCGAGATACTGGTCCTCCTCCCCAGTTTTGTCCCCAACAAAATGTCTGATGCTATAGGACATTGCCCTTGAGGCGGTAGAAGTGGGATCCCTCACTGAGTCCGAAGGAAGGAGCCAACCCTAGACTGTAAACGGGTTAAGAAATAATTAATATTTAGGATTTTCTTTTTAATTTAGTGCATGCTTCATTCATGTTGGCCGACTAGAAATATTTTTAACAATTTATTAATTATGTCATTGCGCTATCCGTTGTTTGGTATTCACGAGCACTTCTATAGTTAAAATGCAATCTCAGGAACTACTCGCTACAGAAGGCTGTGGGTTGTGCTGTTTCATTCGCACCGACACAGGCAGGTGGCATAAAGTGACGATGGGAATTGACAGGGAAGAGGGCGACCGTGGATTTAATTAAGGTACAACCTCAGAATGTTCCCGATGTGAAAGTGGGAAACCATACGAAATTATCTTTAATGCTACCGAGAATAGAGTTTGAGCACACTACCACCCGAAAACAAGCTCAAACCTACGTTGTATAAGTTGGCTGCATTTTCTTTATATCATCACTTCCTATTCTTTATACTGCTTGGTAAACAACGCATGGAAGTACTTCCGTTTTAAAGAGAGTGCAGTAATGTCAGTGAAATTTGGGAAAAGATAGATTTTCTTGTAAGATTTCCCATTTTCTCAGGAAGAGTTTCAGTTTGAACTGTGAAATTTTTACCGTGTATTCACAGAATTAATGTAGTAATATGGATACACAAAGGTAGAGATAGGACATCTCATGTCACCATAAAGTAGTTGTTTATAAAAGAAAAAACAAATGTTATAAATCTCATACCCTGCTTTGTACTAAAGATATAAAAAATAGATCAATTAACGAGCAAGTTATCAATATATATTCTTACCGAACGAGTAGCTGGACGTTTTGGGTCACGTAGCTGTCAGCTTGCATTCGGGAGATAGTGGGTTCGAACCTCACTCTCGGTAGCCGTGAAGATGGTATTGCGTTGTTTCCAATTTTCACACCAAGAAAATACTTGGGCTGTTCCTTAATCAGGACGATGGTCGATTCCCTCCCATTCCTATCCCCTTTCTGTCCCATCGTCATCATATTACCTATATGTGTGAGTGCGACGTTAAGAAATTATAAAACATTCAATATCCTGAAAATATTTCTTTCTATTACTTTGAATAATTCCTACGTAAAAGAGACATGAATGCGTTAGATTTAAAATTGGTGGTATACTAAACATAAAAACCAAAATTATACGAACTTGGATTAGAATGTATCATATCTTTCAATCTCTCTGTGTATGAGTTTATAAAACCAAATTCTGAATGTTTAAATGATGCATTTCAACCAAGTTAGTGTGTATTTTGAGTCTGCGATAAGTCTACCTAAGACGGAGGAGAGTGATGTGAGTCACAGCTGTGGTGTGTAGTTGGATCTGTGGTAGCGGCGAAACTAAAAGTTGTGACAAAGAAAAAGTTTGTTTTGGTCAGAGAGAGTTCAACTTCATGAGGTCCGTGCTGCCAATGTGTTATAATGGAATTAGCTAGCACCAGAGAACACATGGTCTGTAACTGATATTGCACTAACACTAACTCTATTATATATATATATAAGTTTTACGTTGCACCGACACAGATAGATCTTATGGCGACGATGGGATAGGAAAGGGCTAGGAGTGGGAAAGAAGCGCCCGTGGCTTTGATTAAGGTACAGCCCCATAATTTGCCTGGTATGAAAATGGGAATCCGCGGAAAACCATCTTCAGGGCTGCCGGCAGTGGGGTTCGAACCCATTATCTCCCAAATACTGGATAAAGTTTGGGCTGCGAAGACTTGGGAGAAAGGAGACGAGCTGCTCGACTAAGTGGTATGTTCCGAACTGTCAGTGGAGAGATGGCGTGGAATGGCATCAGTAGACGAATAAGTTTGAGTCGTGTCTTTAAAAGTAGAAAATATCACAATATGAAAATAAAGCTAGAATTCAATAGGACAAATTGGGGCAAATATTCATTTATAGGAAGGGGAGTTAGGGATTGGAATAAAATACGAAGGGAGTTGTTCAATAAATTTACAGTTTCTTTGCAATCATTTAAGAAAAGGCTAGGAAAACAACAGATAGGGAATCTGCCACCTGGGTGACTGCCCTTAATGTAGATCAGTAGTGACTGATTGATTGATAGTGATACTGGCCGCACTTAAGCAACTGCAGCTATCGAGCTCGGTGATCCTAGGTTTAGCCTCCCTATGTATTTCAGACATTGGCCTACAGCGCATACTGTAAATATTTTTGAGGTACCGTAACGTAAGCATACGGCATGTGAAATCGTAATCTGAACAACTTTTCTCTGCACTGTACAAAAACTGTAATAACATTGAAAGAGACATTACTACTGCCCTGTCATCAGTGAATCCAAATTTTCAGGCTTCGAGAACTTCTAAACCATGCTAATGTGTCAACAAATTTAAAATAAAGGTCGCACGTTGAATCATCAGGATACACACTACATTATAAATTGTATTTTGTTCCCAAACTAAGGCATTTGCTACCCAGCCTTCTCTGAGGCCAGGAAAGCACAGAGTAGTCAATATCAACGATCGAAGATCAAGCTGAGAGTCGATGAAATTGAGAGAGTCGTTCTGGCCCATATTGTTTTGAGAGAAATGAATGCATACTTTTCGAGGATTAAGAATTATGTAATTAACTTAAGAGAAATCATCCCTCTTTATTTTCACAAGAAAGAAGAAAGATTGAAAGAGGGGCTCAAAAATGACAGTACTATGCAGTTTCAAATATTTGAACTTAACTGCAGGTGGCTCGCTTTTGGCATGTAAGCAGTGGTAAGGGACTGCAAAATGGCAGGCAATAGCAGTCGAGTGCATGACTGTTATGTGCAAGTGTGGATTTAATGGCGTGTTTAGAAGAATCCGTGGAAGATATCGATGGTGATGACTTTCTTAAAGATCCAGAATATGCTCCTGCAAAGATGACACATTTGAAAGAGGAAATTTTCAGGTAAAATTATATAGCCTCTAACTTATTTACGTAAATAATGTTCAGTGCGGTACGTAAACATTGTTTACTTGCAGTACACAAGCAGTGGGAACTTACCATGAATTTTTAATAGGGTTACATGTAATTTAACTTTAAAATATATTGTTTTAATATCATTGTGGGCAGAATGAGTGCAAAACGGGACCATACCTGCGATACATTCCTTCTGGACATTCTTTTATTAAATGATAAAATCTGAATGGTGTGAAACTGACCTAGTATTTTTTGTTTTTGTTTTCTAGCACCATCAGCCAGTTTATAACAGTTATTATCGACAGAAATAATGTAATCAAGATGATGGTATTATTGAAGACTAAAATGTTTTGCAAATCATTAGTATTTACAGATGTAAACAGTGATAATTGCATTTATTTATGACGTAAATAATGTTAAGTACCCATGAACATTAATCGATTTAGTCATTTTTGAGATAAGAAACAATAATAAACATTCTTATACTGAAACAGGAAAGTTTTAAAAGCCCAAAGTGTTGTAAAAACGTGTTTATTTCCCTTTTATGTTGAAGGAATTAATTATGAGATTTTCCAGAAATTTATTTTCCTCCATTTCTCAAAACATGGTGCATGTCCCTTACTATTATTTACTCCCGAGCCCCTCTAATAGTGCGTATACTCTCTAGGAGAACACACAACATAAAATATTTAGCTGCTAGGGACTATAACTACCGGGGATGCAGGTCTTAAAATGTAAATTGGTAATGCAATGTGTATGAAGGGAACACTTGGAATTTTATGAAACTAATGAGTTGTTTGGGAAATATCACAATATAACATACAGTAGGTCGTAAAGCTCCTTGACTGACCGATCATCGTAGTAGCCTTTAATCAAGAGGGCCCAAGGTTCGATTCCCAGCCGGTCAGAGGATTTTAGCTCCGTCTTTTGAATTTATCTGGCTCGGAGGCTGAGTGTTTGTGTTAATACACATTTTCGTTTACATGCAACACATCCCACTACCAACCACCACAGAAACACGCAATAGTGGGTACATCCCAGCACTTGGGTCTGACTGGCCTTAAATCCCGGCTCAACCCACACATTATAGAGCAGAACCCAAGTAATTAGGAAAAGGTCAGATGGAAGAAGGAGAAGAAGAAATGTTCGTGACTCCCTTCGTTTCGTCTCCCAATCTTATTACTTCCTCTAACGACAATAGACAGGTAATTTTATGTAGTTTCAGCCAAGTTCAATTTCAATCAACATTCCAGAGACAAAATACTTAGGACTAGCAGTGGGATGGATGTACGAGTTAAATTACCAGACAATTTGCAGAGCAATGCAGGTTGACAATCCTAGCGTGGTGACCCATATTTATATCTCACTCTGTGCGTATTTGTTACCTAGATAATACCCTTGGGTAAATAATATCCACAGTAAATAATAATATTATTAGAGGCCTGGTGCTGGTCTTTCGAGTTGACGCCGTATAGGTGACCTGCGAGTCTATGAGAATGGGGCCCTACATATGATTAACTCTAATGATGAGGACGGCACGCATATCCAGCCCTCGAGACATCGGAATTAACCAATGAAGATTAAAATCCACGACCCGGCCAGGAATAGAACCCATGGCCAGCATGCTAACTATTTAGCCATGGAGCCGGACAAAATAATATTGAACATTTGTTTAAATATGCAAAGGAGAAATTTCTACTTCAATCTCTTTGTAATGTTGAATTATGCAATGCCTTCTGACCATATATCATAAGTTAGCTTAGAATTATATTTCCCAGCCATGTATAAATAGTACTGTTCGGCACAGCTTCTAAAACTTAACGCTAAACTTGTAGGAATATTTCGTGAATTTTGTTGGCTTTTAATTTATTGTCATTCAAAATGTTCAGTACCCTGAAATATATTGCCAACATATTCACATAGAAATCGATAAAACTTTCATGAATTTTCATTCAATGCAGAATTTTGGTACAGTTTTATTCATCCCAGCTATTAGTCTTCAATACTACTGACAGTTACTTCAGTTAAATCATCAAGAAAGTCTTGAATGTACACTACATCAAAGAGCATATTCTATTTATATTTCATATGGACTGTATTCTAATAAGTACTACAGTTCTCAGAGTTTATTAATTACTACGTTCTTCAGTAGTGTGTTAACCTACCATCTAATTAGTACTCCAAGAGTGATGAAAGTGAGCTAGTGTGATATTTAGTGTAATCACTGTGGAAATAAGCAAGTTAGAACAAAATTGCCCCTGTACCTGTGTACTACAGCAGCTAAAACATCTCTAGGAATTACTCTATACAATCCTTACCACAGCGAAAACATTTCGTTCTAATATCTGTGAAATATACAAGGGCCTTGTCTTGCCAGTAGTTGTCGTGCAAAGTTTATGGAATTCATCAGAAGAAAATAAAAGCATTGAAAGAGATATACTGAAACCGTACAGGGTCCTGTACAGCTCATTGGAATTATAGGTGCCTTTCTACCTCATTAAAACCACTTCTAAAGGTCGCGTCATTGGTAGTAGTATGGGCGATGGGGATCGAGCGGCGCCCGGTCAAAACGGAACCAGCGAAAGAGCGCCTGGAAAACAAAGGGAAGACTGAGCAGGAGCCAAGCCCCCGCGAAAAGACCCTCTCAACTTGCAGAGAGAGGTGTAGATATGACGCGACGCGGCCGTAGTCAAACACGCCCTGAGGTGTGGCCTATTCTGCCAGGGATCCAAACTAACAGAAGGAACTTCCGGTTTTTTATGCACGTTTCACGAGTGCCAACGTCGAATTTTGGCGCGTAAAGATAATAAGATATTTTGATCCAGACATGGGAAAATTATGCGAGACACACCAATGAATAGAACTGAATTTTCTGCGTTTCCCAGACTAAACATATGTAATACTTTATTCAGGGGAAGAAAGGAGGTCACCAGATGTCCAGATTTAACAGATTGCAAACACATGTGGAACGAGAAAGCGTCCCCCAAGCTGAGAGTCGCGCTCAAAATTTACTCCACCCCCCAGATGACGCTCATGTAATAATTAAGAGCGGGAAGCGAATTACGGAGAATCTGCCGATCGTCGGGAGAACACGCCTGGTTCAAATAAGAGAGTAAAGAGAGGGTTAAAATATGCACCATTTAAATGTTCTGAATTCCTGGGATGAAAGGAGCTGCTGTCCTTAATGAACCGTGAATCGTTTACGCCCATTATCTTCCGGTGCGTATACCATAAAAGCTGAGCTGACCCTCGCTGAAGACAGATCTTAGCGGGTCGTTGAGAGGGGACAGCGTGTCCCGTTGTGCTCTAGTTTTACCGCCCGAACTTTACTGACCGCATACTAAGACAGTGCTATTGTGTCCGTCGCGGCCGTGAAATACGAAGCCTTTGTGAAGTGTAGACGGGAAGCCATGCGAGCCTACGCGAATGTCTCTGTGCCGCATGTCATTAAATAAGCTGCGAGCATAATTTATAAACGAGTAGCTGGTTGTGCTATGTACAATGCCGGCCTAAATGAGTCCGTGATATTAGTAAATTGGTATCACCCAAATTGCTACTCTAAGTCAGGGTGCTCAAGTGTTGTGAGCTACCCGATTCATGCTGGGAACGCGCTCGCGGTGATTAGCATGACCTGCTTGTTCGTGGTGTAAACTCTGTGTTCGTGTCGTGGTAACAGCAGGCCGTGTGACGAGTGGTGAAGTGTTACACATGTGGATTACTCTGAGATTTCAGCTGTGAACGAGATCTCCAGGATGTCAGACTTGTATGGACCAGGGCTGAGGGACAGCACGCCCGTTTCCAGCGCCGAGGTCATGCAGCAGTAAACTCCGCCATGGGTCTCCCGTGGAAGGAAAAAACACGGCCACCAAACAGATGAGTGATGTCATAATGTAAATCTCTTAGCACGTTAATGTAGAACCGGTAATAGGATGAGCTTTCCTCTGTAATGCCTAAATGTTGTAAAATAATGCATGTCCTAATATGGAAATTTTATTGTTCTTGATAATGTTAACGTAAATTCAAGGGAAGCTAACTCCCCGGACAACCCATGTGTTTTCTTCTTAATGATTAGTTTATCGTGAGGAGTTATTCTTAGTAATATGTAGAATATCCTAGCAAGTAAGGGAGACAAGCATAGGAGAATATTTGAGTTCCCCTAGGGGTGGCTGGAACAATAATAATTGTGCAGGGTAAACCATGTCCAAAGGTGCTAGTTAATGTTCAACATGGCTATCGTATTTGCTGGGGAAACTCATGGGTCAATCAGACGATGCATGCGTAATTTACACATATAATAAGTACATGTACAACAAGAGAGAAGAAATCCTGACCGAGAGAGAGGTGCATAAATGTGTTATTTAGGTGTAATAGTGGGGGACAGATCGCGAGTTTCCCGTGATTCTTGATTAGTTAACCAGAAATGTATATAATTTTTTTGTATGCAACCGGCTGAGATCCAGAGAAGCCAGTCTTATGGATGGTAAAAATATAAATATATGCATAACCTTGAGCGGTGAGCGAAGAGGAAGCGTGGAAGTGAGGAATCATGAGAGTCCTATGCCCAAGGAAAGAAGATACGCGATATGAGACGTAATGAGAGGGCCGAATGCCCAGATAGTTTTATGATGAGATGATTCGGAAGTGATCACTCTACGTGGAGAATGAGAATGTATGGAATAAATGAGTATTTCTTGGGAATTTTGCGGTTAGATGAATAAACAAATGAAGTGGGCCATAGATATATGTCCCCGAGAAGGGAAGGCTGGACGTTGTGAGGGAGAGAAGAATCTGGCTTGTCCAATGAATGAGAAATGGTCGTATGAAGTGAATGACCGTCCCCTCCTCCTTTCTTTGTGAGTGTTTGCTTCTCGCCCTTCGCGACAGAGCGGCCCCGCTGGGCTATTATAGTTAAGGCTTGAGGCTGTGTATCTCCCCCGTAATTGCTCGTTGTTTTTAACTAATTCAGCTAAGACACTTCTGTCAATGATTATATCACGGTAATATAGAAGGTAATTAATAAATGAGTAGGGATCTCCCCCCAATATCCGATGATATGAGACCGTAGCTAGTTAGGGATTTTTCTTTTAGGAATGCACCTCTCAGTCGGGATTCATCCAGTTCGAGCCCGGATCAGCAGGGGTCACCTTGGTCAAGCTTCCATTAAGCTTGCGCCGGGGGCAGAAGAGACTGATAACTATGTTTCCTTACAGGAATAGCCTCCTTTATGCATAATGTGTATATATCTGTGTGTGTAGTGTTTAATGTGCACTGATTTTTGAGTTCAAACAGAACCGTTGTTCAACGTTGTCTTGTCTTGGTGACAGGTAAGGGACGTCCGGGGGGAGGGGATTTTAGCTAATGGTATGTGTGTTTTGTCTATGTATTATGTAAATATATATTTTAATATGGTAATCATGTAGTGCAGAAACCGGTTAATTACGTGCTAAGAACAGAAATTAGTAAGTCAGGGACATCAGCTCATCTCACGGTGTGATCGACAGAAGAATATAAAAAAATCAGCAAAAGGGTACAAACTAATGAGGGAGTTCCAGCCCTCGTACCACTTTTCAAATTTCGTGGCAGAGCCGAGAATCGAACCCGGGCAGCCGGGTGTGGCACCTAATCACACTAACCACTACACCACAGAGGCGGACAATAATTACTATTATCATCATTATTATTGTTATTTAAATACCCTGAGAGGGAAACCGCACGGATTTGTTCTGTGCATTGTACGATCGGTGCTAGAGCAACTGATAAAGCATAAATCAAAAGGAAAACAAAATCAAACCAAACCAAACTCCATGGCACAACAGTCCCGAAGGGTCTTGGTCTACCACGCGATCGCTGCTCAGCCCGAAGGCCTGTAGATTACGAGGTACTGTGTGGTCAGCACGACAAATCCTCTCAGCCGCTATCCTAGACGGTTGTCTCTTGATTGCGAACAAGGCAAAAACCGTCCAAATTCCGAACAACTAAATATATCCTGTCCAGATTGCGTACAAAAGATTAGTGTTGACGTGAGATACATAAAACAGATACAATTTTCACAACAGTCTCATATGTAATTTTTGTTCTAGTAGTATTAACATTAACTGGTACATTCGGATGTTTTAGATAACCTAACCATATTTTTAAAAATATTTTTCTTATTGAAGATTTTTAATAATTTAGTTTGAGGTCATCTTAACATTTAGAAGATTATCTTTTTTATTGTATAGCATAACTAGAGGGATGGTTGTTTATGGTGGATTAGTGAGAGTTTTATTATTATTATTATTATTATTATTATTATTATTATTATTATTATTATTATTATTATTATTATTATACATAATTCACAACGGTATAATTGGGTTTATGACCTTCTTGGGTACAATGCACATGGAAGAAGTACTATTTAGTACATACGCATATATGCTTCATACATATCGGTATATACTTACATTGTTGACAAATAAATTTGACAGATATTTATGAGATATTTACTACACATAAATGGTCAAAATTATTAGTGGACGATTTTCATTAGTCCTCTGTATATGGTGGATGGTTCATGCCAATAAACTTCCTTACTATATGGCAAGTGGCCAGGATTGCTGCTTTTTGTAACTCTCTGTAAGTGAGAGGGTGGAGATTAAGGGCTTCAATGCTCCTGTGTAGTGCCTTTGGTATAATACCATTACATCCAACCACTACTGAAATTATGATAACATTGTTGAGTTTCCACATGGTTTTAATCTCTGTGGCCAGATCTGTGTATTTGGAAATCTTCTCTGTATGTGTTGGTTGGAGGTTGTGAGTATTAGGGCATTCTATGTCAATTATGAAGCAGATTTTCTTGTTTTTATCTACAAAAGTTATATCTGGTCTATTGCAGGTAATAGTTTTATCAGTAATGATACTTCTATCCCAATAAATTTTGTAATTTTCACTTTCCAAGACTGATTGGGGTTTGTACTTCCAATATGCTGTGGTACAATGGATTAGGTTATTTTGTCGGGCTAATTTCTGGTGAATGATTTTTGCAATTTTGTCATGTCTGTACTTGTAGTCTGTGTTTGCCATTAATTGACAACCTGAGGTTATGTGCTGGATGGTTTCTGGAGATGTATTACATCGTCGGCACAGAATAGACAGACGGATCATGCAGTATATGCTTTCTGTAGTTATTTGTGGCAATGACTTGATCTTGTATGGCGAACATGAAGCCCTCTGTTTCTGGGTATATATCCGAGTTTGTCAGCCACTCATGCGACGCTTGTTTGTCGATATATGGCTGATTTAACTCATTTGGGTACCGTCCATGAGGAGGTTTCTTTTTCCACATAATGATATTTTGCTTATTTGAGGAGAATGGCATTGTAAGTGAAGCAGGGGCGTTCAGATTGAGGGGTGTAAAACCGTTATCTGCTACAACCATTGCACTATGTAGGGCAGAGGTTTCTGATTTATGTTTGAGGTAGCACTTTAATGATGTAATTTGTTCCTTGTGTAATTACTCAAAGTCTATTAGTCCACGACCACCATCAGAACGAGGCAGAGTGAGTCTTTCTGAGGCTGATTTTGGATGATGCATTTTGTGTTTTGTGAGTAACATATTCACTTTCGTTTTATTATTATTATTATTATTATTATTATTATTACTATTATTATTATTATTATTATTATTATTAGCGTATTCTCCCAATAATGGAAGACGTTAAGCAAACAACTCAATCAAGCTTTCTTTGGGTTCTTCTTGTTCTTCCAATAGGCTTTCATTCTCTCTGAGAAGGCTTGTTTACGTTCTTCCGACCATTTCGGTCTGCACTGTTTTTGCTTTGGTTGCTCTGATGTAACTTCCCACTTGTTGACTTTGTGTCTGAAGGTGTCTCTTTCTAAAATGTCTGTTGCACATATGTTTGCGTTTTTGAGGTCCTTTCGAAGTTCATCCAGCCAAGGTGTTGAATTCTTAAGTGAGCTAACATAATTTAATATTCTTTTTGACAGTCGATTTTCTGGTAATCTTGTGAGGTGTCCAAAGAATTT
Organism: Anabrus simplex; assembly: GCF_040414725.1. Classification (NCBI taxonomy): domain Eukaryota; kingdom Metazoa; phylum Arthropoda; class Insecta; order Orthoptera; family Tettigoniidae; genus Anabrus; species Anabrus simplex. Next base: position 1,158,724,724 of record NC_090266.1, read on the forward strand.
CATTCGTCTTTTCTTAATGTCAATTTCAATGTTTGAAACTTTTTCTGTTGTTTTGATTGATTGTAGCCTGTAACCATCTTGGGTATATCTTGCTCCTAGGATTTTCCTGATGATCTTCCTCTCTTGCTTTTTTATTTCTTCTAATTCTTGTTTACTGTTAAGTGACAATGTTTCACTTGCGTAAAGGACTGTTGATTTTATGACTGTGTTGTAATGCCGAATTTTTGTCTGTCTTGACATGCATTTTTTGTTGTAGATGTCTTGAACTAACCCTAATGCCTTCTTGACTTTTTGGAGACGGTTTTGCTGTGAGATCTTCTCAAGGCCTGTCGGTTCGATGAATTCTCCGAGGTATTTAAAGTACGAGACCCGGTCGATTTTACCGTATTTTGTTCTCAGGCTCGTGATATCTGTCTTTGAACAGAAGAATTTAGTTTTCTCAAATGAAATCTGTAGTCCCACTTTTTCTGCAGATTCCTTAAGTATCTCAAGCTGCTTGATGGCAGTCTCCTCATCCTCTGTTAAAATCGCCAGATCATCCGCAAATGCAAGGTATGGTACGTAGAGGTTGTTTTTGGGAAAGCCCAATCGGATCGGTTTCCAAGATTCATGTTTCTTGAGTTCCTTCTCCCATTCTTCCATAACCTTGTCTAGGACGACGTTGAACAGAATTGGAGAGAGTCCATCACCTTGTCTCACACCTGTCTGAATGTCGAAGGGTTCTGAAATTTCTCCCATAAATTTCACTTTAGATTTTGTGCCCGTTAGTGTTTGTCTTATGAGTTCTAGGGTTTTGGGATCTAGTCCTCTCTCTTCTAGAATTTGGAATAGGGAGGGTCTGTCTATCGAATCATATGCCTTTTTGAAATCTACAAATGTGCATACTGTCGGCTTTTGTCTGAGGGCTCGTAGTTTAAGTATGGTTTTGAGGTTGAAAATTTGTTCTGGGCATGACCTGTTTGGTCTGAATCCTGCTTGAAATTCTGATAATTTGGGTTCTAATTGTTGTTGTGTTCTATGCAAGAGACAGGCTGATAGTATTTTGTATGTGACTGATACAAGTGAGATTCCTCTGTAATTGTTTACGTCTAACTTGCTGCCTTTTTTATGTAGTGGATGGATTAGAGCAATCTTCCAGTCATCCGGGAGCTTTTCGGTTTGCCAAATGTTTTGGATTATTTGTGTAATTTCTCTGAGTGAATTTGGGCCTAAATTTTTCAGAAGTTCAGCTACAATTCCGTCTTCCCCTGATGCTTTGTTGTCTTTAAGTTTCTTGATATGTGAATAAATTTCTTCTTGAGTTGGTGGTGACGAATTTTCCGGTATGATTTCTGGCTGTACTTTCGGGAATCTCTTTTTGGGTTCTGGACAATTTAAAAGCTGTGAAAAATATGTAGCTAATTCTTGGCAGTTTTCCTTATTTGTCAGGGCTAGTTTACCATCGTGCTTCCGAAAGCAAAGGTTCTGTGGGGAATATCCTTTAATTTGGTTCGCAAAGGTCTTGTAGAAATCGTGTGTGTTGTAATTTTTGAAGTTGTCTTCAATTGACTTCAGTTGGACATTGACGTATTTCCGTTTATTTTGTCTTAAAATCTTGGATACATGCTTGCGAACTTCGAAGAATTTCTTCTGTGTTTCTTCTGATTTGTTACAATTGTAGTTTTGAAATGCCTTTTTCCTTTCTTCTAGTGCGGTCTCACATTCTTGATTCCACCAAGGATGTTTTGGTTTCTTGCGAAGAGGGATTAGGTCCTTCGCCGTTTCGATGATTTTAGTCTGGAAATTCTCCCAGCTCTCTGCAGGTCGTTTTTCCCATTCTTCTGAAATTTTGGAGTCCTTGATTTTGTGCAGATCAAATTTTGGAATCACCGATGTTTTCCTGTTGAATTTCCCTTTGGGTGTGAATTTAATTTTGATTCTGCTTAAATAATGATCCGAATCGATGTTAGCACCTCTGCGCACTTGCACATCATGAATTTCCTTTTGGTAATCATATGATATTGCCACATGATCAATCTGAAATTCTCCTAAATGATGGATGGGTGATCGCCAAGTTTTTTGCTTTTTGGGATTCTTCCGGAGTGATGTTGACATAATTTTGAGGTTATTTTGTTGGCATAATTCAATGAGGCGTGTGCCATTTTTATTGGTGAATCTGTGGGCTGGATAGTCTCCCACTGTCCTCCTGTATTTGTATTCCCTGCCAAGCTGTGCATTGAAATCACCGAGTAGAATTTTCACATCATTTTTAGGGATTTTGGCCATTTCTGTTTCAAGTTCTTCCCAGAATCTTTCTGTTTTTTCAGGCTCCTTTTTATTGTCTCCATTTGTTGGCGCATGCACATTAATAAAGGTGTATTTTTTGTTTGTATGCCTGATTCTTAAGGTCATAAGCCTATTGTTGATGGGTTTCACCTCTATTACTGAATCCAAAACTTTTTTGTCTACACAGAAGGCCATTCCTAACAATGCTGCTCCTTTACCAATTTTCTTGTTTGTTCCACTTTTGAAGATCCTATAATTATTGTAATCCATCGTTTCTGAATCGGTGAAGCGTGTTTCTTGCAGGGCCAGAATTTGGATTTTCTGCTTTGTAAGTTCTGTTGTGAGATTGTGCAGTTTTCCTGTTTGAATCAGTGTCTGAATGTTGAATGTGCCAATGAAAGTGTGAGTCTTTCGTCGAAGTTTATCAGAGCACTCCGATTTGCTCTCTCGTATTCGCCCAAGCTCCCCAGAATCCGAATGCTTGGTTGCCACTTTAGAGTGGGTGGATTGTCCACCTGGAGTAATTTTGTCTTTACTTGTACGAGTCATGTCTGCTTGTAAGCAATCTTCTAGCTTTCGCTAGTGGTGTAGAACCAGGGATTGTTAGTTCCTGGAGCATATTTACAGCCGCACCTCTGGTGATCAGATTATTATTATTGTACCGGGCGGTACACCTCCACGCCGCTAATTTAAAATGTGCGCCAATTGAAACTCCTCTGCTGGAGGAAGTCTGAACTTTATTGATGGTATTAATTTTCAAGTTTCTCAGAAGATGTCACTACCTGGAAATTTTAGAGTTTTTGAACTGTGTCATTTTTGACGTATTTTTGTTTTGCCTGTAGTAAGAAGTGTGAACTTTCTCTTCTAGAGGACACTACTGAAGATCAACAATAGTGCACCCTAGTGCGAAGAAAAAGAACTGTTCTTTTGGAGAAAATTTAATTTCAAAAGTTTGTTCTTTGTTAAATTTCCTTCTGTCATTGTTTAAGTTGGCAATATTAACCCTTTCTTTCCCCTTGTTTTAAATTTAGCCAATCCCGAATTTCTTTCATTAATTTCCGACCAATCCGATGTATCTTCCCCAAACTTGAATATGTTGCTGTATCCTACCCAATAAAGAGTTTGTAGGAGGGTGTTCTCATTCCCCTAACGCCTCGAACCTTCCGCGAGAGGATATAAACTGCTGATTTTTGGGTCTCCGGGCCACTTCTGTTCCATCTTTCAGTGTGTAAAGTACATAGCAGGGGGCGGGAAGCGCCTCTTTCTTCGGCGACTGTCAACAACCAGGTAATGGCCGACTAATTACTTCTTTTCTTGCTTGCTCAGCAGTTTAACTCTCGGGGCGGGTCCGAAGTTTTTCCATCATGTAACCTTCCTTAAAATGTATCTATTCTATCTTTAAAAGGCATATCGTGATAGAGAGTGCTTAACCCTCTCGAGCTCCCAATCATATTGTTTTGAGGTGAACTTACTTCACAACCGATTCTTCCTTAACGTAATGTAAATTTGTTTCTTCCTTAAGTCACCTCTTTAGTATGGGATTAGCCCTTGCATTTGCGGCCTAGAGCCAAATTAGGTTTTAAAAACAAAATGTATTAGGAGTGCAGTTCGCCTCCTCTCAACTTGGTGTTTTAGAGGTCATGTAATTATCCCTCTTTTCATTTAATAGACCTCAGTAGGTTGGGTATTTTACCCCTGTGTATATGTCCTTAGAGGACAACTTGAAGGTGGAGTTAGGTGTGGCCTTGTGATAGGCTTAAAACCTTGAGAGCGGATCGCTCTTTTGCAATTTGTTTCTGCGTGCCTCTAGGAGGTATTACTGTGTAATTTGGAGCAAGTACTCCTGGGCATAATTGGGGTTTTCGGCCCCTTTGCTGAACCTTATGTACATGTAAATTCGGGCTAACTGCTCGAGAATAGGAAGTTCGGGGCCTGAAGCCCAAAACCTGTAAATACTATTGTTGCTCTTTGTTGCCTTGCTACTCTGTACCTGCCATGTTTGTTATTTCTTTATTTTGAAAGAAAAATATAACCTTGTTAAATTTTTAAATTAATTTTACTTTCGTAGCTTGAGACCTATTCACCACCCCGCACCTTCTTTCACGCATAACTACCGCAAAAACACGGTAACAAGTGGTAGCAGAGCGTGGTTGAATGGGTCTCATTTTAGCCCCTTTTGACGGCTAAACATTGCTTTGATTACAACTTTAACTATTTTCTCAGTTGCTGGAATTTTTTGATTTTTTCAAAATTGTTCTCTCATCATGCCCGGCCCTCGCGATGTTCTCCATCTTAACTATTTGCGCAAAGAGGAGTTAATCTACGAATTAACTATTAGAAATGTGCAATCTGGAGGCACGGTTGCAGTAGACAAAAACAAGCTTAGAGAGTCCCTTGATTTGCCCATTTCCATCCCCACCTTGGGAGAGAAAGAAATTGACGACTCTCTTTCCACGATCGTCGAGAATATTACTGGGCTAGCATCTGTAGTTAGTTTTTTTGATGAAAATGATCCTTCTCCTAATCAAATTAAGCGTGTGCAAGCCAGGCTGTTTCATTTCTCAAATAGAGTTAACGATCTGTTGTCTCTAAAGCTGAATGACGTTCAGAAGAAGGAAGCTAGTACGCTGCTTGAAAATATTTCTGAATTATTCAGCAAGGTCACTCAATTGTTAACTGGGGAGGTTCCTCCCAAAAGCGATCTACCCACCACAGTGAATGTAGGTAGTGAGGAAGAGCCTCCTAAGGGAGAAGTCAACAAGATAACCATTGCTTCTCAAACCATCTCTGCCCCATTGGACAACGAGTCTGAACGCCGTAACTCATTGAATAACGTACGTTCTGAATTAGCTTCTTTGCCACTTAAACCTTTACCGACGATGTCACCCGGGTTTAGCAGCTTGCCTCATCCATTGGCAATGTTGCTTAGAGGTATTTCTAAGTTTTCCGTTAATACCACCAGTGAAGTAATTTCATTTTTAAGATTTTTAGTTGAATTTCAGGATTATGCCCTTGTTTTTTCTCTTTCTCCGTGTCAAATTTTGCAAATAATTTATCCTTATGCAACTGGTATTCTCTCAGACAAAATAGTAAGAGCCATAGCCGAACAGTCATCTATTGAAGATTTTCATGCTCACTTGCTTGCAAATTTTATTCCTGCTCGCGCGAGGTCATCTCTGATTCAGAAGTACTATTACCGTGTACAACGCTTGGATGAAAACTTGGCTGATTTCATACAGGACATTAAGTTTTATACTAGGGTGTTTGCTCTTCACTTCCCTGAGGATCAGATTGTACAAGCCATTGTGGAAGGTATCTCACCATCCTATAGGACGTATTTGTGTTTCGCGGCGTGCCCGCAAACTTTCTCTGAACTTGAAGCATTGGCCGTCTCAGCGGAAGGAGTTAGATACGCCGATTCTTTGCGTGTCGCGAAAGAACCCCCTCCTTCTTTTAGTAATCCTCGGCCTCCACCTCGCCGAGCAGTCAATCCCCGTAAATGTTATGCTTGCGGGCCGCCTGACCATCTTCGCAATAAGTGTCCACTGATCAAGTCGAGTGGGACAAGGAATGGGGCTGGTTCATCACAAGGCTGTTTTAAATGTGGGGCTTTCTCACATATCGCCAAGAATTGCCCAAACTCAAATAGCACCCCCTCCTGCTCAACTTCTGGTGCAAATTCCACCAATGCCAATAATAAAATATGACTAGCGGCTTCGGCTGAGTCGACTAATCCCTCTTCCCGAGGCTCAGCCCCTGGTAAACAGATCGAAACTTCAGGGAACGTTCCATTTGCAAATCCTTCTTTTGAATGCCCCAAAGAGTGTCTTAGGATTGCGGCGGATACCCCCGCACCGGTCCCTTTTCTCAAGATTGAGATAAATAACGAGCCTATAACCGCTCTATTAGATTCAGGCAGTGTTTGTTCTATTATTTCGGACCAATGGTATTCTAAATTGAAATCTGCTTGTAAATTACCTGACTATGGCTCATCTACTGTTCAATATGTTTCAGCTAATTCATCTCCATTAGAAATTTTAGGTTCCTTACTGGTCAAAATTCGTATTTTTTTAATTTACATGGAAAATCAAACTGTTTGTGGCTAAGCACTTGTGTTGCCCCATCATACTGGGAGCTGACTTAATTTCTCACACTGGTCTTGTGCTCGATCTCCAGAGTAGGTCGTGCACATTCAAATTTGCGTCCAATTGTAAAATTCCCTTATTAAAGTGTAATGCTGTATCATGTTCATCTATTTCGCCTACCCAGGATGAGATGTTGTTAGACCTTAGACATCTACCTGAGGAGAAGGCTGATAGTATTCGTAAGCTGTGTCAGTCGTTTCCAGAGGTGTTCTCTGATACTCTTGGTGTTACTGACCTTATTGAATACAAAATTGAGGTCACGGATTCGATTCCGGTCCGTTTTCCACCATATAGGCTATCTCCACCTAAAATGAAGGCATTGAAAGAAATCATTGATCAGATGTTGAAGGATGGTATTATTAGGCCCTCTAAGTCGGCGTATTCGTCACCTATTTTTCTAGTCCCGAAACCCCAAGGAGGCTTCAGGCCTGTCATTGATTATAGGGCTCTCAATCGGAAGGTGGTGTTACAATCTGTGCCCCTTCCCGACCTTCATTCTTGTTTTTCATGGTTCCGTAAGGCCAAGTTCTTTACTATCTTGGACTTGAATCAGGCCTATAATCAGATTCCCCTTGCCGAAGAGTCTAAACATCTTACAGCGTTTGCCACGGACTGGAATTTATACGAATACAACCGCGTGCCTTTCGGGCTCCCCACGGGAGCAGCTGTACTCACTAGGCTGCTAGATAGGGTCTTCTCCGACATCAAATTTGAGTACTTATATCACTACTTGGATGATGTCGTCGTATTTTCAGAGACTTTTGAAGAACATCTAGATCATCTGCGAGAAGTTCTCAATCGCCTTCGTAAGGCTGGGTTAACTGTCAAGTTGTCCAAAGTTGCCTTTGCTAACCCCTCTATGTCTTTCCTAGGGCATATTGTGTCACCTGATGGTGTAGCTGTCGATCATTCTAGAACACAGGCCATCCGTGATTTTAAACCTCCCAAGGACATTAAAGGTATCGCCAGGTTCATTGGTATGGTGAATTTCTTCAGGAAGTTTATTCCTAACTTCGCTAATAGAGCGGCGCCCTTAAACCTTCTTCGTAGGAAAGGCATCAAATTCGAGTGGGGACCTTCTCAACAAGCCGCCTTTGAAGATCTTAAATTAGCTCTCTGTAATGCCCCTGTCCGTGCTATGCCTGATTTCTCAAAGAAATTCATCGTCCAAACCGACGCGTCGTCGTCAGCAGTAGCTGCAGTCCTTCTTCAAGAGACTGAACTAGGGAGGCGACCCATCGCCTATGCATCTAGGACCTTGTCGGCTCAAGAAGCCAAGTATTCCATCTATGAGCTCGAAGGTTTGGCAGTCTTATTTGCCTTAGAAAAGTTCCGTCTCTATCTGGAACACGTCAAATTCGACCTGGAGACAGATAATCAAGCTTTAAGCTGGGTCTTAGGTAGGCCGCGTCGTACTGGTCGTATAGCCCGTTGGGCCATCCGTATTTCTGCCTTCCAATTCGATATCCGGCATATCAGAGGTACCGAAAATGTTGTTGCTGATGGACTTAGCCGTATGTTTTCCAACGACGTCGAGACCCATGAACTGGTCGACAGTTCATCACCTTCCGAGTCCATACTATCTGATGTTAATGCCATCTTAACAGATGCTCCCATGCTCTTCAGGGATATCGAGAAATACCAACGTGAAGATCCGACGCTGGCTCCGATAATAGAAACCCTTTCTTCTGGGGAACATGTTGTCCCTTATGTTCTGAGGAATGGTGTTCTATGTTGCCCATCGAGGCATGATAAGATGATGAAAGTTGTCGTTCCAGCTGTTCTTGTACCTATGATCTTCAAGTATTATCATGAGACCCCATTAGGAGGGCATCTTGGTATCTTTAAAACTCGTGAAAAGATTCGTGAGATGTTCATCTGGAAAGGTATGGACAGTGAAATAAGTGAACTAGTGAAGGCTTGCAAATCCTGTTTGCTTAGTAAACCAACCATGTCCACCAAGGTAGGCCTTTTGTCTTCTCATCAAGCGTCGCGCCCCATGGAACGCCTGTATATTGATTATGTAGGACCCTTCCCCCAGTCAAAGGGAAATGCCAATAAGTTCATCTTTGTATGCGTAGATGGCTTTACTAGATTTTCCTGGTTATTTCCGACTAAGCTGGCTACCGCTCAGTCCACCATTACTTGCCTAAATTCTATTTTTGCTTCTTTCGGTCCGTGCCAATATATTGAATCTGATAATGCTAAGGCTTTTACATCTAATCTATTTCGTAAGTTCTGCTTTGACCTGTCTATCTCTCATGTGACAACTTCTGCTTATTACCCTCAACCATCTCTGGCTGAACGGGTTAACCGTAATCTCAGGTCCGCGCTGATTGCCTATCACCATGAAGATCATTCCAGGTGGGACACGTCCCTGCATTGGTTAGCTTTTGCTTTGAATTCGGCGGTTCATGAATCACATAAATTTACTCCTGCCTCTTTGATGTTCAAGTTTGTTCCCAACACGCCGCTCTCTAACCTCTGGTCTCTGAGTGACATTCTACCCGAGACAATAGATCCGAACAACATTAAAGATCTTTGGAAGAAGGCTAAAGCCAATCTTAAAGTGTCTCATGAAAAGGTTAGGGAAAGGTATGATCGTGGACGGAGACCCACCCCTTTTAAGGTAGGTGACCAAGTAAAGGTCAAGAATTTTGTTCCCGCGGGCTAACTTGCCCCCAGATTCCATGGGCCGTGTGTCATTCTCGATTTCCTTACGCCGGTTACCTTGTTATTAAGCAATCCAGCCACCGAGAGGATATTTAGGGTTCACTTGTCACAGGTGAAACCTGTATAATTTCTGTGTTAACTTGCTTTATATTATTTTGAAAGGAATATAAAGGTTATATTTTTTTTGAGTTTTCTCTTTTAAGGCATTCTGCCCCTTCTATAATATTTTGTTTGATATGTAAGTATTTTTGTAAACCCTTCCCGCACCGTTAAACTGCCATTCTGTCCTTACCACGGCCATTACCACGCTCCCGTCTCCTGCTATACACATTGTGGCTTGCTTATATTAAATGCCATGGATATCTGCACGCCGCTGGCTCGTCAACCTCTCCACAAGCCTGTGCCCTCAAAAAAGATGATGGTCCAACAATTCTGCCGCCTAGCTTTAATGTTTCAGTGCCCCCGCAGCCGCGCGGCGCCGTGCTGCGACTGGGTCAGAGGAAGGGCCCCCTCTTCCCCAGCGAGGACCACATGGGCACGGCGAGCCGGAGCTCTCCTCCCGGCTAAGGCTGATATGCGGCGCACGACCTGCTACTGGACCGCAGCCTGTATATGTTCACCGCGGGCGCGGCGTGCTTCAACACCACTGCTCCCCTCATAGTGCGGTCGAGCGGTATCTCAGGGTACTTGAGGGGTCCGAGCGGCCACCTCTGGACGCAAGCTGCAACGGCCGGTCTGGCCATCCAACTTAATCAACATTAACTACATGAACTATTACTATCAGCAATTACTGCACTTGGGAATTCAACAGCAATATTTGGTGGACCTTGCAAAATATTTCTTCACTTTCAAGTATTAAAAGTTTATCTTCTGCATTCAACTTCTACAACCATAAAAGCCTTACTTCTCCTGTTACAACAAAAATTTTGAAACTGAATCAAACCACATTAAGAAAATCTTATAAATTCTTCGGCAATTAATCTCCATATCTACATCAAAACTTGGACCTGGTTTGCAAACAAATTTCATGTGTCACCCCTGGAGGAACTTTTGGGGGGGGAGGTCTGTACCGGGCGGTACACCTCCACGCCGCTAATTTAAAATGTGCGCCAATTGAAACTCCTCTGCTGGAGGAAGTCTGAACTTTATTGATGGTATTAATTTTCAAGTTTCTCAGAAGATGTCACTACCTGGAAATTTTAGAGTTTTTGAACTGTGTCATTTTCGACGTATTTTTGTTTTGCTTGTAGTAAGAAGTGTGAACTTTCTCTTCTAGAGGACACTACTGAAGATCAACAATAGTGCACCCTAGTGCGAAGAAAAAGAACTGTTCTTTTGGAGAAAATTTAATTTCAAAAGTTTGTTCTTTGTTAAATTTCCTTCTGTCATTGTTTAAGTTGGCAATATTAACCCTTTCTTTCCCCTTGTTTTAAATTTAGCCAATCCCGAATTTCTTTCATTAATTTCCGACCAATCCGATGTATCTTCCCCAAACTTGAATATGTTGCTGTATCCTACCCAATAAAGAGTTTGTAGGAGGGTGTTCTCATTCCCCTAACGCCTCGAACCTTCCGCGAGAGGATATAAACTGCTGATTTTTGGGTCTCCGGGCCACTTCTGTTCCATCTTTCGGTGTGTAAAGTACATAGCAGGGGGCGGGAAGCGCCTCTTTCTTCGGCGACTGTCAACAACCAGGTAATGGCCGACTAATTACTTCTTTTCTTGCTTGCTCAGCAGTTTAACTCTCGGGGCGGGTCCGAAGTTTTTCTATCATGTAACCTTCCTTAAAATGTATCTATTCTATCTTTAAAAGGCATATCGGGATAGAGAGTGCTTAACCCTCTCGAGCTCCCAATCATATTGTTTTGAGGTGAACTTACTTCACAACCGATTCTTCCTTAACGTAATGTAAATTTGTTTCTTCCTTAAGTCACCTCTTTAGTATGGGATTAGCCCTTGCATTTGCGGCCTAGAGCCAAATTAGGTTTTAAAAACAAAATGTATTAGGAGTGCAGTTCGCCTCCTCTCAACTTGGTGTTTTAGAGGTCATGTAATTATCCCTCTTTTCATTTAATAGACCTCAGTAGGTTGGGTATTTTACCCCTGTGTATATGTCCTTAGAGGACAACTTGAAGGTGGAGTTAGGTGTGGCCTTGTGATAGGCTTAAAACCTTGAGAGCGGATCGCTCTTTTGCAATTTGTTTCTGCGTGCCTCTAGGAGGTATTACTGTGTAATTTGGAGCAAGTACTCCTGGGCATAATTGGGGTTTTCGGCCCCTTTGCTGAACCTTATGTACATGTAAATTCGGGCTAACTGCTCGAGAATAGGAAGTTCGGGGCCTGAAGCCCAAAACCTGTAAATACTATTGTTGCTCTTTGTTGCCTTGCTACTCTGTACCTGCCATGTTTGTTATTTCTTTATTTTGAAAGAAAAATATAACCTTGTTAAATTTTTAAATTAATTTTACTTTCGTAGCTTGAGACCTATTCACCACCCCGCACCTTCTTTCACGCATAACTACCGCAAAAACACGGTAACAATTATTATTATTATTATTATTATTATTATTATTATTATTATTATTATTATTATTATTATTATTCGCTAGTGGCTTTACGTCGCACCGACACAGATAGGTCTTATGCCGACGACGGGATAGGAAATGCCTAGGAGTTGGAAGGAAGCGGCCGTGGCCTTAATTAAGGTATAGCCCCAGGATTTGCCTGGAGTGAAAATTGGAAACCACGGAAAACTATCGTCAGGGCTGCCGACAGTGGGATTCGAACCCACTACCTCCCGGATGCAAGCTCACAGCCGCGCGCCCCTAACCGCACGGCCATCTCGCACCTAACTTGCATCGACAAGGCACTAGCCTTTAGAATATTGATTATTATTATTATTATTATTATTCAAAATAATACATAAGAAGTGAAATAGTCAGTTTATTCGGAAACAAGTGGGTTTTTCTTACATGTTTTTAACTTTTTTTTGTTTTGTTTGTATTACCCAGTATTCCAATTGGGAACATGCATCATTTTCAAAAATATTTTTTTCGAAAAGTACACCAATGAAATAGTACGTAAACGTATTACATTGTGGTATGTTGCCTTGTTTTCTACCATTAAAAAAATATTTAATAGTGCCTTTCCGCAAGGCGAGTGAAACGGCCTCTGACGTAAGCGGCGCGCTGTGACGTCACGATCCAGTACCGCATGGAGCTCTACCAGCCGTTGTGCATCAGCCGTTGCTAAAAGCCGATCGTTTATTATTCATGATCGCGAATAACTTCGAAATGACAGAAGAAAGGTTCAAAACAGCACAGTCAATCTACCATGTGTAGATGTCATCATTCTTGAAAAATGTGACTTTTGTGGCCGCAGAAATTAGCGGATAACAAGCAAGTTTGTAAGTGGCGTCTTTTATATATGTGCAATGTACTGTAACCCATAGTATTAGGATAACAACGAACCTGGATAGATATCACATCACTTTCAATATTTCCTTCTGGACTGATTCCCCTATTAAAGAATAACATTACATTTTCGGGCTTTCAGCATTAGTAAAGTAAGGAATCGGATTTCAGCACTAACATAAACATATAGGTAGCATTATAGTACTAGTCCGCTTCTGTGGTGTAGTGGTTAATGTGTGCCACTTCCGGAGGCCCGGTTTCGATTCCCGGCTCTGCCAGGAAAGTTGAAAACAAATAGTACGAGGGCTGGAACGGGGTCTACTCAGCCTCGGGAGGTCAACTGAGTAGAAGGGTTTCGAATCCCACCTCAGCCATCCTCGAAGTGGTTTTTCGTATTTTCCTACTTCTCCTCCAGGCACCTAAGGCCACGGCCGTTTCCTTCCCTCTTCCTTGTCTATCCCTTCCGATCCTCCCATCCTCCAACAAGGCCCCTGTTGAGCATAACAGGTGAGGCCGCCTGGGCGAGGTAATGGCCCTCCTCACCAGTTTCATCACCATACTCAAAGTCTCACGTTCCAGGACACTGCCCTTGAAGTGGTAGAGGTGAAATCCCTCGCTGAGTCCGAGAGAAAACCAACCCTGAAGGATAAACTGATTAAGAAAGAAAGAAAGAAAGAAAGAAAGAAAGAAAGAAAGAAAGAAAGAAAGAAAGAAAGAAAGAAAGAAAGAAAGAAAGATCATAGTACTGTAGTTCTATAACCTATCATTTCAAAAATATATATATATTTATGGTTGGGGCAACTGGCCTACCCACTTCCGGGGCCCATGAAAGAGAATTAAATATCTTGGTGGAGGGAAAAAGTTAAACATGATAAAGATAAATATGACTTCATCTAGTTTTCACAAGTTGGGCTGAGTGGTTCAGACGGTTGAGGTGCTGGCCTTCTGACCCCAACTTGGCAGGTTCGATCCTGGTTCAGTCCGGTGGTAGTTGAAGGTGCTCAAATACGTCAGCCTCGTGTCGGTAGATTTACTGGCACGTAAAAGAACTCCTGCAGGACTAAATTCCTGCACATCGGCGTCTCCGAAAATCGTAGAAGTAGTTAGCGGGGCGTGAAGCCAATAACATTAATTACATTTGGCTTTTAACAAGCTGAGCATATCAGGAAAGAAAAGTGTCCTGGTGACATTTTAGTCGCTCAATACAGGAATGTCTTTGGGTGCTGTGACTTTTTTTTTTTTTTTTTGCTGTTTGCTTTACGTCACACCGTCACATATAGGTCTTATGGCGACGATGGGACAGGAAAGGCCTAGGAATGGGAACAAAGCGGCCGTGGCCTTAGGTACAGCCTCAGAATTTGCCTGGTGTGAAAATGGGAAACCACGGAAAACCATCTTCAGGGCTGCCAGCAGTGGGGTTCAAAACCTTTTATCTCCCGGATGCGAGCTCACAGCTGCGCGCTCCTAACCGCACGGCCAACTCGCGCGGTATTTTTACCCTTCGGTTTATTGACTTGGCTTGTATAACCTAAAACTAAGTTGGATAATATTTTAAACACCTACATCACTATTTTCACCTGTGTGCAATTATGTTATTTATTTCATTAATATTATGATAATTATTATAATTGAGCATTGTTAACTTATAAGACCCCAACAAACAAGCATTGGTTGTGTGTAGAGTTATACATTTGTTAAATTCACGTTGTTTCCTTTCGTGATGTACACGCCTATTCTTTGTTACATTATAGACTATTTAGATATAGCCTAAATTTCTTTACCAATTAAGCTCTTCAATAAAGACATACATAACTGTCCCATGCCAAGATATATTGGTAGAATTAGAGCTGTCAAAATGGTTCATAACCCCTTTGATTTATTATCTTGACATGGATCACCCAAAACATAGGTTAGGTTTGGAGAATACTTTAATAATCAGCATTATTTAATGCACTGTTTATTACTTTCATATTCCAAGATGTAATTGAAGCATTTAAATAAAGCATCATACATTAAAATTTAAAGTTTTACCACTAGAACAGCTGACATGGAAAAATGATTTGAAAATTCAAACAAATTCATCTTACGTTAAAATCTTCAAAAAATAAACTGTAGACTTTTCCGATATATCACCAGCATTTTTCCGGCTCGCCAAAATCCATTTCTCCCTAGTTTTAGCGTCTTTGGAACATGTATAAAAAATTTGTTTGGTATGGTATGCGATGTGCTATTGCACATCGGAACTCCACACCATTTATAAGTTTTCTGCCTCACTGTCTGCGCAGGATTCATTTTAAGTCTAAAATATACCACTCAGATTATTATCCGATGTATAGACCTCGAATTTAATCATACTAGACACTAACGTAAAGTAGAAATACGCGAAGTGTATCCTGCTTCTCACAGCGCACTATGCGTTATTTCGTCTGCTAATTCAGTCAACCTGTACGATGACGTCAGACCAATGAGATCGCGTACTTGCGTGACGTGACATTTTCGTAGATTTTTATCATGTTTGGAGTTATTATTTGTACATTCTGATCACATTTTTGAATTCTGCACGAAATTTTGAATCAGATTAGCATATTTTTTATTAAAACCCCGGATCATGCATGTTCCCTATTGTGTGTACCAGAACTTGGTGTACCAACTGAGTGCACGAGATATTCGACGGTGAAATTTTAGAGGCACAATGTAATGGAGATGAGCATGAGATGTTTTATCTAATATTCACCGTCGTATCCACTGAAAACTCTACACCATATGATAGATATGTAAATGCAGGGCCTGTCGCACTCCTCCGGGGCAATGATTAATGACTGACAGATTAAATGAAATCACTTTGGAGAGCGTTGCTGGAATCAAAGATGACAGGGAATACCGTAGTACCCGGAGAAATACCTGTCCCGGCTCCGCTTTGTCCTGCGCAAATCTCATATGGAGTAACCGGGATTTGAACCAGGGAACCCAGCGGTGAGTGAACGGAGCGCTGCCGTCTGATCCACGGAGGACTTAGAGGGGTGTTGGTCATACTAACATATACAGTAATTTGATACCTCGCGCCATTGTCATTTCCTCAGTTGCTGAATTTAGCCGATTAAATCTCTTCGCGGGGAATTCAAATGCGCGGTAAGTGATGGGATTGCTAAATCTGTACGTAGCTTAAGACCGACTTCAGATCAGGAATCTAAGGAAAATCTTGGTCAGGTGTGGGATTTGAACACCGGTCTTCCAAGCTGATAGGATCGCGTCTTAGCAAATGCACTACAGTGACATCGACTGAAACCAACGGTGTGTTTGTGTTTGATGCTTGCTCGGTAAACTCCTATCACAAGAAGACAGAAAACATATGTGCGTAGTCTATAAACGAACAATATAAAATTTAAAGACATTGTTTATTTCCAAAAAGAAAAATATACTCTTGTGAGAGAAATTGTGAATAATATTATTTCTCAGCCTTACATCTTCACTATCCCATCGTTGCCGAAGAACTGTCCGAGTTTGCGCGACATTAAATCATCAGCAAGTAAACTGTGAATAATGATGAAATGTGGGACAATGGTTCACCATAACGTTTATAATTACAATGTTATACAATGTTTCCATCCGGTCTGCACAAGTGGTGTGTTCTTTGGCTGCAGCACGACACTATAAACACAGGTTTATGCAGTACGTAACACTTTGTAGGGTGCAAAGAGACCTAACGCTTAAAGAACCATATCGACGATCTAAACGAGAAAATAGAATCGGGCGACTTGTAGTAGGCCAAATTAAGGTGTCTGTGTGGCTTGGTTGTAATTTCCGGATGTTCTGACAGAGTGGAAATAGCAGTGGATCATTCAGTAGTGGATATACAAGAAAGCCAGAGGAGATCGCTGCCATTCTTAATGTTTTATATTCAAAACGTGTCTAATTTTACTCCAGGTAAGAACAGGAATGGAATTCTTCAGCACATCAGCTTGCGATAGAGAAAAGGAATCACTTTTTCCTGGTAACACAAGGACTACAGTTCTTCAACACTTTTCCGTGTCAACCCTTTTGGATGTAGGGAGAATGATCTGGGTGATTCTTAATCCTATTAAGGTTTGCTATTTGTTTTACGTCGCACCGACACAGTTAGGTCTTATGGCGACGATGGTATAGGAGTGGGCAGGAAGCGGTCGTGGCCTTAATTAAGGTACAGTCGAGCATTTGCCTGGTGTGAAAATGGGAAACCACGGGAAACCACCTTTAGGGCTGCCAACAGTGGGGTTCGAACCCACTATCTCCCGGATGCAAGCTCACAGCTGCGAGCCCCTAACCGCACTGCCAACTCACCCGGTGATTTTAACAATAAAGACTAACCTAATCAACTTGGCCTACCAAGCGACCGCTGCTCAGCCCGAAGGCCTGCAGATTACGAGGTGTCGTGTGGTCAGCACGATGAATCCTCTCGGCCGTTATTCTTGGCTTCTAGACCGGGGCCGCTATCTCGCCGTCAGATAGCTCCTCAATTCTGATCACGTAGGCTGAGTGGACCTCGAACCAGCTCTCAGATGCAGGTAAAAATCCTTGACCTGGTCGGGAATAGAACCGGGGCCTCAGAGTAAGAGTTAGGCACGCTACCCCTACACCACGGGGACGGCCAAATAATAACACTAACACGTATTGATTTAGAAAAGCTTGAAATATCTTTGGAATGAGGTACCGTCAACGAATTTCCTCTCCCCATTAAGTACAGGCTTCGCTCAACTGTTCGCAAGGGTGGATACATGTTACAGATGGAGAAGTATCGCTGACTGACTCTTAACTTTGAGATTACAGTCACCGTCCTAACTGCGAAGTGAGTGTCGTGGGAAAATAAAAAGACTCTGTGATATTTTCATCTTTCGGCTTTTACGACAATATACACTCCATAGGGTAGGTATTTAGAAAAAATTTAGCCATAATACTTACTGTAGTTTAGTGAACGGAGTGGCACTTACACCCAAAAGTAGGGTACCTTTATAGGTTCCCAAAATGCTTCAAAAATTGTAACTCATAAACTTTATTCGAGCCCGTCTCTATCGTGTAGTGGTTAGTGTGATTAGCTGCCACTCCCGGAGGCCCGAGTTCAATTCCCAGCTCTGCCACATAATTTGAAAAGTTGTACGAGCTCTGGAACCGGGTCCACTCAGCCTCGGGAGGTCAACTGAGTAGAGCGTGGTTCCATTCCCACCACAGCCATCCTCAAAGTGCTTTTTCGTGGTTTCCTACTTCTTTCCCAGGCAAATGCCGGGATGGTACCTAAGTTAAGGCCACGCCCACTTCCTTGTCTATCCCTTACAAATTTCCCATCCCCCTACAAGGCCCCTGTTCAGCATAGCAGGTGAGGCCACCTGGGCGTGGTGCTGGACATCCTCCCCAATCGTATTCCCGACCCAGAGTCTGAAGCTCCAGGACACTGCCCTTGAGGCGGTAGAGGTGGGATCCTTCACTGAGTCCAAGGAAAAACCGACCCTAGAGGGTAAACACATGAAGAAGAAGAAAAAACTTTATTCCATATTTCAGCGGTTATTTTCCATAAGTTGTATATCAACACGAAAAAATCAAACAATATTTGCAGACCAATACGTACCCTTAATATAGAACAAGGAGTTCATTACCTGATGTTCACTGGTGGTCTTAAACTTCTGTTAGGTACCGTATGTTAGCAGGTTTCCACAAAAGAACACTTTTCAGCACTAAGGAAGCGTAATGAACGTGGTACACCACATGGGGGAAGCTGCGCGTTTAAAGATTCTTAGAAATGGGTTATATTGTAAGAATGACACCCAGGAAACAAAATAATGATTCCAGTTGTATAGTGTGAGAAAGGGGGGCGTGAACCTTGAAGACATTCGTAAATAGTTTAGAATTTAAGGGACTCCTGCATACCACATGAAGTGTTCAAATTACCCTCGATTAGCACTGATGTGTGCATGATTTTTTCGCATTAATTTATGTTCGATTTCGCGGAAAGGAAATAATTCTTCGCGTTATTTCGCGAAATAGGACTGACCCCATCGCTTTAATTTCACTTTAATCCTTTCCTAAAGTTATTCATAACAAGGTTAATTCGCATGGTTTGTGAATGATTTATGTGAAAGGTAGATACATAAAGAGAAACAATACTGATAATCATTCATTATTATGCAACCTTAATTAGAACTATAACATAGTCTTAATCAAGATTACATAGCAAATTACCCTTTCATCCTACATGACCATAGCTTTCACCGTATATGACCATACAATTCTTTATTCTGTCTTCTGTTTCCCATCACACACGCGATGTTGGATTGCAATTTCAAGATCGTTATTATCCATGAATTTCGCTGCATGTTCGCACTTATCGCAAAATAAGTAAATTTCGCTTTAAACTGGCCTCGTCGCCTTAATTCGCGAAAACAAAATCACTAATTTCGTAACCAGAATCATATCATTCGTTACGATGTTTCAACATCACTTCAAAAAAAAAATATGTCGTGTTTATCGTTAATGTGAAAACATCGTGCCTCTATTAATGTACTACGCAGAGTTGTAGAAAATGACCATCATCATGGAAAGTTTTCATTTTCCTCCCTGAAGGGGAGGGTCGGGCCACCTAGGAGGTAACGCCTTCTCTCTGGCCAGGTAGAAAATGAGTTCTAATATGGAAATAAAGCATTTACGGACCCATGTCAATGAAACATATTGTCTTATTCTTTCCTGTGAGGATTGTGTCCTGAAAGCTTGACCGTACCTAATTTTTGCACCCTGTATGTGAGATGCGTATGTACGAATTGCGCGTACGTGAAAATATTTCATCGATTCCTTCTGCTTTTCTTTTACGATATTTTAAACGATAGGTCTTTAAGGCAACACAATTCTGAGTTATGCAGGTATTGCCAGCACGATTCATTTAGTTCTTGATGCCATCACAATATGACAATTGTCTTCAAGTTGTACAAGCTGCTCGCACAGTGCGCTGTCTTCGTTAATGCGCATGCGACACTCATACCTTTTTTTTTTATAGATTCCAGTAATTTCTAGGGAGGGTTCGACTGCTTGGCTTAATGGTAAGCGTTCAGGCCTTCGGTTCAGAGGGTCCCGTGTTCGATTCGCGGCCAGGTCGGGGATTTTAATCGCGTCTGATTAATTCTTCTGTCTCGGGAACTGGGTGTTTGTGTTTGTCCGAACACTTTCTTCTTCATATCCATACAACACACTACACTGCCAACCACCACAGGAAACACGCAATAGTGATTACATCCCTCCATATATGGTTTGTGTGAGGAAGGGCATCCGGCCTTAAAACAGGACCAGATCCACATGTGCGACACAGTTCGCAACCGCGACCTTACAGACGTGGGAAAAGTGGTAGAAAAGGAGGAGGAAGAATAAGAATAAGTAATTGATATGGGGCTGATCAGTAATATAATGTTTTCCATGATCAGCGAAGAAGGCTCACATTATTATTATTATTATTATTATTATTATTATTATTATTATTATTATTATTATTATTTAATAAGTTTACCGTCTAGGATTGGTTTTTACTCGGACTCTGCGAGGATCCCACCTCTTTTTTTTTTCTTTGCTAGGGGCATTACGTCGCACCGAGAATCCCACCTCTACCCCCTTCAAGAGCACTGCCCTGGTCGAGGAAAACCAGTACCTTGGACAGCCTCATCTGCAATGCTGAACAGGGCCTTGTGGGAGACGGGAAGATTGGAAGGGATAGGCAAGGAATAGGGAAGGAATCGACTATGACCTTAAGTTAGGTACTATCCTGGCATTTCCGGAGAAGTAGTTGGAAACCACGGAAAATCACTTCAAGGGTGGCGGAGGCGGGAATCGAACACCTATCCACTCAGCTGACCTCCCGAGTGAGTGGACACCGTTCCAGTCCTCGCACCACTTTTCAAATTTCGTGGCAAAGTCGCAAATGGAACCCGGGCCTCCGGGGGGGGGGGGTGGCAGTTCATTACACTAACCACTACACCACAGAGGTGGTATAATATGAAAGACACACATATAGAAATGACTATTCAGTTAAATCATCAAGGAGGTGTCGTTGCACAGAAAGTCTTGCAAATCCGTATAAAACACGTTTAGGGATACATTTTAGATTTTAGATTTTTCTCAAATTCATACATGTAAAAGTGAGAGGAAATTTTAAAACTTCCAGTTTTTTGAAAATGTATATTTTACGTGAAAGTGCCAGTCCTAAGCCTAGAAGCTCTAAGTAACCTACGCCTTCATGTATAAATCACTACTTACAGTAAGTGTGAAGGAGAATTTTTTCCGTATTCATTTCGAGTGTTTGTAAACACTTCGTGAAATTCATGAGCACATGTTTATCTAGTACACGCGCAAATCGGATAGAGATTCTGATCACAATGTGTAACTCTGGCATACCTGTTTTTAAGTGGCTTTTGTCCGAAAATAAAACAACTTTTAACTGAAACTTCATAATTATAAAGAAAACGCACGTCTCTCTACCATGAGAGACTGCACCCTGAAAATAAATGTTCTGTATGTGAGCCGGGGATTGAGATACGACCAGTGAAATGTGTCCATGAAACATGGCCTATAATGGTTCCTTATATAGACTCACCCAAGTTAAGTGGCCGAAATAACTGTCAAACCAAAGGATCCTTTATAATTCGAGCACCCATTGAAATGAGATCAATGCTTGAGAATTTGCACAGCTTTCTTGAATTACCTTCCAAAGGACAGCGGACTTAAACGTGGCAAAATGCCAGGAAAAGTGAAAACCACTTACCTGCTAGCCGTCATATAAGAAAGAAGGAATCATTAACAAACTATAAGTAAGCTTAACAAAATAGGTAAGCACTGTCGTTATTGGTTTTTACGTCCCTCTAACTACATTTACGGGTGTTGGAGATGCAGTGGTGCTACAATTTTTCCCGTAGGTGTTATTGAATTTGACAGTAAATCTAATGGCACAAGACTGATGTATTTGAGCAACTTCATTTCCTAGGCCTACTACACGTTCTGTCGAAGTGCAAACATCTCAAGAAGAGATGCAAGGTAAAGAAGAAGGAAATTTCAACGCTTCATCGCTATCGAAACAAGTTATGTTTGTACCTAGAAACGCTACTGCTGAAGCACGTATTACATCAAAACAAGTCCCTGCACATCAATTGTCTGCATATAGACTCAAAGTTCACAACAAGCCTCTGTTACCCTATGTAGATATAAGCTACTGTAAAGACCCCAACGTACTCGTAAAACGTTTACAACTGCTAAGAGCCTATCATGATGCTGGTTACACACAGTACAAAGAAGATATTTTTGAAATAGAGTATGAATTACGTCGTGTAGGTATTATTAAGTAAGCGCTTACCCTCACCTAAGTCATCCATCTGTAGTATATAGTCGATCGAGTAGCTATATTCGTATAGATTATTTCCCAACATTCTCCCTTCCTTAGGGTGTTAACTCCGCCTCTAGTTGTAGAGCCGGTCTCAAGCCCGGATAAAGAGAGGAGAGGCGCCCTAGCCCTTTAGCCCATTAGCCCATTAGCCCTTTAGCCCTTTAGCCCTTTAGCCCTTTAGCCCTTTAGCCCATTAGCCCTTTAGCCCATTAGCCCTTTAGCCAAGGAATGTGCGGTAATCTAATCTTCTTAGAACAAAGGTATCCCCAGACATGTTCTAAACACATGTTGTATCGAGTACAGTGTTCTATTATAGTCTTGATCACTTATTTAGTGTTCTAAACACTTCAATCAATGTTCCGATCACATGATAAAGTTAACGGCATAGAGTGCGGTGTTCGATTCTAGTCTTGTTA
Organism: Anabrus simplex; assembly: GCF_040414725.1. Lineage (NCBI taxonomy): Eukaryota > Metazoa > Arthropoda > Insecta > Orthoptera > Tettigoniidae > Anabrus > Anabrus simplex. The sequence goes on from NC_090266.1 coordinate 1,158,747,018, forward strand.
TGTTTCTTTAGTGATTTGCAAGTCTAAACATGCATAATGACGTCATCACTGCAGCACATGCTTCCTCTAGCTATCCCGATGCAGGTTTAAACTTGTTCGATAGAGCTATGCCTTGACATAAGAGGAGGCCTTAACAGCTTATGTATAGCCGCTATTGTTTAAAGATAGCTGCTGTGAAGAAAAAGCACGTCGAATTTTTCAAATTACCTGCCACCACATTTCAAAGGTATGAGGTTTAGTGCTGTAAAGATACCTGCACGATGCAAAGCTAACTTTCTTCATCAGAGCAGCCACCATCTTGTGTGAGCACCTCTAGGTCGTATCATAAGCAGCTGTGTATAGTCACCGTCTTGTCGCTGCTACCTCCCGCAAGCACCCCTAGGGCGTCTCATAAGAGCAGCAGCCATCTTGTGCAAGCGCTCTTAAGCTGTCTCATAAGAAGCTATGTATAGTCACCATCTTGTAGAATTAGATAGCTGCCAATGCCAAAGGGCCTAAGTAAGGATCGAACCGTCGATCTCATCATTAGACTATGTTTTTTTCATGTTCCTGATACTACAAACCTAGGTATCAGGTAGAAAAATTTTATCCGTTTTCGAGATATTTAACATTTTGCATTTAAGCCCCAAATTTAATGAAATTTAATGCACGGCACGTTATACTCTCTACCATAGCTAAACCTGATCATGTTACGAATACTTGCTTCAATACAAGCTAAAACAGAGCGAATGCCAAAGGGCCTAAGTAGGAACCGAACCGTTGATCTCATCATTAGACTATATTTTACTTGATCCTCGTACTGCGAACCGAGGTATTGGGTAGAAAAATTTTGTCCGTTTTGCTCTACGATGCACTGCTTTCGAGATATTTAACATTTTGCATTTAAGCCCTAAATTTAATGAATCGAACTAGCACGACACCTTAGCCTCTAAGCTAAGAGCAGCAGCCATCTTGCGCAAGCACCCTTAAGGCGTCTCATAAGGAGACGTGTATAGCCGCCATCTTGTGTCCGCCATCTTGCGCAAGCATCCTTAGGGCGTCTCTAGCCATCTTGTGCAAGGACCCTTAAGCCGCCTCATAAGAGCAACCGCCATCTTGCGCAAGCATCACTAGGGTGTCTCATAAGGAGCCTTGTATAACCACCATCTTGCGCAAGCATCCCAAGGGCGTCTCATAAGAACCTGTGTATAGCAGCCATCTTGCGTAAGCACCCTTAAGGAGTCATGTATAGCCGCCATCTTATGCAATTAGCGTCGAGAGAGGGCTGCTGTAGAATTTTTCTTTTTAAATTATCCGCCACCACATTTCAAAGGTATCTAGCTAAAGATGGCAGCACTGCGGATGACAGGTGACGAATTTACATCTAAAGAGGGCAGCACGGTGCTCTCTGGATTAAAGATGGCGGATGATAGCTGTCAAAAAAGCACGTGGCTATGTTTACCAAACAAGAGCATGTGGAATTTGCCGCCACCACATTTCAAACTAAAGAGGGCAGCACTATGCTCTGTTGATTAAAGATGGCGGATGGTAGCTGTCAAAAAAGCACGTGAGTTTGTTTCCAAACAAGAGCACGTGGAATTTTTCAATTTGCCGCCACCACATTTCAAAGGTATCTAGCTAAAGATGGCAGCACGGTGCTCTCTTGATTAAAGATGGTGGATGATAGCTAACAGAACTTTTCAAATTGCCCGCTACTACATGCTTAAGGTAGTAGCCATAAAGAGGGCAGCACGGTGTTCTGTAGATTAAAGATGGCGGGTGATAGGTGATGAAATTGCCCGCATGATAGCAGCACGGTGCTCTGTTGATTAAAGATGGCGGATGACAGCTGTCAAAAAAGCACATGGCTTTGTTTCCAAACAAGAGCACGTGGAATTTGCCGCCACCACATTTCAACTAAAGATGGCAGCACGGTGCTCTCTTGATTAAAGATGGTGGATGATAGCTAACAGAACTTTTCAAATTGCCCGCTACTACATGCTTAAGGTAGTAGCCATAAAGAGGGCAGCACGGTGTTCTGTAGATTAAAGATGGCGGGTGATAGGTGATGAAATTGCCCGCATGATAGCAGCACGGTGCTCTGTTGATTAAAGATGGCGGATGACAGCTGCATGTGGCTTTGTTTCCAAACAAGAGCACGTGGAATTTACCGCCACCACATTTCAAACTAAAGAGAGCAGCACTGTGCTCTATAGATTAAAGATGGCAGATGACAGCTGTCAAAAAAGCACGTGAGTTTGTTTTCAAACAAGAGCACGTGGAATTTTTCAATTTGCCGCCACCACATAGAGGGCAGCACTGTTCTCTCTGGATTAAAGATGGCTGCTTGTCGAAAAGCATTTTTCAAATTATCCGCCACCACATTTCAAAGGTAAGTAGCTAAAGAGGGCAGCACTGTGCTCAAAGATGGCGGATGACAGCTATCAAAAAAGCACGTAGCTGTCAAAAAGCACGTGGATTTGTTTATCTCGAGCTAGTGAGGTTAAGTTGGTGGCACTAAGGTTTAGGCCCGTCAAAATGGCAGCACTGCCGATGACAGGTGACGAAAGAGGGCAGCACGGGGCTCTGTAGTTTAAAGATGGCGGATGACAGCTGTCAAAAAAGCACGTGGCTGTCAAAAAGCACGTGGCTTTGTTTACCTCATGCTAGTTAGGTTAAGTTGGTACCACTAAGGTTTAGGCCCGTCAAGATGGTAGTACTGAGGTTTGCGATGCGTTGTTGTTGATGCGAGCTGTCAAAATGCACGTGGCTTTGTTTACAAATCTGTCAAAAAGCACGTGGCTGTCAAAAAGCACGTGGCTTTGTTTACCTCACGCTAGTGCGGTTAAGTTGGCACTAGTGAGGTTTAGGCCCGTCAAGATGGCAGTACTGAGGTTTGTGATGCGTTGTTGTCGATGACAGCTGTCAAAAAGCACGTGGCTTTGTTTACAAATTCAAATTTCCCGCGGGAGGTGGAGGAGGCATCTGGGAGGCCTCTGGCTGAGGTGGAGGTGGAGGTGGCCACTGGGAGGCCTCTGGCTGAGGTGGAGGTGGAGGTGGCCACTGGGAGGCCTCTGGCTGAGGTGGAGGTGGAGGTGGCCACTGGGAGCCTGAGGTGGAGGTGGCGGCAGAACCCGTATATTATACTACTCATGGCGACGATATTTTATTTTCACGGAAGATGCCGTCACGTCACGGAAAGCGCCGTCACGTTCCGGAGATGTGTGAATCGACCTTAAATCCCCAACTTCGCCTACCGATCTTCGTTAAAATACGACCACTAATAACATAAATATTTCACAATTTTTAGGCCTTCCCTTAAACTACCATTTCAGTCGCCGTGAATACAATTATTTATGGCCCAGATTAAGCGACTTATTTTCCGACTTTGCCTACCGATTTTCATTAAGATACGACCACCGATAACATAAATATTTGAGAATTAAATTTTAGGCCTTCCCCTAAACTACCATTTCACTCATCGTGACTAAAATTATTTACAGCCTAGATTGTAGCGACTTTGCATACCGATTTTCATTAAATTCTATTCAGCCATTTTCTCGTGATGCGTGTACAGACAGACAGACAGACAGACAGACAGACAGACAGACAGACAGACAGACAGACAGACAGACAGACAGACATTACGGAAAATTAAAATGTGCATTTCCTTGTTACCTCGGACACGACTGATACAGAAATACTATCCTTTTTTAAATTCTGAGCAATGAAAATGAAATGAAATGGCGTATGGCTTTTAGTGCCGGGATATCCCAGGACGGGTTCGGCTCGCCAAGTTGCTGGTCTTTCTAATTGACTCCCATAGGCGACCTGCGCGTCGTGATGAGGATGGAATGATGATGAAGACGACACATACACCCAGCCACCGTGCCGTAGGAATTAACCAATTAAGGTTTAAATCCCCGACCCGGCCGGGAATCGAACCCGGGACCCTCTGAACCGAAGGCCAGTACGCTGACCGTTCAGCCAACGAGTCGGACAATTCTGAGCAATGTACAGACAAAACTCTTATTTTATACATATATATAGATTGCTTTGTGCTTTGTTGAACAAAGCAATTGATCTACTCCAGCTGATGTACTGTTGATTAAACGGTGGCGCGACTTAGCTGCACGACAGCGCTGCACCAAGAAAATTCAGAAGAAAATCACTGATTTTATACAGTGAGTGACATTATGTAAACATTTTTATGTTAATATACAATATGCGCCTTTGCTTAACAGAGTTTATGCATTTTTATTTCGACATTTAATTCCCGAAAATATTTACCATGTGTAATCCGAAAAAATGCGTAAACCGAAGTGGCTCCGCCCACTTTATTTCGGATAAACTGGGTTCTACTGTAATAATATTGGATTTACGTCCCACTAACTACATTTGTATGGTCTTAGAAGACACGAGGTGTCGAAATTTTGCCCCGAAGGAGTAATTTTAAGTGTCGGTAAGTCTACCTTACACGAAGCTGGCATATTTGAGCACTTTCAATTACCACTGGACTAAGCCAGAATCGAAGCTGCCAACTTGGGCTCAGAAACACCAAACATTCCTCCGACAAATGTGAAGTATATGCCAATGTATCTTGAAGGTTCAAGGTAGAATGGATTTATCACCAGAAATCTAAATCGATCGCCTTACACCAATAAAGTTCTTTTCTTACAAAGCTGTAAAACTCGTCTAGTAGAAAGGCCGAAGGAATGGCACGTTAAGTGGGTACAATTTATAGAGAAGTAAACTGACCACAATGTGAAATATTCTCCTAATTATACCCTTGCCCGAGCTGTTATTGGTTGAGCAAACAAGGTGGACGAGATATTGCGGTAACGTTGACGGTAAATAGAAAGTAAAGTTTCATGTGGACGTCACATTAAATAATAAAACCATCACTTCAAAGAGTTCATACATATGATGTACACAATCCGCCTGAATTGACATTTCGATGTCCTTTAGTGCCAGACACGCAAGGCACGACTCAGACCACAAGTTCTGCTTGTGAGCTGCTAGTTCGAGTCCTGCTACAGAACGCTAGGGGCTTTACGTCGCACCGACACAGATAGGTCTTATGGCGACGATGGGATAGGAAAGGCCTAGGAGTTGGAAGGAAGCGGCCGTGGCCTTAATTAAGGTCCAGCCCCAGCATTTGCCTGGTGTGAAAATGGGAAACCACGGAAAACCATTTTCAGGGCTGCCGATAGTGGGATTCGAACCTACTATCTCCCGGATGCAAGCTCACAGCCGCGCGCCTCTACACGCACGGCCAACTCGCCCGGTCTGCTACAGAACGAGTGAGCTTGTAGATACAGTGATCATCGTCACGTGACCATTCATTCGATCATTATTAGAACACGCGTGAATGCAAACCTTTTGAAGCGAATAGCAAGTACACTCTGTATGGATCGAACCCCTTAAGTTTATGAAAAACCTCATAGCATGAAGGCCACCACACAAAGAAAGCTAAACTAAGCTAAACTATGCTATTCAACCCTAAGAAAAAAATCGCTCCAACGAAGTTATATGAAATGGCACACACAGACCGCTATGCTAGGCTAAGCTAACGTAAGCCATGCCAAGCTAAATTTTACAGATCGCCAAGGAGGTGATTTTCATAGCTGTAGCTGGCTTAGCGCGTACTCACAATCACTTTTTTGGTCGGCGTCTAACAAACCGTTGTTTTATGTGTGTGTCTTTCGTGAATTACCTCAATACAGAGATTATTATATTGCTTAATTGTTTCTGTGCTTGTCAATTATCATGGATGATAGACCAAACGATAAAAGACTGATTGAAGAGATACAAAAATATACTTGTCTGTCAAATTATTAAAGAGATATAACCATGAAAGACAAGCGTTGGCAACAAATAAATGAAACATTGGAAATTGATTGTACGCATCATTTATTGCTTTTACATACATTTTTACCCTACTTTCTATAATATGGGTAATTCGTATTCATTTTTTCTTAATATCATCCTCAAGAATAGAGAGAAGTTCAGGAGGCTGTTCCTGATTTAGACGGAAGTCATCTTTACTCACCATTTCCACGCAACGCCTGAATCAAATGATGAAGTTCACCATAAATTATTCTCCCTACACTGTCGCGTATACAGGATCTTCTCTTTCAGTTTCTTTCTCTTGCTTCATCTTCCACGACAGCGGCCAGTAAAGAAGTCTCCTTTTCAATTAATCCGTCATCTTAAAACGGCTGCCCAGCATAGTATAGCTTAGCTTTTCATTCGTCACATAGCACATAGCATCGCTTAGCACAGCGTTGCTTATCATACGTAGCTTTCTGTTTGTGTCGGCCTTTAAGCTATGAGTTTTGCATAAACATAAGGGGTTCGATACATTAAAACCCTCAGAATTCATGTTACTCTCGCTACGTTACGGAGAAGCTTGCTAGATGACCCTTCAAAATAACCGAATTAGTTTGCATTATAACCTGTTACTATCCTCTGTGGCTCAGTCGACAGCCTCGCACCGCTGGGCTCCGTGGGTCAAATCCCGGTCACTCCATGTGAGATTTGTGCTGGACAAAGCGAAGGTAGGACAGGTTTATCTCCGGGTACTCCGGTTTTCCTTGTCATCTTTCATTCCAGCAACACTCTCCACTATAATATCATTTCATCTGTCAATCATTTATCATTGCCCCAGAAGAGTGTGACAGGCATCGCCAACGGGCACAGTTCCTATCTTCGTCGCTTTATAGATGGGGCTTCATTCATTCCATTCCTGATCCTGTCGAATGACTAGAAACAGGCTGACTATTGTACCAACATTTTACTGTCTAGAACTCCAGGGTATTCACGATTCGAACGACGACTGCTTTCGTGAGACACCTGTGACGGTGCTACGCCACTGTTTTTAGTATTACTGGTGTGTAGCGTTGCTGCTTAGGCACTCGACGTATATGCTCGTGGTCATTGGATCCCAAACAGTTCACCATCAAATAATACGGAACAATCGTTCTGGGAAATTGCGGAGCGATGACATTTCCCGTTGCTTTCTTCTCGTAGTCACGCCGTACTGTTAGATATCACTTTGTCATGCCCTCAAGCAATGGACCCTACACGGCGTACTTTCACAGTACTCATCACCAGAACTGACTGCATAAGGAGTAGTGTTACTGCATCACTCACACCTCACTCTTTCACCAGAGGAGAAAAGCCCCTCCACTTACCAACACTGCCTTTCCCAGTAGGAAAACATAATTTAATATCGTCGACTGAGAATATCATATCTACCAAAACCGGAAGTATTCTGGCTCTTTCAATCGAGGAGTAACCAGCATTTCGCCCCTTTGTGGCAGTGGGCTATTCAATTATATTACGTCACCTCTCAATGTGTATGTATGGATCTGAACCAGTGAACTGGCATTGAAAAAAAATGAAATGGCGTGTGGCTTTTAGTGCCGGGAGTGTCCAGGGACAAGTTAGGCTCGCCAGATGCAGGTCTGTTGATTTGACTCCCGTAGGCGACCTGCGCGTCGTGATGAGGATGAAATGACGACACATACACCCAGCCCCAGAGTCAGCGAAATTAACCAATTATGGTTAAAATTCCCGACCCTGCCGGGAATCAAACCCAGGACCCCTGTCACCAAAGGCCAGAACGCTAACCGCTTAGCCATAGAAGCGGACAACTGGCATTGATTGTGCTTCAAAGAAGACTTGCAATGGTGTCTCAACGGCGCACAAGTACCCAGCGTCTTGGAGAAATGTGACATTCCAGCTGATGAACGCACTGCCACACGGGGTCAAAACGCTTATTTTTTCTCGACTGAAAAAGCCTCAATCCTTTACATTTAAAAAAATTATTGTTCTTGTTTCAGGACATGAATTAAGACTTTTTTGCAGTTGTCTTTACGTCCCACCGACACAAATAGATCTTAAGGCGACGATGGGATAGAAAAGGGATAGGATTGGAAAGGAAGCTTTTTTTTTTTGCTACTTGATTTGGGCTATTATTATTATTATTATTATTATTATTATTATTATTATTATTATTATTATTACTGTCAACCACACTGTGTGGGGCTGCTGTGCCTGTCTTTCAACCCGAGGATCCGGGATTGGTTCTCGGCAAGAACAGGGATTTTAACTGTGGACTTTAGAGCTGGATCGGCGTCAACTCAGTCTCTTAGGACCAACTGAGAAGCTGTTGACACGAGAGTCAGTGGACCCGGTCAGGGAAGCAAAGCAATATGGCTTCGGATATCGTTACGCTGACCGTGTGGCATTCTAGTATGTGCAGTCCATCTTTTTAGACAGCAGTCGTCTTGGCAGCCTAAGACCTCATGAGTTGTTGCATCATGGTAATGTTGTTGTTGCTGCTGCTGTTAGACGTTCCTCTCACCTGCCTTACGACGTACACGGAAACGCTGGCCTACAATTGAGGATCGTCTGTTTAAAAGGTGCTATTTCCACTTCAGTTTTTTCTTTATTATAATTTTGAAAACATTTCGTACCAGACGAAATAAAACGTAAAATTAAGGAATTTCCTCAATTGTGCGGAAATATGAAGGGTTAAAGGGCCCGGAAAAGTTTCCAATTCCGAGTCTTTTTCTTTGTTTTGCTCGGGGCTTTACGTCGCACCGACACAGATAGGTCTTATGGCGACGATGGGATAGGAAAGGCCTAGGAGTTGGAAGAAAGCGGCCGTGGCCTTAATTAAGGTACAGCCCCAGCATTTGCCTGGTGTGAAAATGCGAAACCACGGAAAACCATCTTCAGGGCTGCCGATAGTGGGATTCGAACCTACTATCTCCCGGATGCAAGCTCACAGCCGCGCGCCTCTACGCACACGGCCAACTCGCCCTGTAATTCCGAGTCTTGGAGTGCTCTATCAAACTAAAAAAATAACTCAAAAGTCACTTCCGGAAAAAGGCCTAAAATCGTTTGTTTCTTTACTCGTCTTCTTTTTAATTAAAATCCTAGAAAAACTAACTTATTTACATAATTCTTCCTTTAATGTGTTCCTTGGTTCAATACCCTCAGGCCTTTATTGATTTTTGAGAAAGGTCCATACCCAATGTACTTATAAGGGCTTAAGTGGAACTCTGCATTGACTCACATCAGCGCTCGTAGTGGAAGAAAAAGGCAAACTGTTAATCTAATCAACTGGATAACGATGATTAAGAAAAGGATTGTAATTTTAGGAATAAAAAAGAATATATTCTCGTACTTTACAATATTTTTATTTACCTAAAATTCGTAGTTCATCTCCCTAGGATTATTTCAATATTGAGTTGCTTGCCCAAAGAGCTAGAAGTGTGGATTTGTTTTTCATTATTTCGTCCACATGCATTGCAGTAGTTGAATACTCTCGAGGGTCATGAACAATCCAGGCCAAAAAGACGTAATTCCTTAAAAGTAGTACCGTACCCAATAATGGGTACGATCCATGTCCCTTTTATTATATGTTTCCTTGCGTTTTTCCACAACTTTATTAGGGTGGAAGTACAGACACAACTCAGTTAGAGGTGTATACGGACAGCTCGTGGGCTACACGCAGTCTGCGTCTTCAGTCGGTCTCTTGAGTTTGTGTTGTATTAACACACACGCTCTGTATGTCCATGAATCTGAGCCCATGTTCACAGTCCTCTATGCTCATAACACTTGTATGAAGAGTTCTTGACCCTACATTATCTTAATTTTCATTACAAACACGTGTATTTAAACTAATCTGCACTCCTAGAAACGCAAGTGTTCAAGGTATTTCTTTGTGAATTTACGGCTAAGACTGTAATACACAATGATTTCAAGTATTTGTGAGTATTCTAAATATTAATGCATATTCCAAAGTAAATGTTTTGAATGTTAAAGGAAAGAAGTTGAATTAATAAGGACCTTTTAGAGAAATTAAGCGTGCAGCTGTGAGCTCGCTTCTGGGAGATAGTGGGTTCGAACCCAACTGTCGGCAGCCCTGAAAATGGTTTTTCGTGGTTTCCCATTTTGATGCTTGTTGTTGATTGTTGTTTTAAGGGGCCTAACATCGAAGGTCATCGGCCCATTTCCCATTTTCACACCAAGCAAATGCAAGGGCTGTACCTTAGTTAAGGCCATGGCCGCTTCCTTCCCTTTCCTAGGCCTTTCCTGTCCCATCGTCGCCATGAGACCTATCTGTGTCGGTGCGACGTAAAACTAGCAAAAAAAAAAATTATACATGTGTATTGGGTATTCATACCGAAAGCTGGCTTGATCCTCTACAGCTTCACCAACAGCTGTCTTAGATAGCCTAGGTGTTACTGAAGGGCATACTATGGAAATGAGGACTGAGGTAATTTCCCATTTCATTCCTCACCGAGCCAGAAGTTGCTATTACATATCAGTCTGCCAAGCCCACTGAAATGCACGCACCAACCGACACTATGAGTGATATTTTCACACCATTCATAACAGGGACTGGCTGCATAAGGAATGGTATTACTAGCATCGCTCATACCTCAGTCACTTTCATATTGTCAAAGCCAAGGATTAGACTGAGACAGGTCAATGAAAGTAACAAATTGCTCTAGCCCATACCAGAAGACATAGTGCACTCTAAACACTACATCTCGCCAGCAAAGGCATAAACTATAAATAGTATGCGTTTTTCTGCCGCCAGAAAGCACTTTCTTATAAACCGAAACAATAAACGCATTTGAAAAACAAAAGTAGGCTCTTGTGGTGTGTTTGCGATCACTTATTTTTATAATAATAATAATAATAATAATAATAATAATAATAATAATAATAATAATAATAATGGCACTACGTCCTACTTTTACGGTTTTCAGAGACACCGAGATACCGGAATTTTGTCCCGCAGGAGTTCTTCGTCATGCTGGTAAATCTACCGACAAAAATCTGACGTATTTACGCAGCTTAAAATATCATCCCACTGTCGACAGACCTGAAGCTGGTTTCCCGTGTCTTCCAATTTTCACATCAGGAAAATGATGTGTCTGTACATTAATTAAGATGCTGATCACTTTCTTCCCAGTCTGCATAAAACCTATCTGTGTCTGTGCGATGTTATACCAATATCGTGAAAATAAAGAAAACAGTCACATTAGATTAAGGCCAAGGTGTGCTCTGACTTTCCATTTGCCACTCATCTCCGCGAGATGCCGTTAGTAGGTGAAGTCCCCGTAGTTTGGACCGGCGTGTAATTTGGATCGATACCATTTTTAGTATTTGCAAGTGTGGTCACCCTCTGTCTGAGGCAAGGTCAACAAGACAGCTGAGGGCAGCTTTCTTACTGGAAGTTGTTTTGCTAATGGACTGAAGGTTGATAGGAGAACAGGAAAACAATTTCAATACTCATATTCCTTCTAAACTTATAAGATGACAAGTAAGTGTACTGTGAAGTAGTTATTTCAGCAAACACGGTATTTAGCTTTTATACTTGGGAACAAAACGAGAAGACTCTTTAGCGGCAGCCCGGTGTCTATTAGCGGCTAATAGGATTTACTACGTCTACTATAGCTGGAGTTGCCAAATCGTCTACAACACTCTACACGAAGAAAGGGAATAAAGTGGTTTGGCAACCTTTCCACACCAAACAAACTCATTAGCTCAACAGGGTGCAGGGTGTGATTGACTGCTGGCTTCCAGCTCGCTTCCAGGCACTGAGGCCGTCATGTTTTGTCCCCAAGTATACCAGTTCTGATGAAGTATCTAGATAAGATTTAACATAGTTTCAGTCATGTCCGGCTCCATGGCTAAATGGTTAGCGTGCTGGCCTCTGCTCACAGGTGTCCCGGATTCGATTCCCGGCAGTATCAGAAATTTTAACCATAATTGGTTAATTCCCCTGGCACGGAGAATGGGTGTTTGTTCCATCTTTATCATCATTTCATAATAATCACGACGTGCAGGTCGCCTACGGGTGTCAAATCAAATGACCTGCACCTGGCGAGCCGAAGTCCTCGGACACCTCCCCGCACTAAAAGCCATACGCCATTTCACTTCCATTTCAGTCATAAATGCTTTGACACTTTGCATATTATTTCGTTTTTGATAAAATCTGATTAAATCCTTGCATGTCGTGTAATTTTTACTGCCTGAGAGAGTGTAATTTGGACCGTTGAAACAACTGTAATAATTAGGTTTTTTCCTTCTTTGCTGTCTTGCTTTACGTCGCACCTACACAAATAGGTCTTATCGCGACGATGGGAGAGGAAAGGCCTAGGAATGGGAAGGAAGCGGCTGTGGCCTTAATTAATGTACAGCCATTTGCCTGGTGTGAAAATGGGAAACCACCGAAAACCATCTTCAGGCCTGCCGACAGTGGGGTTCGAATCCACTATCTCCCGGATGCAAGCTCACAGCTGCGCGCCCCTAACCGCACGGCCAACTCGCCCGGTATTAGGTTTCTTCGTAGTTTTACTGGTGATTCTAAAGGAACTTGTTTTATAATTTGGGGCCGGCCCCGTGGTGTGGGGGTAGCGTGCCTGCCTCTTAGCCGGAGGCCCCGGTTTCGATTGCCGGCCATGTCAGGGATTTTTACCTGGATGTGGGGGCCGGTTCGAGGTCCATTCAGCCTATGTGGTTACAATCGAGGAGCTATCTGACGGCATTGTATTTGACAAGTATCATGATAACGATTGGATTATTTGCAATAGTTGCAAGAAGTGGACTCATGAAAACTGCGCAAAAAATTCAGGATGAGTTGTTTTATCATTGTCCTACTTGGCGAAAAGTGATGACCACAATTTTATTCATAGCGTCGTATTTTATTGCTTAATATTTCATAAAAAATTGATTAAATAAGTTACACATGTTTAAATTTCTTTCCTTCCTTCTTAATCTGCTTACCCTCCAGGGTTGGTTTTTCCCTCGGACTCAGCGAGGAATCCCACCTCTACCGCCTGATGGGCAGTGTCCTAGAGCTTTAGACTCTGGGTCGGGGGATACAACCGTGGAGGATGACCAGTTCCTCGCCCAGGCGGCCTCAACTGCTATGCTGAACAGGGCCTTGGTGAGGGATGGGAAGATAGGAAGGGTAGACAAGGAAGAGGGAAGGAAGTGGCCGAGACTTTAAGTTAGGTACCATCCCGGCATTTGCCTGCAGGAGAAGTAGGAAACCACGGAGAGCCACTTCCAGGATGGCTGAGGTGGAAATCGAACCCACCTCTACTGTGTTGCCCCCCTGAGGCTGAGTGCACCCCGTTCCAGCCCCGTACCACTTTTCAAATTTCTTGGCAGAGCCGGGAATCGAACCCGGGCCTCCGGGGGTGGCAGCTAATCACACTAACCACTACACCACAAAAGCGGACGTGTTTATATTTACTAGTCCAAATTACACGATCACCTGGCTCACGTTATACGCTGTCGGTCCAAATTACACGATTACAAATGTTCGAATAATTTTTTTTTTTTTTTGCTAGGGGCTTTACGTCGCTCCGACACAGATAGGTCTTATGGCGACGATGGGATAGGAAAGGCCTAGGAGTTGGAAGGAAGCGGCCGTGGCCTTAATTAAGGTACAGCACCAGCATTTGCCTGGTGTGAAAATGGGAAACCACGGAAAACCATCTTCAGGCCTGCCGATAGTGGGATTCGAACCTACTATCTCCCGGATGCAAGCTCACAGCCGCGAGCCTCAACGCGCACGGCCAACTCGCCCGGTAGAATAAATTTTACTTTTAATCAAATACTAAGGATAATATTAACATTTATTTTTATCAAATAATTTGATGCATTGTACTAATTATCGTTTATAAAATTTGAGACATTTTTTTTTTAAAGGTCAATAGAGTTATGGACGTTTAAAATTAAGAGATTCAAATTACACGGACTTCACCTACATGGTTTTCCGTGTTTTACCACTTTCACAGTAGGCAAACGCTGTGGCAGTACCTTAATTGAAACCACTCCAAGCCCTTTCCTATCTCATCGTCGCCATAATGCGTAGTCTATCTGTTTCCGTGAGACGTAGAAGAAAATTTTAAATTAAAAAAATGAAGTATTATACAAATAGTTTCTTCTGCTCATGTGCAAATCTAACCTAACAAAACGTCCGACTAGTTGGCTGAACGGTCAGCGTACTGGCCTTCGGTTCAGAAGGACCCGGGTTCGATTCCCGGCCGGTTCGGGGATTTTAACCTTAATTGGTTAATTCCAATGGCACGGGGGCTGGGTCTATGTGTTGTCTTCATCATCATCGTTTCATCCTCATCCCGACGCGCAGGTCGCCTACAAGTGTCAAATAGAAAGACCTGCACCTGGCGAGCCGAACCCGTCCTGGAATATCCCGGCACTAAAAGCCATATGATACGACATTTCATTTCATTACCTAACAAAACGACAGGTTGACATGACAAATGTCAAATATAATAACTGAAATGAATCCTACCGAACTTCGGATCTCTGGATGTGCACCTCTCGTGTTAGAACTCTTCCTATTCAGGCTATGTTATGTTGTCACCGAGAAGGAGAATCGTAATTTGCCAGCTACATAGCATGTTGCTGGTCTGTCCTCTTCTCACCCTCAATCGACATCCAATTGGCGACCTGTGCAGGACAAAGCGGTCTTGGGGAATGTGTCCAGTATATTTCAATCACAGTCGTTTGAACACATGTGCTGTTAGATCCTCCATAATGGCACGTTTTAATATGTTCTCACAATAATAATAATAATAATAATAATAATAATAATAATAATAATAATAATAATAATAATAATAATAATGTCTCAAGCAATAAGAAAATGTTCGAACGAAGTTTAAACAACTGTAACAGACTTATATTTAGCCGCGATATAATTCTCACCAAACCAAACCAAATCCCATGGCACTACAGCACTTGAAGGGCCTTGGCCTACCAAGCGACCGCTGCTCAGCCCGAAGACTTGCAGATTACGAGGTGTTATGTGGTCAGCACGACGAATCCTCTCGGCCGTTATTCTTGGCTTTCTAGACCGGGGCCGCTATCTCACCGTCAGATAGCTACTGAATTATAATCACGTAGGCTGAGTGGACCTCGAAACAGCCCTCAGGTCCAGGTAAAAATCCCTGACCTGGCCGGGAATCGAAGCCGAGGCCTCCGAGTGAGAGACAGGCACGCTATCCCTACACCACGGGGCCGGCTCTGATTCTCACATTTCACTTTATTACAGTGAGTTGCCATGGCTTCATGTGCATGAGCGTCCCAGCCTCCACATGTTGCCCCTTTTGCGTGGAATTCTAAACACAGTTGTACCGAATTACCTTTCATCAAACTTTAATTACCTCTCCTGCTATCATAACCAAGATACACGACCTGGCTCCACATTAAGTATATCTCCCAAGGGCTTGCAACGGGTCCTTTGTAGTCACTGCCGTTACGTTGCGGAATGCCCTCCCTGCTAACATTTGCGTTCTCGTAGGAGATTTAACATGGATTGCCGAAATCACTTGCTGAATGCTTCTAGCTGACTTGTATGACGAATGAAGTGTGAATTAGCACATTTTCATAAAAATAGAAATGTATTTACTAGTTATAGGTTTTTACTCTGTTTCATCCTTTTGTTGTTACTATTGTTAGTTTTAAAATTATTATCATCTTCATTTATATTGTCATGTTGTGCATTCTATAATTATTCCTATTGTTACTATCTCCATATTTGCTATTAGTACTACTATATAATTTTCTAAAAATGATTTGTTGTATTTTCCGTTCATTACATTTCTGTTAAATAATTTTATAAATGATGTGGTTAAGTGTAACTGACGGCCTTCAGCCCTAACTTGGCCACGAATAACGGCGAATTACTGACTTACTTACTTACTTACTTACTTACTTACTTACTTACTTACTTACTTACTTACTTACATCGTAGGACTGAAGGCTACAGCGAATTGGGTGGGAGAAATCAAGAGGGATGCTGAGGAAATTGGACTAGAGCGAATGTGATCAACAATAGAAAGGGGGGGGGGGGCGATGACCTAGGTGTTAGGCCCCTTTAAACAACAAGCATCAACATCATCAAAATAGAAAGGAGTTAAGAAGTCTAATTGACAACATCAAGACATTCGTGGACCCAAATTAATTGTATTACGATCTTACGTTAATATTAAACCGTAATTCACGGGACAGGTCCGCCTCTGTGGTGTAATGGTTAATGTGATTAGCTGCCACCCCCAGAGGCTCGGGTTGGATTCCCGGCTCTGCCATGAAATTTGAAAAGTGGTGCGAGGGCTGGAACGGGGTCCACTCAGCCTCGGGAAGTCAACTGAGTAGAGGGGGGTTCGATTCCCTTCTCAGCCATCCTGGGAGTGGTTTCCCGTGGTTTCCCATTTCTCCTCCAGGCAAATGCCGGAATGGTACCTAACTTAAGGCCTCGGCCGCTTCCTTTCCTCTTCCTTGTCTATCCCTTCCAGTTTTCCCATCCCCTCACAAAGCTCCTGTTCAGCATAGCAAGTGAAGCCGCCGGGGCGAGGCACTGGTCCTCCTCCCCAGTTGTATCCCCAACTCAGATTCTTAAGCTCCAGGACACTGTCCTTGAGGCGGTAGAGGTGGGATTCCTCGCTGAGTCCGAGGGAAAAACCAACCCTGGAGAGTAAGAAGAAGAAGAAGAAGAAGAAGAATTCACGGGACCGTGAAAATTTCCGGATATGGGCAGTTTTCTGGTTCCTAAAGCTTCCGCTGAAGGCAGGTTTTACTGTAGTTACTTTCATGATAGGTTATTCTTATATAATCGTAGTGTGTTGTACAAACCCGCACGTTGGTGTCCTAGTCCGTGCTCTCATGTAAACCAAGAGCCCTCAGATCAGGCATCCTGAGCCAGTGTTTACTTGAGTAGGGCGGCCTGTTTCTTCCCTCCTTTAGCCATTAGCACGTGGGTCACTCATCCAACTGCTGACCACGCCCATTGTTGCTTAACTTCAGAGACCTCACGGGATCGTATTTCTCAATGTAGTTTGTTGTTTGCTTGTTTTCATTTTTTTTTGTTAGTACACATTCACTACAATTAGAGGAAAACCGTGCACAGAGTGATCGGATTGGCCAAGGAGCATTGTCCCTTTTTCTGTCCGAAATTATTACAATTACGGTTTACAATTACATGACGGAAAAACAGAAATTTTAATGGAAGATTAAGTTAACCTGTTATGAAAATTCATGGGCTGTAGATGGTAGCAAACTCTGAAACATTCCATGCCCAATTTGACAGAAGTGAAAATGTTGAGGTAGTGTGTAAATTTCTATAGCAATTGTCTTAGTTTGGATTATTGTAGTTACATCCTGATGAGTCTGCTTGGTCGATTTTACAAGTTCTTTATTATTATTATTATTATCATAGATGGTAGTCTTTGTTATTTATCATCACTGTGTGACTATTATAGAGGCTGCCTGGCCGAGGCAGTAAAGGCGTGTTCGGTTCGCCCGGAAGGACGTTGGTTCGAATCCCCGTCAGGAAGTCGTAAAATTTAAGAAACGAGATTTCCACTTCCGGAGGTGCATATGGCCCCGAGGTTCACTCAGCCTACACCAAAAATGAGTACCAGGTTAATTCCTGGGGGCAAAGGCGGCCGGGCGTAGAGCTAACCACTCTACCCCATCACGTGCCGAGGTTAACAATGGTGGAAGCCTTTACCTTCCACTCCTCCAAGGGCCTTCATGGCTGGTACGGAGGTGACTTTGCTTTGCTCTTGCCTGACACCTGGCACCAGAACCTCTACAGTCTCATGTTTATGAGGAATGTTTTTCTTGCGACAACTACCGACGTATTGACCTTTGTTCCTTCCTTCCATTAATTGCGGGCAGGAGCCAGTTAGGCTTAGTTCAGACTTACGGCTTCATGGTCTCAAGGCTCTTTTATATCACTATTCTCCCATACCAATGTCAAGGGTCGCCTAACCACAAGCAAAAATAAGGGTATACCTAAGTGAAAATCAATAAACGTATTTAGAAATTGTCTACAAAATTATCCGCACCGCCATACACTTTGCATCAGGCAAGGCACTAACTCCACGGGAATCCACGGATAAATCACCTGTTAATATATATGTCGTTGGTAATTTCGGGACGCCATTTTGTTCTCTACTCAACAGTTTTCTGGAAGCTTCTGGAATCTTCTAGTGTCATCGAGAATCTTCGCTCGTCATCATGAGTCAGCCGTCGACGCCTCCAGCAGGGTCTCCAGAACGTTCTGATCCGAACATGGACACGGATCCTCCAGCGAAGCAAGCTCGCAGTATTCAAAATGTGGAAGAGTGGGTGAGCCCGGTGATATTATCAAGTGCGGAGCGAGATACTTACGGAGATTCCATCACTACTACTTCTACTGTGAACATCTACTTTGAACGACGCTATTTGGTTTTTGAAACAGTGTGTGGTCGCTCCGCGACATAGTTATTTTTGTACAATGTGTTATCGCTTCGATACAGTACTTAGGTGCGGTAATGTTATCGGATCTGCGTGAGACGCAACGAGCTTACGGCTTGTGTTATTTTCAGTAAATATTCTGGACGAAGAACTATGTTTAGTTCAAGTCCATGGAATTTTGGTACAAGTCTGTACCGTATAAATTGTATAGCTCAGTTGGATTGAGATTTCTACTAATATGGAAAAATTCATATCTCTGAATTTTCTCCTCATACGATCAACGCTGATCAGTTTTTACAAGTATAGGGCCAATGTCTAATTTAAAGACTAGGCAATTAGGGAGTGTTAGTCCAGATAGCCCGTACCATATCAGAGAAGGAAGGAAGGATGCCCATGGAGAAAATTCTACATCGAGAAGAAGAGAACGAGTAACCACGGAAACCAGATGACTTCAACGGAAGCTGCAATTGGTGAGCTTCAATTAGATAAAGCAAGCAATAGTAAATTCAGTAAAGTAAATTATAAATTCCTCCACGCTTTAAGGAACTTTTCCGATTCATCTCATTTTTTTTTTTTTTTTGTATAATAAATTCATGTGTATTTTATATTGCGTTAATTTTCTTTCTTAAGCGATACTTAATGGTTAATTATTTAAAATCCTACCCCTGTGATTTAAGTATAAGTCTCTATGCTAGTAAATATAAATTTTGGTTTACAGTTTTGTTTTAAAACTGTAACCCTGGCGCCCAGACATCACATAGAGAAATGGGAAACCATGGAATGTTAATTGTTTCTTTTTGCGTGGCAATATGCGGGCAAGCCACAAATAGTTGTTTTGATATTCATGTGTCCCAAGATAATAACTTTCATCTCCCCAAGTGTTTTGATGAGGGGTCGAACAGTTACAATGTGATATTATTAACAGTAATTTTGAGCCTCCGTGGCTCAGGCGGCAGTGCGCCGGCCCCTCACTGCTGGATACCGTGGTTCAAATCCCGGTCACTCCATGTGAGATTTGTGCTGGACAAAGCGGAGACGGACAGGTTTTTCTCCGGGTACTCCGCTTTTCGCTGTCATCTTTCATTCCAGCAACACTCTCCATTAACATTTCATTTCACCTGTCAGTCATTTATCATTTTTTTTCTAGGGGCTTTACGTCGCACCGACACAGATAGGTCTTATGGCGACGATGGGATAGGAAAAAGCCTAGGAGTTGGAAGGAAGCGTCCGTGGCCTTAATTAAGGTACAGCCCCAGCATTTGCCTGGTGTGAAAATGGGAAACCACGGAAAACCATCTACAGGGCTGCCGACAATGGGATTCGAACCAACTATCTCCCGGATTCAAGCTCAAAGCCGCGCGCCCCTCACCGCGCGGCCAACTCGCCCAGTGTAACAGGCTTCGGCAGCCGACACAATTCTTATCCTCGCCGCTAGATTGAGCTTCCTTCATTCATTCATTCATTCCATTCCTGACCCGTTTGAAACTTGAAACAGGCTGTGGATTTTCATTTGTCATCCCCTCTCCCCCACCCCGCGGTAAATTGCATTTAAATGGATCACTGCGATTTAAAACGTGTTTTACTATTATTTTATTATAATCATCATCATCATCATCATCATCATCATCATCATCACCATTATCATTATTATTCATATTTGCCTTTGCTGGCGAGACCTAGTGGTTACAGTGCCTAGCGCAGTTTTGTTACTTTCATTGATCTGTCTCAGTCTAATCCTTGGCTTTGACAATATGAAAGTGACTGAAAAATGAGCGATGCTAGTAATGCCGTTCAGTATCCAGCCAGTCCCTGCTATGAATGGTGTGAAAATATTGCGCATAGGGTCGGTTAGTGCATGCATTCCAATGGGCTTGGCAGACTGATTTGTAATAGCAACTTCTGGCTGAGTGAGTAATGCAACGGTAAACTACCTCACTCCTCATTTCCCTAGTACGCTCCTTCAGTGATACCTAGGCCATCTATACCAGCTGATGGTTGAGATGTTGTGGATTGAACCAACCTTCGGGCTGAGGACCGAAAAACAAACAAAAACACGCTAATCATTTCACCCCCTCCCCCTAGGGAAAAGTCGTATCTACACCAGTGCATGAGACCTTAATATTGAAACACGTGTGTATTGCATCATTATCAACAGCAGAAATGACCTCTGTAAGGCATCTAAGAGGTCTGTTAGACGTGTGGCATTTTTATGCAATTCGAATTCCCACCAAAGCACGCGGAATTTCTGAACTGAAAAAAAAGGAAATGGCGTATGGCTTTTAGTGCCGGGAATGTCCGAGGACATGTTCGGCTCGCTAGATGCAGGTCTTTAAATTTGACTCCCGTAGGCGACCTGCGCGTTGTGATGAGGATGAAATGATGATGAAGACGACACATACACCAAGCCCCCGTGCCTGCGAAATTAACCAATGATGGTTAAAATTCCCGACCCTGCCGGAAATCGAATCCGAAACCCCTGTGACCAAAGGGCAGCACGCTAACCATTTAGCCATGGAGCTGGACTTTGAACTGAAATGTTTCATTTCTGCGGTTTGAATCTCAAGAGAACTGGAAGCCCCGTGCAATACCAACGGTCACGTAGAACTACAGCCTAGCTATTCTTAATATGCACGAACATTGTTATAGGGATTACATCCCACTACTGTAACAACTGTACTTTCATGATCTTTGGAGACATAGACGTGCCAGAATTATGCCCACAAGAGTTATTTTATGTACCAGTAAATCTACGACAAGGAGGCTGTTGTATTTGAGAACCTTCAACTACCACACGTCTGAGTCAGGATCGAACCAGCCAACTTGAGCACAAATGGCTAGCGCTCTATCGCCTGAGCTACTCAGCCCAATCTAGTGGCCTAGTCCCGGTGGCAGAACGCTGGTTTCTGAGCAGGCTCGTTCTAGTCACTCTTGAAGCTGCTCAAATGCGCCAGCCTCACGTCGGTTCATTTACCAACACGCAAAGGAATTACTGGAGGGACAAAATTTCCAGGACCTCTGAGTCTCTGACAGCCATAATATTAACACTTGTGCATCAGTTTGATATATGGTAGGTTATGAGCTCAGCCCCATATGTATAAACTTGATCCAATGTTAATCCCAGCGAGAAAGTTGGTAAATTCACCCACAGCCCAAGGCTTATTATTGCAAGAAGTCACGGGTGCCTTAAAACAAATTAAAATATTTTCTCATTTTCGACTCTCCTTTGTAAGGTGTGAGTCAATAAGATGTACATGGACTGTGCGTAAGTTGTGTAAGCCTCTACCTTTTTTTGTTTTTAGCAGCCCTGGTGTATCAATGTGATACAGACTTTTTGTGTGCATCATTTTGATACACAAACAAAAAAGTTTAAAATTAATTTGCGTATTTTTGTTATTTAATCCTTCCATACAAATTTAGACATTGTTTTATATTACTAGGTTTAGTTTATGTTTGAATAGGCTAGGATAGATTACATGAAATCCATAATGAATTCTATCTGAATCAGTAGCTTAGCCAGGATCGACCGATGGACGGGACGGGGGGAGGGGGTAGTAAAAAAATTATGATAGAACCTAATGAAGGTGCGCACATGCATGACTTGTCATTATAAGGGCACTGATACAAGTGATATTCAGAACGCGGCACATTACAAAATCTTACATTAATATACACACCAAGAAAAATACCATCAAGATCAACAGTTTTAGAGCGAATTGTATGTTCATTTTACAATCTAAAATATAATTTTCGAGGCTTCTTAGAAAATAGCTTCAATAAGTCTTACGGTTTTACAGCAATTTCTCTGAATGTTTGTTTAGTTTATTGTTTATTGTCAGTTTCTGCTGTTTTCTAACTCCCACTAACCCTCGCCTGACTACGCCCCTGATCTGAATACATTTCGAGTTCTTGTGTTATCTAATCAGTATCCACCATGTTTCTGCAACAATACACAAGCACGGGAAGAAAACAAGATTATTTGAAGGCAACAATGACAGACATGAACAGGTGTCCGACTCATTGGGTGAACGGTCAGCGTACTGACCTTCGGTTCAGAGGGTCCCGGGTTTGATTCCCGGCCGGATCGGGGATTTTAACCTTAATTGGTTAATTCCAATGGCACGGGGGCTGGGTGTATGTGTTGTCTTCATCATCAATTCATCCTCATCATGGCACGCAGGTTGCCTAGAGGCGTCAAATAGAAAGACCTGCACCTGGCGAGCCGAACCTGTCCTGGGATATCCCGGCACTAAAAGCCATACGACATTTCATGAACAGGTGATTAAAAGAAGCTATGCTTTGCTGCCAACATTCGACCAATATATGACCCACCACTGTCCTGTGGTTCCAGAGCCCGTGGGAGAACAAGACACTGCTATTTTAATGTAAGTGAGTCTAAAAGCCTCACGCTTTGAAGACAGCCGCCCCCTCCAATACTAAGCAGTTAGACAGAGCAGTGTCCTTCTTTGCTGCAATTGTAAGGAACAGAAACCCCAAGCTCAGAAATCTGTCTACGCAGCAGGTATTAATGGCAATTAATGTGTCACCGCTGCACATCAGGCGACAGGTAGCTGACCTGAGCTTCCTCCACGAGATCTTAAATGGACATTACCACTCGGAACATCTTGTTTCTCTCTTCTCTCTTCGCGTTCCTTCCCGCTCCACCAGAACCAAAACCTTCTCCATATTCCCCACACTCAGCACTCAATACTTCAACGATCTTTCCTAATCCGCCTCCCAACACTCTTTAACAATATTAATAGGAGACAAGAGCTTGATATAGCATCAAATAAAAGTGTATTCGAGAGGTGTGTAAATAGTATCTTAAAGATAAGTTGATGTGAAGAGATTATACCGCCATCTTGACCCACGACGACTCGGCTATGAACATGGACATTCTCATGGATTTCGATTTGGACAGTTATTAGTAGGATGCGTACCTGATCTTGTTATATTTTGTTATGTTTGTTATATTTTATTATGAAAGTGTACGTTTGTTAAATAGTCTGTTGACAGTGCAAGTGAAATTTGCTCAGTGTAGCTGTATCTTGTGCTCCGTGAATAAATAAATAATGAAATAAAACAAGGCTATGTCGTGTGTGTCAGTATGATACACATGGGGTTGGGCGCCTGACTTGCTATGTATCAAAATGATGCTCATGAGGCTGAGCACGTAGCCTACTAATTAAAAGATTTTGGGCCGGGAGGAAATATACTTTAGATACACATGGGGCTGGAAGTGCTAATAACATCATCAATGGCCGGTATGCCAGCACTCAGGCCTGTTCTTAACTCTTAAATAAGGAAGTAACAACTGCAGAATTAAAGATCACAATGGCACTACCAGTACCTTAATTTCAAGGGATCACTGGTATGTGCTACAGGTCCTTCCACACCCTTCTCTTCGCCTGATCCGAGGCGAGAACAGAGCTGTGAAGTTGGGTTAGAGGGCGTGTAAACGTGGCCTGGCCTTCCGTCTGAGATCGATAGCAAGGATAGCCGTCCACCTTGAGAGGTAACTCAGCACGTACTGGGTGCTTCTTAAGTGTTATCGTCCACCTTCAGATGTAACTCAGAGCGACTAATAGCACGTACTGGGTGCTTCTTAAGTGTTATCGTCCACCAGAGGTAACTCAGAGCGACTAATAGCACGTACTGGGTGCTTCTTAAGTGTTATCGTCCACCTTCAGAGGTAACTCAGCACGTACTGGGTGCTTCTTAAGTGTTATCGTCCACCTTGAGAGGTAACTCAGAGCGACTAATAGCACGTACTGGGTGCTTCTTAAGTGTTATCGTCCACCTTCAGAGGTAACTCAGAGCGACTAATAGCACGTACTGGGTGCTTCTTAAGTGTTATCGTCCACCTTGACAGGTAACTCGGAGCGACTAACAGCACGTACTGGGTGCTTCTTAAGTGTTATCGTCCACCAGAGGTAACTCAGAGCGACTAATAGCACGTACTGGGTGCTTCTTAAGTGTTATCGTCCACCTTGACAGGTAACTCGGAGCGACTAATAGCACGTACTGGGTGCTTCTTAAGTGTTATCGTCCACCTTGACAGGTAACTCGGAGCGACTAATAGCACGTACTGGGTGCTTCTTAAGTGTTATCGTCCACCTTCAGATGTAACTCAGAGCGACTAATAGCACGTACTGGGTGCTTCTTAAGTGTTATCGTCCACCTTCAGAGGTAACTCAGAGCGACTAATAGCACGTACTGGGTGCTTCTTAAGTGTTATCGTCCACCTTCAGAGGTAACTCGGAGCGACTAATAGCACGTACTGGGTGCTTCTTAAGTGTTATCGTCCACCTTCAGAGGTAACTCGGAGCGACTAATAGCACGTACTGGGTGCTTCTTAAGTGTTATCGTCCACCTTCAGAGGTAACTCGGAGCGACTAATAGCACGTACTGGGTGCTTCTTAAGTGTTATCGTCCACCTTCAGAGGTGAAATGAAATGGCGTATGGCTTTTAGTTCCGGGAGTGTCCGAGGACAAGTTCGGCTCGCCAGATGCAGGTCTTTTGATTTGACTCCCATAGGCGACCTGCGCGTCATGATGAAGATGAAATGATGATGAAGACGACACACATACACCCAGCCCCCGTGTCATAGAAATGAACCAATTATGGTTAAAATTCCCGACCCTGCCGGGAATCGAACCCGGGACCCCTGTGACCAAAGGCCAGCACTCTAACCATTTAGCCATGGAGCCACCTTCAGAGGTAACTCAGAGCGATTAATAGCACGTACTGGATGGTTCATAAGTGTTATCATCCACCTTCAGTGTGTGATAGTACATATATCATACCCTCGCACTGTATTCACAAATAAGAGATATTATTATTATTATTATTATTATTATTATTATTATTATTATTATTATTTCATTTGTATCATCATCATCATCTGTTTACCCTCCAGGTTCGGTTTTTCCCTCGGACTTAGCGAGGGATCCCACCTCTACCGCCTCAAGGGCAGTGTCCTGGAGCTTCAGACTCTTGGCCGGGGGATACAACTGGGGAGTATGACCAGTACCTCGCCCAGGCGGCCTCACCTGCTAAGCTGAACAGGGGCCTTGTGGAGGGATGGGAAGATTGGAAGGGATAGGCAAGGAAGAGGGAAGGAAGCGGCCGTGGCCTTAAGTTAGGAACCATCCCGGCATTCGCCTGGAGGAGAAGTGGGAAACCACGGAAAACCACTTCCAGGATGGCTGAGGTGGGAATCGAACCCACCTCTACTCAGTTGACCTCCCGAGGCTGAGTGGACCCCGTTCCAGCCCTCGTACCACTTTTCAAATTTCGTGGCAGAGCCGGGAATCGAACCCGGACCTCCGGGGGTGGCAGCTATTCACGCTAACCACTACACCACAGAGGCGGCTTCATTTGTATATTCTTAATATTTTAAGCTTGAAGGTCTTCATAATATGTAATATATTTTTTGCACAGCGAATGAGAAAATAATGCTATTTAGAGCTCGGAAAGTTTCAGTGAGTCATACGGAACAGCCCCGAGTCCGATGACGTGGCTTTGTTATTACCCGGAAGAGGTTCTGGGCGTGGCCTTGGAATGGAAGGAGGATCATCCACCCGTGACTGGATGGCAATCAGGACCAATCTAGACGTACCATGTGAGAGTAGAGGGAAGCTGATGTCTATATTGGCATGTGAGAAATCAGCGGAAGACTTGCCTTTAAACTCTTGGTGGAATGTGAGTTTGACTTGAAACTTGTGCGGAACGTGGTTGACTTGAAGTTTTGTGAGATGTGAAGTGTGGTACTGATCTACAAACTGAGGAGTGCTCAGGTACTTGGAATTATAGACTATCACTTGTGGCACGTACTGTTCACCTGATCTGAATACATTTCGAGTTCTTGTGCTATCTAACCAGTATCCACCATGTTTCTGCAACAATACACAAGCACGGGAAGAAAACAAGATTATTTGAAGGCAAAAATGACAGACATGAACAGGTGTCCGACTCGATGGGTGAACGGTCAGCGTACCCAAGCTATGGGGTACTGTATTTCAGACGTTCCATAATCTATAGTCGGGAACAACAATCGTGTGTTGCTGAAATGAAGGTATCATTAAACCAAGTGCTAGAATCAGTGAACACAAAATTATAAAGGTGCAGTATCTGTGTGATATAACAAGTGCCAATAGTGAGAATCTGCAAGTTGTGTTGATACACAGAGACAGTGAACGGTATTTATATATATGATGTAACCTCTCACTAAGTAACCTCTCACTAATATATACAGTATATGCTTTGTAATTAGTGCTCATCGGGCTGACTACAAATGGTAGCTTGGTCCTCGCTTTTGGTTTCTCACTGTTTTTAGTTTTTGTTGGATAATTGTCCAAATATGGAGTCTTCCAGCAGTATTTTGTGAGTGTATTCTATGTATATTTTGGTGTGTTGATGAGATGCTAATGCACGAATGTTATTCGGAATATAGTTATTTATTTTAGAATCAGTGGAGTTATTGATGAACCTAGGTGCAGTTCCCACCTATTGAGTCGTTTTCAGAAGGTGAGATAAGGCCTGAAACCCATATTACGGACATTTCAGTTAATCATTTTATTAAATTCATCATCATCATCATCTGTTTACCCTCCAGGTTCGGTTTTTCCCTCGGACGTAGCGAGGGATCCCACCTCTACCGCCTCAAGGGCAGTGTCCTGGAGCTTCAGACTCTTGGTAGGGGGATACAACTGGGGAGTATGACCAGTACCTCTCCCAGGCGACCTCACCTGCTATGCTGAACAGGGGCCTTGTGGAGGGATGGGAAGATTGGAAGGGATAGGCAAGGAAGAGGGAAGAAAGCGACCGTGGCCTTAAGTTAGGTACCATCCCGGCATTCGCCTGGAGGAGAAATGAGAAACCACGGAAAACCACTTCCAGGATGGCTGAGGTGGGAATCGAACACACCTCTACTCAGTTGACCTCCCGAGGCTGAGTGGACCCCGTTCCAGCCCTCGTACCACTTTTCAAATTTCGTGGCAGAGCCGGGAATCGAACCCGGGCCTCCGGGGGTGGCAGCTAATCTTTATTAAATTATTTGAGTTATTTTATTTATTCAGATATCACATATGTTAAAAACGACGCCAAAGCGCGAGGCTATTAAGTGTTTTATTTTATTCATATTTTATCACTTTTAATCATATTCCACATGCCACCCAAGTGTGGGGCAATGGTTATTAATGGATATTTAGAAATATTTCAAGAGGTAGGTACAGTAAATGCCGGCCCCGTGGTGTAGGGGTAGCGTGCCTGCCTCTTACCCGGAGATCCCGGGTTCGATTGCCAGCCAGGTCAGGGATTTTTACCTGAACCTGAGGGCTGGTTCGAGGTCCACTCAGCCTACGTGATTAGAATTGAGGAGCTATCTGACGGTGAGATAGCGGCCCCGGTCTACAATGCCAAGAATAACGGCCGAGAGGATTCGTCGTGCTGACCACACGACACCTCGCAATCTGCAGGCCTTCGGGCTGAGCAGCGGTCGTTTGGTAGGCCAAGGCCCTTCAAGGGCTGTAGTGGTTTGGTTTTTTTTTTTAGGTACAGTAACTTGGAGCGGCTAATACCACGTACTGGTTAGTTCATAAGTGTTATCGTCCACCTTCAGATGTAACTCGGAGCGACTACTAGCACGTACTGGGTGGTTCATAAGTGTTATCATTGACCTTCAGAGGTAACTCGGGGCGACTACTAGAACGTACTGGGTGGTTCATGAGTGTTATCATCCACCTTCAGAGGTAACTCGGAGCGACTACTAGCACTTACTGGGTAGTTCATAAGTGTTATCATCCGCCTTCAGTGGTAAATCGCAGGGACTATTAGCACGTACTGGGTGGTTCATAAGTGATATCGTCCACCTTCAGAGGTAACTCGGAGCAACTATTAGCACGTACTGGGTGGTTCATAAGTATTATCGTCCACCTTAAGAGGTAACTCGGAGCAACTATTAGCACGTACTGGGTGGCTCATAAGTGTTATCGTCCACATTCAGAGGTAACTCGGAGCGACTAATCGCATTTACTGGGTGATTCGTAAGTGTTATCATCTACCTTCAGAGGTGACTCGGAGCGACTATTAGCACGTACTGGGTGGTACATAAATGTTATCGTCCACCTTCAGAGGTGACTCGGAGCGACTGTTAGCATGCACTGGGTGGTTCATAAGTGTTATCGTCCACCTTCAGAGGTAACCCGGAGCAACTAATAGCACGTACTTGGTGGTTCAGAAATGAGTAAATCAATAGTATGTACTGTCGTTTACTTTTGAAGGTAACTCCGGAATGAGTAAGAACACACAGAGAATGGTTCATAAATGTCGCCATCCAGTTTTAGATATAATTTGCACGCACAGGCTTATTCAGAAATCAATACCACAAGTGTTGTCGTCTATGCTTAGAGATAACTTGCGTAAATAGGCTGGTTCATACGTCACTAGCTAGCTACTCACATACCATGTAATACAATATATATTACATCTAACATACGGGCAAACGGATATAGATTTTTAATTCCTTGGTTATTATAGAACATACAAAGAATAATAATAATAATTATTATTATAAATTTTTAACATACATTCGGCTATACGTGTTAATTTTCATACCTGATGCAATGTAAAGATATTTTGCAAGTCTTTTAAGGTTATCTTGATTGCCAAGTTTGTCACTGAGAGAAATCCTATCGAATATAGCATAAAATAAGTTAGGGAATGGGAGCGAATGCTGGCTGGATGCGACTGAATACAGTAACTCTTGTATGCATATTCCACAAATTATTATTATTATTACTATTAATAAATAATTATACGAATCTATGCTCTAACGAGAAGAGGCGTGATAGACGTACGGTATATTTCCTGACGTTTGGCAAGGTGGCAGTGGTTTACATTTTACCAACACATGTGTGTTTTTTACATGAAACATCACGTCCCTATGGATGGGATTTCTCGTAAAATTGGAAACCCCGTAGCTATAATCATCATGCCAACAGCTTCATTTGCTTACTGATGTGAGAAAAGGAACTTATACAAGGAAAGGTTGGGCAACTTATTATTGAAATCTTTTGATGATCCGTAGATTTTAACGAGATGTGACTTAACTGGAACAGAAATATATGAGAAGAATTTCCTGCCACTGCCATGTATTGAGTAGGTAAATAATAATAATAATAATAATAATAATAATAATAATAATGGTTTTTTCGACACAATAACTACGTTTACGCTTTTCGGAGACACTGAGGTGCTGGAGTTTTGTCCCGCAGGAATTACTTTACGGCACGAATCTGACGTATATAATACCACCGGACTGAACCGGGATTGAACCTGCCAGCTTGAACACAGAAGTTCAACGCTCTACCGACTAAGCTCAGATACGTCAATTACATTTCATTAGATTTACTGACACGTTAGGGAACTCCTGTGGGACAATGTTAGGGCACCTCGTCTCTCTGTAAACCACTAATTAACTTCTGAGTTCTAGTTGGCAGGTTCCATCCCGGTTCAGTCCGGAAAATCAATCTTATTGAGAGTGTTCAAAACAAGTTTTTAAAGTTCACGACTTATAAAATCACAGGAAATTACCCAACCTTCATAAATTATTCAAGCATACTCAAAGAACATAGTGTGAATAACTTGCGAAATTGCAAAGATTTGACTTTCCTGTATGAAATAATTAATTATATAATTGATGACTCAAGTATTTTGCAGTCAATAACTTTCTATGAGCCATAGAAACTAAGTCGTCCTAGAAATATTTTATTTCTATCAAAGGCTAAGACTGAAATCCATAAGAACTCCCCAATTAACGTAGCAATGAGACTCTAAAATAATATTCATCCCTACGTAAATATTGTTTATGGAATAAGACTTGATCCGTTGCCGAGAGGAATTAGTAATACCATCTCCTTGGCTGAATGGTCAGAGCAGTGGCCCTGGGTTCGATTCCCGGATTAGGGATTAAGCCGCGTTTGGGTAATTCCTTTGACTCGGGTCGTAATATTGGGCTTAATCCACTTTGATGCCGACCCCAGAAAATTAGTTTAAAGGCCGGGGTGGAAAGAAAGAAAGAAAGAAAGAAAGAAAGAAAGAAAGAAAGAAAGATGAGAAGAGAAGAGAAATAGAAAACTGAAAGGAATTAGTAGAGATTTGATTTCATTTAGGTCAATGAACTGACATGTCGGGCAATTCCAATGCATTGTGGTTTATTCTGAAATAATTGTTTGTAATTGCACGCAATATGCGGTGAGTCGAGGGATTAATTACAGCTTGTATCATTTATGTGACTGGCGAATATAATCTCGTAGACAGCGCACTATCGATATTACGTCATCTAATTTAAACTGGGGTTGGAATATTGCAGTTGTAATATTAAAGCGAATTTCATAGCACTGGATAATGGAATTATTAAAACATAACCCAGCTCGTGGGTATTACAATGGTTAAAAATCCAGCCTAGTCAAGGTGACTATTTCCAAGTAAAATGGTCTGCGGATATCGGGACGGTTTACCTGGTCAGCGTGATGAATCTCTCAGCCGTATATATATACATATACAGTATTTACAACCGGGTTCGTTGTTTCTCAATTACCTTTCTCCGAAGAGTGAGAGAGCACAGTTCAGGACAACACGGAAATAAAAGTGGAAGTGAACGGAGTGGTGTTTACAGTGGCCTTGTTTCGAATCCCTGCCCATGTTCTTGGGAATTTTGAAAAGAATGGCCATGTCCTTGTAATTCAGATTCTACGTTAATCGAATCAAAAGCCCCTACGTATTGAATCAAAGATATAACTCCACCACAACGGCATCGTCATGGTTTATTATTATTTTATTATTATTATTATTATTATTATTATTGTTGTTGTTGTTGTTGTTGTACCGGGAGGTACATCTTAACGCCGCGCATTCAAAATTAGCGCCTAATGAACTCCTCTATCGAACGAAAGCTGAAACTACACGAACTTGGAACTTTAATCAGAAGATGTCACCACCGAAATATTGAGTAATTTTGTTATTGTGCAGTTTCATAACATGAGTGAATTTCTCCTTGTTTTCTTTGCCATTCATCAAGAAGTTTGGATATTTATCTACAGATGACACCACAAAAAAGTTTATGATCATGCCCTCTGGTGCAAAGTGAACGAACTTATAATTTAAAGAAGTTTTGTATTTCTAGGTATTTGTAACTGATTGATGTTCATTTATTTTTGGATTGGCAATATTTCCTTTTTCTTCCCACCAGTTTTGAATCCATCCAATCACTAATTTCTGTAATTAATTTTCAACCTATCACGGCCTTCTTGTTCGATTTTGAGTGTTACTTTTGAACTCAACCAATAAAATTGAGAGGGTGTGGCTAGTTTAGTCTTGAATGATCTCGAACCTCCCCTGAGGGTTTATAAACTGCGGCTTTTCTCGTTTCTTGGCCAATTGATTGTCGTCTATCTGAGTGTGTGTGCTTAAGCGGGAGGCGGGGGGCCTCTTTCGTCGGCAGCAAAACATCTATACGGTAATGGCCACATAAACTACGTCTCTCTTGTTGTAGCTACCTCCGCAGATTATTCCAAGGGGAAGGTCGGAATCTTTAGTTATGTAACAAACTCTTCTAAAATGTAAATCTTCTTCCGCCGAATGTAAAAACTTCATAAAGCTTTAACCTTAAATCGGGGATAGAGATTGAATTACCCTCTCGAGCTCTCCTTCATCTTGGTTTGAGGTGACTACGTTTTGTAACCTTTTCTTTCTTCTGTAAGGTGTTAAAGTTATTTCTATACGAGTCACCTAAGTAGTTTGGGAATAGCCCCTGTTTCATCGGCCTAGAGTCCTTCAGGTTTGTAAGTGTTCATTATCTTGGAGCGCGGTGTGCCTCCATTCACCTTGTGTTTGGGCCAGTTATCTAACCTGTTCTTTTTCATGAAGGCCCAGTAGGTTGGGCATTAAATACCCCTGTATTACATTATCTTTCAATTTGTAAGTTGTGCCTTGAGGGGCCAGTGATTGTAATTTTCCGATATTGCCTTGAAGAGGCTAGGAGATACTGAGAGCCTGTTAGCTCTTTTTCAAAGTTTTTGTAAGATTAATGGATGCCTCTGGGAGGCTTGAGATTGTGGTTTAGGGAGCAAGTGATCTTGATTTAGGGGATTTCTGCCCTTAACTAGGTAATATAACTTCCATTTTAAAAATTGTATAACTAGGGGCTTGAACCCCAAAACTGTTAAGGTTCTGAATCTTGGATTTTCCTAATCTGGTTTCAAGATTGGCATTATACCTGATATGTTTTTATGTTCACCAAGTGAAAATTGTTAAGTTGTTGTTTTCTGAAAAAATGTAACCTTCCGTTCAAGTTTTTAAATTAATTTTAATAATAATGTTATTTGCTTTACGCCCCACTAACTACTTTTACGGTCTTCGGAGACGCCGAGGTGCCGGAATTTAGTCCCGCAGGAGTTCTTTTACGTGCCAGTAAATCTACCGACACGTGGCTGTCGTATTTGAGTACCTTCAAATACCACCGGACTGAGCCAGGATCGAACCTGCCAAGTTGGGGTTAGAAGGCCAGCGCCTTAACCGTCTGAGCCACTCAGCCCGGCTAAATTAATTTTGATATTGTACTTAGACCCATTCACCCCAGCACCTTCCTTAACGTCTTTTTGCTCCACGGGTAACCCCGTAACAATTATTATTATTATTATTATTATTATTATTATTATTATTATTATTATTATTATTATTATTATTAGGTTCGTTACGACCCCTGAGGATCACGAGTGACTTGTTCGGTACGTCTTCTTTCTTCCCAATACCTCTTCATTCTCTCACTCCTCCTCTTTCTCTCGGCTTCCGTGATCTGAATCTGGATCCTGGTGTCTGTCCATCTGTGACCTTCCACGACCTTTTTGTATTTGGACCTATCCTGTACTGTCATCAGTGGATATTTTTCCTTTATGCCAATAGTCTCCCAATCTTCTCTGACTTCCTTCATCCACTTATTTCCAGTTAAGCAGGTTGCATTCCATATCTTCTTCGTCAGCCTACTGTCATCCATCCTCATGAGATGTCCAACAAATCCTAACCTTCTCTTTCTTATCACACTCGAGATTGGTTCTGTACTCGCATATAGTTCCTGCCTTGATCTGTGTACCCAAATTTCACCTTGCTTTTTGGTGCCCCATATATGTCTCAAGATTCTTCTTTCCTCCTTCTCCAATTGTATGCAAGCTCTCTTGCCTAATGTCAGCGTTTCAGTTGCATATCATGCAGCATTCCTGATGGTTATCATGTAGTGTCGCAGTTTGGCGTTCCTCGAGAGGTTCTTCTTTCCATATGTAGTCATGGCTGCATATCGTAGTTTCAGCAGTAGTTGAGCTCTGTCTGTGGTACTTTTGTTGCTTTGTACTTTACCCGTGATGTTCTCACCTAGGTACCGGAAGCTGTCGACTCTCTCTACCACTTGGCCTTTTACATTCCAATTGGTCTTCGTATTCAGTACCTTCGTCTTGTTGTAGGCTATTTTCAGACCAACCTTTGCTGCAGTTTCTGCTAGATTTGCTAGTGCCAACTTTGCTTCTTCTTCCTTCTCATGTAACAACACCATATCATCTGCGAAGGCAAGGCAATCCACTATGACATTGTTTTTGATCTTATATCCAATATGTACACCTTCAATTCCCATGGTTCTATTCAACTGTCTCCACTGCTTCACCACTTCATCCAAAACTAGGTTAAATAATATTGGCGACAGCCCATCCCCTTGTCGGACTCCTGTCTTAATTTCAAAGCTGTCTGACAACTTACTCCGGTACCTTACTCTAGCAGTTGTATCCTTCAATGTTTCCCCCACCAATCCATGTGTCGTAGAATCCAATCCTCTGTCGCGTAGGATGTTCAGTAGTGTGTTCCTGTCTATTGAATCGTAGGCTTTTGCGAAGTCTACAAATGTAACTATTGTGTCTTTTCCTTTCCTGTGTCTGTGTTCTATGATTCTCTTTAGTCCAAAGATCTATTCTACGCAGTTTCTCCCTTTCCGGAAACCACCCTGGTATTCTCCTATGGTCGATTCAAGCTGTGCTTCCACTCTGTTCAGCAATAATCTCGAGAGTATCTTGTACCCAATATTTAGCAGTGAGATACCTCTGTAGTTATCCAGTATTCTTTTGTCTCCTTTATTATTATTATTATTATTATTATTATTATTATTATTATTATTATTATTATTATTATTATTATTATTATTATTATTATTACTGGCTCTACGTCCCACTAACTACTTTGACGGTTTTCATGGACGCCAATGTGCCGGAATTTAGTCCCACAGGAGTTCTTACCTACCAGTAATTCTATCGACACGAGGCTGACGTATTTGATTAACTTCAAATACCACCAAATGCCTCGTATAGTTCCATATCTCTCATCATTTAATCGTTAGAAACTGAGTCTAGCCAACGTCGTCTGGTCTTCCTCTACTTTTCTTCCCTCCATAACAGAGTCCATTATTCTCCTATGTAAACTATCCTCCTCCATTCGTCTCATATGACCCCGCCAACGAAGCCGGTTTATTCGTACAGCTTCATCCATCGAGCTCATTCCTAACTTAGCCTTTTTCTCTTCATTCCGAGTACCCTTCTTCCATTGTTCCTCCGTTTTTGTACCGGCAATCATTCTCGCTACTTTCTTGTCTGTTACTTCTAACGTATGAATAAGATATCCTAATTTCATCCAGCTTTTCATCCCATAAAACAAAGTTGGCCTGAAAACAGATCGATGTAAGGATCGTTTCGTCGCGGAGTTACTTCCTTCTTACAGAATACTGTTGATCGCAACTGCGAGCTCACTGCATTAGCTTTACTACACCTCAATTCAATCTCACTCACTATATTACCAACCTGGGAGAACACACATCCTAAAGACTTGAGAAAATATTCGTTTAAGTCAATAGCATCCACTCAATTGATTTCTGGCAAGCTGTTTTTATAATTACGGCAGATGCCAATGCCTACTAGCACGTACTGGTTAGTTCATAAATGATATCGTCCACCTTCAGAGGTAACTCGGAGCGACTACTAGCACGTACTGGTTAGTTAATAAATGATATCGTCCACCTTCAGAGGTAACTCGGAGCGGCTAATCGCACTTATTGGGTGGTTCGTAAGTCTTATCATCCACCTTCAGAGGTAACTCGGAGCGACTATTGGCACGTACTGGGTGGTTCATAAGTGTTATCGTCCACCTTCAGAGGTAACCCGGAGCGACTATTAGCATGTACTGGGTGGTTCATAAGTGTTATCGTCCACCTTCAGAGGTAACCGGGAGCAACTAATAGCACGTACTGGGTGGTTCATAAGTCTTATCATCCACCTTCAGAGGTAACTCGGAGCGACTATTAGCATGTACTGGGTGGTTCATAAGTGTTATCGTCCACCTTCAGAGGTAACCCGGAGCGACTATTAGCATGTACTGGGTGGTTCATAAGTGTTATCGTCCACCTTCAGAGGTAACCCGGAGCGACTATTAGCATGTACTGGGTGGTTCATAAGTGTTATCGTCCACCTTCAGAGGTAACTCGGAGCGGCTAATCGCACTTATTGGGTGGTTCGTAAGTCTTATCATCCACCTTCAGAGGTAACTCGGAGCGACTATTGGCACGTACTGGGTGGTACATATGTGTTATCGTCCACCTTCAGAGGTAACTCGGAGCTGCTAATCGCACTTATTTGGTGGTTCAGAAATGTCGCCATCCAGTTTTAGATATAATTTGCACGCACAGGCTTATTCAGAAATCAATACCACAAGTGTTGTCGTCTATCCTTAGAGATAACTTGCGTAAATAGGCTGGTTCATAAGTCACTACCTAGCTACTCACATACCATGTAATACAATATATATTACATCTAACATACGGGCAAATGGATACAGATTTGTTAAATTCCTGTTAACCTAGGTTTGTTAAACAATTCATTGACAGTAAATTCGATACAGTATCTATGGGCTATTTCATGCAACATCGCCGTACTGTACGTTCGAGCCTACAAAATACGACAGGTAGTCGAAGCAGATAGGCGATACGTCCATTGTCATTACTCTTGTGGTTCCTGCATTTCAGTGTTGGACATACGTCAACGCATGGCCATAAACCATGAGAGAGCACTGAGGTTGATGTCTCCGACACAAAAATATCGGTTTCAACTGATAAACAGCGCTCGAAACACGGTTCAGGTTTACAAATTACCGACTCTTCAGTCACCAGAATTCACGAACGAAGAAGATTGTCACAGATTTATGGTAGTGCAGGCGTTTTCAACTTTACTACTACTACTACTACTACTACTACTACTACTACTACTACTACTAATAATAATAATAATAATAATAATAATAATAATAATAATAATAATAATAATAATTGTACCGGGAGG
Source organism: Anabrus simplex (assembly GCF_040414725.1). Taxonomy (NCBI): domain Eukaryota; kingdom Metazoa; phylum Arthropoda; class Insecta; order Orthoptera; family Tettigoniidae; genus Anabrus; species Anabrus simplex. The sequence goes on from NC_090266.1 coordinate 1,158,783,723, forward strand.
TACACCTCTAAGCCACACATTTAAATCTTGCACCTAAAAGAACTCCTCTACTGGAGAAATCGTGAACTTGAAACTAGACCTACTTTAACCTTTACTCAGAAGATGTCACTACAGTAATTGGACGTAATTTTCTTATTGTGAAGTTTCATGTACTGTATGAAATTCTATGTGTTTTGTTTACCAGTCATCAAGAAATTTGGACCTTCTTCAACAGAGGTCAATGCTAAAAAACTATCATGCACCCTGGAGCGAAGTGGAAGAACTTTGATTTGAAGAAGTTTTGTATTCATTAGTTAGTTTTTTTTTACAAAATTATGTTCATTCATTTTTGGGTTGGCAATATTGATCTTTTCTTTCCGCAAGTTTTGAATTTAGCCAATCATGAATTTCTGTAATTAATTTTCTGCCTATCACAGGCTTTTTCCTCGATTCTGAGTGTCACCTTTGATGTTATCCAATAAAATTAAGAGGGTGGCGCTGGTTTATTCCTGAAAGGTCTCGAACTTTCCCAGAGGATTTATAAACTGCGGATTTTCTTGTCTCTTGGCCAACTGATCGTCATCTAGCTTAGTGTGTGTGTCAAGCAGGAGGCGGGAGGCGCCTCTTTCATCAGGCAGCAGTACACCGACAAGGTATGGCCACTTAACACCTTTATCTCCTGCTAGTTCTGCAGTTTAACCCGAGGGAAAGATTCGAAACTTTAACTATGTAACCAACTTATCTAAAATGTAAATATCCTTTCGGCTCATGTAAAAACTTTATAAAATCTTTAACTGTAAATCGGGGATAGAGAGTAATGTACCCTCTCGAGCTCCCCTTCATATTGGTTTGAGGTGACTACGTTTTGTAACTGGTTCTTTTTTCCTTTCGGTAATGTCTTAATTTATTCTTATACGAGTCACCTCCATAGTTTGGGAATAGCCCCTGTGTCATCGGCCTAGTGCCCTTTAGGGTATAAGAATTCATTTCAAGGAGTGCAAGCTTTCACCTCCATTCGTTTTGTGCTCGGGCCATTTAGTTAACCGTTTTTCTGTTTACATGAAGGCCCCGTAGGTTGGGTAGTTAATACCCCTGTATTATAATTTTTCCTAGTGTAAGTTGTGCCTAGTGTAAGAGGCCAGGATTCGTAATTTAGTGCTGCCTGGAATAGGCTTGTAAAACTGAGAGCCTGTTAGCTCTTCTTCAAAGTTTTTGTATGATTTAGGAATGACTCTGGGAGGCTTGACTGAGCAAGTGCTCCATGTATTAGGGGAATTCTGCCCTTGCATTAAAATTGTACTCTTTGTAAAGTTGAGCTGAGAGCTCAGGAAATGTAAAGCGAGGGGCTTGAAGCCCAGGACTAGCGGAATGCTCTGTGTTGTATTTTCCTGTCTTGTTCCTAATTTGCTAACTGTAACCGTTATTTGTTGATTTTTTGAAATTCTAAAAAAAATATAACCTTTGTTAAAGTTTTAAATTAACTTTGATATTGTAGTTAGACCCATTCACCCCGGCACCTTCTTTGACCTCTGCTGGTCCACGGGTAACCCCGTATTAATAATAATAATAATAATAATAATAATAATAATAATAATAATAATAATAATAATAATCAGCGAACAAGTTGGCCGTGCGGTGAGGATCGCGCAGCTGTGAGCTCGTAATCGGGAGATAGTGGGTTCGAAACCCCACTGTCGGCAGCCCTAAAGATGGTTTTCCGTGGACTCCCATTTTCACACCAAGCAAATGCTGGGGCTCTACCTTAAATAAAACCATGGCCGCATACTTCCAACTCCTAGTCCTTTCCTATCCCATCGTCGCCATAAGACCTATCTGTGTCGGTGCGACGTAAAGCCATTAGCAAATACATTGTAAAAAACTAATAATAATAAAATGGCTTTTGTTTCCCTTCAAATTCATATACTGTTTTCAAAGATGCCGATATGCTGGAAATTGTGTACCATAGGAGTTCATTTACGTGCTGATAAATCTACCGACTGGCCGATGATCTATATGTTAGGCCCCTTCAACAACAATCATGCCAGTCTGAGTAGCTCAGACGGTAGAGCTCTGACCTCCTGACCCCAACTTGGCAGGTTCGAATCTGGCTCAGTCTAATGCTAGCTGAAGGTGCTCAAATGTGTCAGCCTCACGTCGGTCGATTTACCGACAAGTAACAGTACTCATACGAGTCAAAATTCCAGTACATCGGCGTCTTCACAAACCATCAAAGCAGTTAGTGGAACGTAAAACTAATAGCATTATATATCATTAGCTCTTTGAAACACAATATGCGTATTTCTTATGAAAATGTCCAGGACATGTTTATTTCTTCTTTACTTAGCAGAATATCACAATAATTATTATTAATTTTTTAGTGTTTTGATGTGGGCGGTGTAAGGTGGCATATATAACATACCACCGTGCCAGTTAGTCTGTGTCCTTTTCAACCAATATATGCTAAAGACTAGAAATATGTCAAGTTTTACTATTATTTTCCCTGTTCTAAAATTCAGTGAACATCAATGCAGTAATGAATTTAATTGAATTACGTCTATCCATTTATGTCATAAAGGATAACAACAACATAAAGTACTTAAATCAAATAAATCAAACACAAAAAAATATTCATAAAAATATTGCAATGCTTCCCTAATTACGACCAATACTATCCTAATATTTGTGAAAATCTTGGAAATATGTTTTGTTTTTACCCAAGTTTTACAACGGAATATTACATTCGGAGCACATTCACATGGTGCGAACTTGGTTGTTCTTCGTGGTACATTTGGCATAGCTCTCTAGTTATTGAGTTGGACTCTGTAGTCGTACATCCTGTACCACACGTGGCTTATGTTTCTTTTCCTGAACTTCATCTCTAAGTAATTGTTTTGTGCAAAAATTGACTGAAATAACAACCATCACAAGGGAATACAGAAAACTTATGTTATAATCCCCACTGTTCATATTTGCGTCACACCAGGCAAATGCTGGGGCTGTACCTCAATTAAGGCCACGGCTGCTTCCTTCCCGCTCCTAGCCCTTTCCTATCCCATCTGAGTCGGCACGACGTAAAGCCAATAGCAAATATATATATTTGCGTGGTACAAGAATGGTGGTAGATAAAACATACCAGCCACTTTCCCCAAGTGAGATATATAAACATTCTAAACAAACACAAAGCGATTACCACTTACGTTAGGTCTGATATCTAGTGAATTGTTCAGCAGAAATATACAGCACAAAGATAGGTTTCTAGAGCAATGAATAACGCTCCTAGGCAGTCCTAGGCAGAACGGATAACGCGCTCTCTATCCACAAAACTAAGAACTAGCCGAAAGGTGCAATATGGTGGTAGTAGAAATTTACCATCATGCAGCGTCCTCATGCCACTATGCTTCACTTTTAACAGAAATCACTATAATCAAATCTACCGAAACGAGGCTGGCGTTTTTAAGTACCTTCAAATATCAATGGATTTAGCCGAGATCCAACCCACCGACATGGACTCAGAGAGAAAGCGCTCTACAATCCGAGCCAATCAGGTTGACTTTCCGATCTTTATTTTTATGTCAACAAGAATGCTTCCCTCCAACTTCTCAATGGAGATGTCAAGCTTTACAAACGCACGTCACTCACAGTTAGAAAACAAACGAGACTGGAACAGTTCTATATGACATTGTGTTCACACCCACAGGACCTCTGGTTTAACGTGGAATCCGAATTAGGAACGTGAATATTTCAAAAATCCCACATGTTTCGGCAGATATTTGAACCACTGCCGCCTTTGTGAGAAACTTAATGACATCTCTCTCTCTCTCTCTCTCTCTCTCTCTCTCTCTCTCCCTTGCCTTCGAATACACACACACCAAATTTAACCATTATTAAATGTTGACCGAGTAAACAAAGATTAACACCAGTGACCTTGGCTAGCGCTTATTCAGCTGACGGCATACACAATCGGTGAAACATTTGACACTGGCACCAAAAGTAAGTAAGGTAGTAATGAGGATCGAAGACAGAGAAGGGTAAGCAGGCGTCCGGGGTTAAAACTCCACAAGAATTTCAGAGCGGTATCAAAGGCGACAAATCAAAAAAGGAGTCACAAGTAACCAATTTTATAAGTCGAAAAAATTGTAACAGCTGTACAAGTAAGGCTGTGTTTTAAGCTTGCAGGACCATCAAAATGACATGCGAAACAGTATAAACACCCAACAACCGAACAACTTGGCCGTGCGGTTAGAGTTGCGTAGCTGTGAAGTTGCATTCGGGAGTTGGTGGGTTAGAATCCCACCGTCGGCAGCCTTGAATATAGTTTTCGCTTGTTTCCCGTTTTGACACCAGGCAAATGCTGGGGCTGTGCCTGAATTATGGCCACGACCGCTACCTTCCCAATCCTAGCCGTTTCGCATCCTAGCGTCACTTGAAATCTTTGATGTGCTAGAACGACGTTAAACAAGACAGTATCAAAAAAGAATAAAGAAAAGGAACACCGACAGAGGCTAACTAAAGGGGGGCATGAAAACTCTTCGTCAATTAGTGAATGCAGACCTGGAAAGAAAGATTTGAACTGACGCACAATCGACGTGAGTGGGAGAACAATTTCAGTCACGCACTTAAAACAAGGAATAGGGTCCAAAATATCTTTCTTTCTTTCTTTCTTTCTTTCTTTCTTTCTTAATCCGTTTACCTTCCAGGGTTGGTTGTTCCCTCGGACTCAGCGAGGGATCCCGCGTCTATCGCCTCAAGGGCAGTGTCCTGGAGCGTGAGACTGGGGATACAACTGGTAAGGAGGACTAGTACCTAGACCAGGTGACCTCTGCTGCTATGATGAGCAGGGGTCTTGTGAGGAGATGGGAAGATTGGAAGGGATAGACAAAGAAGAGAGAAGGAAGGGGCCGTGGCCATAAGTTGGGTACCATCCCGGCATATGCCTGGAGGAGAAGTGGGAAAGCACGGAAAACCACTTCAAAGGATAGCTGAGGTAGGAATCGTACCCTCCTCTACTCAATTTGCCTCCCTGCGCTGAGTGGACCCCGTTCCAGCCTCGTACCACTTTTCAAATTTTGTGGCAGAGCCGGGGTGGCAGCTAATCACGCTAACCACTTCACCACAGCGGCAGACGAGTACAAAATATATTTGTAATTACTTTTTATTTATTTTTTGCTAGTGGTTTAACGTTGCACTAATGCATTGATGGTTTTCGGCGACGTAAGGACGAGAAACTGCTAGGAGTGGGAGGGAAGGGGACGTGGGATTAATTAAGGTAAGCCCCAGTATTTGCATGGTGTAAAAATGGAAAACGTCTGAAAACCATTTCCAAGACTACCGACAGTGGGGTTGGAACCCACCATCACCAGAACGCAAGCTCACAGCTACGTAACCGTAACCACAGGGCCATCTCGTTTGGTAAATAAGTAAGTGCTCGGGATTGGCACTCGGTAGAATAGTCATTAGTTTTGCAGTCACACGTAACAAGTAAAGAGGGGCATTGATTCTTCGCTACGCATAGTCTGTAAGTATCCTTCACATACAGTAGTCCAGAATCACGGCAACAGAAAAATGTCACTAACTATTACGATGGATACGATAATACCAGAAGAAGAAGAACAGGGATATGGCTATCCTGCACAGGTTACAAATTTACTATAGAGCAAAATGTCCTTCACGTTTACGAAACTGTGATAAACAGTAGTAGTTCGTATAGAGAAGAAAATTCTGCAAATAATTGTTCTCGTTGATAAACTGACACATAGCAAGTACGCATTGATGTAAGTGTAATGGACTAGTATAAATTGGAAACAATTCTCCAGCCCATGGGTTAATAATAGAAATCTCAACCTCGATTATATTTTTTGCTATTTTCTTTACGTCGCACCGACACAGATAGGTCTTATGGCGACGATGGGACAGGATAGGCCTAGGAATGGGAAGGAAGCGGCCGTGGCCTTAATTAAGGTACAGCCCCAGCATTTGCCTGGTGTGAAAATGGGAAACCACGGAAAACCATCTTCAGGGCTGCCGACAGTGGGACTTGAACCCACTATCTCCCGATTACTGGATACTGGCCGCACTTAAGCGACTGCAGCTATCGAGCTCGGTCATGATCGTATTATTTGTGAGGGTATGTCATGAAACATCTGCTGTATGTATATTATTTTATATAATGTCAGAAAACGTAATTAATAGTATATAATTTATTATTACCTGTAAATATGATCTATAAATCCAGCGTAATTTTGTGCAACACACTGTAATAATGCAGAACAACGCATCTTGCCACTGGAATTGTGTAGAAAATTCCTTTCATTGTAAATAGGCTATTGGAGACTCTCGAAATTACGAGAAAACATGTTGTGTCATATTCTTCTAGAAGCCTGGCCACCGGGCGAGTTGGCCGTGTGGTTAGGAGCGCGCAGCTGTGAGCTCGCATCTGGGAGATAGTGGGTTCGAACCCCACTGTCGGCAGCTCTAAAGATGGTTTACCGTGCTTTCTCATTTTTACACCAGGCAAGTGTTGGGACTGTACCTTAATTAAGGCCACGGCCGCTTCCTTCCCATTCCCAGACCTTTCCTATTCCATCGTCGCCATAAAACCTATCTGTGTCGGTGCGACGTAAAGCAAGTAGCAAAAAAAAAAAAAAGAAGTCTAGCCAGGCAATGTATATAAAGAGGCAGTCTTGGGAGTTCAGTTGAGCTGTTTAACGAGACTTGTAGTACAAGTCGTTAGCCGAGTGTTTGAAGTCAAGTATGCGAACTTTGTTGGGTTGGTAGTTGGTTGACATGCAAGTTTTGCAGGCTTCTTCTTGTCCTTCGTAGCAGTATTTTGATCAAGAGGGAAGTTATTAGTGTGTGTGTGTGTGTGTGTGTGTGTGTAATTTGTAATTTGTAAATAAAACTGTACACAATTGCCAGAATTTCGTGTGTGCATCTTTGCAGTTACAACACCATTATTGACAGGATGAAAGTATTTGTTGCAGTCAATGGAAATGGCATTGTACTGAAGGAACATGACTCCACTCAAGCTTAAACTCAACAAGCCAAAAATTTAACATGTGGATTGCCCTTTCTACCGAATATTGAAAGGAATTTCTCTGGTATCTAAATGAATTATATAAATTCTTCATAATCACAATCGAAGCACAAGTGAGAAGCGACAGCAAAGCTAATCAGCCACGGATTTAGCTTGCAGTGGATTTTCATTTTCGCTGAAAGGAAAACGAAAACTATGAAAACTTACACAACCAAACCCTGAATTACGAGCCAAATACTGAACTCTAGGTAGTTAGTCAAAGCCCTCAACCTAAGTAACGACCTTTACTCCATAAATTAGTGAAAACCTCAGACTTCCCTGTCAGTTAGTTTTAAAAATACAGTGGTTTCGAAATAAGCATGTAAAATATGAAGACATATTTTCTTAGCGAAATATATCGTAACATTTAATACAGCAATTTAATAAAGATTTTGACTACATACTTTAGATGAATATATATATCTGTAAAATGTCCGAATTTGGAACAGCTCTCCCTTAGAAACCTTTTGAAGTCACCTCTATCAGCATAGTAAATCGTGACAATGAATCTAAAATAAAATGACAGTGAAAATATACCATCACACTGTAGTATGATAAACAAAAACATATCATGTATATTAACTATTGAGAAGAAAACTTGGCTACGGTCATTAGAGAAGTCCTGGTGACCTTCAGGTCACGTAAACAGTCGCGAGGGGGCCCCGTTAACAATGCTAGCTTTAGTATTCATGAGGAAGAAATCGATGTGAATATAAATGGAACATAGCGTGCCAAACTACAGTATACGAACTTTAATCTGCAGAAAAATCACGTAATGACTTTTGAAGCGGAATATGACCTTTCCCAACACATAGGCCGTACGAGATCATACATTCGCAGAGAAAAGGCAGCCATCGCTTTGTTGCCTTCATTTTCCTTCTGAGTTGCTCTTGTACATGTTACGCTGTGAAGCATATCACTGTTGAAGATATGTCATTTATTTATTTGTGTGTGTTTTCTAAATTTCTTGTACTATACAGCAACGGCTACTGAAGATATTGATGCTGTGTTATGCAGCGATAAATCACGGCATGACTTGTACTGGTACAAAAATTCGCCATGTTTTTTATCTGGGCTTGGTTTTTTTATTTAGTTGTTGTTTCTTAAGCGCGTTTTCTTTTTACCACTTTTTTTTACAAACGCATTTAAGTTTTACCATTCTGTACCACGTCCAAAACCCCCTTACCCTACATTTCATATAAATAATTTGCAGCTTAGTTTCTTTCTCCTTTTACCTTGAAATTAATTTAAATTAAATACTGAGTTTTACATATGCTTGTAATAAGTTGATGACTACAGATAAATAAAATCATGAATATAAATATATAAATAAAATTACTCAAAAACTTAATAAAATTAATAAGCATAATTAACCGAAATGTCCGTAGTATGGGCGCCAGAGTTCACCAGAATGGATCCCTCGAATTTAGATAAGAGCATGATAAACTTTATATCCCAGGGCGTGTACATAATGCTGCGTACTGGTACATCTGCTGCAGGCCTTACCTAACCTCCTGAAAACGACTAATTAGGTAGGAACTGCACCTAGGTTTATCAATAACACTGATTCTAAAATAGCTAACTATATTCTGAACAAATTCCGTGCATGAGCACCTCATCAACATACAACATTAGACATATAATACACACATAAAATATTGCTGGAAGACTCCATATTTACAACAACAACAACAATAATAATGAAAATCGTGGGAAAACGAAAGTGAGAACTAAGCTACCATTTGCAGATAGTCCGATGAACAATGTACATGTATGAAGATAAATACCCTTCACTGTCTCTATATCAATTCGACTTACCGATTCTCATAATCGGCAGTTATCACTTCACACAGATACTGTACCTTGTACTACTGTGTTCACATATTTTAACACTTGTAAAGATATATACACACGTCTGTCGATCCTCAACATATAAATTTATGGAAAGTCTGAGATAGCTTTCACCAACATATAATGCTAGGCCGCCACAAGTGCTGCAATACTTAATGCGCAAGCACTCTCCACAAACATAACACGACTACGCTCCACGAACGTTTGAAGTCCAGTCCATTGCTGCCGTGTCACTCCCGTACCGTGTATCAGCACCACTTCCTTCCCGTACAGTGCGTCAGTTGTAGTTGTAGTTGTAGTTATCTTCCTTCTCGTTCCTTTACAAACACCTCTACAATCACCCTTACAATGTCTCATACAATCTCCTATACAATGTCACTTATAATGTCTAGGTTGCCGCCGTATCATCAACCTTTATAGACATCAACATCCCCCTCCTCTCAAATGAGACGTCTGGATTGGTGCTTGCCAGCCAATCATGAGTGATCTCAAATCAAGACCAAGCCCTGAACTACTTCTTCCTCCCAAGACAATAACAAACTCTGGGGAGTTTTCATGAATCACCAAACTTTCCTGGTACAACAACAAGCTTATCTTATCAGGCTGGGATATATACACGAGTAATGGAATTTCCTGACACAAGTACATCATAACAGACACTGGGGTAGCCAGATGACTCATTCAAATTACCAGAGTTATTACAGCAGTGTTTTCCCACTCGTGCAAAACAAATTACTCATACCTACATATGTGGATATCTTCCAGCTTACCAATATAAATGTCAAAGTATACAAATGAAATAATAATAATAATAATAATAATAATAATAATAATAATAAAATAGAATACTGACAATAATATCTCTAACTTCTACATATAATTCGGGGGTGTGATATATGTACTATCACATAACGCCCCCTTGGTGAATCGATGATATCATATATTATGATTCACCATAAAACAGAACTTCATAAATTATATAACTGAACACATAATTTACTGTAATAATGATATATACATTGCGTCTACTGCATTGTATTCGCACACACGAAATACAATTTGTCCAAACAATAATAATAATAATAATATGGCTATATACACACAACTCTGATTGTTTCACATACCATTGAACACAATCCCTTCTTACTACAGTACACTTAACTCAAAATTGATAATATATACATCGGAGGTGCAGATCCTATCTCTTATATCTGCGAAGGCTATAGATATTAAATGTCCCAAGGACCTTATTTTCAGCGGTTAGGAGCCTATAAGCACACTTGCCTATTCTACTGTCCACCGTATACGGACCCTGATACAATTGAAAAAACTTATGCATAAACTTAACATTGGCATCGATAAGCGAGGAATGCGTACCGTAATAAAATCTAACTACTCTAGAATACATTCTATCTCACACACAAACATTCATCCCATCGAGTCACACAGGAATTATACAAACTTTCATTCGGAACATTCATAACAAAGAAATCCCTCTTTCTGAAATGCGCGGGAATCTCACAATGTTTACTCTTCCACAAACTCATAATTAATGCAAGCAAACAGATCACATACTTTTTCACACATTCCACATCGCTATCACTCAGCAAGTCATTCAAATCTTTCACACAACTCTCAGACTTAAATAAAACACTACGCACTCGCTTGAATAGACTTTCCTTCATCTCACGCACACTTCCATTCTCACTCACGCTCACTCTAGTATTGTAATTCTTACCATAATACACTTCGAAATTGCTGTCATTACTACTTAATGACCCAACAATCAAGTCATCTTCACCACATTCCATATCAGCTACTACTTGCACCACTTTCATGCCAACAACACTGCTACTTTCGACTCTCTTATCAGAAGTTTCATTAATATCAAAGTCACCATTTTCACACACAATGGACCTAACTTTACTCTCCTCACATACCCTTAAATCAACAAAAACATCCTCATGATGCATACTCCGTGAACACACTTCACTCACAAAACAACCTTCATCAACTTCACAAAAAACTTCACTTTCAATTTCAGAAACTTCCACAAGATTATCGATCGCAACACCGCTATTACCATCACCACTAGCACAAAGTAAGACATCCGACACATCTTTCTTACTTTCATCACGCCCCCTATTCTCAAAATCTCCCTGAACACAAAACACATGGTCATACAATAATTCCTCTTTCACGTCTACCTCGTAACTTACCTGTTTCATCGCGTGAATAGGAATTTCGGTATCGGACTGCCTATCTGACCCAACTAAGAAGTCCGATTCCGGTTTAAATTACTTGACGTGGACTGTTCACTATTATCATGTCTCGGCACTTGATCTGAAGGTCTTTGATCCGTACGCCCCCTACTTTCTGATTCCCCTTGATTAGGTCTTCTGCCATAATATTCCTGGTGATTAACTCCCTGATTAGACTGTCTGTTTCCCCTTCCGGAATTACCACCCTGATTCCCATGCCTAGAATGACTGAAATTCTGATTATTCCTATCTCCCGCTACCTGATTACCTTGTCTCCCATTATCCCCGTAATTTCTACCTTCACTTTGCCTAGTCCTCCCCTGCCCTTCCAAAGCATCAAACCTCTCTAACAGCTGCTCTAGTTCATTGATCGTAACAATATTCTGCATACATGCAGCTAATCCGATCTTCTCAGGAAAATGCCTCAACATCTGGCGGACTGTATCTCTTTCCGATGCTAGACCTTCAATATTCTGGCTGATCAGAACATGCGCCAAGAAATACTCCGTCATAGATACACCTTCCTGAGGTTTATACTTGCCAAATAGCACGCGATCTCTTTCCCTTCCCTGAATAGCTTCACTCCAAAATTTAGAACTAAATTTCTCCCTAAATTCCTCCAAACTCGAAATACCCTGTCTGTAAACTTGAAACCAGGATCTCGCTTCACCAACAAATGCAATATCCAACATCTCATCAACCATACTCCAATCAATCAAACCATCGTCAAGATTCTTGGAAAACCGTTTCTCCACCGTTTTCAAGAATTCCATCGGATTAAACTGCCGACCATTAAACTTGGGTAATTCAGAGTCCTTCGTACAAGATACGTACCTATTACATATGCTGCTACCTACTTGGATTTGACTGATCTCCTGCCTTAACTTTACATGACATGCTTTAATTCCTTCTTCAACTACCATTTTGGCATTTCCTTCTACTGACTTGAGGTCTTTCTCCAATTTCTCAGTCTTTTCATCTATTCGCTTCACTAAAACATTCTGGCTGGTTTTAATTCTATCTATTTCTTCGACTTTATCTTCCACTATTTTTATTCTCTTGTCGCATTCCTTGCTGTTTTCAACAAATTCCTTCCTAACTACATTAAATCGGCATTCGATTTTCTCGGTCAGTTCCAAGCGTTGAGTTTCTACCTTATTATTGACTTCCTGAATTTCCCTGCTTTGATGGTCAAACTTCTGGTTCAATTCATCTATTCTACCATTCACAGCACTACTTAAACTATCAATTTTACTAGACAATTCAACACTCACTAAATTTAACTCCTTACTTTGATTCTCAATCTTACTGGACAATTCCGTACTAACTGAATTTAATTCACTATTAATACTGTATATTTCATTGCTTAAAAAACTCAATTCACTCTTCAACTCTCTACTCTGACCATCAATCTTACTGGACAATTCAACACTCACTGAATTTAACTCCTTACTTTGACTATCAATCTTACTGGACACTTCATCACTCTTACTATTTAATTCAACACTTTGATTATCAATCTTATTGTTAACAACATCTAATTCATCCTTGAACTCTTTATTTTGGATAAGAATCAACTGTAGCAAACTACGAATGGAGGCCTCCTCTAAATCCCCTACATTCTGAGTTTGAGACGGGTTACTCGGTTCCTCACCTATCGTTGTCAATTGATCTTTCCTACTATCAGCCATTTCGCTATTCTCACTTAAATTAGATAAACTCGATGTGGTGGAATTCTTTTGCCTTCTCTTCTCCTGATTCTTAGTACCAGCAACTTTAAAAACCTCTCTACTTCTCAATTTTATAATACTGGACTCGCTACAACATTTCTTCATACTCCAAAATACACATGAAACATATAAAACACTTCACTGGCATAGTTTGTAGAATTCCATCCACACCTGACAAGTGCACCTACGCTTATAAGCTTAACAGATGTACCAATCATTCAGCCACACGTTGGGAAGCCAATTGTAATAAGTTGATGACTACAGATAAATAAAATCATGAATATAAATATATAAATAAAATTACTCAAAAACTTAATAAAATTAATAAGCATAATTAACCGAAATGTCCGTAGTATGGGCGCCAGAGTTCACCAGAATGGATCCCTCGAATTTAGATAAGAGCATGATAAACTTTATATCCCAGGGCGTGTACATAATGCTGCGTACTGGTACATCTGCTGCAGGCCTTACCTAACCTCCTGAAAACGACTAATTAGGTAGGAACTGCACCTAGGTTTATCAATAACACTGATTCTAAAATAGCTAACTATATTCTGAACAAATTCCGTGCATGAGCACCTCATCAACATACAACATTAGACATATAATACACACATAAAATATTGCTGGAAGACTCCATATTTACAACAACAACAACAATAATAATGAAAATCGTGGGAAAACGAAAGTGAGAACTAAGCTACCATTTGCAGATAGTCCGATGAACAATGTACATGTATGAAGATAAATACCCTTCACTGTCTCTATATCAATTCGACTTACCGATTCTCATAATCGGCAGTTATCACTTCACACAGATACTGTACCTTGTACTACTGTGTTCACATATTTTAACACTTGTAAAGATATATACACACGTCTGTCGATCCTCAACATATAAATTTATGGAAAGTCTGAGATAGCTTTCACCAACATATAATGCTAGGCCGCCACAAGTGCTGCAATACTTAATGCGCAAGCACTCTCCACAAACATAACACGACTACGCTCCACGAACGTTTGAAGTCCAGTCCATTGCTGCCGTGTCACTCCCGTACCGTGTATCAGCACCACTTCCTTCCCGTACAGTGCGTCAGTTGTAGTTGTAGTTGTAGTTATCTTCCTTCTCGTTCCTTTACAAACACCTCTACAATCACCCTTACAATGTCTCATACAATCTCCTATACAATGTCACTTATAATGTCTAGGTTGCCGCCGTATCATCAACCTTTATAGACATCAACATCCCCCTCCTCTCAAATGAGACGTCTGGATTGGTGCTTGCCAGCCAATCATGAGTGATCTCAAATCAAGACCAAGCCCTGAACTACTTCTTCCTCCCAAGACAATAACAAACTCTGGGGAGTTTTCATGAATCACCAAACTTTCCTGGTACAACAACAAGCTTATCTTATCAGGCTGGGATATATACACGAGTAATGGAATTTCCTGACACAAGTACATCATAACAGACACTGGGGTAGCCAGATGACTCATTCAAATTACCAGAGTTATTACAGCAGTGTTTTCCCACTCGTGCAAAACAAATTACTCATACCTACATATGTGGATATCTTCCAGCTTACCAATATAAATGTCAAAGTATACAAATGAAATAATAATAATAATAATAATAATAATAATAATAATAAAATAGAATACTGACAATAATATCTCTAACTTCTACATATAATTCGGGGGTGTGATATATGTACTATCACATGCTGTGAAAACCAAAATGACCCACGTTTAAATCCCAAGTCCCTTGAATTACTGAAAATTCTTTCACCTTAGTTTCTTACCCCTTTTATCTTGAACCTAAATACTGAGTTTCATTAATAAATGTGCCGTTGTTTCCTCGTGATGCTGTTGATCAGAGCCGTTCGACACGGCAACCCTGCAATAGCGGTTTGTGACATTCTACTCTGGCAGGGCTGTGCAGCCATTCCGTCCCCTTCTCAAATAGCTGCAGTTTTCACTGACCAGCACCACGATACTTTTAGATTAATTATAACAATAATAATTGTACGACGCAAGTTCAAATCTTGCGCCAATTGAAACTCCTCTACAGGAGAAGCTCTGAACTTTAAAAAAGGAATCAACTCTACTGGTTATCAGTAGATGTCACTGTGTGTTTTTGATTTGCTTTTGTTTTTCATTGATCAAGAAGTGTGGACATTCTCTAACAGATGTATCTACCAAAAACTATGATAACGCACTCTGGTGTAAAGGAATGAACCTTCTGGGAGAAATGTTGTATTCATAAGTTTTGCCTTTACTAAATTTTGTTCTGTGGTTTGTGGGTTGGCAATATTAATCCTTTCCTTTCGCCTGTTTTGAATTTAGTAAAATCAGTAATTTCTGTAATTAATTTTCCTACAATCATAGCTTTCTTCTTCGAATTTCCATGTGTAACTCTTAGTCAACCAATAAAAAACTGAGTGGGTGTGTCTACTCATTCCGGAAAGGTCTCGAATTTTCCACGAGGGTATAAAACTGCTGATTTTCTTGTCTCCGGGCCACTCGTATAACATCTAATTCAGTGTGTGAATATGTAGCAGGGGGCGGGAAGCGCCTCTTTCTTCAGGCAGCAGCTCTTCAACAAGGTAATGGCCTTTTAACATCTTTATTTCTTGCTAGCTCAGCAGTTTAACTCTCGGGGAAGGTTCGAAACCTTTAATATGTAAACTATTAAACATGTAAACCCTTTTCCTGGTAAACTTCAGTTTTCTTGAACTTTAATTCGGGGATAGAGAGTGCTTTACCCTCTCTAGCTCCCCTTCATTTGAAATTGAGGTAACTACGTTTTCGTGACCGTTTCTTCTCTTCCTTAATGTATTAAAGTTTTCTCATACGAGTCACCTCCCTAGCTTGGGATTAGCCCCTGTGTATCGGCCTACCGCCACTTAAGTTTTAAAATGTGTATTTAGGAGTGCAAGTTCACGCCTCCAGTCCTTTCTGTACTTTGGGCCAGTAACTTAACCTGATGTGGTTTTTTTCATGCAAAGGCCCTGTAGGTTGGGTACAAATACCCCTGTTTCTTTGTAAGTGTGCCTTGAGGGCAGTTAGAAGTAAAGTTTGTTGTGGCCTTTGATAGGCTTGTAAAATTGAGAGCAGGTCAGCTCTTTCTGGGATTTTGGAAGGTGTCTCTAGGAGGCTTAACATTACTAAGCGGGAGCAAGAGCTCCATGTAATTAAGGGTTTTCTGCCCTTTGGTTTTTTGTGGTTGTGAGCTGAGAGCTCAAGGATTGATGAATGTGGGCCCGTAGCCCAGAATTTGTAAACATCCCTTAACTGGTGCTTTCTTTGTAAAGTTGCATTGTACCTGATTTTCTTTGTTTCACCTAGTGGAAATTGTTAATTGTTAAAATTGTTATCAGTTGAAAATATAACCCTTATTTAAATTTTTAAATTCGTCTTTAAGACTTGTAGTTAGACCCATTCCAGCCCGCACCTTCTTTCACCTCTGACTTCCACGGATAACTCAGTAATAATAATAATAATAATAATAATAATAATAATAATAATAATAATAATAATAATAATAATAATAATCCGATGACAATGGATGAATATACATCTGATTGCACTACAACATTAATTAATTAACTGCACTACAATGGCATTTATGCACACACATTAACAGGCTAACAGCTAATGCAATCCCGACTACTATGGCACTGCGCTGATTCACAGATCACAATCATTTAGTGATAATAATGACACTCATGAAAACAAATAAACAGTGCACTCCCGACTTTCTCTCTCCTTGCTCAAATTTCAAAGCATGCAAACGTATTTAACAATTTGACCACCCTACAACTAGTGCCATCACGTTATGGTTACATTTTGAATCCTTATTTTAGCTTCTTTATAGAACTGAATTGTTTAAATAGGCAGTGTATTGGAATTCATTGTTTGTCAATTTTTTTAATTAATCTCTGGCTCCGCCGTTCAGCGCTTACACCCACCTGCATTTTCTTACCCCTGACAAGCCCATATCGTCCTTCCAGGCTCCTCCCTCACCCCGAACACTTGCTAACTCTTGGGACCTACTGAGGGCTCTGCTGCCACAGTCTGAACGCCTCAAGATTAAAGAGAAAACATCGCGCTTGTTGAACAACAGCCACGGTCTGAAATCCTTTGCCATTTCGTTGAATATAGAAAAGCAAAATGTTTATAGCAGAATTAATAAATATAACATTGTATAACTGAATAGCACACCACATAAGTTCGACTTCGCTACATGTGTCCGTCTTTTTATGTAATGAATTACAGAGTGAAATAACGTTAAATGTTTTTAAAAATGCGGAAGGATGGTGCCCAAAAGCCCTTCATGCACGAACTGCCAATCCAACACTGTTGTCATAAGAGCAACACTGTTTTCTTAACGTGGAGTGATCTATAAGTCATCATAGTTTCTTGTCTCATTTAACGGCGTGGATAGCCGTGTGGCTGTGTAATAGGCTTCTCACCTATGAGGAATTTTTGAAATGAAAATTCATCTCCATGTCGTTCGAAATGCATGAAAACAAAAGATCTTGTAGCTATAATCAAAGCTGCAGCGACCACGTAAACCTACAAACCTACAAACTTGTTTTTTTTAAATTTACTTCCATTACCTTCTTCATCCTAGTATGACCGCAGCGTCTTTACATGTACGTTATGTAGAGGATAGTAGCTAAATCCGCAGTATTAAGGCAACGTTGGGCGTATGACACACTTTGGAAAGGATCATCAAAATAATATTTATGAAATGGGGCTATTAGGCCCGACTAATACTGCATTCAGGTATTACTTCAAAACAATAATATAATTTACTTTTTTAATTTATTCGCTTACTGTAATTATTTGGATAAATCCACAGCAATCCTGTAATTCCGCAGCATGGTACGGATAATTCCGCAGTAGTCCTTAAATATATTGTTATTAACATTGCAAACAGTACTACTTGAAAGGAACGTAGGAGTAAAAGTTAGAGAAATCTCTCTTCCAAACTCAGTAAAATAGGATAAGTGCTGAATTTTCTTGATGCTACTACTAAAGGGATATATTTAGCAATTTACAACATTTGCCATCAGAATACAATAAGTTTAGAGGACGTAATAAGCCGATCAGACTTTCTTCTCACGGTAGGGTAAAGTCGCAATGAAGTTTTATTACTGTATTTCATTTACTGGGGATTGTCGATATTTCGAATACATTTCAGTAATCTTCATCAAGGCGAGTGATGTATCCCTACTCAATTCGAGGTAACTATTCTCCTCAATGTCGTTAAAACATTCTCTGAATTGCTACTTATATGGCGTTTAACTTCATGTTTGTTACTGTTATTCTGAATGAGATTGGCTCTACTAGTAAATGAAACTAATCAAGCCTAACCCTAAAGGGATCAAAGCCATTGTTACGATAGTTTAGCTCTCTTCTCCCGTGGCTGTGATCATGACATCAACAATCACGTAGAACTGCAAGCTTAATTGTTTATTTGAGCTTTTACCATCGGCCACTATAATCATGAAGTTAACAGTCACGTAAATCGTCATGTTTACTTATTCTTAAGCTCACTTCTGATGTGACTATGATATTGACAGTCGCGTCAAGCTGCAAGCTTTGAAGTTATTCTTGAGCTCTTTCCTCCCATGGTTGTGCTCACGATATTGGGTATAAGGATAATGTCCAGGAGGAGGAGTCGACTAATACTGGCGAATTACTGAAATTTACCTATTATGATAAAGCTATTTGCAAAATGAAACATAATTTGAAAGATAGAATAGCAGCTGGGGTTGATAAAATTTCTGAGTATATGCTATAGACAATTGGTTAGAGAACAGTGATGTATCTGAGATACTTATTTGATCATTATTTGTATGAAGGATCTATACCAAATAAGTGGAGATGTACTATATTATCCCCACTGTACGAAGTGGTAAATGTAAAACAGGCCGGTCAGCTTCAAATGTTTTCGTTGTAAGCTTTGAAAAAGCAATCGTTCTGTTTATACCAGACACAATTGCGAAATCACTAAGTGATTTGATAGAAGACACTTATGGTTTAGGAAAGGTTATTCTCGCAACATCCTGAAAAACTGGGCAAATGCACTTCCATTACGTTTCATATTTAATGCGGCAGAAATTTGTAGACAAAGATGATCGAGATAATGTTGAATATATAGAAGAGCATCTTAGAGTTTAAATTGTCACGGTCTGTTGAACTTAAGTTATGTTATTCGTCCGGGTTAAACCATGTAATTGTTCTATATATATATAATGATCAGGTTACCGACGTTCCGGATACTGCAGAGTACGTGGAATTACATGTGGGCAGGCATCATCTTGCTTGAAGACCGCAGCGCCTTTTTAGTGCAAAGTCGATGCAGAAATGTTCTGGAGGTGTCTGGCGCCATCGATGTACTCCTACAGTGTTCTATATCCTAATTCCAGACACTGGACTTGTGCTTTGAGGTCGACAGGATCAGAAAGATATTGCACACAACATAGGTCATCATTTCCATAAATCCAGAACCTGTTCTCATTACTGAATTCCACAAATACCAGTGACCCTCTCGTGTTAGCACTAGAGACATACAAGATTGTTTTGTAGGGAGCATGTGGAAGTGTGACCGAAGGTATACTCATTACTTGTACAGACTGAAAGTAAATGGTTCTTAATTGTACCTGTTTACTTATTGTTTACTATACTTTATTTAGGATTATTTATTGTTTTCTATATTAATGATTTCCCTGCCGTTGCTGGTAGATTTATTGTTCCATTATTTTATAATTTTGGATAGTACATGTTATTGGATATTATTCAAAGCAAGCAAAGCGTCAGCTTTACATGCCTACCGTTGTCGTGTGCATAGACAAAGGAACCCTATTTTTACTATTCTCATATGGAATTCGAATCACTGGAGAGATACATTTCATTTTAAAAATTTCACGCAGGTAGCCTAGGAATAGAACCGTAGCCAACTTAGGAATGAACCACTGAGAATTTCACTTAGCTATCACGAATCTCTATTATTATTATTATTATTATTATTATTATTATTATTATTATTATTATTATTATTATTATTATTATTATTATTATTATTATTATTATTATTATTATTATTAATGAGGGCACAATTATTTCAGTGGACTATCCGCTCGTTTACCCCCCAAACGGCACGGGTTGGAATCCCAATAAGTCCCAGGTTGGGATTTTCACCCGAGAATCTCAAATCACTGGTTACAACCGTGGAAAAACCGGAGTGATTCCAGCGAACGCAGAAATAACTGCGTAAAGTGAAGAAAATTATTATTATTATTATTATTATTATTATTATTATTATTATTATTATTATTATTATTATTTCTTCTTAATCTGCTTACCCTCCAGGGTTGGTTTTTCCCTCGGACTCAGCGAGGGATCCCACCTCTACCGCCTCATGGGTAGTGTCCTGGAGCTTCAGACTCCGGGTCGGGGGAAACAACTGGGTAAGATGACGAGTGCCTCGCCCAGGCGACCTCATCTGATATGCTGAACAGGGACCTTGCGGGGGGGGGGATGGAAAGTTTGGAAGGGGTAGACAAGGAAGAGGGAAGGAAGCGGCCGTGGCCTTAAGTTAGGAGGAGAAGTGGGAAACCACAGAAAACCACTTCCAGGATGGTTGAGGTGGGAATCGAACCCACCTCTACTCAGTTGACCTACCGAGGTTGAATGGACCCCGTTCCAGCTCTCGTACCACTTTTCAAATTTCGTGGCAGAGCCGGGAATCGAACCCGGGCCTCCGGGGGTGGCAGCTAATCACACTAACCACTACACCACAGAGGCGGACATTTTCATTATTATTTATTCATTTAAATTTATCTTCTTCTTCTTCTTCTTCGTCTACCACTTTTCCCATACCTTTTGGGTCGACGGTGAGAACTATGCCGCAAATGTGGATTTGGCCCTGCTTTTCAGCCGGATGTCTTTCCTGAAGCCAACTCGATGTAGAGTTACGTGTTTCTGTGGTGGTTGGTGGTGTGGTGTATTGTCCGGGGGGAGAGTGTTGGAGCAAACACAATCAGCCAGTCCTCGAGCCAGGAAAATTAATGAGACGGGATTAAAATCCCCGACCCTGCCGGGAATTGAACCCGGCTCCCACTGAACCCCAGGCCACTACGCTGACCATTCAATCAAGGAGCAAGATGGTAACTGACAAAGATGCAAGGACAGATGATGTTTACGCATGTTTCTTTCAAATGCCAGTGTGGAGGAGGATTTAGATCCCTTGTATGCAAGTCGAGGGCTTGAAAACAGATCATATAACCGGTTTATGTTGTCTGGTCGGGAAGCAAACAGTAAGGTCACATATTCGGCCGAATATTTGAACTTACAGTGGTTAAAACTGAAGTCTTGCGAGATACATGCAGGAGATCGGCATTGCTCCCTTGTAAATCTGAGCGACACTGGGAGGAAATTTACATTTCGACTTTCAAAGAAATGTTTGTATATATTATACAATTGCATCTCCGTCGTATACCCGCACAACTCCCCCTGCGACCCCACTATAATCACCGAAATTTTGATTGTTCTAACCGACGCGAACGCTCCTTTGCCGCTCAAGTACACAGTCTGCATGACAGGAACGTTCTGCATGCTGCCTATAGCACACGGCGTTCCATAGTCTGTTACGATTCGAGCTTTCTAATGTCTCTAGCCGCAACACGGTAACGTGACCTCAGTGAAAAAAAATACCTTCAGCGATTTCGGTCATGAAGTTTAGCATTGTGTTAGAGCGGTTTCCAATGCCGTGAGGTCACATATAATCGATCAATACGTCAGATGTGGACTAATGTTCTATATCAGTGGTTTTCAAACTTTTTACTTGGCGTTAGGGTTGCAACTTTTTGATATAATAAATAAGGGACATTTACCTAAAAATACGTGAATTTTCACAATAAAGGGACAGTTCGTAAATACTTGAAAATCAAAGGTTAGATAACAGTTTCAATTAGATTATAATTTGTTTCAATAACAGAACAAGATAATTATTGAAATTCATAAAAGAAACTAACTTACACCCTCTTAAGGGTACGTACAGTACAATACATTAGGTACGGCAATAACATGCAAAAACAAATTATTAATACTATCTTATTTTCCCCATCTGTACTTCATATTTGACACAGCTGACTTTAAAATTGCACCGTCTATCTGCATCATACCATGGAACTCTCTACAAGACATATTCATGTTTACAGTAATTAGTAGTTCACTTTTAATATGATCTACTGAACACCTGTTTCTACTGTCTGATTCATTTGTTAGACATTAAGGAGAAAATGCGTTCAACAAATGCATGTGACCCAGGAACACTTGTTACAAAAGAGACAGTTTTTCTACTTCTATTGATTTCTGCTGTCCTTTATGATAGAAGATGATTGTCTAGTAGTACTTCCTCTTGAAACAATAATCACCACCACCACGACCATCACTTGTCCTTTATGTAAACACTGACAACCACCTGTTTGAGGCATCTTCTGTACTCCAAAATACTGCCAGGAATGTCCCCAACAAGACAAAATTCTCCTCCATATCAATTATTTCAGTTGATTGGAGGGATTGATAACTTCACAATTTACATAGATTTAGTCTCAAACTGCATGAACAATCACGTTGGAAATTGGAATGGAAGACCTACGGAAGTACGCGGCGGAAGACAACGTAAATAACCCAGTATGCTCAGCTTTACCAGCAAATGGCAAGACATCACATGATTTCTTTCTCCTGAGGCTCCAAAGAGAACAAATTAATGGAGCTAGTTTGAACTTTAATGGCGCTCAAATTAAGTACGGATTTTAAAATATTTAGAGACAATAAATGCTCATTTTTACGGGACAAAAGTTCATAATACGGGACGTAAAATGTTCGCCTCAAATACGGGATGTCCCGTACAAAACGGGACAGGTGGCAGCCCTACTTGGCGTACCCCCAAAATCAAATTATTTAACATTCGTATCCCCCTAAGTAAAAGTATATTGCGATTATACCAGAAATAACAAATGATTGTTGCTGGACGTCAAATAATATTAACCACCATCATCACCCGCAGCTTATCCCGCTTACTCAGGGCCCCTGCGCGCACTGGAGCGAGTTGCCAAGGGGACTTAAGGTCACGTGCCCCTATCAACATCAGGTATCAAACCACGGTCACCGGGATGACAGACAAGCAGCTAAGCTGCTACACCACCCTGTTCCCCAGTAATAACAATAATTTATTTTATATAATCGCCGCTGGACAAAAGAAATCTCGTAAATCCTTCGGAGTAAAGTTTAGAGAAGTAGTACAAAACTGAGCGGTCGTGTGGTCAGCACGATGCATCCTCTCCGCCGTTATTCTGGGCTTTCGAGACCGGGGCTGCCATCTTACCGTCAGATAGCTCCTCAGTTCTAATCACGTAGGCTGAGTGGACCTCGCACCAGCGCTCAGGTCGAGAGAAAATTCCCCGACCTGGCCGGGAATCGAACCTGGGGCCTCCGGGAGAGAGGCAGGCACGCTATCCCTACACCACGTAGCCGGCCATATTGGGTAAAAGCTGTTAATATTTTAAGTGTTCTAAAAGGTACCACGATGTGAAGTCTAGGCCCCATCAGCCAGTAATAGTGAATTTTGGGAGTTCTATCTCACGCTGTACCGTATAACTTAACTACGGGAAGCTTCGGCTCTTATGCTACGTACCATAGGTTGTTGTACCAAGGTAAAGGCTAACAGGTCTCGTAAAATGGGAGTTCCTACCTCGTTATACGTTAATATTTTAAGATTATTGTTGTAACATCCCATTTTAAATGTTTGTTACTGTTATTTATCAATATTGTTGTTGCTGCTGTTGTTATGTTGCTGTTACCCTTGAAAAAGAATAGAAACAGAAAAGAAAAGAAAAACCATTTAGGACATCTATTCAAAATTTAAAGTTCTTGTGTGGTCATTTGTCCAGTATCCTATGCCCTGCCGTCTCTTCTCCTCTATTTATTTATTTATTTATTTATTTATTTATTTATTTATTCGTTTATTTAAAGTGTTGTAAATATGTATATATAAAAGTCTCTCGATTTAGTTTAAAATTGGCAATTATTTTAGGAAGCAGGGAAGAATAGTTACATGATTCACATGTTAAGCAATTATCTTCAGACCCAGGATATCTTACTTATAAAATACATTGCCTGATAAAAAATGTTAAGCACCCAGAAGAAGTGGTTGAAAGTGAATGAAACTACATATGCTGAAAGACCATATGCCTTTACTGAACTTTATTCTGGCCCATTATTATTATTATTATTATTATTATTATTATTATTATTATTATTATTATTATTATTATTATTATTATTATTATTATTATTATTAAGCCAACAAGGAAATTCAGATATTGTAGATAGATAGATTCATTTAACATCAACAGGTTATTTATTCAATTAGAAATTATTAAATAAACCATTATATATAATCAATGCACTTTAAATGAATAAATAAACATAATTTCCTGCAGTTACAGGTGGAATTTTGGCGCCAGGTCAGTAGGGTGTCGCACCCTTTCCGGCCGCAATGCGTGCCCTTATGCGGTTCGGAGTGGTGTCAAACAGCCTTTGGATCCTCCCCTGAGGCAAGTTTGTCCACAGATGTTGCAGCTGTTTCTGCAGATCCCTCATTTTGGTGCTGGGATGGAGTTTCCTTCCAATGACAGCCCACACGTGTTCAATGGTGGAGAGGTCCCGGGATCATGCTGGCCACGGGAGGACCTCAACATGCTCTAATCAGTCCATAGACACACGTACTGTGTGTGGACGTGCATTATCTTGTTGGAACACTGTGCGAGGCTGCTGTGCCATAAGGGGTAGAACGTGCGGACGCAGAATGTCTGTGACGTATCGCTGTGCCGTTAAAGTCTGCCGAAGCACTATTAGAGGTGACCTGAACGCATGTCCTATGGCTCTCCACACTATGATGCCAGGTATTACGCCTGTGTGTCTTTCCACAATAGGGGCAGGATCTGCCCTCTGGCCTCGACGCCGCCAAACCCGCACACGATGGCTATCGGAGGTTATGGAGAAGAGGGACTCATCACTGAACATGATGCGACGCCAGTCCATACCTCCCGGGCAAATCACCACTCCAAACGCAGGCGTTGGTGTTCTGGTGTCAAATGCCACCGACGCATGGGGCGGTAGGACTCCAATCCGGCAGATGCGAATCATCGAGACACTGTGCGTGAACTTACAGCATGTTGTAGTCTCCAGTACACGTTCGCAGATGGCGGGTGCGCCGAAGTTACGGTGTACAGCAATACCTGGCGCACCATACGACGGTCCTCCCTCGGGGTAGTGTTTCTTGTTCGACGCGAACCTGCACGACGTGATGTGGGGTGCTCTTATGTACCCATTGATTCCAATATCGGGCCACTGTGACATCTGAACGGCCCACATGGCTGGCAATTGTACGATACGACCAACCAGCCACATGCAGTCCCACAATGCGGCCTCTGTCAAATTCTGTCACTTGGTGGATAGGTTATCTAACGCGTCCTGCTTCGTACTGTACGTAGTGCTCTCTGCACGTCTCACAGCAGTCGACTGGTAACAACTTATCAACAACAGGACGGTGCCATCATGAATGCACTCTGATGGGCGTTCTACATACTACAGATCGTTGTAAATCGAATCATTTACTAACACATCAGTGGTATGCATGTATACCGAAATGGGATAATATTGGACCACTCCTTCTCGGTGCTTAACTTTTTTGTCAGACAGTGGATTTCATCAAAATACTTGTGTGTAGTATATTTATGAATGGAGTTACTGCTGTACGGATTGTAAGCACCATTAACCACAAATTATTTAGCATTAATGAATGGATGAGGTAGGGGCCCATATTTCGTCGCATTAGCACATTTGGACTTGTAGAAATTCAGTAATATTATGGACAAGACTAGAAATTGGTATATATTACTGAATATATTCTCCACTTAGGAGCAAGGTACAATGAAACTGTTATAACGTAAGGTAGTCAATACTTGACATAAACATAAATAATACAAAATCTAACCTACCAAAAATGTGTTCGCAATTTCGTTCCCGAACCTAATTTATGAAAATCACAATTAATTTTAATGTATTTTTCCTTTCTAACCTTACAAAACACTTTCCCTATAATGAATTACTTGAAGGCCATTTATGAAAAATATTTTCTTGGTATTCTTTTTAACATAGTCTTTCAGCGTTGCACGTGGGATGTTAAACGCCTTACTTGCACGTTTTTAACCCATTATCTTGTCCCTCACTGCCTTAATAGCCCTTTTCTTAGTCTCCTTATCCCGCCGTTTGCGTTTTCCTATCTGAAAATAATAATATAATGTATAAATAACAATTAAAATGAAGGGGGACTAAATTACGAACATTCCCTGATTTATTATAATGGCCGCTACAGTAACTCACGCCAACCACCTCACTGTAGCGATTACACGCCACACGACTGAAATGCAGCCCAGTATTTCATACACATATCAGTGCTCACCCTAGTAGTAACAGGCTCTTAATTTGAATGGTGAACTAACTCAGCTCCGCATGAACACGGGAACTAAACGTGGTGCGCACAACCAACTCTCACAAGACAATGGGATGAGGCTACACGTGTGCGCGTGGCTAAACATTAGCCATCAACTGTGCAAACTGGAAATTCCTAGGGGGACGAAATTTGGTGTGGAGATGGAATTTAACCCCCCCCCCCCTACCTTACTCTGAATGACCGGTGGAAACGGCTCTACGGTGGCTCTACATCTCTGCATCGGGAGACGGAAAAAAGGCTGGTCGCCATCGTCGGCTGTCCTCAGAATGGTTTTCCGTGGTTTTCCACTCGCATGCTCTATGCAAAATGCCGGCACAGATCCTGTCATAGGTCATAGCCGAATCCCCCTTTCTCATTCTCTGCATTACCTTCACCTTTCCAAATCTCCCGGCGTGAGAGAGGACGTCACCCTCTAATAGGGCAGCCGTAGCCCTTCAAAGTACGAAATGAAAACATTATTCCGTTCATTAGTTAGTTAGTTAGTTAGTTTGAATTTAATACGTTGTACAGCAAAAATCTGGTAAACTTGAACTCGAGGGAGCCGGAAAATCGCGAATTCGTGATATAAGTGACTAATATTTTACTGTTTCGGATAATATTGAAATCTCTGGAGTGTTACATACTCGCTATAAACAGCCAAAAATGTACAGAAACAGCTATGTATTTACTCTTCTACGATGTACCAACAATAACAATATTGTATGTTCCGCTAGCAAAAGACACGTTGATTGAAAACTGCATGCAGGCTGTGCCATTTGCGATTGTCAAATTACAGTAATTACACTGGCTCATTGTTTAGAACCGCACTGCTGAGACGTAATTATTGTGTTTGAGACCCTTTGAGGTAGAGGACAGTATCCGTCAGCCAGCGAGAATAGCATTACCGAGCATGCACGGAGGTTCTTTAGCAAGCAGTATTGACATGACCATTGACGTGAGCGTTGTGAATTCTAACTTCCCAAAATATCTACGATGATTACGTACAGAATACCAAACAGTGCAAGGGACAAGCAAACTGCTTGCATTTTGGCTAACCAAAATTGGTGTTTACCGGTAAAATTCCTTATAAGAAGCAATGTATCCCTGCTTGGATCAAATCCTTTTTCGTGTTCACCGAGTGTTCATCTCAAGCGAGTTCATGCTAATGACGTTTTACTGTAATAATAAACTCATCCTGTACTTCCGATTAATTTTGTTACCTTGCTGTACTGTGTAGATACGTCCAAGTCAGGTCGGAGATTGGCTTCCCCGTTATTGTCCCCAGCAAATCTCTTGACATTAAATTTGTAAAATTATCACATTTTGTTTGACGACTAGGAACGCGACTAAAGGATAGACATACATATATCACATTTTGATTGACTGGAAAACACAGAAAATCGTAGCTTCTAAATAAGCCTTAAAATAATTTGTTAGTATTTCCTTATAAGTCAGTGTTGTTGAGACTGAAATACGTTTATCACTCAATGATAAGACACGTTAAAATCACTCATTACCGTAACTGTAGAGTGAAAAAAGCCCTCTCCGTTCTGGCTTTGAAAGCCCTTAGAAGAGGTCCTTCCACTAAATATAACCTCAGTAGTAAGTGAAATAGTGTGCTTAACTGTATGGCCGATTGACTTTGCCCACTCCCCCGCCCACAGCACCTAAACTACTACTTAATTCTGGTGTAGTCTGAGAGGAATAGAGTGGTTAAATCTACTCTCAGCCGTCCTTATTCCCATGAATGGACCTGGTACCTATTTTTGGTGTAGATTGTAACAAAGTGGCTATCACTATGTACAGCCGGCTTTAACTTCAGGGGTTTTCATTAGACTTTTGGCCCTGTTCAGTTCCCGACCGAGTCCTATAGGATTTGAATCCTGGTCCGAAGATAGATACGGGGTGCACCTAACCACGTACAGACGACTATGAAAAGAAATTCCGTTATGATATGGTCAAACGCACGGTCATCCTGGAATTAGCCAGCACTGTATTGAAAACTTATCCTGCCTGCCATTCATCCAGAGGCCCCGGGTTCGATTCCTGTTCAGGTCTGGGATTTAAATTCAAGGCTGTGGTCTGGAATCGGGTTCACTCAGATTCATGAGTCTACCTGAGGTGCTTCCTGATACGAGAGGAAAAGTAGCCGGTCACGAAAGTGAAACAATAGACCGAAATATGATGGCGTATGGACTGCTTATTTAACTGTACTTGGCTGTACTTGATCAATTATTTTGTGGATCAAGCTATGCTATTGAATACCATAACATCGTTGATTTTATGAAAGATTGCTTATATTTGATGTCATAAACAAGAGTACAGCAATACATTTTCAAAATAATTAACACCATTACTCCTTTCAAATTGAATGGGTGAGATTTAAAAGGAAAAATTCACTTTTTGGTCAAATTAAACTTAGAGACCCATTACGTAGCTTATACGCAGTCGAGTCAAAAGAACGAAAAGAATCAACGAATTTCTATGGCGCTATTGAAGGTTGAAGATCGGAATGAGTTTTAAAAGGTTCTAGGAATGTTTTCCTTCTTAAACTCAGCTTGTAACAAATTTTCTTTTGTAGCGCTGAAATGAAATGGCGTATGGCTTTTAGTGCAGGGAGTGTCCGATGACAAGTTCGGCTCGCCAAGTGCAGGTCTTTTGATTTGACTCCCGTAGGCGACCTGCGCGTCGTGATGAGGATGAAATGATGATAAAGACGACACGTACACCCAGCCCTCGTGTCAGCGAAATTAACCAATGATGGTTTAAATTGCCGACCCTCCCGGGAATCGAACCCGGGACCCCTGTGACGAAAGGCCAGCACGCTAACCATTTAGCCATGGAGGTAGGAGAATACGATCATAGAGGCAAGAAAAGATAGCCCCTTTAATTTGTGTTCACACAGTACTAAATGAAGAAATTAAGGATGACAAGGAAAGGTGGCCGGCTCATTTTATTTAAGTGAGTACAAACATCTGACTTTCAAAACAATGGGATCTCTTCCTCTTTAATCTCAGCCATTCAATTATGATTTGTCTTGATAACGGTGGTGATTATTATAAGGAACTATTAATGAGCAGAGAAAGAGATATGATCCATCGAAGAGTGAGTAGGCCCATCGTAACTTACTAAATTATTATTTTTTTTTTTTTTTTGTAGTCTTCACATATCCAAACACAGTGAGATAAAGAAAAAAAAAAGATTCCATTGACATTAAATTGAGACAGGAGCCAGAATGTGAATACTACTTGGTAATATATATTACACTTCGCCTCTGTGGTGTAGTGGTTAGTGTGATTAGCTGCCACCCCCGAAGGCCCGGGTTCGATTCCCGCCTCTGCCACGAAATTTGAAAAGTGGTACGAGGGCTGGAATGGGGTCCACTCAGCCTTGGGAGGTCAACTGAGTAGAGGTGGGTTCGATTCCCACCTCAGCCTTCCTGGGAGTGGTTTTCCATGGTTTCCCACTTCTCCTTCAGGCAAATGCCGGGATTGTACCTAACTTAAGGCCACGGCCGCTTCGTTCCCTCTTCCTTGTCTATCCCTTCCAATCTTCCCATCCCCCCGCAAGGCCCCTGTTCAGCATAGCAGGTGAGGCCGCCTGGGCGAGGTACTGCTCATCCTCCCCAGTTGTATCCCACGACCCAGAGTCTGAAGCTCCAGGACACTGCCCTTGAGGCGGTAGAGGTGAGATCCCTCGCTGAGTCCGAGGGAAAAGCCAACCCTGGAGGATAACCAGATTATGAAGAATATATATTACAGTATGGTGACAAATATACCTACAGACAAATATGTAATTATACGTATTTCAATCTGAGTAATAGTTTTGGAGTAAAACAGTTTTATTTACTTTACCGAAAACTACTGCGAGTGGAATGTTTTCCTTTTTAATCTCACCCATTCAATTGTATTCAACAACGTACCTCTGAGCTGTGGAATTGGAGTGACAACACGATCAGATACATCAATGGTGGCATTGCTGAGAACAATTTCCCGGCCCCTTTACTGCCGAATATATTACATTGTACGAATGTCGAAATGAACGAGCAATGATTATTAGAAGAAAGAGACGTCACTCAAGGAATATTCGTAGTTCTGCTAGGATAGAATGGACATAAGTCTCGTAGGAAAAGAAAATATGTTGAATAATTATGGAATGTTAAAAATTTAATTTACAATAAGTGGACCAGGTGGCCTATAAGGAGGTCGTTATATGCAGAGTGGGTCTCGGCCCTCAAGCGGTCACGGCTGGTCCGTGGTTCAACAGCTCTGCACTCTGAGCGGCCTACCGAGCAGAGGAGGGGTGGCCACGGCTCTACGTGCTGAGAATGTTTTTCTCCGTGGTTTTCCATTCTCCTGCACTAAGGCGAATGCCGGGACAGTTCCTAGTATAGGCCACGGCCGCCAACCCCCTCACCTTCTCCGAGCATCGCCTTCACCGTAACAAATCTCCCGGCCTGAGAGACGGCGTCACCGTCTAAGAGGCCCGCCTTCCCCTTCAGGGAAGGAATGAAAACATTTTAGTAGTAAGAGCCTGAAAGGGTGTTCCCCTGCTTGCCTCAAATGCAGGGATGAAGCGTAGGGCGATCGCAGGAAAATTCACTTTCGAATTCGTTTCCGCATACGATCGAAAAATCATAAGATTATCTTAGATGCCTCTAGAACACACTGCCTCATTGATATTCGTGATACCGGGCGAGATGGCCGTGCTGTTAGAGGCACGCAGCTGTGAGCTCGCATCCGGAAGATAGTGGGTTCGAGCCCCACTGTCAGCAGCCCGTAGTTTCCCATTCTTTTTTTTTGCTAGGGGCTTTACGTCGCACCGACACAGATAGGTCTTATGGCGACGATGGGATAGGCAAGGCCTAGAAGTTGGAAGGAAGCGGCCGTGGCCTTAATTAAGGTACAGCCCCAGCATTTGCCTGGTGTGAAAATGGGAAACCACGGAAAACCATGTTCAGGGCTGCCGATAGTGGGATTCGAACCTACTATCTCCCGGATGCAAGCTCACAGCCACGCGCCTCTACGCGCACAGCCAACTCGCCCGGTGTTTCCCATTTTCACACCAGGCAAATGCTGGGGCTCTACCTGAAATAAGGCCACGGCCGCTTCCTTCCCATTCCTATGTCTTTCCTCTCCCATCGTCGCCATAAGACATATCTGTGTCTGCGCGACGTAAAGCAAATAGCAAAAAAGGGAAAAAATATTCGTGATATCAGTGGAATAGACTGATATCCTCCGTGCGTCCGCATACGGCATGTTGACGCTTTCTATATGTGATAGTATCACAACTGCATAATTTATGTAAATCGGGAATATGTAGTACATCTCTTCCGGTCAAACTGACTTGTAAATTCTGAGAATGTATATTGTTGCACTTTTTCTCTAATTATAATGTAGATCGGAGTGCTAATTTAATAGCATTTCCGAGATTGTCAGACGGGAATTTTCTGCTGTATGAGCAGGGGCCAAATCTATTGAAACCACCCATGCGATTTTTCTTCTTCCGTTAACTGATGGAGGAATGGCGTCAAAACGTCATCTTGGTACCTCTCTGCATTTACTCTCGCCTCGAAAAAAATAGGCCCAATTATTCATCTTGCACTAACAGCATAATAAACACCATTAGGATTTTCTGCACACCAATAGCGAGAGTTAGGACTGTTCACGTGACCATTAAGATGAAACTAGAACTATTACATAAGATAATACGGTGCTGCAATGATAACTGTCTCACCATGTTAACAGCTGAGATTCAGACTGGCGACTCATGCTTGCCAGGTCGAACACGTGCAGGGTTTGCTTGCAAGGTGAAGAACAATGCGCGCGCCTCCCATACCCCTTTCAGACCGAGTACGCACAATTGTGCGGGTTCGTATTTTAGTTATCCCTGACCGTATTTGATGTTTTTTCGGCGCTACACCGGACTGCAGTGATTGTGCAGGACACGTGGCGTGTATTTCAATTGATTTTAGTATGCGCTTGACCGCCAGGGCGAAGGAAGAAGAGTTTAAAAAGCACAGTTGATCGGCGAGATGGCAGGAAGCAGTAGTGCCGAAAGTAAGTATTTATTTACTGTGTTTATGTTAATCTAGAAGCTTTACTGGATACCGGAATATATTCAATGAAGTGTGTACATTGGTTAGTGAACGTAAATTTTGAAGCTACACCATCGTACGTGATACAACGAGGTTTTGAATTTTGATACGCACAATTGTGTGGGTCCTGTTTTTCGGATGTTAGTTTTTATTTTGTAAAATAAACTATTAATATGTGTATTGAGGAGCATTTTAGTCAGTTCTTGACGTACAAACAAAAATTCACACCTTCAGTTTTCTTTCAGGTCTGAAAGGGATACCGTAGGTACCGTAGCGCAGAGTACAAACGCCGTGCGTTCGGTCTGGATCTATATAAGAGAATCTGTATCTGTGTCGGTGCGACGTAAAGCAACTTGCAAAAGAAGAAAAACGTTCAGTGTGAATGCTTGGAACATGTCACATGTGGCATCGTGCATGAGAGGGTTAAATATGAGGCAAAGCCAACGGGATGGGAAGATAATACCCTCATCTGTAAACCATGGTGATGGACTATCATCGGATAGAGGCTGGTCACCCCTGCCAGGGACGCTGTGGACATGCCAATACAAACAAATACGTTAACATAAACACACATCCAACTCTCTATTTTTTGTGACCGTCTGAATTATTGGCGAGGAAAAAAAATACAGTACATTGACTACAGTTTGTGGGACCTGTACCTCCACGTATTGATCTGGTCATAGTTCCCGGGCAATCAGTGTTTCAGCCTCAATCGTGTCAGAATTCAGAAGAAGGGATAAATCTAGGATATGTGTGGGTAGAGACTGAAGGACTACTGCTAAGCGG
This sequence comes from Anabrus simplex, assembly GCF_040414725.1. NCBI lineage: Eukaryota > Metazoa > Arthropoda > Insecta > Orthoptera > Tettigoniidae > Anabrus > Anabrus simplex. The sequence continues at coordinate 1,158,817,072 of NC_090266.1, forward strand.
TCTTCGAGTCCATGACCTTTGAGCAAGAACTAGAAATTCGTAGCAATAAACTTCATGACGTCCTAAGCTACCGCTGCTCAGCCCGAAGGCCTGCAGATTACGAAATGACGCGTGGTCAGAGTGAAGAATCATCTTGGCCGTTATTATTGGATTTCTAGACCGGGGTCACTATCTCACCATCAGATAGTTAATTAATCGCTAACGCGTAGGCTGAGTGGACCTCGAAACAGCCTTCAAATCCAGGTCAAAATTCATAACTTGGCTGGAAATCAAACTCGGGTCGTCCTCCAGGTGGGACACAGGCTCGTTAACCGTAGACCACGAGACCGACAATTCAGAAGAAGAAGAAGAAGAAGAAGAAGAAGAAACTCGTTGCGCAAAAGCCAGTTAAGAGTCTTGGACTGCCGAGACGGCTGCTGTTGCCTTCAGGCATTGGAGTGTGCGTGGTCAGCGTAATTACATCCTCAGCCGTATTGCTTGGCTTTCGCGACCGGCTTCACCGGTTCTTATATCACAAAGCTCATCACTTGGAATCACGAGGCAGAATCAACCCCGTCCAACACTCTATCCAGAATTACCATTATTGGACTAGCCAGGAATAGAACCCGAGGCCTCCAGGTAAGAGACGTGCACGGTTCCAACAACACGAGGCAAGTAAATAATAATAATAATAATAATAATAATAATAATAATAATAATAATAATAATAATAATAATAATAATAATAATAATAATAATATACCGGGCTGAGTAGCTCAGGTGGTAGAGCTTGGCTGGTTCGATCCTAGGTCAGTCCAGTGGTAAGTTATTTGAAGGTGCTCAAATACGTCAGCTTCGTGTCGACAGATTTACTGGCAAGTACAAGAAATCCTGTGGAACAAAATTCCGGCATCTCTGTGACTCCGAAAAACATCAAATTTAGTAGTGGGACGTAAAACCAGTAAAATTAGTTATAATTAAATAATAATAACAGTTTTACGTTCCATTACCTACTTTTACGCTTTTAGCAGGTACCAGAACTTCCTGCCGGAGAGATCGTATATACACGCTGACGAATCCACAGACACGAAGCTGAAGTATTTTAGCACACTTAAAAACCAACACACTGAGCGGGAATGAACCCGCTAACTTGGGCTGGGAAAGCCATTCTGAAATACTCAACTCGGTTGAAAATTCGCCAATTGCTGATGAGCCGTGATTTAGCTATTTTTCTATTCTATTTATTTATTTATTTATTTATTTATTTATTTATTTATTTATTTATTTATTTATTTATTTACCTATTTATTTATTTCGTATTTATTTATTTTATTAATGTAATCACATTAATTAATCTTTCTTTCTTTCTTTCTTGCTTTCTTTCTTTCTTTTCTTCTTTCTTTCTTAATCTGTTTACCCTACAAGGTTGGTTTTTCCCTCGGACTCAGTGAGGGATCCCACCTGTACCGGCTCAAGCGCAATGTCCTGGAGCGTGAGACATTGGTTCGGGGAATACAACTGTGCAGAATGACCAGGCGGTCTCACCTGATATACTGAAGAGGGGCCTTGTGGGGCGATGGGAATATTTGAAGCGATAGACAAGGAAGGGGGACAGCTCTACTAATTTGACCTCCCGAGGCTGAGTGGACCCCGTTCCAGCCCTCGTACCACTTTTCAAATTTCGTGGCAGAGCCGAGCCTCTGGGAAAGGCAGCTAATCACACTAACCACTACACCACAGAGGTGGACTAATTAATCATTACATTTCAAAATTGTTTGTCCAAACATTGTCCCATTTCTCTACGGAGTCGGGTATGAGCTGAGATGTATCTGTCATGGTGGGTTTTTATGACGGATGCTCTTCCTGACGTCAACTTCATCAGTGGAGTTAATGAGATTGAATGAATGACGCGATATATGATAGTAGGAAGGGAGAGGGTGAAACCCGGTGCCGGCACACAGCCTACTCCTGTCGAATAGCACCAAGAGGTCTGGTCAAAGCTTAACGTTCCCTTAACAGCGTCACATGACCTCATTCCACATGAACACTGCGGAGAGGTTTGAAATTCCGTCCAGGATTTTGGCACGCAATCTAGTGATTATAAATTGTATAAAACCACCTCCCCTACCCATCCGGCCAACATTCTGATGGTGAACACTTTTTCAACCAACGGGACTCGAACCGGCTAACTACTGTGTCAGACCGTTTAGACTTCAACTCCTTAACGATTACGACCACCAGGCAGGCTCATTACATTTCAAAATATGACGTGAAAATGATGAAAATTGCCTTTGTCAGGAAATACCACATGAGGTAAAGCCTGGTGAGTGGTATATTACCTACATTCAAACGGAGTATATTTACCCATCATTTCAAAAATATACAGTTGTATCCCTTGTTGAAAACATCCTAAGAGTCCGGCTCCATGGCTGAATGGTTAGCGTGCTGGCCTTTGGTCACCGGGGTCCCGGGTTCTATTCCCGGCAAGGTCGGGAATTTTAACCATCATTGGTTAATTTCGCTAGCACGGGGGCTGGGTGTATGTGTTGTCTTCATCATCATTTCATCGTCATCACGACGCGCAGGTCGCCTACAGGAGTCAAAATGGAAATACCTGCACGTGGCGAGCCGAACATATCCTCGGACACTCCCGGCGCTAAAAGCCATATGCCATTTCATTTTCAATATCCTAGGGATATGAGCAACGAGTTTTAGGTAAATAAAATACACAGTTAAAAAAATAGAGGAACATGTTTTGTAACGTGTGGCATGTGAACGTTAATTTGGTAGATGGGGTTCCAATGGTCGTACAACATACCTTGAGACCTTAGCTACTCAGGGTATGGCAAATCGAAGTTATACTCCATCTTTAGGCATAGCCGTGCATTAAACCGTCAGGTGACCCCTGAAAACAAAGTGAATAGCGGTGCGTCCGTGTGTCGTTGTGAAGTACACAGACTACTGCGGACATTTGAGCACGTTGTACGTCAACCAGCACATACCATGAGACATCTTAACGAGGTTCAAGTCGCAAGGGCCGTCATTTTGATCCAGGAAGGACGGACATTTCGTCGTGTTACTGTGGATCTCAATGTCTCTCCGTCAGTTATTCACTCCTTGTGGAATCGCTACAATGAGACAGTTCAAAAGGAGGGTTGGACAACCTCGTGGACGCATGACAACCCCACAGTATGACCGGTATCTGACCGTCTGTGCGTTGCGGCGTCGTTCAGCAACTGCCAGAGAACTGCAACAAGACCTCAAGAAGGGTCACTGGAGTCATGGTGTCTGACCAGACAGTAAGGAACAGGTTAAGAGAAGCGTCTTTACGACCCAGACGTCCTGTTCGAGTGCCCCGCTTAACGTAACAACATCGCGCAGTTCGCCTTCTGTTTGCCCGTACCCACGTCAACTGGCAACTTCGCCCATGGAGACCTGTGTCGTTCACAGAAGAGTCCAGATTTCCCCTGACACAGCGTTATGGACGTCAACGAGTATGGAGACGCCGTGGTGAGCATTACATGCCAAATGTTGTCCAGGAAGGCGACCGATTCGGACAAGGTTCTGTGTTGGTGTGGGGTGGCATCGGTATTGATGGCCGTACGGATCTTGTCGTCGTCCGTGGTAATCTTACCACTGCGGGGTACATCGAGCATATACTGCTACAGCATGTGTTGGTTGCTGCATACGGTGTTGGCCCTGAATTCGTACTCATGCACGACAATGCCGGTTCTCATGTAGCGCGCATTACCAATGCTGTCCTGCAAAAACTGGACATTCAAGAGATGGTATGGCCAGCAGTGAGTCGCGACCTTAATCCCATCGTGCATGTGTGGGGTAGGCTTGACAGAAGTGTTCGTGGGCGTCCTGTTCCACCACAGGCTCTCCAAGACCTCGAACAGGCTCGCATTGAAGAATGGGACCTGATACCGCAAGGTGACCTCCATTGACTTATACGGAGCATTCCACGTAGGTGCCAAACTGTGATAAATGCTCTTGGAGGACATACACCATTCTGAAGCTCCCCAACTGTGATAAAAATCTACCCTGGAGGACTGTTATCACTTCGTTTTCGCCCCTATTTGGACGTTTCCATTTGTGTTCTGAAAATGAACGCAAATCCATCGATGTTCTTTTGTACACTTCAACGGTAAAGAATAAAGGTTTAGTGGTAATATACCTGGGTGTGAGGTATTGTTTTGCGGAGCATGGCATACGTTCAAAAACATGTTCCCCTAATTTTTTGAACTGTATCTGTGCAATGGTAACGGCGGACATAACTTTGGGTCGAATGTCAGTCAGAAGGGTGACTACTGGTGATACAATTTAGACTAGCAGTCATTGCATACTAAGTAACAATATACGCTAAAATTAAGCAAATTTTTACAATAGACTGGTGTGTAGACCTGGTTGATTGGACGACTCAGAATATCTCTCAGATGTCAGCTCCTACTCCGTAATATCCCGACCCTCAGAACCACTTACTTCGCCTCATAGTTTTTGCCGATGATCTGAGAACTGGAGCCACACGAACTACATATTATCTGCAGCAGTTTCCAAATAAGTATCTGTTTGTCTTTAACATGTCTACCAAGCTCTATCCAATCCGGAGCTTAGGACAGCTTTTACCGTTGTATGTGCATAATGCCATAGTCTATTTTTTCCTAAGTTTTCATTCCCTTCCCTGAAGGGGAGGGGCGGGTCACCTTGAAGGTTACGCCTTCACCCTGGCCAGGAGTTTCGGCTTGTTTGGGAAGGTGTAATAATGCCAGGAGGAGAGAAATTGAAGTAATAAATGAGGAGGTGTGCGCAGGGATGATTTGAACACCAGGGAGTGTGTAAGGACTGAAAATTCAGAGATTACTAGGGTGGAGATGAAGGGTTAGGTGGTATAAGGTTGCGGAGATATTGTACAGTGAGGTGGTGAGGAGTCGGATGAGATCGAGTGGTGGAGGTGGTTGGAAGAAGAAGCTAGATGAGAGAAGGGGTGGACTGACGGATTGACGAGGTGGAAATAGAGGAGGGGCTGGGGCCGACCGGGGGCGAGGACGCGTGTTGTTGGGGGGATGTCTAGTAGGTTTGGGTGGGGAACGAGAGGGCTCTACTTTTGGGAGGTGGCGATATATACAGGCACCCTGGTGGATGAAGCGCTGCACATCCTCTGCGGTGGGGAGATGTAGGCGGACGAGATACGTTGGACTGCTGCTGTTTTGGATTCTGAAGGCTCGACGTGCTGGGACGCCGTCTTGATGGAGTTCCCGGAGTACTTCTTGTTCGGTGATTGAAGGGTCAACGCCGCGGATGGCACAGCTGTACTAGACGTGAGAAAACTGTGTTGGCTGCGATGATGCGGCTGCTTCAGAGGGTGTGGTAGGCGTGACAGATGCCTCGGCTTCGGCTCGAGAAGATGGCGGTGGCGAGACGGTTGCTGCGAGCGTGGCAGATGCTGCATCAGGTTTCGGGGGTGATATGCACCGAGGACTAGGTTGTCCTGGGGTTGGAAGGAGAGGGAGAGATGAAGTCAAAATTGGGGAAGAATGTAATATTACGACAGTAGTGATAGGAATGCGGGAAAGGCTAGGGGCAGATATTGTGGTGGTAATGGTGGTGGTGGTAGTGTAGAAGGAGGACGAAGACTGTTACCACGGTGATGGTCTGGCTGCAGCGGGTGGGGCAGACTTGTCATCAGGAGGTGGTGATGGGGTATACCACGGACTAGATTCCGCTGTGTGTTGGTGTCTGTGTAAATACGCGCCGTTGCTGACAAGTTGGGTCAGAGCCGTTCATTATCCTGGACACACTGCGAGCCGGGACGCCTTCTGCGAGTGGAGTTCTCTGAGGATATCGTGGTCAGAGTAGGCAGGATTAACGTCGACAATGATGCAGCTATACATGATGGAGAAGCCAACTTCCAGCTTGGTGTCAGCCAATATGCGTAGTTAGTTCGGCGAGGTGCTAGATAAAGATGTGGAGTCACCAAGTCCATCAAAAAGAAGAGGTTGCGTTGTGGAGTATTGCGCGGTCCACTACAGAGAGATCGATCTTCTTGATTTGTGATCTGTGTTGGTGCAGACCCCGTAGTCTGAACATTAAAACTCCATGTCTCTTCCCTTCCCCACGTTCGCCTATGACTAATGTTAAGAATGACTGACAAACCAGTTGTTAATCACCAACTGTTACCTTTTAAAGTACCATCCTCGAGAGAACAAAAAGAAATAATTTAAATTTTCAGTTAATAACAAGCGCATCCTTCTTTATTACTTTTAAAACACAAAAATCCGTGGCACCACAGCCCTCCTGCTAAGATGGTCTTCAGATAGAACGATTAGGAGAAACTGTGTCATCACGGCCTACCTTATCCGTTGTGCTTACTGGGTCAGCCGCTAGTTAGCGCTGCAAGTTCTACTGGCGATTGTCAAAAATCTGTTTGCATTCGCCGATAGATAAGTTAATAGAATACACAAAATGTAGTGCGTAAAGTACGTTCAACCCTATTTCTACCCTCGTCGAAAGACGAATACAGTCTAAATAATCTTCCGTGAGCGTTATATCAAGCAGTTAACTGTTATAAGTGTTTTATAAATAATAATTACCGTATAATTTTGAGGATTGGGAGAGTTCCGTACGAGAACCTCTAAAAGAAGTTCATTCTGCTTCGATTGAGGAGTGTTTGGTTCAGCACGTGTCTGGATATGTTGTTAAGCATGTCCTTAAATGTGTTAAGTGCACATTATGTGATCGTTCCCTGTGACAGGAAGATAAAAATCCTTACTTATTTCTTACAGAAATCAATTGTTACGAATCCAGTATTAACATAAGTTTTATAACCTCTCCCTCCAAAAATGTTTGTGTCATTCTTTTTAGAACTGAAATGGAAATTTCAGAAAGACTCGATTCATCAACTTCAATGTGGATCGATATATTTTATGGCAGACCTGAAGTTGGTTTTCCGTGGTTTCCCATTTTCACACCAGGAAAATGCTGGGGCTGTACCTTAATTAAGGCCACGGCCGCTTCCCTCCCATTCCTAGGCCTTTCCTATAACATCGTCGCCATAAGACTTATCTGTGTCGGTGTGTCGTAAAGCAAATAGCAAAAACCGGATGTCCCTGTAGGTGAGAAGTACACACCTTGCCCTTAAGAAACTGGTTGTAGTTCTTTATCCAGTCTATCACGATTGGCTACCCGTTCCTTTCCTGTCCCGTCACCATCGTCAACTGTCTAAGTACGTTTGCTGATGCACTACTCTGTGGATTGGGAGTTGCGATCCGGCCACCGTCAAGTAAGGCTGTGTTTGGAGCGACACTCTGTCTAGCCATTTTGGCCAGAAGAAATGACTACTTACCGCCCTAGTTATGGCACTGAAGAGGCTTTGGAGCTCATTATGTCAAACTGTGTTTTTCTTTTAAAATTATTTTTATTGGTGTTAAAAGTTATTTTTTATTTTTTATTTATTCTTCAATTAGTTGATTATCAATATGTAATTTAAATCGTATTGTTTGAAACTAACTGTGAGTTGCGCTACTATTTATAAAGGGTGCCTATAGGTATTATTTATGGGCCACCTCGTCGGTAAGTTTTTTTTGTTTTTTTTTTTTTGCTAGGGGGCTTTACGTCGCACCGACACAGATAGGTCTTATGGCGACGATGGAATAGGAAAGGCTTAGGAGTTGGCAGGAAGCGGCCGTAGCCTTATTTAAGGTACAGCCCCAGCATTTTCCTGGTGTGAAAATGGGAAACCACGGAAAACCATTTTCAGGGTTGACGATAGTGGGATTCGAACCTACTATCTCCCGGATGCAAGCTCACAGCCGCGCGCCTCTACGCGCACGGCCAACTCGCCCGGTCGGTAAGTTTTGAAAAACTCATATTTTAGGGAAGGTATCTCCTTTACTATAACCGTCTTGGCACATGGAGTACACACAAAATTCAAACATGTCACACTGCATTATTAACTATGCCACGCAAACGTGGTATATCGTTAGTACCTTTGGTACTAAATGGAATTTCCTGAAATTTGAGCTTCATTGCTTGAAATAATATTTGAAGAAATTTAAAAGTGTTTCCTTCGAAATTCTCAGGCGATATGCTACGAAGTTTGGTAAATATGTATATGTGTTAAAACTTAAAGAAAGAAACTGAACCTGTGGTCACCGGAATTAGCTTATGTTTCCCGGTATTATAACTTCAAGACTGTTCAGAGTGCAGCTAATGTCTAATATCACATTATTATCACTAGACATATTTAAATTTGGCTGCCTGCTGTCATTTCTTGATGGGTACAGTACTTTTGCATCCATCCCTTGGCACAGGCCAGAGTAAAGTGTAGCTTACACCGAAGTCCCAGTCAACTTCCATGGCTGTGACAATATGGAAGTTGCTGGGGTATGGGTAGTGCTTAGTAATGACATTCAGAGCACGACTAGTGCATCTGAATGTTATGAAAGGTGCTGCTCATAGGGTCAGTCGTGCTGCAGTAGTACTTTCTGACCCAGTGAGGAAAGCAATGGCAAACTACCTCACTCCTCATATTGCCTAGTACGCCTCATTTTGGTGCTGCCATTGGTTTTTGGGGTTTCCTTATAACCGCACAACCTTTGGTGGTGTTAATTGAGGATCCAGCCAGCCTCTGGGCTGATGACCTAACAGACAGACATTTAAATTTGAAGGACTCAATTGTGTACTACTTAACCTAATTTCTTTGTAATATTATTACACTTGGGTTCCTTTAGTACCCAAACTCACTCATTTTCTACAGAATATTGAAGGTGTTATTTATCCTTTTGGGGCCTCATTCTATTTAACTTAATAGATTTGTTCATTTTTTCGTAACTTCTATTCTTGTTACTGTCGCTGTTGCATCATTTTATAACAGCCATACCGTTGTTGGAACAAGATGATGTGTATTGACAAGATAAGACATGCGTTGGATCTCCGTTATCAGTTTGTTATTGTCTTCCGGGGAGCGCTGTTGATTAGACGCTTGAGTTATGTAGACGTCAAGTCTTCGATTGCTGGCGACTGTGTTTACTAGTACCTCATAACTGTTAAAAAACCTTTAAGGCGAAATTTAAGAAATATGATCTCTACAATATTACTTTTGATGGTGGTGATTTCGCAATTCTTTATTCTTTTTCTTGAGTGAATACGCCGTGTTTAGGCATGCTGCGGACTTGGAAAATGTTCACGTTTCCTCTCTTGCCTTCTGCCATTCATGGTGTTTTAAATTAGTTGATTGGGACTTTTCCCCTTCTGTTTTTAATTTTCGTGATTTCATTTACTGTGACCTACATTTAAATGCGAGTTGTAATTTATTATGCACTTCAATCTTATATTAGAAAATTTGGTATGCTAAACGGGATAATCCATTGTATTTCACTGTAGTTATTGAGAGCTCTTAACAGGTATGGTCATATATTCAGGTTTAATTAAAAAGGTTGGTCCTAAAAAGCTGCAGTACATGTGTACAATTTTTAATAGTGTAACACCAAGAAAGCGGCTTAATTTCTATCTATGAAACATATGCAGCCTTTATGTAGCAACTACTTATTAATTTACCTACTTTCAAAAAATTTTGGCATACTGTAGTTGCATGTTCGATTAGGAAGGTGGTGTAGAAATCACAATTTTTAGATATCGGTGTGAGATATGAAGGGTTTTAAGATGTAAATGTTTAATTTCTACGAACTATGCGCATTTGAAAGTTGAGGAAGTAGGGAGCTTAACTGCGAACCTGGTGAGTGATTGTCGAAACATTTCCTTGCCGACTACCGTCCGTCTGCCGGCCATATTGTATTTCGTAGGCGACGCACCGAACTTAGCCCAGTTGCTCCGAGTGGCTGCACATTGTCAGGTGCTAGACATAAGTACCCTGAAGGCGTGAGAGCAATATCCTCTCTGGCGAGGACAGTGGGCTTGGTAAAGGAGGAGAGAAGTACAGGTGAGGTGGATGGAAGGATATTGTAATATATTAGAGGTAGGTTTTCATCTCTTCTATTTCTCTCCACACCTCGAGTAATTGTCATCGTTTCGAAGGTACTGTTGATTTGCTCGCAACCGAGCTCGATAGCTGCAGTCGCTTAAGTTCGGCCAGTGTCCAGTAATCGGGAGATAGTGGGTCCGAGCCCCACTGTCGGCAGCCCTGAAGATGGTTTTCCGTGGTTTCCCATTTTCACACCAGGCAAATGCCGGGACTGTACCTTAATTAAAGCCACGGCCGCTTCCTTCCACTTCTTAGGCCTTTCCTCTCCCATCGTCGCCATAAGACATATCTGTGTCGGTGCGACGTAAAACAAAATAGCAAAAAAAAAAGATTTTCTCGCAAGATGGCCTCGAAATAGAAGGCGTATTTCAATTTAAACCGCTTTAGTTACAATGATGACACTTGTATTTAGCTGCATAGAAATTGATTTTCTAAAGTTAATTGTTGTGATGGGTAGTGACATGATTGTTGTAGACCTAGAAGAATTTTATATAAATCTGAAGTATATTTTCCATAGATGCCTTTGCTGGCAGTACCTAGTGTTTACAGTGAACTATATCTTCTGGTATCGGCTAAAGCAGTTTTGTTACTTTCATTCATCTGTCTCAGTCTTTTCCTTGGCTTTAACAATATGAAAGTGACTGAGGTATGAGCGATGCTAGTAATGTCATTCCATATGCAGCCAGACCCTGCTATGAATGGTGTGAAAATGTCACTCATAGAGTCAGTTGGAGCATGCAATTCAGAGGGTTTGGCAGACCGATATGTAATAGCAACTTCTGGCTCAGTGAGGAAAGCAACGGGAAACTACCTCACTCCTCATTTTCCTAGTAAGCCTCTTCAGTGATGCCTAAGCCATGTATGACAGCTAATGGCGGAGCAGTTGAGGATCCGACCAGCCTTCGGTCTGAGGGATGAACATACATACATACATACACACATACATACATACATACATACATACATAAGTGCAACTAAAAACTGTACCATCAATAATACAAAGATTCAAAACATATGTGTAACAACAGACATACATAACAATGCAGTGTCAGAACAAAGCCCTTATTGTGCTTATATCTAAACATTAACGGATTTTTAAACACTATTTCACACCGCTGAATAGATATCTTACTGAAAAATGAATCATATTTCCAAGAACTAAACAATTAAGGGGCTTCAAAGAAGCATAAGTTGATAAAATTACTGCAATGTCTTTTTAACTTTCTCACAATTTTTCTTTCCATCGTCGTATGTAGATTCATTCTCTCTGTCATTATACATTCAAAATTTACTATCAAAACTAGCAGCAAATAGTTTGCTACTCCGTATATGAACTGCGCTATTATACCGATGATATTATGGAATCAGAGGTGATATACTGCTCCGCAGTAAACCTAACGCTATTATTAGCATACCTGGAGCACATTCTGCAAGGGTCCAGTAACCTACCCCTCTCCTCAGGGGGAGTGACACTGTTCTCAGGGTGTAACAGTAAACACACTAAATTCGCTAGTCGGGTTGAAATTTTCTCACTATAAAGGGTTTAGCTGGTAAATGTTCAGGTCTGGTTTCTCTAACTCTGTGTTAAATTTGACTTAACAAACGTTAACTAATCATTGTCATTAATTTACCGGGCCATTTGGCCGTGCGGTTGGGGGACGCGCAGCTGTGAGCTTGCATCCGGGAGATAGTGGGTACGAACACCACTGTCGGCATCACTGAAAATGGTTTTCCGTGGTTTCTCATTTTCACACCAGGCAAATGCTGGGGATGAACCTTGATTAAGGACATGGTCGATTCCTCCCCACCCCTAGGCCTTCCCTATCCCATCGTCGCCATAAGACCTATCTGTGTCGGTGCGATGTAAAGCGAGTTGTAAAAAAAAATCTACACTTCGGTTAAAAGTACTCTGTTTCATGATCACATTTCCATATTTTTGTTACGAAACAATTCTTACAGACCAATTAACACGTTTCCGTGAGATTTTTGAACGCGTTTGGCAGTGAGCGTCTTTTGTTTCTTTATACGACGCGCTCCTAGCGGTATGTTGGAATAGTATTTTGTCACACATGGTTGACATTATTATAGGTTATGGTTAGCAAAGACCGCTAAGAATGCAGTAGGAGGCAACAAAAGCGTAATTATGATGCATGCGTGACAAATGTTATAAATTTTGATTTCAAACTATGCGTTTGGGCTTGAAAAAATGGGCTGTTATATCACAACATTCAATATATTCTGACATGAGTGCAATCTAAGGCTCTTACTTCACTGGGAATATGTGATAATTGATATGTCTTGAATGATATTCGGGCATTCATTTACTGCGGGAAATATAATGTAATGGCTTCTTAATGCTGCAATGGCAGCAGGAATTCTTTGCAGAATTCTACACACTCTTGTCTTGCACTCATGAACATAGTCGCCTACAAATACATGAAAAGGGCGTGAAGCACAATATCTAAGACATATAAGCAAGTGCTGCACTGGAGACACTGATCTTGGGGAAACTCTAACCTATTTTCAATTTTTTCTAGTACCTTGTACATTATGGCTTTGGTAATTACTAATTAGGTATCTCTGTAGAAAAAATTTCTTCTGACAACTCTAAATTCAGTTTTTCATAGTATGGGCCGTCCTTTGCCTTCTTCAGTTTATAAATAGTCTTCAAACAGCAGTAAAGCTTCAAACACGTTTTCTACATTCTATTGTTTTGAAATTTTACCAACTGTTAAGATGTTTAACACTGGGCTGCTTCTATGTTAATTTAACACAAGTATAAACAATTTTTTAGAGTTAACAATTCTTGATTTCACGGTCATTTTGCTAAATTGTGTGTTAAGTCTACTTAACAACAGTGTTAACACTTAACATTTGTTGAAGAAACCGGGCCTCAATCTAATAAACATGACCGTTTTTGCTTGTCTTTATTTTTTGAAGGATCTCGTTTCTACTTATGAATTAGTAACTCGCGTTTATATGACAATGTACTACGAGTGGGAAGTAATGAAACGTCAGTCAGCACGACAACTTATTGATTCGCGTTTATGACCTTCCTGCCGCTTTTTGACATGCCAATATTGATAATGAAGATATTAATGATAATGCCAGCAAACGTGTAATATTAGCTCTGATGAAATGGGTCTTGATTCCCACTTTTAAGAGGCTAAGCATATGTATTCCTTCGTAATAACAGATTAGGCATTCATGACGAAAAACTTGAAGGCATTAAGAATAATTCCGGGCTTGTATGCCTGGACGAATGGGTTGCGCAAGTCCCTAAAAAATTTTCATGTCTTCAGGAGCTATATACAGCCTAAGTTAACAGCTGGCCAGCAAACATGGATACGACCACAGTGGAGAAACAATTAAACCTGATTATAAATATATACGTCCGCCTCTGTTGTGTAGCGGTTGGTGTGATTAGCTGCCACCCGCGGGGACCCCGGTTCGATTCCCGGCACTGCCACGAAATTTGAAAAATGGTACGAGGGGTGGAACGTGTTCCACTCAGCCTCGGTAGGTCAGCTGAGTAAAGAGAGTTCGATTTTCACCTCAGCCCTCCTCGAAGTGGTTTTCCGTGGTTTCCCACTTCTTCTCCAGGCAAATGGCGGCCGCTCCCTTCCCGCTTCCTTGCCTGTTTCTTCGAACCGTCCCATCCCTCACAAGGCCCCTGTTCAGCAAAGTACTTGATGGCGCCTGGGCGAGGTACTGGTTCTTCCCCAGTTTCATCCACGACCAAATGTCTCACGCTCCAGGACTCTGCCCTTGAGACGGTAGGGGTGGGATCCGTGATGAGTCTGCGGATAAAACCAACCCTGGACGGTAAAGGGACTAAAAAAGAAAGAAAGAAAGAAAGAAAGAAAGAAATGTAAAGTAGGGGGGTCAAATTCCGTCCCCGCACCAAATTTCGTCATCCTAGAGATTTTCAGCTTGCACGGTTGGTACCAAATGTTCAGCCGCGCGCGCACGCGCGCACACACATAGCCTCATCCCGTTGTCTTGCTGTGAGAGTTGGTTGTGTGCACCATGTTTAGTTCCCGTGTACAACGAGGATTCATATTTCATGCTGAGCTGAGTCAGTGCAGCATTCAAGTTATGAGTCTGTCATTCCTAGAGTGAGCACTGATATGTGTATGAAATACTGGACTGCATTTCAGTCGTGTGGTGTAGTTCCTGACGTGTAGTCGCTACAGTGAGTTACTGTAGCGGCCATTAGAATAAATCAGGGAATGTTTGTAATTTCGTCCCCCTTCATTTGATTTGTCATTTATGAAGTATATTATTATTATTTTATGATGGGAAATTAAAAATGTTATTAAAAAGGCTATTAAGACAGTGAGAGACAGGGTAATGGGTTACAAACGTGCAAGCAAAGCGTTCTCCGTGGCTAAATGGTTAGCGTGCTGGCCTTTGGACACAGGGGTCCCGGGTTCGATTCCCGGCAGGGTCGGGAATTTTAACCATCATTGGTTAATTTCGCTGGCACGGGGGCTGGGTGCATGTGTCTTCTTCACCATGAAGCGCAGGTCACCTACGGACGTCAAATAAAAAGACCTGCATTTGGCGAGCAGAACATGTCCTCGGACACTCCCGGCACTAAATGCCATACGCCATTTCATTTCAGTAAAGCGTTTAACGTCCCACGAGCAACGCTTAAAGACTGTTAAAAGAAATACCAAGAAAAAGTTTTTACATAAATGGCCTTGAAGTAACTCATTATAGGGAAAATGTTTGAAGGTGCTCAAATATTTCAGCCTCGTGTCGGTAGATTTACTGGCGAGTAAAGGAACTTCAGCAGGCAAATATCTTCATTAGGACCACGGCCGCTTCCTTCCCACTCCTAGCCCTTTCCTATCCCATCGTCGTTATAAGACCTATCTGTGTCCGTGTGACATAAGCAGATTGTAAAATAAATACAGTAATCATTTTGAGAGGCTGACGGTGCTCCGGGAAAAAATAGAGAAGTTGAGGGAGTGATATCCAAAGAAATTCTGTATCACAGGGGTAAACATTGAAAAGACCGAGCTCGATAGCTGCAGTCGCTTAAGTGGGGCCGGTATCCAGTATTCGCGAGATAGTGGGTCCGAACCCCACTGTCGGCAGCCCTGAAGATGGTTTTCCGTAGTTTCCCATTTTCATACCAGGCAAATGCTGAGGCTGTACCGTAATTAAGGCCACGGCCGCTTCCTTCCTATTTCTAGGCCTTTCCTATCGCATCGTCGCCATAAGACCTATTTGTGCAGGTGCGACGTAAAACAAATAGCTAAAAAAACATTGAAGACGAGTCGAGTAGCTGTTTAACATTTTCTTGGTTGGTACTCAGCCACCTAAACCGAAAACAAACCCAATGGCGCAACAGCCCCGAAGGGCCATGGCCTGCCAAGCGATCGCTGCTTAGCCCGAAGGCCTGCACATTATGAGGTGTCGTGTGGTCAGGACGACGAATCTCTCGGCCGTTATTCTTGGCTTCATAGACCGGCGCCGCTATCTCACCACCAGATAGCTCCTCAAATGTCATCGAGTAGGCTGAGTGGACCTCGAACCGGTCCTCAGATCCAGGTAAAAATTTCTCACCTGGCTGGGTATCGAGCCCGGGGCTTCCGGGTAAGAGGTAGGTACGCTACCCCTACACCACGGGGCCGGAACGTAGCCACCTGCTAAGAGTAATTAGATTTCCCCAATGAACCATGACTCTAGGAAGTCATGCCAAATATATATTCTCTGTATTGCTACAAGTCATCTCCATGAACTAGCTCATGACCTTCATATTTTTTTCAGAATCTGACAAAAATATTATATTAACTTCATTCATGGTTTAGAATAATTAGAAAACCCACAGCAAATAATCACATATAATATGACATATTTTGGGAATAATAATATTGTGCCCTTTCCAAGGCATTCGCTTATGGGTGCAATATATTTCTTGTATCACTTTATCTACTTTCCCAGAGGGCTAACAACTTATATGTTAGGTCCATAAGAAAATGAAAAATTCCTTTCCCAGACTTAACACTATAGGTTATTACCCTAATTCTCTTCCACTGTTTTCTTGTCCTTTATCAGCGATTCTATAACCATATTTTGTGTTTCTGTTACGCTTTGTCCCTCTGGAAGCCTTGATAATTTTTATGAAGTTATTAAAATAAAAATAATAGTAAGGAAACTACTTATTTAATCAAGACCATTTCAAACAATATCTATATTTATCATTTAGGAAAGATGTAACTTGTGGGACTCATTGGCTGAATGGACAGCGTTGAGGCCTTCGATTCCCAGCCGGATCGGTGATTTTAATCACATCTGATTAATTCTTCTGGTCGGGTCCTGGGTGTTTGCCATTGTCCCAACACATTCCTCTTCGTATGCAGACAACACACAACACTACCGACCACCACAGAAATACGCAGTAGTGATTGCATCCCTCCATAAAGATTTGGCGTCAGAAAGGGCATCCGGTCGCAAAACCGGGCCAAAGTCACAGTTCCCTCCCGCGACCCCACAGATGTGGGAAAAGCGGTAGAGAAAAGAAGAAAAATATCTAACTTACGCACTGCTTAACGTACGCAATTGTTTCATTCGGAGCTCGATATCTTCGGCATTTGTTGTTATTATTATTATTATTATTATTATTATTATTATTATTATTATTATTATTATTATTATTATTATTATTATTATTATTAGCAAAGCCTCCGTGGCTCAGGCGGCAGCGCGCCGGCCTCTCACCGCTGGGTTTCGTGGTTCAAATCTCGGTCACTCCATGTGAGATCCGTGCTGGATAAAGCGGAGGCGCGACAGGTTTTTCTCCGGGTACTCCGATTTTTCCTGTCGTATTTCATTCCAGCAACACTCTCCAATATCACTTCATTTCACCTGTCATTCATAAATCATTGCCCCAGAGGAGTGCGACAGGCTTTGGCAGCCGGCACAATTCCTATCCTCGCCGCTAGATGGGGGCTTCATTCATTCCATTCCTGACTCGGTCAAATAATTGGAAACAGGCTGTGGATTTTCTTCTTCTTCGTCTTCTTCTTCTTCTTCTTCTTCTTATTATTATTATTATTATTATTATTATTGTTAAATGAGCACACCCCTCTTACTGAACGACGGGATGCTCCTCTTCCGTGTGGGCGTGGCATTTACCCAGGCCTGATAATAAGAAATTGCAACAGTACCTATCGTCAAGGTTTGAATTCAATTTCCTATTGTTCAGCTATCAAGATACGACATAAGCTTGCCTAAAGCTTGTTAAAGAAGCTTCACCCTTGCTCCGTTCTATGCGGTGTATTGACGAAGAGATTCTACTCCAGAACATGAGAATCAAGAGGCGCCACATTCTTCCAGATACTTCCACAGCTGAGACGGGAGAGGAATAGAAGTCACAGCGGTGATTTTATTACAAATAACTGCTTCTATAGTCGAGAGGTCCGCTTATAATAAAGACACAGTACGTGCTTTTCTGCTATCTGTACAAAAGTCAGTCTGCTGTGATACGAATAGAGGGTTGTGAGAAAGAAGGAGCAGTTCAGAAAGAAGTGAGGCAAGGCTGAAGTTTGCCCCTCTCCTATCCAATGTTTATATAGAACAGGTGGTAAAGGAAATCAAAGAGACACTTGGAAAGGAAATCAAAATTATGAAACTTGTCGATGATATTTATTTTATCCCCGTCTGCAGAACATCTGAAGAAATTGCTGAATGGTATGAACACAGCCTAGGAGAAGGAGTACAAGACGAAAATAAATAAATCCCAATCAAAAGTAATGTAGTGCAGTCGAACGAAGTCAGGTGATACAGGAAACATTAGATTGGGAAATGAAGTCTTACAGGAAGTAAATGAATATTGTTACCCGAGGAGTAGAAAAACTAATGATGGCAGAAGTAAAAATAAAAATAAAAAATAATAATAATAAAAATAAAAATAATAATAATAATTGCTTCACGTCCCACTAACAACTTTCTTACGGCTTTCGGAGACACCGAGGTGCTGGAATTTAGTCCCGCAGGAGTTCCTTTACGTGCCAGTAAATCTACCGACACGAGGCTGACGTATTTGAGCACCTTCAAATACCACCGGACTGAGTCAGGATCGAACCTGCCAAGTTGGAGTCAGAAGCCCAACGCCTCAACCGTCTGAGCCACTCAGCCCGGCTCTCTGTGTCGGTGCGATGTAAAGCAAATTCCAAAATAAATAAATAAATAAATAAATAAATAAATAAATAAATAAATAAATAAATAAATAAATAAACCAGTAGTCCGCCTCTGGGGTGTAGTGGTTAGTGTAATTAGCTGCCACCTCCGGAGGCCCGGGTTCGATTCCCGGCTCCAACACGAAATTTGAAGTGGTACGAGGGCTGGAACGGGGTCCACTCAGCCTCGGGAGTTCAACTTAGTAGAGAGGTGGGTTCGATTCCCACCTCAGCCATCCTGGAAGTAGTTTTCCGTGGTTTCCCACTTCTCCTCCCGGCAAATGCCGGGATGGTACCTAACATAAGGCCACGGCCGCTTCCCTCCCTCTTCCTTGCCTATCCCTTCCAATCTTCCCATCCCCCCGCAAGGCCCCTGTTCAGCATAGCAGGTGAGGCCGCCTGGGCAAGGTACTGGTCATCCTCCCCAGTTTTATCCCCGGACCCAGAGTCTGAAGCTCCAGGACACTGCCCTTGCGGCAGTAGAGGTGGGATCCCTCGCTGAGTCCGAGGAAAAAACCGACCCTGGAGGGTAAACAGATAAAGAAGAAGGAGATTACTGCCACAGGACCTGCAGTTTTACTTCGAACCCGTACAACAACAACATGACATTTCATTTCAAGAATCACGCATAATATATTGACAGGGCCTCGAACCGTGGTCACGCTGATGAGAAGCTAGTGACGTTGCTACTCAACAATCACGCTCTGTGTTCCGTCGGTCTGTTGACTAGAATGTCCTTGCTCTCTAAAGGAAGCTGTTGAAACAGGCACCAGGCTGATGCTAATGGGCTTAAACAAAAGCTATCATCATGTATTCATGTTTCTTGAAGTAGCTGCTCCTTACATCTTTTGAATGCAGTATTTTCTGTGTTCTCATATTTCTTTTCAGTTTCCCTCTACAAAACTCCTCTTTTAATTAGAGTGCGGGCGAACGACGCTTGTCAACTGTTTGGCATGACGCAGTGAGCATTTGGCTGTCTTGGCAGACACATACGTTTCTGCAGAGCTTAGCAGACAAGAAACTGAAAGGAAAAAAAACGAGTGAAGTCCATTCGTTTCTTCAAGTCTCCAGTGTAATAATTCTGTGGAGATCTAATTCACCCAGATTCCTCTCGCAGACGTATACAATTTGAAAGGGAAGTCTTCTTTTTCATAATATTCTTTCTTCAGATATTTCAGACGTAATTCTCCCCTCAAGAAGCGAGTGAATTCTGCATAATAATACTAATTGAAGACTTCCCCGAAATAAGAATGTAACCAACAAATCAGTGAATATTTCAGGAGAGAGGAAAATTCTTTTGGAGTTTATTTCATGGCATACACTACTTGAACTAATTGTATATGCAAGTGTACAAATGAGTTCATTTATTAAAACCAATATTTCATTGTTATAACTAAAAGTTTTTAAATTAATTTATGAATAGTCTTATCTTATCTTAATCTGTGAAATATTGTAAATGATAAGCCCACCATGGGGCAAACTGTGTGTGAAAACTATGAAGTGTGTCACCAAAATGGTTACCAGTGTAATTTGAAAGGTAACAAGCGACATTTCGCTTTATTTAGGCTAGTCTCTATGTATTAGGAGCTCAGTCACTATACTGTCGTCCCTGTTAGAAGCAATTATGCTCTTCCATATGTAGGAAGTAGTAGTGACCTCTATGGAAGAATGTCCAAACTTCTTGACGAATGGTAAACAAAACAAGTAGAAATACAGTCAGTTCAGGAAACTTCACAATAACAAAATTACATCATATTTTAGTGGTGACTAGGAGTTTCTTCACATTAAACTTGTACGTGATTAAGGACCTCTAAGTCCGCTGTATTGCTGGAGCTGACGTGAAGAGCTCTTTGTTATATGTTACTATTCTCAAGTAATTTTTCAACTCCTATGTTCTTTTTCTGGTTCTTGTTAAATCATTTAACTACTCTATCTGGATTTTAAGAGGGGAAACAAAAATTGGAAATTGACATCCAGAATTATGGGATACAGACAAATAGAGTGAAATGTTGTTTTACCAAAATTGTAATGAATCTTTTAATGCAAAGTGGAGGAGCTTTTCAGTTGTTTGTGATCGTTGAGGTCGCAATTTTTGTTACACTCTGTAAATGATTTGTTTTAAATAAACAATTGTCAATGCAAGTGAATAATAATTATCTGTCAGCGAGGGATACGAGCTCATGTTGAGCCCCTCCACTCACTCACCACTCAATAGCACGCCACTTGCAGACTGATGACAGGCAGCTCTCAATGTACCTAATTCCCAAGTGCTTGGCGTTTTCAAACTAATGCAGGAATTTGTTGAAGGCCATACGATACAGGAACTATTATTAACTCCATATATATTATGTATAAATAACATATAAGTTGATATGAGCTAAGTTCAAATAGAATAGCGCCTCTGACGACAACACATGTTCCAGTCAGACATAAGTAGAGTGAATTTGGAGACTGTTAGGTTTCGGAGGAGAGAGGAAGTATATCAATCAATCAATCAATCAATCAATCAATCAATCAATCAATCAATCAATCAATCAATCAATCAATCAATCAATCAATCAATCAATCAATCGATCAATCAATCAATCAATCAATCAATCAATCAATCAATCAATCAATCAATCAATCAATCAATCAATCAATCAATCGATCAATCAATCAATCAATCAATCAATCAATCAATCAATCAATCAATAAATAAATAAATAAATAAATAAATAAATAAATAAATAAATAAATAAATAAATAAATAAATAAATAAATCAATCAATCACTACTGATCTGCACTTAGGGCAGTCGCCCAGGTGGCAGATTCCCTATCTGTTGTTTTCCTAGCCTTTTCTTAAATGATTGTAAAGAAATTGGAAGTCTATTGAACATCTCCCTTGGTAAATTATTCCAATCCCTAACTCCCCTTCCTATAAACGAATATTTTCCTCAATTTTTCCTCGTGAATTCCAACTTTATCTTCATATTGTGATCTTTCCTACTTATAAAGACACCATCCAAACTTATTCGTCAACTGATATCCTCCCACGCCATCTCTCCACTGACAGCTCGGAACATACCACTTAGTCGAGCAGCTCGTCTCCTTTCTCCCAAGTCTTCCCAGCCCAAACTTTGCGTCGGTAACAATATGGTGAGCAAGAAGTCGGATTCTCAAATCAGCAGTCTTCGGAAGTTTACCACAGCATTAACTACTAAATTGCTTTGTCCTTTTAACACTAATACCACACTGGTCGGGAACGGCACTAGGAAATGTTGCATTTCAGGAATTTTTTTGACGTGTGTCCTCTGAAGAGGCGTGGTGTATGTCTTTCGAGTTGACGCCGAACAGGCGACCTGCGCATCTGTGAGGATGGGGCCCTTCATGTGATGAATTCTAATAATGAAGACGGCACACACACACACACACACACACACACACCCAGCCCCGAGCATCTGAATTAACCAACGAAAGTTAAATTCCAGACCCGGGCGGGAATCGAACCCAGGACCCTCTGAACCAAAGGCCAGAACGCTAACCTCTTAGCCATGTATCCAGACGCATTTCGGATAAAAAACTGTATCAATCATCATCGTTTAAACTACATTTAACCTTTGAATCCCAAAAGTACAGGTAAAGAAAAAATTCCATTTATGTCCTTAAAGGCTTTAAATACCATTCAAATAAAACACAGAAGGAATATCTTCAAAATGCAACAATTATAAGTACCCATTTTGCATGGTACTCTGAAGTACCTTCAGTCCACTAGTGATTGGGAACACAATCTAGCAGTTGCATATTTAAGTACGTCCGTCCTCTAGTCACCCATCAAAATTGATGAAGGTCAAAAAAATTTTACTGACAATACTGCATTCCCAAAATGTATTGGGAATCAATACTAGTGGTATAACATTCACAAACCATTTTAAATGAACATAATAAATAAGTAAAATGGCAACCAGTCAATCCGTCTTATAAAAATGCCAAATGGGAATGTTCGAAGTGTTCTAAATGTCTACTTGGTGGTATTCCACAAAGCATTTCTTCTCCTCGTTGACACCTTGCAGTGGCTGCATTGAGAATATGGACGTTACTGGACTTCTCCTTTCTGCACATCTCACATCGCCCACAAACCTCCACAAATTTAGGCCATTGAATACCCCTATTTCCAATTCTGACATCTTCTGGGACAGAATGCTCCTTCTCCCTTCTTTTTTTTCAGGCAGGGACGGAGATGACCTAAGTGTTGTGAAGGAATTGCTCTTGCTTTTTGTCTTTTTCATTGACAAAAGTCCAGGTGCCACTATCCTTCGATACTAGAGGACCGTTGTCTTACTCAACATTTTACAGTAAATTACGTAGGTATTTACAAATATAATGTCAAGAAATTCTAGAAGAGCCTCACCCACAATTTCTTCGACCTCCTGTCCTTTCTGAGTTCGTTGCACATAAGTTTGTTCTGACCCATGGTAACTGGATGCAGCTTGTTGTCTTGCCACTTCAAGAAGCCAAACCAGTATTAGAAAGTCTGTAATCGTACTCTCTTCTTATCAGGCTCTTCTCAGTTTTTAGATTTTTCAGACAACCCTGCCTATCGGGTCTTATTGTGCGTTTCAGCCTTCTAAAAGTTGAAGAGAGGTAAAATGATTGTCAAAATATACAACTTTGTACTTGCCCCACAGATGTTTTGTCAAAGACAAAACCACCCTCTCAGCTAACCTAATGCTCTCCAAGACCCACATTCTTCCCCTGGTACATTTGAAATGCAAGGGTAAATCTCTTCTGCTCAGCCACACACACACCAGAGATTGTAACCTCACTTGATGGGCTTGAGAGGATTGTACTGATTTAGAGAATTGTGTCCTTTGAATATCACAACAGACTCGTCCACACTTACTTCCCGGGTCCCAACTTATATACAGATTGACACTTCTTATTACTATAAAAGGTCTTACCTTGAGTAGCCTGTCTGGCTTCTCTTTTGACACTGCACTGTTATCATTCACATGAATATATGATATGGTCTCTTGAAATCCTGCCCTCGTCATTGTATCTGCGACTAAATCCACACCAAGGTCTCTAGTAGATGACCAATTTTTTTTAAATATATGGTAATCAGTGGCAACCCATCATAAAATTAAAACCAATAAACGCTAAGAGCTCACTGTTCTCATCTCTTCTGTCTAGAACACGTGTTTTGCACACAGTCTTTTCATCACTATTGCAATCAGTCAAATCAGATAATTCTCCATAATCTGTTGTAACAGTCAGAAAATCGCTAACATTATCCACTGATAAGTTCTTGTGTTTGTTTACCCTCCAAGGTAGGTTTTTCCCTCGGATTCAGTGAGGGATCCACCTCTACCGCCTCAAGGACAGTGTCTTGGAGCGTGAGACTTTGGGTCGGGGATAGAACTGGGGAGGATGACCAGTACTTCGCCTAGGCGGCCTCACCTGCTTTGCTGAACAGAGGCCTTGTTGGGGGATGGGAAGAATGGAAGGGACAGACAAGGAAGAGGGAAGGAAGCGGCCGTGGCCTAAGTTAGGTGCTATCCCGGCATTCGCCTGGAGGAGAAGTGGGAAACCAAGGAAAACCACTTCGAGGATGGCTGAGATGGGAATCGAACCCATCTCTACTCAGTTGACCTCCAGAGGCTGAGTGGACCCCGTTCCAGCCCTCGTACCACTTTTCAAATTTCGTGGCAGAGCCGGGAATCGAACCCTGGTCTCCGGGGGTGGCAGCTACAGACACTAACCACTACACCACAGAGGCGGACTTTAATTGCAATACGTGTGTAATTATTGTTCCTTTGGTGAAAGTTTTATTGTGCACTATTGAACTGAAATTACAAAAAAACTATTATAACCGCACTTAAGTTGGTAGTCTGTCAACATGTAAATCTCTATCGAAATTCGCTCAGAGGGCTTCAAAAATCCTTACCAGTTTGTAGCTTTCTTCACTTCAGGTGTATTTCCCCCGCCCACTATATCTCTCAGACCGGGGGACTTTTTGTTGTCTATACAGTTTTTGTGACCCCCACCCCCTCCTCTCCCTCCCACACTTCTGATTCCCAATCGCCGCAACTGATAGCATAAGCTCTACCTTTGTGAATCTGAGATGTTTCCCACTCCGTAGACCACTTGTGAGAAATATGTTGTAGAGTGGTGGGAATAAAAACCATCCATGGACGTTGCAGAGCTGTAAACATGCAGTTCCTTCAGATGCATCACGCTTCGCGAGTACATCACTCTTTCCATTGCCTAAAATTCCAAAACTGTACTTTAACGCAAAGAAATGTTACGGAGCAACCTCAATAGAGCACAGTCCACGATGTCACACAAGTAACCATACGTTTAGGGATAACTCTGAAGAATTTGTCATTTATGTACAACAGTTTGTGGGTCGTTAATGATGAGAGCGGAGATGAATCGCTTGCTTTGACGTAATCGAAGTGCAGCACCTATTAGCTACATTTTTGCTGTATAAATAGAGGTTTATTTTTACAATTTGCTTTACGTCACGCCGACACAGATAGGTCTTATGGCCACGATGGGACAGGAGTGGAAAGGAAGCGGCCGTGGCATTAATAAAGGTACAGTCCCAACATTTTCCTGGTGTGAAAATAGGAAACCATGGAAAACCATATTCAGGGCTGCCAACAGTTGGGTTCGAACCAATTATCCCTCGGATGCAAACTCACAGCTGCGCGCCCCTAACTGCAGGGCCAACTCACCCGGTTTTAGGTGGTAGATACTGCGCTCTCCGACTGTTGGCAGTAACATACATATCCCGCCGAGTCATCCAATTTGGAACCATCCGTATAGATATACAGTAAGTACTTTTAGAACACAAGGAGCGAATCAGAGCCGGAATGTAGTTCTGTGTATGAGTCTCTTTGTTGAGGTAGATAGGTAGATAGTATATAGATAGAGGATGTGTAGAACACTGAAAGCTGACTTCGAAACCGGGCATGCTTCGTATTGTGAAGGTTGATGTGAAAACAAATTTCAGTTCGTTGTGACAGCATAACAGAAGCCATGACCGTCATCGCGATCGTCGTATATTTCTCTCATGGATATCGGCCAATCATCGCAGTGCAAAAAACATATTGTGAATATAAAGTCTTGCAAATTTAAGACAAGACAGGCGGAAGCAAGTACTGTACTATATGACATTTCGCTTGTCGAAATGGTGTTCTGTACGTCACGCTTGTTACATTAACCAAGCAGTCAGGTGGCAAATGTCGCCTATTTGTCTTCCAATACTCATGCAATTACCTGCTGAGAAACTAATACTCTGTGGATTTCTGTTTATGAGTAATGGAAGTCAGTGATGAAAGCTAGGTACCCAGGGGTTGGAATATTTGAGGGAGACCTATTTAAAATCGCATGAGCGTATTTAGTCACACCACCAAATCTCCTTCTGTTATTATTGAGCATAGGCCTAAGTACGTCCGGCAGGAAGATTTCGACGGCGTCTCTTATTCTTCGGACTGTAATAAATAAATAAATAAATAAATAAATAAATAAATAAATAAATAAATAAATAAGTAAATAAATAAATAAATAAATAAATAAATAAATAAATAAATAAATAAATAAATAAATAAATAAATCATTCTTCCTTTCTTAATCTCTTTACCCTCCAGAGTTGGTTTTTCCCTCGGACTCAGCGAGGGATCCCACCTCTACCGAATCAAGAGCAGTGTCGTGGAGCGTGATATTTTTGTTGCGGATACAACTGGGTAGAGAACCAGTACCTCGCCCAGGTGACCTCACATGCTAGTTTGAACAGGGGCCTTGTGGGGGATGAGGAGATCGGACGGGATAGGGAAAGAAGCGGCCGTGGCCATAAGTTTGGTACCATCCCGGCATTTGCCTGGAGAAAAAGTTGGGAACCACGCAAAACCACTTCCAAGATGGCTGAGGCGGGAATCGACCCCCACTCTACTCAGTTGAGAGATTGAGTGGACCCCGTTTCAGTCTTCGTACCACTTTTCAAATTTCATGCCAGAGCCAGGAATCGAAAGCTGGCCCCGGGGGGTGGCTGCTAGTCGCACTAACCACTACACCACAGAGGCGGACACTTCAAGAGAAACAGGAGGATGTAGATAATAAGTTTCCTACCTCGTATATGAAGTTTTCAGTATCTCTGTTTATCATAGACTAAGCCCTCATTACGACCAAAAGTGGGAACTCTAAAGGACACAGAGCATTCTACTTGAAAACTCTTTTCCAAGCGGGAGAGGGCTTGCTTGCGGGATTTAATTATATGCACTATATAACGTTATATTGCATCTTGAAGTGGGTGGATGTGTGTGTGTGTTTAGTTCTCCTGCCTGCCGCCCCGGGGCGCCACAGTAGCCAGCCTCCCAGAATTAACAGTCATTAATGCATCTAGACATGGCGTAATCCGGATTGCATAATAACTTAACATGAGCCTGGATAATCAATACTAGACACGCATCGCATGGTTCTCAAATAGGCGGCGGATGAAATTGGTTCAGTTCGGCCGCAGAAAGTCAGATTACTTGCATATTAGGATTCAGTCTATTGATGCCACTGAATGAAACGAAATCTCGATAAATTAATAATGAAGTCACTGGAAGACACAGTGTTCGTTACTCAGGGAATACTTTTCATTCTTTCTTTCGTAATCCGTTTACCGTCCGGGGTTGTTTTCCCTCTACCTCAACGGCAGCGTCCTGGAGTGTGAGACTTTGCGTCGGGGATACAACTAGGAAGGGGGACCAGTACCTCGCCCAGGCAGCCTCACCTGGTATGCTGAACAGGGGCTTTGTGGGGATGGTAAGAGCGGAAGGGATAGACAAGGAAGTGGAAAGGAAGCGGCTGTGACCTTAAGTTAGTTACCCCCCCCCCCCCATGGCACCACAGCCCTTGAAGGGCCTTGGCCTACCAGCACAAAGGCCTGCAGATTATGAGCTGCCGTGTGGTCAGCACGACGAATCCTCTCGGCCGTTATTCTTGGCTTTCTAGACCGGGGCCGCTATCTCACAGTCAGATATCTCCTCAGTTCTAATCATGTATGCTGAGTGGACCTCGAACCAGCCCTCAGATCCAGGTAAAAATCCCTGAGCTGGCCAGGAATCTAACCCGGGGCCTCCGGGTAAGAGGCAGGCACGCTACCCCTACACCACGGGGCCGGCCTTAAGTTAGTTAGCGTCCCGGCATTTACCTGGAGGAGAAGTGGGAAACCACGGAAAGCCGCTTCGAGGATGGCTGAGGTGGGAATCGAACCTCCCTCTGCTCAGTAGACCTCATCTCGCACCACTTTTCAAATCGAACCCGCGCCTCCGGGGGTGCCAGCTACTCACACAAATACTCATGGAATGTAGTTTATTAAATTTGTTCCTGACTTCCGTGCACCTCGGGGCAACTGAGCATACTGTACACCAGCATATTGGGATACTAAACATTCTAGCAGGATGCTTCCCCGTGACGGTAAAAGCGTGCTCGAGTCACCCGAAAGAACAATTGATCGCTTTACTATCAAGTTGATAAAGGTAGGGATACGTAATAATAATAATAAAAATAATGTAGACAATTTTTCAAACCTTTAAGGATTGGCACAAAAAAGAACGGAGTGGAAATCAGCTGCTTAGCTTTTGCGGATGGTATACTGTAGCAATAATGACAGAGAATTTTAGCCTGCTACGCGGTGTAGGGGTAGCAAGCCTGCCTCTAACCCGAAGTCTCCGGGTTTGATTCCTTGCGAGGTAAGGAATTTTTACCTGGATCTGAGGGATGGCTCGAGGTCCACTCAGCTTACGTGATAACAATTGAGGAGCTATGTGAGTGTAAGATAGCGACATTGATATAGAAATCCAGGAATAATGGCCGAGAGGATTCGTCCTGCCGACCATATGACACCTCGTAATCTGCAGACCTTGGGGCTGAGCAGCGGCCGCTTAGTAGGCCATGACCCTTCGGCGCTGTTGCGCCATTGGGCTTGGTTTGGTCTCGTTTGACAGAGAATTTTGAAACTGCGACAGAGAAGGTTAATAATAATTTATTTATTTATTTAATTTGTTATGCTTCAGACAGGTACAAACCTAATGATGTGAAACACATATACAGTACATATAATATTACATTAGATAAAAACAAATATTAAAATAATAATAATAATAATAATAATAATAATAATAATAATGTTAATTGCTTTACGTCCCACTAACTACTTTTACGCTTTTCGGAGACGCCGAGGTGCCGGAATTTTGTCCAACAGGAGTTCTTCTGCGCGCCAGTAAATCTACCAACACGAGGCTGACGTATTTGAGCACCTTCTAAAACCACCGGACTGAATGAGGATCGAACCTGCAAAGTTGGGGTCAGAAGGCCAGCGCTCTGCCATCTGAACCACTCAGTCCGATTTTAAATAACCGCTCGTAAACATCTTAATGTTTAATTACATAGGTCTTGATGTAGAAAGTGTCGCTTGTGTATTGGTTGAAACAATATACCCTAGTGCCGAGACTACCGGTAACCAGTCATGTTTTTTTGTTATTTGATTTACGTCGCACCGACACAGGTAGACCTTATGGCGACGATGGGACAGGAAAGGCGTAGAAATGGGAAGGAAGCGGCCGTGGCCTTAATTAAGGTACAGCCCCAGAATTTGCCTGGTGTGAAAATGGGAAACCACAGAAAACCATCTTCAGGTTGCCGACAGTGGGGTTCGAACACACCATCTCCCGGATGCGAGCTCACAGCTGCGTGCCCCTAACCGCACGGCCAACTCGCCCGTTGCAACCGGTCGCAAATTTTGGAGTATTGTACATGTTACATTTAAACTGATATCTAGCTTCCCCGGGAATTGGGTGTGTTAAGTCAGAGGTTATGACCATAGGGAAATATAACTCTGGCACGAACATGGTGTATCTGAGCACCTTGAAAAACGACTGGACTGAGCCAGGATCGAATCTGCCAATTTGGGCTCAGAAGCCCAGCGCGAGACACTCACCCCAACCTTGATGCATGACCACTGTACACCTTCACCTGAAGATTACGCATAAATTATGTGCAGAACTATTTTTTAATTTCAATGCAACCTAATATTGAAAATACCAGTCATCGTTGAATAGGACAGTGGTAGTAAAATATCTACTCATGAATGTATGTCCTCCGTCGCCATAAGACCTATCTGAGTCGGTGCGACGTAAAGCAACTAGCAAAAAAAAAAAATGTATGTCCCTGGACGCACCGAAGCTTAACCAAGACCTAACTTCCACATACAGAAAGCTCTGTAGCTGGCAGCAATAGATTTACCTTCTCTCCCTTGGTCGTTGTTGTGTCAGCTTTACAATACTGTATACTGAGCTCCTGTGTGCCGACTCATTCAGAATCTGTGAAAACGTGCATTTCGCCCAAAGTGAGAAGTGCACTGTTAAAGGAATAGTATATTCTTAAGAAAATAATAATATAATAATGTTATTTGCTTTACGTCCCACTAACTACCTTTACGGTTTTCGGAGACGCCGAGGTGCCGGAATATTGTCCCGCAGGAGTCCTTTTACATGCCTGTAAATCTACCGACACGAGGCTGCCGTATTTGAGCACCTTCAAATACCACCGGACTGAGCCAGGATCGAACCTGCCATGTTGGGGTCAGAAGGCCAGTGCCTCAACCGTCTGAGCCACTCAGCCAGGCCTTACGAAAATAAAGAGGGTCAATATCAGTTACACTAAACGGCATTATTTCATACATCATAAAGGTATAAGTCCCCCTCTGTGGTGTAGTGGTTAGTGTGATTAGCTGCCACCCCCGGAGGCCCGGGTTCGATTCCCGGCTCTGCCACGAAATTTTAAAAGTAGTATGAGGGCTGGAACGGGGTCCATTCAGCCTCGGGAAGTCAACTGAGTAGAGGTGGTTTCGATTCCCACCTCAGCCATCCTGGAAGTGGTTTTCCGTGGTTTCCCCACTTCTCCTCCAGCCAAATGCCGGGATGGTACCTAACTTAAGGCCACGGCCGCTTCCTTCCCTCTTCCTTGTCTATCCCTTCCTATGTTCCCACCGAACTCGATAGCTGCAGTCGCTTAAGTGCGGCCAGTATTCAGTATTCGGGAGATAGTAGGTTCGAACCCCACTGTCGGCAACCCTGAAAATTGTTTTCCGTGGTTTAACTTTTTCACACCAGGAAAATGCTGGGGCTGTACCTTAATTAAGGCCACGGCCGCTTCCTTCCCACTCCTAGCCCTTCTCTGTCCCATGGTCTCCATAAGACATATTTGTGTCGGTGCGACGTAAAGCAACTAGCACCAATCTTCCCATCCCCCCGACGGCCTCTGTTCAACGCAGCAGGTGAGGTCGCCTGAGCGAGTTACTGGTCATCCTCCCCAGTTGAATCCCCTACCCAGAGTCTGAAGTTCCAGGACACTGCCCTTGAGGCGGTAGAGGTTGGGTCCCTCGCTGAGTCCGAGGGAAAATCCGACCCTGGAGGATAAGCAGCTTAAGAAAGAAAGAAAGAAAGAATAAAGGTATAATCTTAATTACACTGACTGACAGAGCAAATGCAACACCAAGAAGGAGTGGTTCGAAAGGGATGAAAGTTGGGGAAAAAACAGAGACGGCACGGACGAATAATTGATGTTTATTTCAAACCGATATGCAGGTTACACAATGCGCACGGCATCGACTCAGTAGGATGTAGGACCACCGCGAGCGGCGATGCACGCAGAAACACGTCGAGGTACAGAGTCAATAAGAGTGCGGATGGTGTCCTGAGGGATGGTTCTCCATTCTCTGTCAACCATTTGCCACAGTTGGTCGTCCGTACGAGGCTGGGGCAGAGTTTGCAAACGGCGTCCAATGAGATCCCACACGTGTTCGATTGGTGAGAGATCCGGAGAGTACGCTGGCCACGGAAGCATCTGTACACCTCGTAGAGCCTGTTGGGAGATGCGAGCAGTGTGTGGGCGGGCATTATACTGCTGAAACAGAGCATTGGGCAGCCCCTGAAGGTACGGGAGTGCCACCGGCCGCAGCACATGCTGCACGTAGCGGTGGGCATTTAACGTGCCTTGAATACGCACTAGAGGTGACGTGGAATCATACGCAATAGCGCCCCAAACCATGATGCCGCGTTGTCTAGCGGTAGGGCGCTCCACAGTTACTGCCAGATTTGACCTTTCTCCACGCCGACGCCACACTCGTCTGCGGTGACTATCACTGACAGAACAGAAGCGTGACTCATCGGAGAACACGACGTTCCGCCATTCCCTCATCCAAGTCGCTCTAGCCCGGCACCATGCCAGGCGTGCACGTCTATGCTGTGGAGTCAATGGTAGTCTTCTGAGCGGACGCCGGGAGTGCAGGCCTCCTTAAACCAATCGACGGGAAATTGTTCTGGTCGATATTGGAACAGCCAGGGTGTCTTGCACATGCTGAAGAATGGCGGTTGACGTGGCGTGCGGGGCTGCCACCGCTTGGCGGCGGATGCGCCGATCCTCGCGTGCTGACGTCACTCGGGCTGCGCCTGGACCCCTCGCACGTGCCACATGTCCCTGCGCCAACCGTCTTCGCCACAGGCGCTGCACCGTGGACACATCCCTATGGGTATCGGCTGCGATTTGACGAAGCGACCAACCTGCCCTTCTCAGCCCGATCACCATACCCCTCGTAAAGTCGTCTGTCTGCTGGAAATGCCTCCGTTGACGGCGGCCTGGCATTCTTAGCTATACACGTGTCCTGTGGCACACGACAACACGTTCTACAATGACTGTCGGCTGAGAAATCACGGTACGAAGTGGGCCATTCGCCAACGCCGTGTCCCATTTATCGTTCGCTACGTGCGCAGCACAGCGGCGCATTTCACATCATGAGCATACCTCAGTGACGTCAGTCTACCCTGCAATTGGCATAAAGTTCTGACCACTCCTTCTTGGTGTTGCATTTGCTCTGTCAGTCAGTGTACATGTAAATATAACATTAAATTACCGTAATGAGTTCAGAGGAAGAGTAAGAATCCTGCGATTCGTATGAGAGTTAAGCTCGCCGGACAAAAAGGTAGTCACTCCAGTGCGTAAGCACAGATGGATCGTCAATCCTGCACAGATGGAGCAGCGAACGAGTCCCGTGCTTAACCGCACGCGCATTGCCTCTGCGTGACCATAATGCGGTAGCGATCAGTGAGACATTGATGTACCAAGCGCACAGTGTACGTCAACCTGGGATGTGACTGAGTAGCAAAAAGAGGCAGTCGTGTTTGGCCGTGCACATGGCCAAATGGTGCGTGAAGTTGCTGGATTTGTTGGTGTTCCGCAGCGGACTGTCTACAAGCAATGGTGTACTAAACATGGCGTCAGAATTGTGGTCGGTAGAAGATCCTGACTGAAAAGGATCGGAGATGCGTTTCACGGCTTATGAATCATAATCGCTTCCAAACTCGACAGGAATTAGGTGGCCATACACACACATTGTTTCCTCTGTAAAATCACGGCGTGTTGATACGGCGCGTGGATAAAAACTGTCTTCTCCCATACACAGTAAATAGCTCACCAGGGATTTTTTCACGTGATACAACGACGCGTTCGGTTTCCGAGGGAAAGACCGTCAGTGCATGAACGAAAACTTTCATTTGGCATGTCATCTAGACTGGCATGTTGTTGTGACTAAGTCATTCCTCTGGCGACTGTAGTACTTTGTGCGTGTAGGTTCGAAACAAGCGTGCTTACTAACGATATGGATGACAGAAAAATAAAAATACGTATCGTTGCCTTTGCCGTAATCGGTACCTTGGAGGGACTTTCCATCAGACTGTGAATGCTGTCGGAAGGAGTTTCATGCTCTCGAGTAAGGAATAGATCGAAACACCACTGACTTGGTACATACTGGTCTTCATTAGAACCACTTTTCTTGAACTCCTCGCATTCTTTAAGCTGTTTCCTCAAAGAGCCCTTCATCGATTGAATTTTCTTGGAAACAAAGTCACGATCTATATTTTGGGCCAGCTTACGGTAAAACTCAACCACAACATCATATGCTATACTCTCTAAATTTCTGTTCATATATTCCTTCCATTTCACCTACCCCAAAACCGGATGAGACCTATAAATCTCAATAAATTCAGAAAAAATTGCCCTGTTAGCATGACGAATGTAGGCCATTCTTGAACTTTATAACACACGTTAACATGAACAACACAGTACGTGGCGTGGCATGTGGCTACTTACGTGCCATTCCAGGGGATTGTGTGTCATAATAACCCACCGCGTTCTATCTCGGGGCGACTCCATGTCCGTTTAACAGGCACAACTTTCCGCGTGATGTGAGACACGCGCCGATTTTACAGAGGAAAGAATGTGTGTGTATGACCACCTATTGCTGCAGTCAGTGAATTAAGGTTCATCCTAACCCAGGACCTCTCTTCTTCTTAACCTGTTTAGCCTCCAGGGTCGGTTTTTCCCTCGGACTCAGCGAGGGATCCCACCTCTACCGCCTCAAGGGCAGTGTCTTGGAGCTTCAGACTCTGGGTCGGGGGTTACAACTAGGGAGAATGACCAGTACCTCGCCCAGGCGGCCTCACCTCCTATGCTGAACAGGGGCCTTGTGTGGGACGGGAAGATTGGAAGGGACAGGCAAGGAAGAAGGAAGGAAGCGGCCGTGGCATTAAGTTAGGTACCATCCCGGCAATTGGGAACATGCATCATTTTCAAAAATATTTTTTTTGAAAAGTACACCAATGAAATAGTACGTAAACGTATTACATTGTGGTATGTTGCCTTGTTTTCTACCATTAAAAAAATATGTAATAGTGCCTTTCCGCAAGGCGAGTGAAACGGCCTCTGACGTAAGCGGCGCGCTGTGACGTCACGATCCAGTACCGCATGGAGCTCTACCAGCCGTTGTGCATCAGCCGTTGCTAAAAGCCGATTGTTTATTATTCATGATCGCGAATAACTTCGAAATGACAGAAGAAACGTTCAAAACAGCACAGTCAGACAATCTACCATGTGTAGATGTCATCATTCTTAAAAAATGTGACTTTTGTGGCCGCAGAAATTCGCGGATAACAAGCAAGTTTGTAAGTGGCGTCTTTTATATACGTGCAATGTACTGTAACCCATAGTATTAGGATAACAACGAACCTGGATAGATATCACATCACTTTCAACATTTACTTCTAGACTGTTTCCCCTATTAAAGAATAACATTACATTTTCGGGCTTTCAGTGTTAGTAAAGTAAGAAATCGGATTTCAGCACTAACATAAACATATAGGTAGCATTATAGTACTAGACCGCTTCTGTGGTGTAGTGGTTAATGTGTGTCACTCCCGGAGGCCCGGTTTCGATTCCCGGCTCTGCCACGAAAGTTGAAAACAAATAGTACGAGGGCTGGAACGGGCTCTACTCAGCCTCGGGAGGTCAACTGAGTAGAACGGTTTCGAATCCCACCTCAGCCATCCTCGAAGTGGTTTTTCGTATTTTCCTACTTCTCCTCCAGGCACCTAAGGCCACGGCCGTTTCCTTCCCTCTTCCTTGTCTATCCCTTGCGATCCTCCAACAAGGCCCCTGTTGAGCATAACAGGTGAGGCCGCCTGGGCGAGGTAATGGCCCTCCTCATCAGTTTCATCACCATATTCAAAGTCTCACGTTCCAGGACACTGTCCTTGAAGTGGTAGAGGTGAAATCCCTCGCTGAGTCCGAGAGAAAACCAACCCTGAAGGATAAACTGATTAAGAAAGAAAGAAAGAAAGAAAGAAGGAAAGAAAGATAGATCATAGTACTATAAGGCTATAATCTATCATCCCCCCCCCCAAAAAAAAATATTTATGGTTGGGACAACTGGCCTACCCACTTCCGGGGCCCATGAAAGAGAATTAAATATCTTTGTGGAGGGAAAAAATTAAACATGATAAAGATAAATATGACTTCATCTAGTTTTCACAAGTCGGGCTGAGTGGTTCAGACGGTTGAGGTGCTGGCCTTCTGACCCCAACTTGGCAGGTTCGATCCTGGTTCAGTCCGGTGGTAGTTGAAGGTGCTCAAATACGTCAGCCTCGTGTCGGTAGATTTACTGGCACGTAAAAGAACTCCTGCAGGACTAAATTCCTGCACATCGGCGTCTCCCAAAAATCGTAGAAGTAGTTAGCGAGGCGTGAAGACAATAACATTAATTACATTTGGCTTTTAACAAGCTGAGCATATCAGGAAAGAAAAGTGTCCTGGTGACATTTTAGTCGCTCAATACAGGAATGTCTTTGGGTGCTGTGTTACTTTTTTTTTCCCCTTCTGTTTGCTTTACGTCACACCGTCACATATAGGTCTTATGGCGACGATGGGACAGGAAAGGCCTAGGAATGGGAACAAAGCGGCCGTGGCCTTAGGTACAGCCTCAGCATTTGCCTGGTGTGAAAATGGAAAACCACGCAAAACCATCTTCAGGGCTGCCGGCAGTGGGGTTCAAAACCCACTATCTCCCGGATGCGAGCTCACAGCTGCGCGCTCCTAACCGCACGGCCAACTCGCGCGGTATTTTTACCCTTCGGTTTATTGACTTGGCTTGTATAACCTAAAACTTTGGCTAAGTAGGATAATATTTTAAACACCTACATCACTATTTTCACCTGTGTGCAATTATGTTATTTATTTCATTAATATTATAATTATTATAATTGAGCATTGTTAACTTATAAGACCCCCAACAGACAAGCATTGATTTTGTGTAGAGTTATACGTTTGTTAAATTCACGTTGTTTCCTTTCATGATGTACACGCCTATTCTTTGTTACATTATAGAGTATTTAGATATAGCCTAAATTTCTTTACCAATTAAGCTCTTCAATAAAGACATACATAACTGTCCCATGCCAAGATATATTGGTAGAATTAGAGCTGTCAAAATGGTTCATAACCCCTTTGATTTATTATCTTGACATGGATCACCCAAAACATAGGTTAGGTTTGGAGAATACTTTAATAATCAGCATTATTTAATGCACTGTTTATTACTTTCATATTCCAAGATGTAATTGAAGCATTTAAATAAAGCATAATACATTAAAATTTAAAGTTTTATCACTAGAACAGCTGACATGGAAAAGTGATTTGAAAATTCAAACAAATTCATCTTACGTTAAAATCTTCAAAAAAATAAACTGTAGACTTATCCGATATATCACCAGCATTTCTCCGGCTCGCCAAAATCCATTTCTGCCTAGTTTTAGCGTCTTTGGAACATTTATAGACTAAACAATTTGTTTGGTATGGTATGCGATGTGCTATTGCACATCGGAACTCTACACCATTTATAAGTTTTCTGCCTCACTGTCTGGGCAGGATTCATTTTAAGTCTAAAATATACCACTCAGATTATTATCCAATGTATAGACCTCGAATTTAACTATACCAGACACTAACATAAAGTAGAAATACGCGAAGTGTATCCTGCTTCTCACAGCACACTATGTATTATTTCGTCTGCTAATTCAGTCAACCTGTACGATGACGTCAGACCAATGAGAGCGCGTACTTGCGTGACGTGACATTTTCGTAGATTTTTATCATGTTTGGAGTTACTATTTGTACATTCTGATCACATTTTTGAATTCTGCATGAAATTTTGAATCAGATTAGCATATTTTTAATTAAAACCCCCGATCATGCATGTTCCCTATTGCCTGGAGGAGAAGTTGGAAACCACGGAAAACCACTTCGAGGATGGCTGAGGTGGGAATCGAATCCACCTCTACTCAGCTGACCTCCCGGGGCTGAGTGGACCTCGTACCACTTTTCAAATTTCGTGGCAGAGCAGGGAATCGAACGCGGGCGTCCGGGTGTGGCAGCTAATCACGCTAACCACTACATCACAGAGGCGGACAGCCAGGGCCTCTCAAACGCCCAAATTCTCACGCGTGCAAACTGAGGCGCAGTGGTTCTATGCACCGTGCATTGGCCCCACTCGGCTCGGCTCGGGCCAGCGCTTTGTCTCGGGAAGGCTCGGCTAAACTCGGCTCAACTCGGGTCGGACTTGGAGCGCTACGGAGCGAGTGGAGAAGAGGGAGACAGGCGGAGGGAGCGAAACAGGCATAGGGAAAGAGAGAGACAGCGCTATTGCTCCAATCGAGGAGTGGGGGTCTGCACTCTGGTCAACCTAGCGAGGTCGTCTTTTGCACCTTGCGCCGCTCAATGCACTGGTGCATGCACCCTGAGAGGCTCTGGACCTAACCTGTTAGCGAGAGAACATTGTAACAGGAACTGCATGTAATGAACATTTGGAGTCGGCTCATTGTTCATACAGGTACATAAACCTGCGCTTCTTCAATGGACCAACAAAACATCGAACGTGGAGAGTAGCTGACTGGCAGAACGTAATGATGTCTGATGAATCACGTTTCTGCCTGTATTCAATGACGTACGTCGTCGAACTCACCGAAGGCCAAATGAAGCATTTCATCCTGGATGTGTGCAAGGTCAGGTTCAAGCCGGAGGTGGGGTGTTTGTCGTATCATGGGTTGGATTGGGCCCACTCACTGAGGTGACCACTAACACAAACCAGCAGTTTATTTTAATATTCTCGATGATCAGGTGTTGGCTTTCACTCAACATCTGCATCATGAATATGCTATTGATACCCCAATTTTTCTAGATAACAATAGCAAACTTCATCTCCTTCTATATATTTATTTACAAGTTGCTTTACGTCGCACCGACAAAGATAGATCTTACGACGACGATAGGGCAGGAAAGAGCTAGGAGTGGGAAGGAAGCAGTACAGCACCAGCATTTTCTTGATGTGAAAATGGAAAACCACGGAAAACCATATTCAGGGCTGCCGACAGTGTGGTTCGAACCCACTATCTCCCGACCCTGGGAAACCACGTAAAACCACTTCCAGGATGGTTGAGGTGGGAATCGAACCCACCTCTTCTCAGTTGACCTCCCGAGGCTGAGTGGATCCCGTTCCAGCCCTCATACCACTTTTCAAATTTCGTGGCAGAGCCAGGAATCGAACTTGGGCCTCCGGAGGTGGCTGCTAATCACACTAACCACTACACCACAGAGGCGGACATTATTATTATTATTATTATTATTATTATTATTATTATTATTATTATTATTATTATTATTATTATTATTATTATATATTGCGAATGAGCCCATTAGGACTACGCAAAGTACTTAGAGACAGGCATTTGCCTTTCTTTGTGCCCACACTTCCTTCATTCGTTTGCTGTGTGCTTCTTTTCTCTCTTGAGACCATGTTGTTCCGGTCTTCTTCTTTGGTTTTTCCTCTTGGTCAACTTGCCACTTATGAACTTTGGTTCTGAAGATAACCCGGCTTTGGATGTCTTCAGGTGTAATTCCTGCCAGTTTGAGATCTGTTTTAATTTCGCCAATCCATTTTATTGTGTCCGTTTTAGCTTTACTTCGGTTTTCATAAAATTCAACTATTTGCTTGGTAAGTCTATCTGGGTTCATCCTTTTTATATGTCCAAAGAATCTTAATCTGCGTTTTCTGATGTCGCTGTGAATGTTAGAAAATTGTTTGATTTCCTGTTTCCCTCTAAGGCGGTACTGTTCATCTACGAGTTTTGGGCCTAAAATTTTTCTAATGATCTTGCGTTCCTTTTTCTGAATATTTTCTAGATCAGTTTTCCTGTTCAAAATTAGTGTCTCTGATCCATAGAGGCATTCTGGTTTTATAACTGTATTATAGTGTCTTAGTTTAGCATGCTTGGAGAGACACTTTTTGTTATAGATATTTTGGGTGAGTCTATACGCAGTTTCCATTTTTTGGCATCTAACTTCATTGGCTTTTGTTTCCATTCCATTCTCCTGAATTATTTCACCGAGATATTTGAATTGCTGGACCCGTTTTATTTTGCCATATTTTGTTTCCATGAATTTAGGGGCTTCTTTGCTGCAGGTCATGTATTCAGTTTTTTCAAACGATATTTGGAGGCCGACTTTTTCCGCTGTTTCTTTCAGGAGTTCGATCTGGTTTATGGCTGTTGAAACGTCACGAGTTAAGATTGCCAGATCGTCCGCAAATGCCAGGCAGTCTACTGCTAATTTGCCCCTACCAAGGGTGATTGGTTGGTCAATCTTGAGGGCAGACTTCTGTTTGCGCCATTCCTGTATTACCTTTTCAAGGACGCAGTTGAAGAGTAGTGGAGAGAGCCCATCTCCCTGTCTTACTCCTGTTTTGATCGGAAAAGGGCCTGAGATTTCCCCCATGAATTTAACCTTAGATTTTGTGT
Source organism: Anabrus simplex (assembly GCF_040414725.1). Taxonomy (NCBI): domain Eukaryota; kingdom Metazoa; phylum Arthropoda; class Insecta; order Orthoptera; family Tettigoniidae; genus Anabrus; species Anabrus simplex. The sequence continues at coordinate 1,158,856,435 of NC_090266.1, forward strand.
CTGTCAATGTCTCTTTTACAATTGCGAGTGTTTTCCGGTCTAGACCCTGTTCTTTTAATATCTGAAACAGTGATTGACGATCAACTGAATCATAGGCCTTTTTGAAATCAACAAAAGTACAAACTACATTTTTGCTACAAATTCTCTGATGCCTTAGGATTAACTTTAGGTTCAAAATTTGCTCTGGACATGAACGGCCTGGTCTGGACCCTGCTTGATATTCTCCAATTTTTGGTTCTAGTTGCTGTTGGGCTCTATCGAGAAGGCACTGAGATAAAATTTTGTAGGCAACAGATACCAATGAGATTCCTCTGTAGTTATTTACATCTGTTCTGTCTCCTTTCTTATGTAAAGGATGAATTAGTGCACTTTTCCAATCTTCTGGAATTTGTTCTGTTTCCCAAATCTCTTGGATGATACCGGTGAATTCTTTTATAGTATTTGGGCCTGCTGATTTGAGAATTTCTGCTATGATCCCATCCTCACCTGCAGCTTTATTCATTTTAAGTCGTTTTATCTGTCTGGTAATTTCTTCTTCATCCGGTGGTACTGAATTTGGGTTTGTGAAGTCAGGTTCCTGCGGTGGAAATCTTTGTGTTGGCTCTGGGCATTTAAGCAGTTCTTCAAAATACCTTGCAAGTTCGGTGCAGTTTTCTTGATTGTTCAGTGCAAATTGCCCATTTACTTTCTTAAAGCAAAGGTTTTGTGGCTGATACCCTGTTAGCTTTGTTTTGAAGTTCTTGTAGAAATTTCGTGTGTGGTTTTTTCGAAGTCCTTTTCAGTTTCTAGTAGTTGATCTTTCTCGAATTTCCTTTTGGTCTGTCGGATTAATTTCGCTGCCTCTTTCCTGACTGCCAAAAACATTTTGTGATTCTTATCGGTCTTTTTGCTGTTCCACTTATTGTATGCATTCTGCCGGGATTGGATGGCTTGTTCACAGTCTGCGTTCCACCAAGGGTGTTTTTTTCTTTTCTGCAGAGGAATCAGTGTTTGTGCTGTTTCAATTAGTTTGGTCTTGAGTTGCTGCCAATTGTTGGACTGCTTTTTCTCTAATTCTTCGGTGAGAGATGGCTGGATCTGACTGGTATCAAATTTCGGAATTATTTGCTTCCTTCTTCTGAACCTTTGGGGTATCAACTGTAGTTTGACTCTTGTCAGATAGTGGTCTGAGTCTATGTTTGCACCCTTCCTTACTTGGACATTTATAATTTCTCTGTGGTTTGGGTACGAAATTGCCACGTGGTCAATTTGAAACTCGCCCAAGAGGGAGTTGGGTGATCTCCATGTCATTTGTTTAGAAGGTTTCTTCCTGAAGTGAGTCGACATGACTTTAAGGTTGAATGCCCTGCAGAATTCGACTAATCTCCGTCCATTTTGGTTCGTCCATTTATGTGCTGGGAATTTTCCAACTGTTTTCCTGTATTTCCTTTCCTTGCCTAGCTGAGCGTTGAAATCTCCTAACAGAATTTTGACGTGGTTTTGAGGAATTTTTGATGCTGTTTCTTCTAGTATTTCCCAGGATTTGTCTACCTTCTCGCGATCTGTTTTATTGTCTTCATTGACTGGCATATGTGCATTGATCAGTGTGTATGATTTGTTTGCACACTTTAGGGTGATTATCATTAGCCTATTGTTTACACATTTCACACCTATTACTGAGTTAAGTATGCTCTTCTTGACTGCAAATGCAACTCCTAAATGGAGTGTGTTTTGAGAATCCGTTTGTCTGTTTTACTTTTGAAGAGTCTGTAGTTCCCGAAATCCATTGCGTGTTCGTCAGTCAGCCTCGTTTCTTGGAGTGCCAGTATTTCTATTTTTTGATCATTTAGGGTTTGCTCTAGTTCGTACAACTTCCCTGCCCGCAAGAGAGAATTTATGTTCAGTGTTCCGAAAAATGTTTTGCTGTTTGGGCGAAGTTGGCCAGAGGTCTCTCCGACTCCCTCTGTTTGCGTGTCCAGCCAGACTCCCCAGAATCCGATAGTCTGGTTGTGCTGCTAATGTCAGCAGTGGATTGGTTACCACCTGGGGTACAAATTTGTTTTCTGCCACGCCTCATGGTACTTGATTATCCAAGTATTGGACCGTAGTCCAGTTTCATAGGACTGGAGTGGATAGTTCCAGAACATACATTTCCAGCCGCACCTCTGGTGAACAGACGCTGACCACTTTGCCGCTTGCTGCAAGTCAGACGCGAAGTGGATTTCAGTCAGTTCTTCCTCCCTCTCCGCCATCGGGATGAATCCTCTTATGCCGTCGAGGCCGTTGACCATTTTCCTTGTTCCCTCAGTTGATCCGCGGGTGCTTATTTGGCTATGCCTTATTCGCACCTGTCCTGCATATCTACAGGAACTTTCCCTATCAGCCATTGGGACGCGCCGTGTCGGGGTTGACGGCCCCCACCCCAGTGTCTTACATAGAGTTATGCCTAACTCCTACTCAGTTCAGAGCTAGACCCCCACGCAAGCTGACCGGGCACGGTTATTATTATTATTATTATTATTATTATTATTATTATTATTATTATTATTATTATTATTATTATTGTGACAATAGTACGGTCTCTCCCTGAGATTGAATTTCCTCTTTATCGACCGCCAGCAGAGTAATCTCACGGAGACAACTTGCCAGGACTGTGACCACTTTAGTAATTTGCTCGTGTATCTTTAGATATCACTACTGTTTGTTTTCTAAGTTGAGTATTCTTTTTCTATATTAGGTGGCCCAGCTTGGGCGATTGTCTTTTGTTTCTGAGTTGCCACTACTGCTATTTTCAACCAATCAGATTTCTAAAATTATGAAGTCATGTTCCACAAATGAAAAGTACAATTACGTCATTTTCTAAATCTGTCACCCAGCCCGTCCTTATATATATTTGTGAGTTTGATCCTTAAGTGTCAGTTCGGATAGGACTTGAGAGTGAGGTCTCCCTCTGGAGGCGTGCGGGTGATGCTGGGGCTCGCTATGGCGCGTCATAGCGATGGTTGTGTAAGGTAAGGCAGAACTATCACCTAGCAATGTGAACTTTATGTACAGTACGTGTGGCAAAGGGAAGATTTCAGTGTTCCCCTTAGGATGTGACTGTTAGGGAAAGCTGAGTTTTCCTTACATTTTAATGTAGGTTTTTCTTCTTTCTTTTAGGACGTAGAATGTAGGATTTCTAGGCAGTCTACGGACATATGTAAAACCCCCATGGGGACTTTTTAATGTAAGGACGCACGAGTGTGTACCCTCGTTTCCGTTATTCACTTTGTTTTCCGGTGTCTAAACTTTAAACTCTATTTCTTCCATTTTGCGTTTCGGGTATAAACTTTTTCTATCTTGGTCACCGAGTAGTATGGCTTATCCTCTGTGTCAACGGTCCTTATACACCTCTAGGTTCTTGACAAGTCATGTCCTGGCAATGCTTGAGCGGGTTCATCCCCCCTTCCATTTTCTTCTCGGCCTTTCCATTAATTGTTTATTTTTACTTATATGGACGATGTAATTTTCTAGATCTTTCGATTTGCTTTCGTGTTCTTGAATAAGCGTATCGAGTGTAAAAAGCCTAATGAGCTTTTAAGTTCTAATGAACTCTCAAGTCGGGCACCTGAAGTGTGAAATTGTAGTCCAGGATTCGATACCCATCGGTAGTGCTTGAACTCAAAACTGAGAGTTTTTACTCCTTCTAGAAGTGTAACTGTTCTCATACTGATGATTTGATTTCCCTCTTCTGAAATTAATTTGGGAAGCTCTAGCTTCTTGCTAACATGGTCCATGGATCATATGGATATGAAATTTCGAAATTGCAATTTCATATCCAAAAAATTTACATGTAGGTTGACCTTGTTGGTCTGACCAAGACTTGCAATCTTATCTAATGTAAACGGAGGCTTCGTTCTCCTGGTGAAAACCTTAAGCTCCAGAGGTTGTCTTTTATTCTTCTTAAAGTTCATATATGGTTAAGGGATCGTGTTAATTGCATTGTTGTTGTTATCAATTGAAAACGTTTTCATTCTGTAAGGTAAAGAAAAGAAAGGATTTCCATCAAATATATTTTTAAAATGTGATGTTTTGTGTAAGCTTTGCCCAGTGTCTTGGCCCTGCAGTTTCTTTCTATCTCCTACTATACATATCCCCGTAACTATTATTATTATTATTATTATTGTTGTTGTTGTTGTTACGTGGTATTTCGTGGATCGCAGAGGTGAAAGAGGGTGCCTGGGTGAATGAGTCCAACTACAATGTCAAGAATGAAATTTAAAACATAAACTGAAGGTTATATTTTCAACGATTTCCAACTTCATAATTTTTACAGGTACAAGTAGCAAACATTAAACAAGATTGGGAAACATTCAAGATTAGTGGTTTTAACAGATCTTGCGCTTCAAGCCCTCACTTCACTTTTCCTGAGCTCCTAGCTCAAATTTACAAAGAGCACAAATTTACCCAAGGGCAGAAATCCCACAATACATGGAGCACTTGCTCCCTAAATTACAATGTCAGGCCTCCCAGAGGCACTTTTACAACACTTGAAACAGAGCTAACGTGCTCTCAGTTTTCCAAGCCTACTCAAGGCAACATAGCATGAAACTCTAATAATCTCTGGCCTTACCAGGCACTATTTACAAAAATAGAAAACTTATTACACAGAGGTATCTAGTACCCAACCACAGGGCCTTAGTGAAAAAGAACAGGTTAAATAAACGTCCCTAGAACAATTTGAATGGAGTCGAAGACTGAGCTCCAAAACTTCAAAACCTACAGGGCGCTTGGCCGACGAAACAGGGGCTATTCCCAAACTACTGAGGTTGTACGCATGAAAATAACTTTAATACATTGCAGAAACAAAACATGGCACCTCAAACCAAGATGAAGGGGAGCTCGAGAGGGTACATCACTCTCTATCCCTGATTTATAGTAGAAGATTTTATGAAGTTATTACATTAGCCGGCATAAAGTTACATTTTTAGAAAAGAAGGCTACATAATTGATGATTAGGACCTTTCCCTCGGGTTAAACTGCGGAGCTAGCAAGAAAGAAAGAAAGATGTTATGTGGCCATTACCTGGTAGAAGTACTAGCAGGGGCCTCCAGCCTCCTGCTTGACACACATACTCAGTAAGATGACGATCAATTGGCCAAGAGACGTGAAAATTCGCAGTTTATAAACCCTCGGGGAAAGTTCGAGACCATTCAAGATTAAATTAGCCACTCCCTCTAAATTGTATTGGCTAATTTAAAAGTTACGCTCAAAATAGAAGAAGAAGAAGAAGAAGAAGAAGAAGAAGAAGAAGAAGACTGCGATTGGTAGAAAATTAATTACAAAAATTATTGATTGGTTGGATTCAAAACTGGCGGAAAGGAAAGAAAAATATTTCCAACCCAAATATAAATGAACATCGATTAGTAAAAAAACCTTGTGAATACAAAACTTCTTTAAATCAAAAGTTCTCTCACTTCGCACCAGGGTGCATGATCATAGTTTTTGGTAGCGTCATCTATGGGAGAATGTCCAAACTTCTTGATGAATGGCAAACAAAACATGTAGAAACAGTCAGTTCAGGAAACTTCACAATAATAAAATTACGTCATATTTTAGTGGTGACATCTTCTGAGTAAATTTATAAGTTGGTGCAGGTTCAGTTTCACTGTTTCACCAGTAGAGGAGTTCTTTTAGGCGCTAGATTTAAATGCGCGGCGTTGGGGTGTACCTCCCGGTACTATTATTATTATTGTTATTATTATTATTATTATTATTATTATTATTATTATTATTATTATTATTATTATTATTATTACTAGCTGATGTACCCGTGCTTCGCTACGGGATTGGATTCTCAGAGAGACTGCCCTTGTGGTTTTCCTAACTGAAGTCAACATAGGTCATTACAAAAACGTCGGTAGGAAAAAAGCGATTAAAAGCAATGATATCATATAAAATACTCGATCAAATGAAAAACCGCACATTTTCTCACTTTTAACGAACAGGACTACGCTGCCGATCTAACAATCCAAGGTTCCAGAGCTGAAATGATCAAAGCCGCAGATAGCCGTGATCCGTGAACACCCTTCGTCTTTTTCGGCAGGGAGAGGGTCCAATAGTGGAGACTCCCACAGCATAAACTATGCCCTTCAACTAATCTGTTTCCTGGGAGTACCCGATGAGTCGCAAAATCTTAATTCACTACAGTGGCGGCGGAAAAATCTATCTGACTTGGAGACAAATTTTTCCTCCAAGCAAGAGGAGAAACTCACTCTTCACTGCTAATTTGGAATAAAATGAATGTAGTATTTAATAAAAGTAAATAGGAAGAAGCTTTAATTAAGAAACGGCTCTTTTCAGGGTCGAATTTTGAGTTATTTAGTGAATTGTGGTGCTATAATTTGGAATAGGCCTAAATTTTTATTCTATTCCAGGTACTACTACTACTACTACTACTACTACTACTACTACTACTACTACTACTAAGTGAGCCTCTGCCTTAAGTATGCACACCGCTTATTCAAAACAGCGCGTCAGATTAGGGATCGCATAGCTGGAATACTATGATGAACCTGTGTGTTACGTACCAGCTGTATCAGAAAATGTATGAACCAGAGGAATGACATGCTAAAGAAGAATGTTTTCTAACTCCCCAGCTATTTCCCGCTAACATTCTGTCAGGCTGTTATACTCGGTACGCAGCAGTAATCCCATCTATCGGAGTTGAGAGGCAGCATAAGAGACAAAGAACATCACATCAAACAATGGTCAATGTAATGTTACTGTTGATCAATGCTATGCGCTTTTGATATTGTAGGTCTTCACACTTAGTTTTCTTCCGACTCTGAAATACCACGGTACGGTAAAACTGATTAAAACATAAATGATCGGAAATTGCACTCCCTATAATTTTTGTTATGTAATACTTTTCGATACATAGGTATTTAAAAATTACATTTTAGGCGCCTTCCCCTAAACTACAGTTCCATCCAGGGTGAATAAATTTGTTTATAGCTTAGACTGTTGTTTCTCATTCCCCGACTCTATATAACGATTTTCATTAAATGATGTTAACCCATTTTCTCGTGGCTCGGCGTTGATATGGACTTATAAACAAAATTAAACTTTCATGAATATCTGTGTTATCACAGTCGGTACGGTAAAAATGTATAAGACATAAATGGTCGGAAATTTAATTCTATATAACTTTTCGTTATGTAGTATTTATCGATACGACCACTAATAATTTAAATATTGAGAATTAAATGTTAGGCCTTCCCCTAAACTACCATTTCACTCAGTGTGAATAGAATGGTTCATATCCTAGATTATAATGGCTCAGTTTCCGACTATGCATGCCAATTTTCATTGAGAAGACCACTCATAACGTAAATATTTAAGAATTACATAATAGACCTTCCACTAAACTACCATTTCACTCAGCGTGAATAAAATTATTTATAGCCTAGATTGTAGCGACTCATTCCTCGGCTTTGAATACCAATTTTCATTACGATAGGACCCCTAATAATATAAATATTTGAAAATTAAATTTTAGGCCTTCCCCTAAACTACCATTTCTATCAGTGTAAATAAAATTATTTATGATCTAGATTGTAGCGACATTTTTCCCGACCTTTCATACTGATTTTCATTAAATTCTCTTTAGCCGTTTTCTAGTGATGCGTGTACATACATACATACATACATACATACATACATACATACATACATACATACATACATACATACATACATACATACATACATACATACATACATACATACATACTTACATACATACATACATACTGTCCCCGTTAAAATTGGCGATATTACGAATATTTCAACGAGTGGAAAGCAAAAAATTTTATTGTCTGCTTAAAACCGCAGCATGTCATCTGGGAAGTAGTGGCGAGCTGAGAACGAGTTTTTTTGTCGTTCAGAGGGGTGTTATACACCGAGACTGTGCCAAGGCCAGGTCGAACCACGTGACTGCCTTCGCACGCGCACAACCCAGCTTGTTTCTGGAATAGTCTGCGCAAATTAAAGGAGACCATCAGCCAATTACCGTTCTCGCTAAAGAACACGCCTCCCTGGCTAATTAGATAAAAGGCCTTGCTTCGAGTGAATCGCTCTCTTAATGCTTGCTTTCTTAATGCTTGTTCTCTTAATGCTTTATGCGCTTATTCTGAAGCTCTCTCTGAATATATTCTTCGCTGTGTGAGACATCACGTTACCGGACCACGTGGAAAGAAAATTTTCAAGTCAAGTCGACGCCCGTTCTACCAGAATTTAGTCTGATAATTAGTGAATTCTGTGGAATAAAAACGCCTAGGAGCCAAGTTAAGTGTGACAGTGTAGACGAGCTGTTTATATTCTGCGTGTGCTTGTGCAAAATACTTAATTTTGTCATCTCAATTACAGCTTGTGACCAGCGATCTACGGAAGACGTCTTAGAATTGAACATCTCAAGATGAAGAATTCCGCAACCACCGGCAACGCAATTTCATCGAGGGACACCTGTTGCAAAGCCTCCATGGAGCTGTAAAAATGTAAGGCGTCTCTGGTACTTGGAAGGAGACTGGCCGGAGTATGCTGAAATAACTGACTGTCGACGGGAATCGAACTTCACAAAAACTTGAGTACCTTTTAAATTTAATTTATCTGTCTTACCTTTTGTACAACTAGAGGTCTTTCTTCTTAAGTCATAGATCTATTAGTTTGCTGTAGTTAGAAATGTTTCATTTTTCTACTTCTTAAGGTGTCGTGGTAGACTAGGTACGTGTGAATGAAATTTTGGAATCTATTAGAGTAGACATGTAGGTTATCTTTGAATGATTTCCCATGCTTAAGGAGCTTTATATTTAATAATCACTGACCACACGATAAATCTACTTTCATTGTAATATTGAAAGTTACCGGACGGAGAATTTGCGTGTACATTTTGAGTGAATAGGGTCGAACCTAGTGTCTTTTAAGATCACTTGTTGTTTTTATGATGAAGTCATCTAATTTTACGATATTCCATGAGGATCAGTAGATGTAATAATCACTTAAATAATAATAATATTGACTAAAGATCGGGTAAAACAGAAGTAAACGCTCGTGAGCCGTAAAACTACTGTAGAGTTCCTAAATGTGAGATGGAATGTGCTCTGTTCATGAAGGGTCTGGAATATGGCCAATCCTGAGGGATATTTGTTGTATAATTGAGCAATTGATGAATTAATGGTGATATTTGATTTATTCTTGTGTATTGGAGCGCAAGATAGATTATAATTATTGGAGCACGTGTTGCGAGTGTATTTCGCAGGTAGGAAGTAAAAATAATACGAGTAAGGCTCACGCTTGCGGTAAATTCAACCTGTAGCCCACATGATGGTAGTGCTTATGGATTTTACTAGAATCTTCCATTATAATTTCATGAATTAGATGAACTTGCGTGGATATGTGAAATGTGTTTCTATCAAGTGATACCCATGACTTCGATCACTAGCCACCATTAATGTAGGAGAATTTCAGTACACGGATTATTTCTGCCAGACATTACGCGTCCCGACCACCAATAAAAATCATGAATAAATTTGCCAAATCAGGATTCGATGTAAATAGTGTACATAAAAACGTGTTTCCCTAGTGTGAATGTGTGTGTAAATGTGTATATTCCTCTTGTGTCATGTTGATTTCATTTAATTTTGATCTGGTCATGCACTCGCTGTGACGCAGATCACACTCATCGTTGTGTGTCGCCTTAAGAAATAATTTTATGCCCTTAAGGGAAAGTTTAATTAAGTTAAGTCAAGGAAGACTAGGAAGGAATTTATTTTCTTAATTAGCGAGATTTAAAAGGAAAGATCATCTCGTTACTTTATGAAGGCACTCGATTTGTAAATAAAATTTATTTAACTAGCTCACACGTTGGTAATGTAAATTTCTAAAATCTGAAATACTTTAAGATTAATTTGAATAGAAATGAAATGCAAAGATCAGAGGTAGAAATTCGTTAGCCGCACGATTACTTTGAAACATTGTGAAAATAAGTCATTAATTATTAATTAAGAATAATTACTCTGAAATGCTGATGATGATCATTAGGTAAATGATGCAGTGGAAAATTAATAAGAACACGATCGTGTGACAATGAAACAGGTTAATTGAATGATAAGAAAATGATAATAATAATAATAATAATAATAATAATAATAATCAGAATAATAATTAATTAATTTTGAGAATTTTGGAAACAATTTTCATTTTCTACTGAAGTTCATGTTAGTGTCATTGACCAATATTAAATACTGTAAATGACAAATTCAGTTGCGTACATCTTAAAACCACGTGTTGAGACTACTTTAAATTGATGAAGCTTTGAACACATGTTAACTTATTTAATTCTTTCAGTCAAATGTTTGGTTTGAAAAGGCAAGTGGCCTAATTACTTCTTTGGTTTCATTACAGCACAGTGAGGCTGGAGTTATGAACACGTGTCACTCTAAATCGAGGAAGAAATCCAATATTATGAAAGTTCTCTGTTGTATTAGAAAGAAACCATCAAGAATATTTAATTTGTTTGTCTGCTTATGTGAATAAATGTCAGAGTGTTGTTTTAATATTTCTTTTTATCCTGCTTGGTCATCAATCCTTAACAACCCTTAAATGCCTCTAGAAAGTGATAGCCAACGATCGAACGGTCCACCTTGGGATTCCTCGCTCGATGGCTGGGCTTAGCTCGGGAAAAATGGGGGCAATACATACATACATACAGACAGACAGACAGACAGAAATTACGGAAAACTAAAAAGTGCATTTCCTTGTTACTGTGGACGTGACCGATACAGAAATACCATTCTTTTCAAATTCTGAGCAATGTACAGACAAAACTCGTATTTTATATATATAGATTATAGAAAATAATGACCTAAACATTTTCAGGAATGTAAGTTAGCTAATTTCCAGTACAAATGTTAGCCCCCAAACCAAGAGAGTTGGCTACGTGGTTTGCGTAACGTAGCGGTGAGCTTGCGTTTCGGAGATAATGGGTTCGAAACACGCTCCCGGCAATCCTGAATATGTTTTCCCATGGATTCACATTTTCATAGCAGGTAAATGCTGTGCCTGTACCTAATTAAAGCCACGGCTGCTTCCTTCCCACTCCTAGACCTTTCCTATCCCATTGCTTGCATAAGACCTATCTACGTCGATGCGACGTAAAACAAATAGTTTTGTAAAAAAATAAGTTGGTGCCCAAACTCTATGAGACGAAACGAGCTCTGAGAAATCGCTGAAGAGATGCTTATCTCCAGGGTCAGTTACCGCTTATGGTTCAACCTCCAACTTTAAATCACTGGCAAGATAGGTTTATTTTCCTGTTTTCATCCCAGGAAAATGCTGGGAATGTGCCTTAATTAAGGCCGCGGACGCTTCCTTCCCACTCCTTGGCTTCCCTTATCCCCTTGTAGTCATTATCCTATCTGTGTTGGTGCGGCATAGAACAATATTGTAAATAACTTTATTTTCTCTGAGTTAAAGAAAATGGAATTTAATGAACGCCTAAAAATTAATGGATATACAATGTAGATAAAAGAATGAACACCGGGCGAGTTGGCCGTGCGCGTAGAGGCACGCGGCTGTGAGCTTGCATCCGGGAGATAGTAGGTTCGAATCCCACTATCGGCAGCCCTGAAGATGGTTTTCCGTGGTTTCCCATTTTCACACCAGGTAAATGGTGGGGCTGTACCTTAATTAAGGCCACGGCCGCTTCCTTCCAACTCCTAGGCCTTTCCTATCCCATCGTCGCCATAAGACCTATCTGTGTCGGTGCGACGTAAAGCCCCTAGCAAAGAAAAGAAGAATGAACTCCATTGTTTTTCAAGGAGACGACGGGGGCTGCCCCCTTTGTCTTGCGGCGGGTAATATTATCCTTACGTCATCATGTCTTGCTATATTTGCAACCCCTGTTGGGGTGGGAGTGGGAATGCACAAGGTAGGGGGACCATATTTCGTCCCCATAGCAGATTTGGACTTGTAGAAATTTAGGAATATTATGGACACTTACGGGCAAGTTGCAAAGAAACTGTTACAACGTAAGGTAGTCAATATTTGACATAAACACTAGAAAAACTAAACCACCAAAAGAGTGTTCATAGTTTCCTGCCCCCACCAAATTTATGAGAAGTACAATAAATGTTAATATACTTTTTATTGTCTTTACGTCGCACCGACACAGATAGGTCTTATTTCGACGATGGGACAGGAAAGAGCTAGGACTAGGAAGGAAGTGGCCGTGGCCTTAATTAAGGTACAGTCCCAGCATTTACCTGGTGTGAAAATGGAAAATCACGGAAAACCATATTCAGGGCTGCCGACAGTGGGGTTCGAACCTACTATCTCCCGAATACTGGATACTGGCCTCACTTAAGCGACTGCAGCTATCGAGCTCGGTGTATTAATATATTTTCCCTTTATAAACTTACCAAACACTTTCCCTATAATGAATTACTTGAAGGCCATTTATTAAAAAAAACGTTTTCTTGCTATTCTTTTCAACAATCTTTCAGCGTTGCACGTGGGATGTTAAACGCTTCACTTGAACGTTTGTAACCCATTAACTTGTCCCTCACTGCCTTAATAGCCTTTTCATATCCTTCATATCCTACTGCTAGCATTTTTCTATCTGAAAATAACAGTAAACTTCATAAATAACAAATAAAATGAAGGGGGGCGAAATTACGAACGGTGTATTATAATGGCCGCTACATTAACTAACGCCAACCACCTCACTGTAGCGATTCCACGCCAGAAACTACACCGCACGACTGAAATGCAGTCCAGTATTTCATACACATATCAGTGCTCACTCTAGAAATAACAGGCTCTCAATTTGAATGCTGCACTGACTCAGATCAACATGAAAAATTAATCCTCCTTGTACACGGACACTAAACGTGGTGCACACAACCAACTCTCACAACAAGACAACGAACTGAGGCAACGCGTGTGCTCGTGGCTAACCATTAGGTACGAACGATGCAAACTGGAAATCCTAGGGGGACGAAATTAGGAGCGGGGACGGAGTTTGGCCAACCTTCCTTATTTGCCTTTTACCTTGACGCTCCAGGTTCGATTCTAGACTCTCCCTAGGTTTATTTCTGGTCCGAAGGATGGAGCGGAGCTCAACTGTGTCGCTGTGTTATAATAATAATAATTTCTTGTGACTATCGCTAACCTGGTACAGACCTTGTAAGGCAAAACCTCTGACGAGGGTTGGCGGCATCTGGCGTGTATGGAAAAATGCGTGTGTTTTGTGGTGATGGAGAATAGTGTTATGTGTGATGTGTGAGTTGCAGGGATGTTGGGAGCAGCACAAACATCCAGTTCTCGAGCCAAAGGAATGCTTATTACAACAGTCAATATGGATTTGATTTTTTAATATGCTGACAGTCTTGTCTGCCATCTGCTAACACAAATATCTTACCACATTGTCTGTGATAACCATTTTTAATAACGTTATTGTATTTACGTCCCACTAACTACTTTCAAGGTTTTCGGAGACTCCGAGGTGCCGAAATTTAGTCCTTCAGGAGATCTTTTATGTGCCACGAGGCTGACGTATTTGAGCACCTTCAAATAGGTAGGGCCAATATTACGTCCCCTTAACGGATCTGGACTTGTAGAAATTCAGGAATATTATGGACAAGGCTAGAAATTGGTATATATATTACAGAATATATTCTCCACTAGCAAGATACCCGTGCTTCGCTACGGTATTATAATAAAATTTATAATTGAATGCTTAACGTTTTGTATATAATCCCAAAATTCGCGATCTGACTCGTTTTCTGAGAAAATTCGCCAAAATTCCTGATTTGACTAATTTTCTGAGAGATTACGGCAAAGTTCCTCCCATTTTTCAATCTTTCTTTCCAGCAATCGATTTCGTACTTCCCGGGCTAGGTCCAGGTATTCCACCCAGTCAGTTGGGTCCCTAAATCTCTGCCATCTTTTCCTATGAGCATTTTTAATATGGATCAAATCCTTGAGGAGATCCGGCGTGGTGCCGTCTTGGGTGCCTTGGCGGTACTGAACCCGCGGCCGGACTGGAATCGTAGTCATTATCCGCCCAGGACCCGTTTCCAGCATGGTCCGCACATTTTGATGACGGTCCAGAACAATATTATTATTATTATTATTATTATTATTATTATTATTATTATTATTATTATTATTATTATTATTATTATTATTATTATTATTATTATTATTATTATTATTGATGTTATGGACCCCACAGCAAGGTGCAAGACCGCTACTTGGCGGTAAATTACATCTGCTACCATAGTCTTTGCTGACAATGTGACCAGCACCATCGTCGCGCGTAGGCAAATGTGCGAGATTTCTGGCGACACGAATTATATACTTCCGTGCATTATTGACCTTATTACAGAGGTGAACAATTGCACGGACATTTTCATTCGTATCGTTTATTTCAAATGCGTTTAAATTTTTATTTATATGCCAGGAGAATCTACTGTAATGTAACTTTATGTCCTCCAAACGAAATTATGGATCTTGAAAAGGACCCCAGGAAAGATTAAACGTGATCAGTTTATAATCACACTAAGTACATTATGAACAGTAAAATCAATTGGTCTCAACTCCTTTTTCACGCCCCCCTCCGCCATTAAATTTATTTACACCCCCTCCCCTCAAAAAGGCGTGTTTTTTATGTTTAAAGGAGATTCCAAATACCAATGTTCACGTCCGTTACCTTCAGTTCTGAGATGTAAGTATCCCCATAAAAATAATTCACTATTTAAACTTCCTCTCACACTCCCCCCACCTTTAAGTGAATTTTCCGGGGAAAAAATACTTGTTTCTTTAATAGTAAAGGATTTTCTACACACCAATTATCACGATCTGACATCTTCAGTTTATGAGATATGTGTCCTCATAAAAGGAATTAAACTCGTTTTTACCCCAGCCCCACCAAAATGATTTCCGCCCCAAAACGCTTTTTTTCTTTTTTAGGAGATCCAAATACCAATTTTCACATCTGTAACAACTTTAGTTTTTATTAGATGGAAGTATCCTCATACAATTAATTCAATTAATTTTTCAATTCTTTCACCTTCCCCCTCCCTCTTCATTTTATTTTCCGAGAATACGTGTTCCTTTAATTTCAAAGCAGATTCCAAATACCAATTTTCACGTCTACAAAATCTATCGTTTTTGAGATGATAGTATCCTCATACAAATAATTCAGCTAATTTTTCAATTTCCCCCCCCCTCCCCCTTTAGATGGATTTGCACAAAAATGACGTATTTCTTTATTTTTAAAGGAGATTCCAAATAACAAATTTCACGTCTGTAACATCCTCAGCTTTTGAGATATCAGTATCCTAATTAAAAGAATTCAGCCCCATTTTCAGTCACTTTATACATCCACCCAAGTGGTTCTTCAGAAAAAAAATACATGTTTCTTTATTTTTAATAGAGATAACATGTTAACATGTCAAGTTTTGAGATATACTGTAGAAATGCTCATTTTAAAATAACACCCCCTTTTTAGTTCCTCTTAAGTGGAGTTTCCAAAAACAAATCTCCTATGTTTCTTTACTTTTACAGGAGATTCCAAATACCAATTTTTGCGTCTGTAACACTTTACGTTTCTGAGATATACTGAAGATATTGTCTTTCTAAAAATTCGCCCCAATTTGTCACTCCTGTTTAACAGCCGTTAATTGGATTTTCCAGAAACAAAAAATACATGTTTCTTTATTTTCAAAGGAGATCCCAAATACCAATTTTCAGTTATGTAATATCTTCTGCTTCTGAGATATAAGTATCCTCATTTAAGGCATTCAACCCCTTTTTCACCCTTTTTCAACCCTCCTATTGGGATTTCCCGAAAACAAAAAATATGTGTTTCCTTATTTTTAAGGGAGATTCTGAATACCAATTTTTACATCTGTAAACTTCTAAAGTTTTGAGATATAGTTACACTCGTTTTAAAATTTAACCCCCCTTTCCACTCCCTTAGCGACTGTATATCTAAAATTCCTCCCTTTGCGAGCACCTACCCGTACATTGTGCTATAAATGTATTCTCAAAATTTCATTTCATTATGTCCAGTAGTTTTGGCTCGGCGATGATTAATCAGTCAGTCAGTCAGTCAGTCAATCAGTCAGTCAGTCAGTCAGTCAGTCAGTCAGTCAGTCAGTCAGTCAGTCAGTCAGTCAGTCAGTCAGGACAAGTTATTATATATTGTACCAGGAAAAGTTGTGGGCAAAGGGCATGAGTAGGACCTCAGGGAGTGGGACTGGGTTTTGGAGCCGATACAGAGAAGGATAGTCTCGCAGAGCGAATAATAGATGGTAAATAATTTTTTTTCTTAAAACGATTTATTAATTTTTCACCCTGCGGTATGATTATTGACTCAAATTTTGCATAGAAATTAAATGTCGAAAATAATCTCCTTAAAAAAAATGGCATAAATATCATTGGTTTCAAAGTCTTTCATATGTGGGAATTTCCACCTAAAGTCTTTTTTAAACCTAAGCACACTTTTATAATGAGAAATTATCAAAGTTTTCAGTTCTCAGTTCGTCAATCTCGATATATAGCACACTTGAAAGCCTACAGTCTTTCTACTGAAATTAAATTTATCACTTTTGAGAAATTATGAAAATTGTTCACACGCGACACTGAAGTTTCACTGTTCAAAATAAATGAAAAGGTTTAGTCAGTTTGTTACTCACTTATGACAAGAACTGTTGCTACCAAATGTCGAAAGATGGACGTCTGGAATGTTCCATGTAGAATCAGGATTGGCGATGTTGACGTTCCCAATGAGGTGATGACAGCTGGAACTGGATCACGTTGAGTTGTAGCTTGTTCGGGTGATTTTCGCACACGAAAATGGCGTATGAAGAATCACAGTCCTTTCTGTACGAAATGCTACTTACAGTCGTTATTGAAACGTTCATAATCACACAGTTCACATAAAAAAAAAGAAAGTAAGTCGATAAGCACAGTCTTTGAACACAGCCTGAAGTTGCTAGGGATTATTTTCTGCTAATCCTGTTACTATAATGTTATATTAACACAGAAAAGTTCTCACTTTTTCACTCAAATTACTACTGTGAGTCTTATGTTGGTGTGACGTGAATATGAGTTCTGGTAATTCTAAGTATTAGGCTCAGTAAAAGTTCAATGTTACTTGAAGTTACCTAAGTCCACACGTAATGAAATAGTTAATATTTGTACTCCAATAAGTTCACTCGCGTTACAGTCTTAAATGTCTTTAGGATTATATTGTAATCGCAACGCGGTATACTAACTGCAGTGCGACGTCCTTTAATAATTCTATCGGTGATAGAATTTCGCGTTCCGGAGATACGACGGAAAGTACTTCTACCGTGACTGCGCGAACATACTGTACGCGGGCCGGTCTCTTCGCTATCTCACTCACACAGCTGTTTGCTTGTCCTTGTACTAGTTTGCGGGCTGTCTGGCCTTGACATATATAGATACCAGCGCAGGGAGGGGTGGCGGCTCTCTCGGCCTTGTGACCATGATTACGTAATTTCGTTGAGACTTTAAATTATTATAACTCAACAACCGTTTGATGAATTAATTTGAAATTTACAGGGATTAACTTTCATGATGTTTGCTATAATTCAGCGTTTGTCCCGTTGAAATTGGTTAAGGCGTTAAAAAGCTGTTAAAAGAAAATTTCTTTCGAGAAATATCTCTAGGGGAGGTGAGCTTCAAGCGACAGGTGACGTCACTTGACTCCGCCTAGCGCACTCGTAGGGTCTGGCACATACTGGAACATTCTTTACATGGATGTTCGTACGTCGGTCGGATCTTTAATGCTGGAAATAACATTTCTTTCAATTAACATGGACCAGGACCTAGGCCTTCCTGGTACATCTTCCCCTTGGTTGGACGAAAAGAAAATACGCAGGATTTTCTTTTCCAGGCTTTACTCTTCCTGTGGTACATATTGTTTTAAATTGGCTGAGTTATAAATACAGGCTTACGCACTATGGCCAATGGATTCAAGTACTTAGTTACGCAAGGCGAAATTATCCCATCATCTGTCATTTTATGAATTAAGTTACGAACTTCTTCTCGATATTTCTCGGGTACGGGATATGGTTTCTTCTGATAAGGAGACAAGTCATTTACATCAAGATGATATTCGTAGTCAGCTATCTCTCCAGGCTTGTCATCGAATACACATGCAAATTTCTGTAGAACGTCATTTTTAGCCTCCTCCAATTTTAATTTAATTTCCGGGTCTTCAACCACACTGGCTATTGACATTATATAATCCGGACCTATAATGGAGTTCTCATTGAATAGGGACTCTGCGTCGTCCTCACTTTGGTCACCCTTTCTACTTTCTGCTACGGCTGGCGCAACCTCGCTTACAGCGGGCTTAATAATGTCACCACCGGCTTCTTCAAAACGGGCTCCCTTCTCTTGAACTTCCAGGTCACTTCGTCCTACCAGCTGTAGTTCTACGGAATTATTCTGTAATCTTACGAGGTTGGCATCATAGTCAATGGTTCCTTTGTATTTGATCATAAAATCTGATCCAAGTATTAAGTTGAAGTTAAGACGTGATACTACCAAAAATATGTGTTCGAACATCTGACTGTTAATTTCAAACTCTAAAAATGCCTGGGATTTGCATTTAACAATCTTATCAGGAACTATCCCTCTTACTTTAATCTGAGCTGCAGGTAATAACAAAACATTGTTCTGATCTTTCAGCGAGTCTACAAGCTTATCAGAAATTAAAGAAGCTTGCGCTCCAGAATCGATGAGCGTAATCACCTGTAGGTTGCCTGTGCGTACTGTTATGACAGGTAATGAACGTGTAATAATTGGCCTTAGTGTTTGTGCGTCTTCGAATAGTAATTCGGAATCGTCAATATGCCAGTAATTGATAACAGCAGTACAATAATTTGACGTTTCGACCTCATCGTGTTCGGTAGTCAATCTCCCTATTGCGAGATCGGCGTTTTTTTATAGCGCCTGTTGGGTCAGGAACAGGTGATCTTTGTTCTCTTGGTCCGAATTGACGTTGATATTCCAGGGATGTCGCTCCAGGTTCATCAGGATTACGGTTTCTCTCCCTGATGTATTCCCGTGTGTCCTTCCATCTACTTTCGAGTTCTCGCCGTCTGGCCTCACGATTTCCTTCAGGAGTGCTTTCGCGCTGTCTCCATGAATTCCTAGGTTGGTAAGGGTGTTTATCCTGATTCCTCTGACGTCTAAAATTCCGGAATCTGGTTGGGTTAGTAGGGCTTAATCTGCCTTCTTCACGTATCCTGGGTTCCTCTCTCTCCGGAGGTTTTATTTCCGCAGAATTCGTATTTATTTCTCGACTCCTGTTAGTTTTCGGACTAGATTGGGTATTAGCCGTATCTAACCTACGCAAAGTAGCGTCAAAATGCTCCAATGTTTTAATGTTGGCAGCGACTAGTATCTCTTGAACATGAGGCGGATATTGAAGTGTCAGGATCTGAATAAGTTCAATATCTGGCAAAGGTGGATCTAAAAACTGGAGTTTCTTTAATTGCATTAGACAGTAATCTGAATATCGGGAAGTATTGACTGAAGTATTGTATTTGCTAGAGTAGAGTTGCATCTTGACAAGGTGCTGTCTTTCTGAATCCCAAAAGCGTTTAAGAAGTGCCTGTTTAAAGTCATCATAGTTTTTAAAATTGCTCTTAAAAGCTATGAACCATGATAAGGCTCGTCCTTCTAGAAGTTTGGATACTACTCTAAGTTTCCTATCGTCCTCTACCCTATTCTCTTCCAGGTAATCGTCGACATTTAACAAAAATTCTCGAGCAGTGTACTCATCACGTCCTGAAAATTTGACTGGTTTGTCATCTGGTACTTTAATAAGGGTAGTTGTATTGTGTATTTCCCTCGACGAACCAGGAATTGTGACGTCAGTTGTATGTTCTTTAAGTTTAATTTGATTCATTTCTTCGGACAAATTTTTAATTTTAGAATTAATTGAGGTGTCTAAACTTTTTATTTCATTTCTCAAGTCAGTTTTAATGACTTGTACGTCTTTACAGAAAGCAGCTATCTGGGTATGCGTGCTATCTAGCTGTCCTGTAATACGCTTGTCGAGTTCTCCTTGCGTGCTCTTAATTAATCCTATCTCGCTTCGTAATTTACCCACGTCGCTCTTTAATGCATCTCGCAAGGTTTCCTGCACCTGAGCTAACTTTGCTTGAGTTTGTGAGATGTTACCATGGGATTCTTGAAATTCAGTCCGTAAATCTTTAAGTTCAGTGGAAAATGCTTGAACGGAAGGAAGAACATTTCTAAGATCTTTGTCTAAAGACTTGACGACCTCTGTCTTTATTTCTTCCTTAATAGACTCTAAATTTTCAACAAACTGATCCCGCATGTTTTTCAATGTAGCTTCGACTTGTGCACTAGAATCAGTAAGTTTCTTTTCGAGGCGAGTTCCAGCTTCACGGAATCGTTGCTCGATAAGGGCACTAGATTCAGTGAGTCTTTTATTAATGACTTTATCCGCTTCAGCAAACTTAGTGTCCAAGGTCCTGTCAATTTTAGAAGTTAAGTCTTCAACCTTACTATTTGACTCAGTTAACTGCGCTTGAAGTTGAGTATTTTGAGCCTGTAGTTGGGAATTATACTCGATCATTTGAGCCTGCAATTGGTTATTAGACTCTACCATTTGTGACTGTAGTTGTGTTATCTGGTTATTAGACCTATCAATCTTGGCATTCTGATCGTTAATGCTAAGCCTGAGAGCTTCGATTGCTGCAAGTAAGTTATCCATGTTTCCGGAATATTCGATAAGTCAAATACAACAAATTCTTCGTGTTCGTAATGATTGCAGTCGGATCCTGTGCGCAAAATACAATGACTTGAATCGAACCCTGAATATTGCGATTATTACGGGCGCATCATCTGTTATTATAGCACGGCTCCAAGTTGAACCCTTGAAGTTGCGACGTCATTTATTATTATAGCACGGCTCCAAAATCGAGCCCTTGAAGTTGCGGCGCCATCTATTATTTTACTATCCTCTCTGTACCAGGAAAAGTTGTGGGCAAAGGGCATGAGTAGGACCTCAGGGAGTGGGACTGGGTTTTGGAGCCGATACAGAGAAGGATAGTCTCGCAGAGCGAATAATAGATGGTAAATAATTTTTTTTCTTAAAACGATTTATTAATTTTTCACCCTGCGGTATGATTATTGACTCAAATTTTGCATAGAAATTAAATGTCGAAAATAATCTCCTTAAAAAAATGGCATAAATATCATTGGTTTCAAAGTCTTTCATATGTGGGAATTTCCACCTAAAGTCTTTTTTAAACCTAAGCACACTTTTATAATGAGAAATTATCAAAGTTTTCAGTTCTCAGTTCGTCAATCTCGATATATAGCACACTTGAAAGCCTACAGTCTTTCTACTGAAATTAAATTTATCACTTTTGAGAAATTATGAAAATTGTTCACACGCGACACTGAAGTTTCACTGTTCAAAATAAATGAAAAGGTTTAGTCAGTGTGTTACTCACTTATGACAAGAACTGTTGCTACCAAATGTCGAAAGATGGACGTCTGGAATGTTCCATGTAGAATCAGGATTGGCGATGTTGACGTTCCCAATGAGGTGATGACGGCTGGAACTGGATCACGTTGAGTTGTAGCTTGTTCGGGTGATTTTCGCACACGAAAATGGCGTATGAAGAATCACAGTCCTTTCTGTACGAAATGCTATTTACAGTCGTTATTGAAACGTTCATAATCACACAGTTCACATAAAAAAAAAGTAAGTCGATAAGCACAGTCTTTGAACACAGCCTGAAGTTGCTAGGGATTATTTTCTGCTAATCCTGTTACTATAATGTTATATTAACACAGAAAAGTTCTCACTTTTTCACTCAAATTACTACTGTGAGTCTTATGTTGGTGTGACGTGAATATGAGTTCTGGTAATTCTAAGTATTAGGCTCAGTAAAAGTTCAATGTTACTTGAAGTTACCTAAGTCCACACGTAATGAAATAGTTAATATTTGTTCTCCAATAAGTTCACTCGCGTTACAGTCTTAAATGTCTTTAGGATTATATTGTAATCGCAACGCGGTATACTAACTGCAGTGCGACGTCCTTTAATAATTCTATCGGTGATAGAATTTCGCGTTCCGGAGATACGACGGAAAGTACTTCTACCGTGACTGCGCGAACATACTGTACGCGGGCCGGTCTCTTCGCTATCTCACTCACACAGCTGTTTGCTTGTCCTTGTACTAGTTTGCGGGCTGTCTGGCCTTGACATATATAGATACCAGCGCAGGGAGGGGTGGCGGCTCTCTCGGCCTTGTGACCATGATTACGTAATTTCGTTGAGACTTTAAATTATTATAACTCAACAACCGTTTGATGAATTAATTTGAAATTTACAGGGATTAACTTTTATGATGTTTGCTATAATTCAGCGTTTGTCCCGTTGAAATTGGTTAAGGCGTTAAAAAGCTGTTAAAAGAAAATTTCTTTCGAGAAATATCTCTAGGGGAGGTGAGCTTCAAGCGACAGGTGACGTCACTTGACTCCGCCTAGCGCACTCGTAGGGTCTGGCACATACTGGAACATTCTTTACATGGATGTTCGTACGTCGGTCGGATCTTTAATGCTGGAAATAACATTTCTTTCAATTAACATGGACCAGGACCTAGGCCTTCCTGGTACAATATATATATATATACGGGTAAGTTACAATGAAAGTGTTATAACGTAAGGTAGTCAATATTTGACATAAACGTATTTTAAAACTTACGTAAACCTACGCTTTCTATGGTATGAGTAGTTGAAAATCAAATCTCTATAACGCTCTGGAACTCTTAGACTATTAAATTCTATCATATTTTACAAAAGGAACTACCTTTTGAAATCCACTGTAAGATTCCTCAGCTTGACCCTACCGGGCGTTTAGGTTGTCTTGAATATCATCTCCAATTCTTTCTTCACAGGTTACTCAATGGCTGACAATTATTGAGACTAATTACTAGAAATTCTTCTTCAACAGTCCGCGAGTAATTCCTAATAAAACGGAGTTCATATGTTCATATTCATTTATCTTGGTGTGATATGCTTCTCACTTCACTGCCACCCACCAAGACACTGTTAGAGAAGTACACACTTTTATGAGATTTGACCGAACGAGAGATGTTCTGGACCTCAGGAGGGCTACTATTAATTTTAGAGTAGTGACAATTCTGAATTGGTTCTTTTCTTTGACGAATTCATAGCTTTGTTTCAAGGTCGTGCATAAATGCACAGCCGCCTGCCCTTCTTGAGTCCACTTTGTATTTTATGTGAAAATCTCAATCCCGTGCCACAGGTACTCGAAGTCCGGCCATCCGGATGGGTAGCTATCAAAAAAGTGACTGCGTCATCATACATCCTATATTATTATTATTATTATTGTTATTATTATTATTATTATTATTATTATTATTATTATTATTATTATTAATATTATTATTAATATTTATAGGCCCAAAAAGAAGATCTCAAGAGCCTTTGTGCAAAGTACGAATAGTGTGGAGCAAGGAAGAATGGAGGAGGATCAAGCAATTTTCTGTCACAGGAAGGGGGCGCGACATAAAAGTTTGCGGACCACTGTTGTAGAAGAAAGACTCCACATAAAATCTGGATGTGAAGTGTAAGTTGGCAGATAATCAGGCTAAGAAAGGAAGTTTCATAACATATAAAGTGAGCTTGGGACATCATGGGCAACAACTCCAGGTACTTAGCGTGTGAGATTTATTGGATCATGTTGGCACCAACTTTATATTCTTGAGAAGTCAGGATTGGTGTTCACATTTCACCTCACCTTATGCGTTTAATGTTGAGCTGACAAATTCGATGCGAACTCGTATTTCCTTATAAGTACTATCAAGGGAATTTCTTTTCCACACCGTTTTTCGCCCGAGAGATCTATTCCGACATTGTCGTCTCATCCTTGTGAGAGGATCAGCC